>NC_141696.1:1116569844-1117309844 GCF_964263255.1 Lissotriton vulgaris
CAGGGTATACATCAAGGACCGATATCCCGGGAGCAAGTTCCGACTCCCGTTTGAACACCAGCCTTGGACTGTCCTTCGCCGAACTGGTACCATGGTGACTGCCCAGAGGGGAGCTGAAGTTGTCACTCGCAATATCTCTTTCTTTAAGAAAGTCCATGCTGGGACTCCTGGTCAGCGAGCGGAGGACGGCGACCTAGAACTGCCAGGACCGTCCCCCACCGAAGGAGATAACCGGATGGACTCAGACACTCAGCTGCTGCCGGCAACCCTAGGAGAGAGCCTGCCGAGCTCCCCTGGTAAGGTCTCCGGAAAGCAGAACCCCCGACAAGAATGACACCGGTGGTGCCATTATTGAGGGGGGAGAGCCGTCCAGGTATGGGCTACGCCAAAACCCGGCACCATCCTCCAGGCTGGCGGACTTCATGGTGTGATCACCCAGAGACTGGAATCTAGTGACTGGTAACAGACCCTCGTTATTTCTATTGTGTCCGAGTTGTGCTATTGTTAAATAAAGGTTAAAAGGAATGTAGTATCCTCGGGCGCAGGGTAGCGTTGCAGCCTACCCACGTCCCGAGGTCACGTTAGCGTGGGCACGTGTCGTCACGCGCCCGCAGTATAAAATAAAGAGGCGTGGCCGGCTAGTTAGTCGGAGCCACGCGCAAACCACACTACAGGCTTCTGAGCATTATTAACGTCGCGGCGCCGCTCTAATTAGCGCGAGCGCCACCCGCGACGTTACAACACGTTACCTCTTTTTTTGTGTTGTGTTTCTGTGTGGGCGCTGCAATCGACGATCACTGCCCAGTGACATAAGGCTCGGCAGTAACTTGATTAGGAGCAGCGCTGGTCACATTATATTTTAGACTGCCGTGGGAGCCAGGTACAGTGCGAAAAGCAGAAGGACGCAGTGCTGCACGCGCCATAATTAAAGCACCAACACATTCTCCCATACATAAACTCACCACCTTCGGCAGCAGGACGTGATGGCACATCTCCTCCCACGTGACCCCCCCAGCGCATGCAATTATAAAATAAATGACTTGATCTACCTGTCTGTCCCGCCTTGGCTGTGAGGGTAGAAGCCATTTGGCCTGACAATGAAGTCAAGCTGAGAGTGGCCCCACAGGAAATTACTCGTATCCAATGTAGCAGTGAGCTGCCTGCGGCCAGCAGCAGTCTTAGCACAGCTACAAGCACCAAACAAACCAGCAGAAGCAGCGCCCGCAATGCAAGTATGGTCCGCTGCCAGCTACCATTTATCACACCACAAAAATATTAGACAGTGCTTCATGAGGCTTAGACACTGCAAATTATGCGTGACAATGCATTTCAGTGCGATGATGCGGATCACCACACTGAAATGCGTTGGTGTCACACCTGATGCGTGATACTTGACAGGACTGAACACTTTCTGGAAGAACAACAAACCAATGTTTCCAGCTTACCTTTCCATACAATACTTCAATCATGTCATTGATAGACTGCAATTCATCCGCAGCCAGGTCTAACAGCTGCTTATCATTTCTGTTGTCCGGACCTAATTTAGAAAAGGTATAAATAAAGGGGTACATAAGGTAACAGCAGTATTCTGATTGTACGAAGGTATTTTACAGTTCTCTGCCATACTACTGGATTATAAAGATTTGCCCAAATTGTGGTTCCCTCTTGACCCTTTTCTAAAAACAAATCCTTACCATGAAGAAAATGTACTTAAATTTTTTTTTACTTCAATAACAACAACAGATTTCCACACTGGGGGCCTAATTATGATGTTGGGCGAATCGCCACCCTGAGGCAGCGGTCCGACTGCCGGATTAGGATACCAGCGGTCGAAGCGCATCGGACGGCAGTCAGAGCCTAATCCCTACAATGGAGGTGGTGCATACAGAGGAACCGCCGTAGGGATTAGCTGTCAGTTTCCGACATTCTTTTCATGGCGGTCGACCATGGGCCTCGACAGTACGGGTCAGTAAGACAGACACAGCCACCTATGCTTGCCAGTAGTTTTCATACAAGGTGAGTGGGGGTTTGTTGGCAGAGCTTGATCCACCTTCAAGTGTGGCAACAGTTTTGATCTCTCTCTCAGGCATGATGGCATCAGAGCCGGAAGTCAGCTTGTGCTCTATGGAAGTTGGTCAGCCTGACTGCAGAAGGGTCAGTGGTCTGTTGACAGCCGTAAGTCAACAGAAGGGGGTTCGGGAAACAGAAATGTTGTGTGGCTAATACACAAGCAAGTATGCCTTCCATATGAAGTATGCTTATTGTTTGTTTTTTACGTTTTGGAAGGGAAAGTGTCAAACGTATTTCTCAACCTATCAAGGTCAATAGGTTTTGTAAAGCAGTGCTTAGGTTCACATAAGTAACGGGGATAGCTTATCTACCCATTCTGGGTCCTGTAAATACAGAAGAACCATAAAAGTTTCTGCACAAGAATCGTCATTTGCAAGCAAAAGTCAGAAACACGTCATGGCTATAAGGACTAGGATCAGAGGAGGCAACATCACTGATTAAATCAAGGGTCATGAATTTGTGTCTGTGGAAAGATTGGTCTCACCTGTACAGAATGCTGGGAATACGACTGTAGCCCACAGGATACAGCATGATGTCTACAAAAGATTGATTGTTAATGGTGCACTAAGAGTCACTATAATGAGGATGACTGGGTAGTGTAGTTGCAGGAGTTACACAATTTGAAATTACCTTCAGTTGACAGTAAAGATAAAGCATGTGCAATACCAATGAGCGGAGTGTTCTCACTGGTTGCTAGATTAAAATGTTGGTGGGGAGGGTGTGTGTGTCTATATATGGAAAGAGTTGAACCTCACCTTATGAAAAGAAACCCTTGGTTTGTATTACATTTGGAATGCATACAATAGTGGTCATCAAATACTGGACAAATAAAATTACCTGCATATCAGTAACAATATATACGAGTAGGGGAACATGTACAAATTGTATATTGTCTAGGCATATTCAATAGCTTTGTCCGAATATTAAATTTAGCAACATTGAAAGCTAAACTTCTTTCATCACCTTTCTACAGCATTTTTTTTCTTTACTTCTCTCAACACAATTTGTTTTACCATAGAGACATAAAAGATTCAAAAACAATGTAAAAAAGTATAATTATTTCATCAAGACAAAGTGCCATAAAACCCATAGATCTTTATAGGAACCATAATTAGGTAGGGTTCTTACTAATTAGGTCATCAATCAGTACATTTGAAGACGCTCACCCCATTATAAATGCTTAGTGGAGCCACTGGCCAAAAAGGATGGTCTCCAAACTGCAATACTGTTCCTTTGCAGCCTCGCCCTTTCAACTGTTGGCAAAAGAAGCTGTATCACATGCTGGATATACGATTCTTATTAACTTACTGGAACACATGGATTCAAGTTCCAAAGCCTCTCGCTCTGCCTCTTGGATTTCCTTAAACACTGCAACAAGTGGAGACAGCTCTGCATATCTTATAGCAATTGCTGCTCGATGAGTCTCCTCCAGGGTAGTTTGATTTAGCATCTGGCCAATGTGTGCATGCTCGCTGCAGATATCCTTCAAATATTTTTGCAGTGCTTTCTGTTTCCACAGGGCTTCTGAATCATGGTGAAAATACCTCTTTGGGTAAGTTCTGAGCAGTGGGACAGATGAAAATATTTCTTGTTTATTTCCAAGAAGACCACCTTTGGATATCTGAATACACCTTTTCAGAAGAAAGGCATGAGGTTGATGGTGGTAATGACAAGAAACAACTAAGTGTCTAATAACCCACAGTGCACCCATAATGTTTCATCTCAGCATGTATTTGATTACCTGAAAGGGAAAACAGTTAGAATGTATTAAATTAATGATACAAACTTTAGATACAGAGTATTCAAATCTCAGTTCTATATTGCTGACAACAATCTAAATCTTCAGCTAATCAAACTGGAACAAAAGCTCCCAAGTTAATCAGAAAAAGGGAATGTGGTTTTCAGACACTCGAATAATAGGTACAAGCCAGAATCATACAGTAAATTGTATGTATGAGGTATTTGTTAAGTTCACAACTAGCCAAAATGAAGAAGAGCGCAATACCGGGGAAAAGGCAATGATATATGTGATTGGAAGCGTAGCTGGTTTTTAAGAGCAAGAGTAGGCTTGACAATCCCATACCTTGTAGGCATCATTAGAAACATTGTGAACAAAAATAAGTTCCCTGCATCATTCTGGAAATTAATTTTACAAAAAATGATGTTTCAAATGGACCTCTCAGACACAAATGCGGCTTTGTTTTCAACTATTTATTAAAAGCTGTGGGCAACTGTGAAAACTATAAACCTAAGTTGTTACTTTGCAGGTTTTTGCGCCAGGAGGCATTACATGAAGATCAGTACATCGGGCGTACCTTTACAACTCAGGTTATTAAATCGGGATTTTTTAGTTAACTCATAAGTGAAGTATGTGTAATTTTCAAAACACACACCTCTATAGGAAATTAAACAAAATTTCATTAAAATTTATTTAATTACTGTCAATGAATTCTCCTATCCAAAAAACATCCTAAGCCCTAAAAATGTCTTATCACCACTATAAACAATCCTCCCTGAGTCCTACAAACTCCTTAATACCCCTTTGTTCTACCCATTTCTGAACCCTAAACACTCTTTACACCTTTGCACTACCCGTCACTCCACCCTAAACAAAAAAAAGTCTTACTACCCCATGCACTATCCTTCCCTGAGCTTTAAAAACCCTTTACGGTTCCTACGCATCACCCATCCATGGGCCCTAAAAACACTTTCCTACCATAATACACTACCCATTCCCGAGCCCTTAAAACTACTTAGTACCCATCAATGAGACCTAAAACCCCCAAACCACCCCTAAAGACTACTTATCCCAGGATCCCAAAATTTCCATTACCACACATAAAATCCAAACTTCTCATTTAATTTTTTTTTTAAAAATAATTGCTACTCCCATACACCTATTTTAAAGTAAATATTTTTAACATATATAACAATTTGTACTTTTGATAAATAATATTACCATTTTAAGATCTAATATATATTGTATTAAATAATGTACAATTGGCTGTGTTCAAGGCCTTAATAAAGTCTTTCTGTGTATGTTTATAGTCATCTAAATGCTCATTGTCCTGTCTTTGCGTCATATGTGGAGGAGCCGAGCATTCTTGTGTTCGGAGCATGCATACTTCGCTGTAGGTGGGAGTCTCTTATTCAAACAAAGTTTGATCCCTGAGAAAAACTCTGCAGGCGTCAGGTGGCCGAAGTGGTCTCCTTCACGAATATGACAAAATCACTGTGCTGAACATCAAGAGACAGTGAAGCAGCAGTTTTGCAAAGACGCAGTGTATGTGAGTGACATGCAAAATGGATGGTTTCTAGTTCTAACTATAAGCCAATAGGCAACTTTGTGATTCCCTCAACCATGTTTTAATCCACCAGGTGGGAATTTCTGACCGGGACAATCAACATGTGCAAAGTTGGCGTGAGCCATCATTTATGCTTGAACATCAGCATGTGCACCAACCACAACCATGACGAAGATGTATTCTAGTTTTCGGGACTCCTGTAGCAGTTTCCTAATGAATGAAGATGATTCACAGAAGGTGATAATTTGCATCTTAAGTAGGGATGGACTTGGGAACCAAAAGCAGCCATTGTAAAAAAAAAAGCTAAAACAAGCCAGACTTCGTTCTTCTCCTTGCTGTCTCTCTTTCCATCCATCTATTCTCTACCACCTCTTCTATCTCTCTGATTTCACGCTCTTTCTCCATCTCTCTCTCATTCTCTCTCTTTTTGAAGCCCCCTTTCTATCTACTGCCATTTATCGTCTGGGTAAACAAAAAAGTGATGGATGGAATGCTTGAATTAATCTCAGCTAGTGCTAATTATTCTGGGCCGCATCCCAGTCCATCATTATTTTGAAGACTATGACACCTCTGTTTGGAGCCAGGCATATGCAAATAAGTTCTGACCCTGCTACAATGGGAACAGTCTAGTCTAAACTGTCAGGTCAGATCCTCCCTGATCTGGAATACAAGGAAGCCAGGGCCGTATTCGCCCTTATTAGGTCCTATGAGCCAGACATAGCTTGGTTCCAATGGCTCAGTGTGCATGGAACCCACGTTTGGGCATACTTGTCCCACTTATGCCATCAAAAACAAAATGATTGATGGAATGCTTGAATTAATCTAAGCCACTGACAATCGCTCGGACCACCTTTGGAATGGGATGCGGCCAGAGCGATTGCCAGTAGCTCAGATTAATTCAAGCATGCCATACATCACCTTGTTTTTGATGCCGTTGTTATTCTCTGGGACATGGGTACTCGCAAACATTTTCCAGTGGCCCAAAACGTTTGCCTGTCATGTAATCACGACAGGCCGCATTGATGGCAGGTGGGGGTTATAAGGTGGGCATAGGGGAAGCAAAACATGTACATATAAAGCCTGAATTTCACATTATGAAGCAAGAAAACCTGGGTTCAATGCCGGCTTCCCCACTTGAACAAATTGTGTGATCCTAGAAAATTACTATAATTCACTTCACATTCTTTTTCTTCATTATCACATATAAGAGAACCTCGAAATACACTACTTTAGGATGAGCACTGTACAAAGCCTTCTCTTGTGTTTTATTTGCTAAACTACATTGTTATCCATGTAAAATAGGAACCCTGGCCACTCATATGGTAAACATAACAACGGACTTGCCTCTTAGTTCACTATTTGCAGTGTTGCCAGGGTGGAGGGAAAGAATAAATGTTTCAAAATTCTTCTTTTCAAACTATCACTTTAAAAAAAAAAGTTCTCACTGCACTGATATAATTGAATATACTACGGCGAAACGCTTCTGCATGTTAATGAAAAACACGTTTTGAATTTTGAGGAGACCATCAGATTTTTACAGTTGCAACATGTCTTTAAAAATAAACATGTTTCTGAATTTAAGTGGTGCACAACACCTTAATTTCTAACTACAAATTCAGTTAAGCTGTAAACAAATGTGTGCCCCTTTATTTAACATGTTTCTCAACGTTAGTGCTAAGTAGAGAAACAGCAGCCCAGTGCTGCTGATGGCCTCACATGTAAAGGTCAGGGGCCCGCATGTAAAGGTCAGGGGCCCGCATGTAAAGGTCAGGAGGCCGTATGTGCCTCGAGGCATTACTTTGAGTTTTACTGCTGTAGGAGCTGCGGAAAGTGACAGAGGCACTAGCTGTGGCCCAGACATTCAAAACTGGCATCCAGTGGCTTCTGTCCACTAATGACCAATGTAATAAAAGGCCAGTCCATCCCTGGACTTAAGTGCTCCCACGCATCTGTACTTGACAAATTATATTGTGTAACCTCCTGTAACAAACATATCCATTGAGTAGGTTTATGATGGATGAAATGGCACATGTTCCCTCTCATAAGCTGCCATTTCTGAGGCAGGAAATGGTTACACTTTCTTTCAGATCTTTTTGTGCAGTATATAATGGCCAGCTACTTACCAGTAATCTGCAGTACTCTAGGTTTCCCAGTTACAGTCCTTTCTCCATGAGAGAAGCCTCCTGTTATAAGAATAGTCACCAACTCTATAATTACCTGCTTTACCTCCACTGTTGTATGATACATAAACACTTATATCCCATCCTGTAATATTCAAGTTACCATAAATCTGAAGCTGAACCCCAACAGGCCGGGAGGGATGAGAAACCTGTGCTGTGGTAGGGAAACCTAGCGCTTGGAGTAATGAAGATTACCGGTAAGTAACTAGCCATTACCTCCTCGTCTACCTTTCCAGTCACCATCCCTGTTCCATCAGAGGATACTCAAGCACACTATCGGCTTCATCACTCATCATGAAAGCAGGACAACAAAAGTGATGCTTCAAATTTAAAAATAGAGAATATAGTAATATAAATTGCAGTCAGTCCATGTAACCATAATTCAGCACAGCATTGAACACACAAGAACCAAACACAGAAAAAAACATTGTCTTCAATATATTCCTATACGGTTTGTGAATATATGGCAGGATGACTAGGTAGCAGCATTACAAATCTCTAGCACTGATGCCCCTTTGACCGCTGCTAAGGATTGTCAACCTCCCTCAAATGAAGCCTGGCAAATACTTCTCCATGGTCACATATGCATTATAATTGCCAGTTTTAACCACCTACTCAAGGCTTTCCCTGAGGTTTTGGGCCTTACCTGCAAGACTAAACGTAAAAAATAAAGTATCAATTTTACCGAAAAACGCTGTCTTGCTCAAATAGAAAAAATGATAATATAAACAATGTATTGAAGAAGCAACTTAAGGTATGAACTGGGGACTCGGCCGGAGGCCAACCATTTCGTGAAGAACTTTATAAAAGGCTCTGAATTCAGAAAGGCTCAAATACCCCAATTCTTCTTGCGGAAGAAATAGTCACTATAAGAACACTTTATAGGTAAGAAAGTTCACCTCTATAGTGCCCTAGAGTTCAAAACGAAATCAGTGCACAGCCTGCAAAACCAATGATAAATCCCAAGAAGGTAAAGGGCAATGAAAAAAAAACTTCTCAGGATCCTAAAAACTAAAGAAACGGAAGCGTCTTAGAGACTCTGAATGCACTTACTGCTGCCCAGAGTGCCTGCAATGTTGCCATTTCCAGACCTATTTGAAACCTCTCTTTAGGAAAATCAAGGATTTGGTGTAGGTGTGCATTACCACTGTCTAAAATGGCTGCGTAGCTGCAGAGCTCTGACCTTCTTCATGTCGCCGATAAGTATGCTGTACTGTCCCAGGTAGGGAAAGTTCGATCGGCAGGACACTGCCAGTCCCCAGGCTGGGCTGTAGACACTTCACCAGACATTCCGCGGGTGCAGAACACTACAGTGGCTGCGGTCTAACTGTGGATTGTGGATGCAGGCCACTTTACCATCGGCAGCCATGAATCTGGGCATGGATATAAGTGAGGAGGAGGAGCAAGAAAGCACAGCCCAGCTCTGAAATTGCAAGACTGACATAAAAGCTAGACAGAACTGGGAAATCCTCCACCTAAAGGATGTATATATGGATGGCCCCTTCACACCGAAACTCATGCTACAAGGCTCTGCGAGAGGCCGAGGGCGGATGCCCCAAGCATTAAGAGCGACCACAGGCCAAGAAGGAACAGCACCATAATGTAAAATTCAAGTTGAGAGTATCTGGTGCTGGAAAAAGTATATACCTAGTAGGAGTGAGGCATGTCAGATGCAGAGCTGTTGAAATATGTCTGGTACTGGAGAATTGAGACTTCAAATCCTGGGCCCGACAATATGTACCAGTGCACAAGGTACGAGAGAAGGCTGGAAGATTATTTCGAGAGTTCTTTATCAATGGTGATTGTCAGCTTCTGAATGCGGCACACGGTTCACTTGTGGATAAGTGAGTAGTGATCCCACTGTCTATAGTTGCTTACCACTATCAGAGTTCTAGTTTTACAACAGCACATACCATCTCCACAATGGGGAAACAGACACCAAACAGAGTAAGTTCAAGTTTGAGCAGAAGAAATTCACTAATTCAAGGACGAGGACCCCTTACCCACCGGAAATTCAGGATACTGGGGATATGGCTGAATATGCTGAAACAGGCATCAAATCAATCCTATAGACCTGAAGTCTAGTTTAGGCATGATTGAGGCCAAATCTGAACATCTCCAGGGGCAGTGGGGACATGAATTTAGGAAAAGGAGACGCCAGCTAAGGGGACCGCCCTACCAGAAGCTCAGAGGAGGGGCTTCAAAATCTGACACATGACGCGCTTGAATTAAAACCTGGCTGAGACGGGCCCTTTTAGTCTGTCTTAGCCTGGCAGAGGCTGGGCTGGGCTCCCCTCTAACATTTGACTGACATCTGGAGCTTAAACCAAAATTGTCTACAGAGGTGGCTAAAACTCTGGCCACAAGGGAAAAATGTGATCCTCTTCTATAGTCATGAACAGGCAAGTAAGTGAACCTATTAAATCATACTTGACAAACCCAATGGGACTAATAAACTCTGAAATCAAATAGTGTGTAGGGGAGATGTGAACTAACCTAGAGTGCGGTAAATGAAGTGCATACTTCAGTAAATATTACTAATAATGTCCAAATCACACAACTTGTGGATCATTAGAAGTCTGCGACTCCTCACCTGAGTAACCCCTGTGTGGCGGACCAAGATTTAGGCAATTCAATTAATAGTGCTACTTCTTTAAGATCCTATTTAAGTCCCTTGCCACATTAAAAGCCCAAGGATGCAAAATATTTAAAGTGGCAAAAGCATAAACAAGCTAAAGTGGAGGTAAGCCATCAAGAAATTATAGCAATTTCTAATCCTCCCCCCACCTTCACTGGAGGCACCCCACAGTCGTACCAACTGGCACTTTAAGCAGCCATTGAGTGTCGACTACACATATGCTGGCCAAATTACTGTAGCACCGATAAATGTCTTCCCCCCCCCCCGGAAAATGTAATAAAGAGTTTGTTCACTGATGTAATGGATAGACTTCAGGCAGTGGACTCTGTGATATTTAATCTTACAGACTGTGTTAAATATGTTCAAAGTATATTGCTGGATAAAAATAATAATAAGACCATGCACTGCGGTCACAATTACTACACAGCTAGAACTCAGAGTACATCGAGACAGTGTCAAGCACCCCGTTCGATGTATGCCTCGCTAAAGAATATCCCTAAATGCATTGGGGCACTCAAATGTGGATAATGGGAGTCATGCAGATTATTCAGACTCTGTAGCTACAACTACTGCAGCTTCTGGTGCACCTAAAGTTCCTTCTGCAGTGAGTATATCCCTTGTCCCTTTGAAATCCCTACTACGACTCTAAGAGAGATTTTTAATTATCTCCGGCTGCAACCCCATATGTTCTGGTTTTAAAAGACGTCCCAGTACTTCATTCACAGCAATCGGAAACAAGGCTTCCTCTATAAAATAAAATCATTTATTGACTTTTGAATGAGCTGGGAACGGGGGATCTAGAGGATACATGAAAATTGTTCAACAAGAGTATTGTGGATAGATATGTACCATGGGTTGGAAATATGACAATAAGCATGTGGGGAGACTGTGTAGTTATAAACTTTTTTCATCCATGTTTAGCTGCGTTCATAAAAAACTAATAATCATTCTTGGAAAGAGCGTATGAAAATTACCATTGTCCCTCTGTAGTTTTTATTTTATAGACCGATATCTTTGAGTGTCCCGAAAGAGCAGCCAAGTACTAGTATAATTATGGGTCAAAGCAATAGGAGATACAATGTTCCAACTTTAAATCGTTTTGAGCAAGTGCCTGGTGTCAGTGACAATATACTAATTCCCCTCGCCTAAACCTAGGAAGAGATGTAGGTAATTAGCTTATGTGCTCTGAGAATACTCAAGGGACATTAGATGTTGAAGATATCTACAGCAGTTCCGATCAAAAAGTGGGGTGCGCGGCGAAAATTAAATTGGCCGCGTAGATGTTGCAGGTGTGTCGAGTAAAATGTCAAACTGAGATTAGCACGCCCAACTAGCAGGTTGTAATATTATATGTATGCAGAAAAGTTAGGTTTCAAATTATTCTGGGATGGATTTAAATTGCTCAACAACCCCGCTACTGGCTCCTTATCAAGCAGGGTGAAAGGCAATTTAGGCAATTTATACACACTGATTTATGTTCTTCTATAAGTGGAAATACTGAGGGTAAACAAAGATTTTCCACACTACCAAATGTTTATTATAAGGGTGAAGGCAGAACTTAAATGTTTTTTTATAATCCACTATTATAACCATTGCATTAGTATTAAACAGATTAAAGTAGTATATGCCCTGCAGCAGGATAGATATTTTCTGCAAAGTGGTAAAGTTTGCTATGTTATTTGGGCAGGTGATTTTAACTACCACCCATGCTTCCTCCCAGCAAAGCGAGTTTGTGGATAGCAGGGATGAGAGTCAAGCTCACTTTGAGCATACGGTATATGGGGAAGCCCTGAATTCTCTTGTTCTGAGGTTTAACATGAATCTCACTCTTGAAATAAACCAACCTAATAAGTGGAGAGTGTCCACTCTCTCCACCTTTTTTGGCAGAGGACATTTAAGCATAATCCACTTTATCCTAATGTTGGATAACTAACTTCCTCTAAGGTCGGGTTATTATGAAGTAATTGCCTCATGTCTAAGTGATCACAATCTTGTTGTGGTGGAGTTTCTCTTAGGGCTGGGTCTAGACAGCAAAATGGAGTGAGTAGGGAATATGGAAGTGGGGAGAGTAAACAGTGTACGCGCTAAATGATCTGGCATACATCCTTCCAAATTTACTGCTGATTTGGTTACCAGCAAACAAGGTTCCCTCCTTGAAGACACCCATGTTTCCTAGCGGCACCAACCCACTTGGGCAGTTATTTTGGGACAATTGAGGACGCAACAAGCACCCACTTGGGATCGAAAAGTTGGAAAACTGCGAGTACCATGATGCTTAGCTGCACACGCCCATATGGGGCGGGACTTGGAAGTATAAAATATGGTTTCCCAACAGATGCGGATGTTCTCCTACCTTTGCCAGTGATCAAGGAATGTTTTTTCCGAAACGCGTTTGGCTTACATGATGGAGCCGACTTGGAACTGTGATTCTTATGTGGTCTGCATTAAAAGGAGGTGATTTAACTCTTCGTGAGGGTGTCTTCAAGGAGAGAACCTTGTCTGATGAATATATATATATATATATATATATATATATATATATATATATATATATATATATATATATATATATATATATATATATATTCCAACGTTATAGTTAGTTGGACTCACTATAACTTGCGCGTGCAATGCACTGCTGATGACATCACATATTACATCACTCATGACATGGTCAGTGACATCACTCATTACATCACTGATGACAACATCCTTGTGACAAAGTGGCAGACCTCCTATCAGCATAAAATAACCTTTGACACACACATTCAAAAATAGAAACTAACATTTTCTTAAAAAATGGGAAACCAATACCAATTACAACAACTTATTAGGTAATTCCAACATCTACATAAACATCCACTCATTCACCAACAGTTCTATATAGTCACTCATGCATGTACTTACTCATCATATGTACTCATACACCTATACATCCTGTTACACACTAATACTCATCCATATAGTTACTCACACACAAATTCACACATGTAAATAAACTATCAAAAAACCATTTACTTGATTATACTGCTATATGCACACCACTACACATACTTCTACAGAAACGGAAACATATTTACTCTCTTAAACAATCAATTATAAAAACACATACTCACTAACCCACCCATACACACAATCATCCACCCATACAGTCTTGCACACATGCTGTCTTCAAAATACATACAAATAGTGAGTCACTCATTCATGCATCTGTGCTCTAAGTAATATCCACCACCGAACCATACAGACACTGATACTCAAAAAAACAACTAATAACCCATATACACACTCATGTAGCTACTCATCAACCCATGCAGCCACTTATACACAAAGTGAGACACAGATACAGATATTTAAATATTTAAAAATGACTCGCTAATATATGTATTCACTAAGATACATTTAATAAGTCAGTTAACCAATCAATTTTACACAAAAAAACATCCATTTAGACATTTATTTACCCATTTATTCTTCCATCAACCTTTAGATATACATATATAAAAATATTTATTTTTCAGAAAGATACACATTCACTGGATGATGTCATCAGTGATTTCATTTGAGATGTCATCAGTGATGTCATGAGAGATGTCACTGACCATGTCATGAGTGATGTAATATGTGACGTCATCAGCAGTGCATTGCACGCGCAAGTTATAGTGAGTCCAACTAACTATAACGTGGGAATTTCAATGGTTTTATGCGATGCGAGTAAAATTTCCACCTAACTATAACTGGTGTGAAACTTATGGTTTTTTCAGTGAATTTAATAGGTTTTTTAAATGCTAATTCCTAACTATAACTGGTGTGAAACCTTTGGTTTTTTCAGTGAATATATATATATATATATATATACACACTAGCAGCCCGTCCGGACCTTGTCCGGGAGCAACAGGCTTCCCCGACCCCCGCCCCGACATTGTCCAGCAGCCCGGGCCCCCGCCCGGCCCGTCCCGTCCCCCGCCTGCCCCGACCCCCGCCTGCTCCGACATGGGTCCCCTTACCTCAGCCGCTGCTCCTCCCACCTGTCCGCTGCTCGCACCGCCGCTGGCCTGGCCGCTGCTCCTCACGTCACCACTCCTCCCCGCGCCATGTCCGCCGCTTCCTTACCTCAGCCGCCGCTCCTCCAGCCTGTCTGCTGCTCGCACTGCCGCTGGCCTGTCCGCTGCTCCTCACGTCACCGTTCCTCCCCCGCGCCATGTCCGCCGCTCCTCGTCGCACTCCTGGACGCGGCTCCTCCCCGCGCTCCTGACGTGAGCACGCACGTCGCGGCCAGCGCTACTTCGGAGGGACTACTTTTTTTTTTTACTGTAAATTTTTTAAATAACTTTTTAGAAAAAAATGTATATAGCCTATAACCATCTACACACCCTGACGATTCCAATGGTGTATCGGGTGTGTGGATTGGCGCTGTGGTCCCCTAGTTTACCCGCCTCAAAGGCTGAAAGTTCTTCCTTTATTATAGTAGTATAGATATAAAATTTCTATGGCAAAATGAAACCCCTCATTTTGTTCCTTTTCAAATTAAATGTATTAAGTGTTACCACTTTATTCCAATCAAGATGACTTCAGGTGTGCCATACTTTTGTCATAAGTAAGACTGTTAGCGTTCTAGTTGTTCTTTAGAACACTCTGGGACATTCTGTCATTGGGCTATAGTTGGGCTACATCTGGCTGATATTTGGGCTACATTTGGTTTTTTTTTGTCTCTGGTGGCCATCTTTGGGCTACATTGGGCTACATTGGGCTACATCGGGCTACATTTGGGCTCTAACATATATATAGCCCAATGTAGCCCAATATATATTTTTTCAAAGTTAATTTTCGTAAAAACCACTGGAGCATATATCTTGAGACATAGTAAAGGCACATCGGGGTACCAGTCCCTACAATTTTGCCAAGCTTGGTGGAAATCCATTCAGCCGTTCGGGCTAAAAGTGAGTTTGACCGCCCTATGGAAATTAACATGGAGAAAACACGTTTTGGGACTCCCCTTTTATCTCGGCCCCCGCTTGACGAATCCCCCCCACATTTTCAGGGAAGGAGCGGGCCACGAACTTTGAGAAATTCGCGAAGATTCGTCCACCGGCGCCAAAGTTATTCCCAATAGAATGTTGAGGATTTCCTATGGAAAGTAGATCCTAACTATAACTACCTACTGGCGACCGCCAGTAGGATATATATATATATATATATATATATATATATATATATATATATATATATATATATATATATATATATATATATATATATATATATATATAATGCACAAAGAAAAACCCAACATAAACCTCCACAAACCGCGGCTGCGGATGTGAAATTGTTACTAACACTCTGTGATCTGGGGAAAGGGCCCGGTTCAGTAACTGAAACTGATGAAATTGAACTACCCAGTACTCAAAAGGAGCTACAGGGTATAGAAATTGCACAAAAAGGAGCAGGGGAAAGCCCTTTTAAGATAACAAGCTTGTTTGTCCCTATTATGCCAAAAGTTGTGGTGGATATATTCCATGAATGTGTTGTGGAAGATTTAAAAAAATTAAATCGGAAAGTAAAATGTCAAAAACGCGTCCAAACCTTCAATGAAATGCAATATACAAACTTAATGGAGAAACTAAGCAAGAACCAAGAGGTTGTTATAAATAAATCCGACAAGGGCAGAAATATAGTGCTCTGGCAGAAAAAGGATTATGTTATTGAAGCCATGAGGCAGTTGAGTGATACTAATTGCTATATAAAATCCAATGGTCTGGACTACAAAAAAGCAAGGAAAGCTTTGAAGAAGTTGTTGACATCATATAAGAGACAAAACCTGATATCATCTACTGAGTTTAAATTTCTCTATTCTGAAAATCCAGTGATGCCAAATTTGTACTTAATACCAAAAGTACACAAAATGAAATCTCCAACACCCGGTAGACCAATCATTTCGGCAATAAATAGTATAAGTGAGAACATTTCCCGCTATATTGATTTTTATTTGCAGGATCTAGTGAAAAATTTGCTTAGTTACATCAAAGACACTGGGGATTTTTTAAACAAATTGAACCTAATTCAGTGGCAGGATGATTGGTGCATTATGACTTTGGTCATAGAGTCATTATATACTTGTATCGACCATTCCAAAGGAGTTGAAGCTATTAAATATTATTTAGGTCATAGATCCTGTGAATACTATAGCTACAACAAAACACTATGCGAATTGGTGAGCTGGTGTCTACATAACAATTTTTTTATGTTTGGTAAAGACATTTGGAGGCAGGTCAGGGGTGTGGCGATGGGATCCTGCTTCTCTCCCAGCTATGCGTGTTTACACGTTGGCTGGTGGGAGGAGCGGGATCTCATCGCCACACCAGGCTTCAATCGGGTAAAGCATTGGATGCGCTTTATTGACAACGTGTTTTGTGTGTGGGAAGGAGATAAATCAAGTGCCCTCAAATTTGTGAGTTTACTCATTAAGAACCAACACAAACTCTTCTTCACTTCAAACATAAGCAGAAACACAGCTGAGTTTTTGGACGTAAAGATCAGAGTCGAAAACCACACCATTACAACATCACTTTTCCGTAAACCCACTGCTGGCAACAGTATTTTACATGCCAGTAGTGGGCATCCCAAACACGTGATCGAAAGTATCCCCTTTGGGGAGCTCCTGCGTCTTAAGAGAATATGTAGCACCCCTGAGAGTTTTGAAATAGGAGCCAAGGATATGGTGGAGCGCTTAAAAGCTAGAGGATATAGTGACTCAACATTATCAAGGGACTTATCTAAAACCAAGGAAAGAACTAGGGAATCTCTAATAGCACCAAGGTTCCCTAAAGTAACAGATAGTAATGAAGCTCCTCGCCTGATAAGATCTTACAGTAAGCAGGAGAGAAAGATCAAATCCATTATCATAAAGAATTGTCCCATCATCATGACTGATGGAGTCCTGAGTAACAGACTCCCTAATACCCCCACCATCACATATAGGAGAGCTAACAGCATGCACAATAGGGTAGTGAAAGTTAGTCCTGAGTTGGATAGTGGCAGTACCTGGCTAAAAATGAAAGATGGATTTTTCAAATGTTCCACATGTCGTGCGTGCAAATTTGGTATCAATACTACACATTTTAGATACCCCTTTCGCCAGTGTTCACACTACTATAAAAGGAAATTACAACTGTCAGACTGAGTATGCTGTGTATGTCCTGACGTGCACCTGTGGCTTACGTTATGTGGGTAGCACTAAGCTGCAGGTGCACGTCAGGATATTACAGCACCTCAGGGCAATTGTCAATAACAACGGCGCCTATCCGGTAGCACGCCATTTTAAATCTACACATAACAATGACCTTGCGTGCCTCACATACTTTGTAATTGATGCAGTGGCCCCCCTCAGAAGAGGAGGGGACATGGAAAAGATACTGAGGAGAAGGGAAACTAAATATATAGTTGAATTAGATAGTAAATACCCTAATGGGCTAAACACGACGGAAGACCAGCACAATTTTCTATAGACTCTTTAAGAAGCTTTCTATTTATGAATTACAACTGTTACTGGGCCTCCACACAAGCAATTTATAGAGCTATTTTTCGACCTGATGTATGAACTTGACGATGAGATATAGGATCAATTTATGAACATTGATATCCATCTAGCTGAGAAAATCCCCCTGACATATACCAGACCATGTATATATTTACAAAATCTTTTTTTATGAACACATGTAAATAAGTGTATATACACCTTTTCTTTTGTTTGTGAGGATAAGTGTAGAACGGTCCGAGTAGTTGAAGAAAAAAAGATTTATTTATTTTATTAGTAAACCGTATAAATATTGGTTAGAGGGTATCACAATCTATTGCACTTATTTTAGAAACACATGCCACACCAGTTCATGGTATAATTTTAAGCAACTGATTAATAAGGATTGAGCAAGGCATATAACAAAGACATAGCTATGGGTGGTTGACTTGCAGTGATGCCGAGTTTATGTGAGCTCAAGTTAGGAATGAATTTCAACCTATCATTCAGGTGATTTTTGAGAACGAATAATGAACGGAATGTTGTAAATAATCATTGTACATACTATACATGTTAAATGAATATGCAATAGTATCCATTGATTATTTAATGAAATCGGTAGGATCTTGTCATGTATATAGGGGAGATTATTTCCGAAAGCTTTTGGTTGCACAAAATAGTGCAGCTAATCGTCCTGCGTTTAGGCAGTTATAATGATGAAGTACAAATCAAAATTGTTCAACTGTAAATCATTTTTATACAAGGTATTTATAAGGATGGATACTGGTACATACATTTCTGAATGACATTACTGCAGTTAGACATTCACAGCATAAGTTATATTAAAGGGCATCGGCATTCAAGCAGTGATAATTAATTACCACCCAAGTACACAATGTCAGCCGGCAAAATGTCTTTTTGTTTTTACGATGTAAAGTAATGTTGAAGGAAACACATTGTAACATAGTAATTGTCATGCACTTTCCGACAAATAACAGTTAAAGTCTTTTTTCTATGTTCATGGTAATGGTCATGTGACTCACGAAAGGAGGCGGCACACATAAAAAAATGCATATAAAAAAAGAGCTGACGCGGTGCTCGGTGTGTGATCAAGAGCACTTTGATGCTTGAAACGCGCCGTCCGTGAAAGGTTGAAAAATAAAATCTTGCCTTGCCTGAAGCTGTGGGATATATATATATATATATAGTCAAGCAATTGAAGAAAACACTGCACTCTTCTCGGATTTGGTTAAGCGATTTATTCCAGCTCAGAAAAACTTCTTTCACCGTAAATGTTCCTGATCATGGTAGTTACAAGTCCGTTTTTAGTTTCTGTTATTTATACCATCATTCCCATTCAGACAGTTAGGAGGCATTATGGGATAGGTAGTCCTTACTTGGCTTTATTAAAGCCATTATCGAATTCCGTACATAGGTGTAAGCCAGTTGTTTGTATGTCAATGGCATAAATAAAAGCCAATTATGACTAAATGTGGTCCTGGGCTGAGTGCCCTGTTTGATCAAGAAACAGCAATTTGATTATCCTGTTTTGATAATATGATAGCTGAGTGCTTATCATGAGGGATAATGGCTTATACTTATGAGTGGGAAGTCGATAAAGATATTCATGATTTAAACTTAATGCAGCTTATACGATAAACATATATCTTTCATTCTATTTTTTATATATACATCTGACAGTTTAATCTCTATAAATTCAGTCCAAAATGTACTACGATCTACGTGCAAGTCTACATTGTCAAAACGGAAAACGTTCTACTCCACTTTGTAACATAATTTGTTCAGTTATTTTTCGTTTCTCATTTTTGGTTAACTGTTTTCGATTATAACTGGTTCTGTTTACAACACTATAGACTATAACGAAACAGTTCGAAACTATGATCCTAGATAAGCCATATTCTCTTTATAAATGTACATATAGTTCCTCGTCCCCGTTCAGACCGGTCGGGACCTTGGTTTTAAATCTGATGATCAACTTAGATTCCAATCGTCTCAGTTTTTGTAAGCGGTTTCCTCCCCTTTCATTTTCTGGCACCATAGCAATTCCTGAGTATCTTACGTCTTGCCTTTCTTCAGAGGCAGCATGCCGGATTTGCCGGTTGGAGTAATAACGGAAAGAACACTGTTTGGCATGCGGCCTCTGAAGAAAGGGTGTTTACTCTGAAACGCGTCAGGCAAGGCATGCGTTCATTATTTTACTTGTGCATCACGAAGGATGTTCCTGTGCTTTTGAAAATCTTGTTGGGAGTGCACTCCAAAAGGGCAACTTGTGAAACTGTATATATGTGATCAAGATCGGCTTGTCAGAGCGAAACGCGTCAGGGAGGGCAGCTACCCGTAACTTCACTGAATAAAATTTGACTGCTTGCACTTCATTGTGTTGGATGGCCAGTTATTGAGCGCTTTCATTCTTGGGGAAGAGGTCGTTACCTGCTTGGCGCCGCCTGGAAATCAGCGGTTCGGGACTTCTCTTTCGATATATATATATATATATATATATATATATATATATATATATATATAAATAAAATCCTCAGTTTGAGAATTGCTAGGGCGCACACCAGCTGGATTTGTATCACGATGTTAATTTATTCTTGAGATATTTTTCTTAAAGCCAACACAGATTAGCCCACGCGTTACTGTATATCCCAATACCTTGTTCACGGATAACAAATCACAAGATTATTCACTTTTTTAAACTTTCAGTTTTCAGTAAACGCTAATTACGTCATTTCCTGTGTATCTACTCGGACTACACCAGTGATTTCTGGTAGTTGTAGTTCCGAGTTTCAACCAGTTTACATTCTTATTATTTACACGGTGCCCATAGAATATTTTCACGCAGTATATTTAAACTTTAGTGGCCCCAAACTACGATATTCCATATCACAGTGGCACTGTTATATTTGTTAGCAGGGAAAACTGCTTTTTGGCGTTTGTCGATATTTATGAACATTCTATTTCAATGCACATATTTGATACCAAAAACCGACGGGTGTTTACTCCTCCAGTGGATACATTAAAGTATAGATTTAACATTTTTATCTTACACTCTATTCCCCATTGCGATTGTATGTTTTCCATCGCTCCAGTGAGAAATACATTTGTGGCATCATAATTATTAAAAATTGTTGGTTCAATTCATCTATGACCAATCCCAAACAATGGGGAATAGAGGGTAAGATCCAAATGTGAAATCTATACTTTAATGTATCCACTGGAGGAGTAAACACCCGTCGGTTTTTGGTATCGCCGAGCAAGACAAGAGGAAACTGACCAGCCAAGCTGGAAAGATTTCCGAGGTAAGCGCGTGGAGCCCCTGCAGCGGCAGTGTGTTGGGAAACTGGCAAACAAGAAAAAAATCGGCGCATTTGCAGCTACTCGGCTGGAAAAGCGGGAGGTCTTGTAAAATGGAGAAAAGGGAAGCCAAACGTAAGGAACAAATGATGACAATGTTTGATAAAGGGGATTGTTGAACCAAACGTAGCTACAGGAAGCTCTCGGACATTGGGACCAGCCTGTTCAGCCTTGTGACAGGCTTTGCTGCTGCTGCCGCTCCTCGCCGCACCCGCTTCGCGGCATTTGACTCTGGGAGCCGCCTAAAGAAGAAGCCTGTGATCCCGGCGGGGAAGCCTAGCTGCTACAGGGGTGTTGCGTTGCAGGGACTCGCTCTACCAGGAGTCCCTGTGTGACCCGGATCACCTGCTCGGCGCCCCCTGTTAGCCCCGCCCCCAGCCGGCAAGCAACTCAAAAGTGCTTTCTCCAGGTGATTCCTTGGGATTGCTGAACCAAACTGAGCTACAGGAAGCTCTCGGACATTGGGACCAACCCTGTTCAGCCTTGTGACAGGCTTTGCTGCTGCTGCCGCTCCTCGCCGCACCCGCTTCGCGGGTGCCGCTTCGCGGCATTTGACTCTGGGAGCCGCCTAAATTAGAAGCCTGTGATCCCGGCGGGGAAGCCCAGCTGCTACAGGGGTGTTGCGCTGCAGGGACTCGCTCTACCAGGAGTCCCTGCGTGACCCGGATCACCTGCTCGGCGCCCCCTGTTAGCCCGGCCCCCAGCCGGCAAGCAACTCAAAAGTGCTTTCTCCAGGTGATTCCTTGGGATTGTTGAACCAAACGGAGCTACAAGAAGCTCTCGGACATTGGGACCATCCCTGTTCAGCCTTGTGACAGGCTTTGCTGCTGCTGCCGCTCCTCGCCGCACCCGCTTCGCGGGTGCCGCTTCGCGGTTGCCGCTTCGTGGCATTTGACTCTGGGAGCCGCCTAAAGAAGAAGCCTGTGATCCTGGCGGGGAAGCCCAGCTGCTACAGGGGTGTTGCGCTGCAGGGACTCGCTCTACCAGGAGTCCCTGCGTGACCCGGATCACCTGCTCGGCGCCCCCTGTTAGCCCCACCCCCAGCTGCCACATATTTTATAAATCTGGGTCACACTCCCGCAGCGCGGTCGCGCGCCGGGAAAAGCCCGGGACAAGGGCGGGGCCATCTGTGGCCATCAGGGGCCAGAAGAGGCCAGGCCGGGCCACCCCTCTTGGCTGGAGGATAAAAAGTTCAAAATGGCTACAGGTACGCGTTCTAATAAATCCCGCAAAGGTGGAGGGGACCAAGTGTCCGGCACCATGGACCAATTCATTACTCGGGCCTTCTCCATCGTGGAAAAGGAGATCGCCTTGACTGAACGCAGACTTTCGAGGGAATCATCCCATCTTGCAGATAAGCGCTCATCCATGGGAAGCTTGGCCCTGGTTCCTTCCCCAAGCCACGCCCCAAGTTCCCTACTGACTGTGGCCCCATCTCCTGATATAGATGAACGTGTTATCAGGATTAGGGCGAGTCTTGATAGGCTGTCCACGATCTCACACAGTAGGGCCACACCTCCCACTCCTGACCCTCTGGCATCTAGTGCTGTGCATATTGTCCCTTCCTCCATTGTCTCTATAGATGCTTCACCGACGCCAGAGGAAATTGCGCTGGATGGAACAGGGCCTGTTCCCTCAGCCATGGGTGATGCCCATTCTGGGAACGCGCCGCTTGCCATTCCACGCAAAAGGAAGCGGCCAATCAGCCCGCGCAGGGGAATGGTATCAAAACCATATAATAAGGTTAGAAGAAAAAAATGCATCTAAGGGGGGCCTTACTAAGATTGGTACTTGTCAGCGGAAAGACCATTTAATGAGTGTTGCAAATAAAGGGCTGATCAGTACCCAACAGCCCTTTGAGTTTGGAACTACCCACAAGCCAGCCCAGGAATCTGCTCCGGGTGATCCCTCCTTACTTCTTAACATTGAGTGCTTAATGAAGTCAATGGTCTTGCCAATAATTGACAAACTCGAGGGGTTATCAAAACGGGTTGATTGATTAGAACAAAACATGTTGGATAACTTCTTCTCTGTCAAATCACTGATAAAACTGCACTCAAAACTTCGAGATGAGGATAAGTCTGGGAAAGAATCTAGTGCTCCTCCTCAGGGGTCCACCCCTTCCACTTCATCCCCAGCTGCTAACTCAGGCCACCAAGGGCAACTCCCTGGACCACCTTCTGCTATCTTGGCAGGTGTGCAGGAACGTATTGTTACAGCTGCAACAATTCATTCACAGCCAAATGCTAAGAGCTCCCCTACTAGACCCTCCCAACAGGCCCCAAAAGCCAAAAATCCCTCTAAACCCAGCACTCCAGGAACCCCCAGTAGTATTCTCACTGATAGTAGGGCCCTTGTAGCCAGTCCTAGAGTAGCTAGTATATCGTCTTCCACTAAGCAGGTACCTGCCCCACCCCCTTTAGCACAAGCACGAGCAAGAAAAGACAAGCAGGCCCCTCACGCCAGTCTTCCGCCTGGGTGCCAGCCATTCATTGTGATCCTAACCGGGGTTCCTGTCCTTAAGCCAGGGACACATGAGTTCTTCCCCGACCTCAAAAAAAAACCATCTTCTGGCTTAGGGAAAATAGGCCTCTACCAGGCTATATAGATGGGAGGATTACTCATGTCAGACGAGTAGGGTGGGTTAGTAACAGACACAAAAATCTTAGAGGAGATTGTGTACTGGTTAACTTTAATGACCCAAGAGCAGCAGGCATTATTTATAGCCAAACTTCTAATAGTGACCCGCAAGGCATTCAGACTAGGGACTTGGGATACTTCTATCGCCCTTTGCCATCTTCCTGGCCAAACCAGTCGTTCTATGGTGAGGGCAGTGTTGCTTGGTACCCTCGCCATGAAACTCTTGATGCAAGTGCCATGGCTCATAATTTCTCCCAAGTACAAGGCTCCCACGGTTGGGGTTGTTGACTTAGTGGGCAGGATTCACTGTTAGCAACCCCTTTATCCAGCAGTAGGCTCACATTGGATGGGTGTTCTGGGGAACTGTGCGATCTTCCCCCTCCTAGTCTTCCAATCCCGTCTACCCCTAATACTGTTCCCTTGCTAAATTTTTCTGATCCAGATGGGCTGAGCTGCGTGCAGACCCCCGAGAGAGACTTGGGGCCATCCAACGATATTCCGGGTCTTGTACCTGGTGCCCGTCGTTCTGGATTGCCTGCATTGAATACCTTGGTTGCTCAGGATACTCTCTATCCTACTCTGAAAGTAGTCAGTTGGAATGTTGCGGGCTTAGTCGCAACTTAGATTTGCCTGACTGGAATTCTTTCATTGAGCCATACGGAATTTGTGCCTTCCAAGAAACTTGGTGCCTGGAGCCACGCCATAGAGTAGGTTTCACCTCTTTTTTTGTTCCTGCTTGTCCTCCTGCAGCAGGTAAAGGCAGGCCCTCGGGTGGGTTGCTCGTGTGGGTTGATGTCTCCCTTGGTCTTCGGGTGAAGCAGCATATCCTCAAAACACCGGATTTGCAGAGGCTTTCCGTGAGGAGCCCCGTGAGAGGCTCCTCACTGGAAATTTTTAACATCTACACCAGAGGGGTCACTGGGAGCTCGACTTCTCCGACCTTGTCGGAATTAGAGGCAGAATTGAGAGAGTGTCCAGTTAACTCACTCATCCTTTTGATGGGTGATTTCAACTGTACCTTCGAGCCACTATCGGCCGATGATATTCTGGACCTAAACGAAGAGGACTCAAGGAGAGGCATACCCTCTCTTAACTTGCCTCCGGTGAAAAGATGGTCACAGAGGGTTGTGCAATTGAACGCAATAATGCTGGAATTTGGGTTAAGGGCGACGAATGGAAGAACCACATCGGATATAAATGGGGCCCACACCTACAATAGGGCGGGACATACCTCTAGAATTGATTATATATTTCTTAATTTTAGCCTTTGGGCCCATCTAGTTTACATGATGGTTGTTGCATCTACCGACAGCGACCACAACCCCCTCTCCCTATCCCTGACCCCCTTGTGGAGGTCTAATGGACCCACTGTAGCTGCACCATCAACGGTCACCTTAAGGGAAACCGGGGAAGTGTTACCAGCAAACTGCCTTAGATGCTTAAAATGGGATAAGGTGGTTATCGACCCCGAAAAAGTTAGCAGCATTGGGGGGATTATGGCCAATGCTATGTTGAAGTTAGAACATGGGAAACTGTGTCCAGGGGATATTTCATCCCTATTTTGTGAGACCTTAAGGTCCATAGGGGACATGTTCACTGTAACGAGCAACCAGAGAAGGGCGCATGGGCAAGCTCGCGCAAAAAAGAAATTGGGCTGGTATTCTCCTGCATGCCGGACAGCTAAGAGAGCAGTCATTATGGCAGTCAAACGCGGGGACGAGGTCTCATCCAAGCGCAAACTCTATAAGGCTGCTCTAATTTCTGCAAAAAAGGACTGGGAGGACATCTTTTGGAATGAGTTAAAAGTAGCCAGTGGGGATAGGAATTCCAGAGGTTTCTGGAATCTCATTAGGGAGAAACATAGACCCATTGACACCCTCTTTACTTGTAACATTCCTGAGGCAGCCTGGCACAATCATTTCTCTAATTTGTACAATGTAGCAGTGGAGGAGGAGGGGGATTTCGCCCTCTCGCAAATCCACTTTGGCCCTTTACTTGGTGTGGGCACTATCTTCACCCCAAAAGAAGTTGAGAATGCAGTGAATAGTCTTGTGCCACGAAAAGCTGCTGGACCTGACGGTTTGCCGGGGGACCTGCTCCGCATGAATCCCAAGGAGTGGGGAACTATGATTGCCTCCCTGCTCAATGCATCCGCTGAGGGCGCCGCCCTACCGGATTCCTGGATGGGCGCCGAGGTTGTTCCGATCTATAAAAAAGGTAGCCGGGATGACCCAGCCAACTACCGGCCTATTAGTCTAATTGACTCTTCCCAAAAAGTGGCTGGTAAAGTTGTACTGGGTCGGGTCTTAGACTGGGTTGAAGATAACAATATTTTATCTGACTTTCAAGACGGGTTTAGGGCAAGAACTGGAACAATCGAGCAGTCATTGCGACTACTCATGATATACTGGAAAGTTGTACTTTTGGGGAAAGGCAGCTTGTATCTAGCATTCATTGATCTCCGAACTGCTTTTGATCTTGTGCCCCGGAATCAACTGTGGAGGGTTTTATTAGAATTGGGAAAGCCCGAATATCTGTTGTCCCTGATTATGAGGCTCCACGAATCCAACTATGCGCAAGTGCGCTGGGGGACCCAGGGGCAAAAGACAGGTCGCATCGAGGTTAACAGAGGAGTCCGCCAAGGGTGTGTACTAGCCCCACCCTTTTCTCACTCTATGTAAACGGGGTAGTCGATCACCTCTTGTCATCCCCGGCTGACGCTTCCCGTTTGGCTGGACGGCTAGTACCTACACTCCTATTTGCGGACGATACCCTGTTACTCTTGAAATCTCCTGTGGGTCTCCAGCGCCTGTTAACTAGCTTTGAGCAATTCTGTGCATCCAGGGGTCTCAAGATCAACACAGATAAAACTAAATACCTCATCTTGAACCCCCCAAAAAAACTTGGTCCACCTCCCTTGCTGGGCACTGTCCCCTTAGAGAGAACGAGGGAGTTTGACTACTTGAGTATTCGACTTGTGGACACAATGAGCTGGGACAGTCATCTGAATAAAATGCTCCTGAGCCACAAAAGGGTAACGGGGGCTTTGTTGAAGGAGCAGAGAGCCTCGTCAATGAAGCCAATAGCGACGGTGCTTGAGATCTACAATGCCAGAGGCGTCAGCGCTGCGCTTTATGGTGCGGAACTCTGGGGTGCATCGAATATGAGTCAGTTGATCATCTCTGAAAACACTTTTCTCAAAAACATCATGTGTCTCCAAGCTTCCTTTCCCATCATTCCCCTCCAATTGGATATGGGTTGTCACTCTATAGAAGATCACGCGAGGCTCCGCCCCCTCCTCCTATGGGCCCGCATTTGGAGGGTGAAGGAACTTAGTAGCTATGTGGAGGGCTTGCGAGAAATCCTGGATTCCCCCAGTTGGGTGAAAGTGAAGTGGCTTAGAGACATTAAAGCTCTATTGTTGAACTTAGGGCTGGGAGAGGCCTGGCACCAGCGGACTGCCCCTCCCAAGATAGCACTCAAAAAACTTTATTGGTCCTGGATTTCAGCCAAAAGGAACACCAACACCAACTTGTGTAGATCATCCAGGTCTTTTCTGTTGATTAAAGATGTCCCACTGCGCGAGATCTACCTGGACATTATCTCAACCCCTTGGGACAGAGCCCTCTTTTTTAAATTTAGAACTGGCATGCTCCCGGTAAGGGAGTTGACTTCCCGGTGGAAACCACCACACCAAACTGTTTCCTCTTGTCCCTTTTGTCCTACCAGGCCTGAATCCATTCCTCACCTGCTCTTCGAATGTCCTGCCTACAAGACACCTCGTGGATGCTGGATTAAACCTGTGTGCCTGGTTTTGGGCACTAGGCAGTGTTGTGTTGCCCTAAGAATTCTACAGACGGACACTCGTTCGATATATGTATGTGCCATAGCCAAGTTTTTAGGCTGGGCTTGGCGCATAAGGTCAAACTGGCTTTGCCAAATTGTTTAATTAAGGTCTGTATATAAAGACCGTCTTAGTTAATTTATTACTCCACTGTACCGCAGTTAGGATTGTACTATTTATGCATACTGTGGGTTTCTTAACTCTTCATATGTGCGGGATGGCTTTTTTAAAATGTTTTTTAACAATGTTTTTATGCGGTATGCTTTTTAAGATATTTTGTATATCGAAATAAAGCCTCTTTGACTTTGATAAAGGGAACATTGAAAAGGAACCAGATAAACAGAACACATCTGGTAAAACTGACATTAAGAGCAAATTAAGTTCATGGGAAAAGTTAAGTAAAAAAATGATAAACAAATCTTGGGAGCTAATAACTTTACGCAAATACTTGGAAGTACAGCGGGTCCCCAGAGGCCTAAGAATTATGTTAATGCCCAGTCAGCAAGACGCAACTAATGACTTGCTGCAGGAATGGGGCGAACATACTTTGAGCTCATCATTGGGACTTATAGAAATATTGGTCAAACACATCGAGATTGACGACAGCTCTTTGGGTCAGGACTCAGTCCCACAGATGCAGCAAGGTGACCAGCAACCCTGTTCTATTGTGCTTGGCTTAAACCTATGCTTAAAAATGTTATCAAAAAGGAGAATATGTCAAATAAACACTCTCAGACACTTTAAACATGCCAATTTCAAAGTGGAATACTCTGCTAAAACAGAGCCATTGATTCATGGCTGAAAAGGATTGATTATGAGTAAAGTAAAGTGCTGCAATAATGCCGCTAAATTTCCATTTTTGTGCCGCAAAATTTGCAAATCTATGCCGCAATATCCTGGGGGTCTGGTTGGGGTGTGCCTCACTCTAAGAGAGGACAGTTAACAAGTTCCTGCCCTTCTTTGATATGCGCTAGTAGTGCGGCTGTCCTATTGGGTAGAGCGAGTTGCGGCGGGGGAGCGCTGTGATATAATCTCAATTAGTCAGCGCGTGGGGTGCCTGTGTACGTCCCTTCAAATTTATGCTTTGATAAAAAGCGTGTGTACTGTATGTACCAGCTTTGAAAGGATACATTGTACTGTGCAATTGTCCATTGCCTATATTATATTCTCCGATATCTGCGTCGTGATATCGGGCAACTGGAAGGAGTCTCGGCCTTCGGAACAGACCGGTGATGAGTCAGTGAAACTCCAGGAATGGGCTGAGTGTGCGTCCAGGTAGAAGGGCTGTGAGGCAGTGACGATGGGTTTGTGGCCACTTGGAGGGCCTTCTGTCGCTCCATCATCCTTTGTTCCTTGTCTGGGATGACCATTGGTGGTTTTGGCAAAATGGGTGTCCCCACTCTGCCCTGTCGGCGACCATACTTCAGATGGTGTGTCGAAAAATTTGGTTTGGCCTTTCGTAGCTATTCACAGTCTGGCTGGGAACATCAAGGAGTAGCGGATGTCCAGTGCTTGAAGTTGTCTCTCGATGTCTGTAAACGATCCTCTGCGCCTTTGTACATGACCTGTTGGTTTGTAATTTGATTTCAGTGAGTTTGCGCTACTCTCGGAGCACTGTATCTCTGAATCTGTAATTTTATAGTTTAAATAGCAGCGGCCGTGGCTTGGATCCTGGTGGTGGTCGACGTGCCGGTAGTCTGTGTGCCCTCTCCACTACAAATTGCCGCGAAGCTCACACAGCCAGTTTTATATATATGCAGTCATATTGTGCCCTTCTTCTTCTTACGGAAGGCCAAACACACATATATTATTGCTATGCGAGGAGCCTTCCTCGTCCTCCAAGCGATCCTCCAGTATATTGACATGGTCTATGATATCTTGCAAGGCTTTTGCTTGGCTGTGGGTGCTGGGTTTCAGTTCTGCCAGGGCCTGATCATGTATTTGCACTTTGTCCGACAGTTTGCAGTGGTCTGCCCTGAATAAGGTGAAGTCTGACTCTACTTTGTCGATTTTTACTTCGAGCGATGTTTGAGTTTGATATAAGGTGGCACCTCTTTTTTGACTGCCACCAATACTATGTCGAGCTTGGATGATAGCATTGGATTTGGAGCATCGCATGCTGCTTCTTCTCCTAAGGGCTGTCCTCCTTGTGCTTCTGGTTGTGCAGTAGAGTGCTGTGTGTTGTACCTTAGGTGTCCCATGGCTAATTTCTGCACTGTGGGCATGTGGGTTTCTCCTGGGGGGTGGTCTTCTTCTGTGTGTGGTTTGCGCTGGGTTAAGCGTTAGCCTTTGTTCTATCCCTCTCTGTGTTTTTCCAATCTAGTGTCTGCCTTGTGCTACACTGCGATGCTGTCCATTGGGTTGCTGGCTTCTGGTCCGATTACATATGGGTGTCTCTGCTTGTCTCTGTCAGGTGGTTCTGGGCATCTGCCGCCACTGTGGGGTTGTCCTCAGTGGCCTAGTGGGTCTCCAAGTCTCTGGAGTGGCCACAGTGTATTCCAACGCTAAGTCTGTACACCCCAGGGACACTCACTGCTGATTGCTGCGCTTTGTGTTACCAAAGTTCTCCTGACCTGCCTCGCCCTTCTATACCCACACCGTTCAGTGTGTGCAGCCTTCCACTTGGTTTTCAGGCGTGGTCTGTCCCGGTCTCTGCTCCGCTGTTTAGCCCCCATCCAGAATAGTGGGTGTATGCAGTTGAAGGGCGGGGCGACAAGAGTGTTCTGGTCGCTGTGTTTCTTGCCCCTTGATGTTATTGCAAGTGAGGCAAAATATGTTTTATGTTGCAAAACCCTCAAATAGAAAGTTAACAGTTGGGCAGGAGAATATGGTGTGTTAATGCTGAGTTCCTGTTACAGCTACTGTACTCCAGCAATATATTTTGATTAGAGGGCTGTATCTGTTGCCCACTGAAAGCAGAGTAGTTGAGGGCTGTTCCCCGGCATGACTCCTGAGGAAGGTGAAGATCAGAGGGAGTGGGCTTGTCTCCTGCAGCACTGTGGTGAGGCTATTGGCGGCATTGCTGAAGGGCCTGGCGGGTGGTGGTAGTGACTGGCCAAGAAGACACAGCTATGAGAGGGAACCTTGATGCAAACGGGCTCAGCAGATTCCAACCCAGCTACTGCCATCGGCAAAAATGGAGGGGATCCATCGGCCTGGGCATCAATTGGTGTCGTGGGATTATGATGTGCTAGTGGCTGTGGAAAAATTGAGCTGATGAGGATTAAAGGGAGTTGGATCCCCAGCCTGCGAGAAGTGGCTGGTGCAGCCCACTCAAAGAGCATGCAGACCTTCCATACGCTGGCAGAGATGCTTGTGAGGTGAGGGAGACATGGGGCAACCTTGCGATGAGGACTCCCAGGTGAGTCCAATGCAGATAAATTGAGAAAGAGGAGTTGGTTTGACTTGAAGGCAGTGGCCCCATGAGTTAAGGCCTTTGCGGTGAAGGGCTTCCTAATACCCCAGTGCTGAGTGAAAACATATATGCGGTGAAGGGATAGGGGTACTGCAGAAAGACTTTCGGAGGGCACTGCAGGTTGCGGTGATAATTGAAAGCCCTGGTTGGGGGATGCACAGGAGTGTGGTTCACTGAAAAGGAACTTCCCAGCTGAGATGGAGCAGAGCAAGGGGCACTGGGAGTGCACATGAGAGAACTAAACTGGGTAGTATGTACCAAGTGTATAGTCACCAGGACTAGTGTACAGCCTCATTGGGCAGTGATAATGATGGTATGGGGAAAGGTCAACATAATCAAACAGGTTTGAAAAATGCTCCTTTTGGGGTGTCAGCCAAAAGGAGGATATTTTTGCCACCAGCCATGATAGGTGTGAGAGGCTGAGCAGAACGCTATAACTCTAAACTGTCCCTAGGAGAGGCCCTACTAGCAGTTCAAAGACTCTAGAAATGCCCTTGAATAGAAAATTGACACAGTGAAAGAAGACATCAACTTTCTGCGTACAGATTTCCACATACATCTTACAGTGGAAGACAATCTGCAGGTACAAGGTTCATGAAGTGTGACATCTTTCTTTTTTTGGTTTGAAATTGTGTTTATTACCATTTTAACATGAATAGACAAGAAAAAAAACTATTCGATATGACAACATGCCAACTTTGAAGCAATATTCCCCAATATACATAGGTGATGCTTGGGAGAGTCCAGCCTGGGGGCTCTGGTGGGGGGGCAGCATTCGTCAGCCTGCCAACCGACCAACCATTCACTTTTACTGGGGGAGTATCCAGTCCCCACACCTCAATGGGCCGCCAGCTCCATAACGGGGGAAATCGGAATGGTATCCCCATGAAATCTTACTCTTTAAAGCAACCACCCAGCACTTGCATGCCAGAGTTGAAGATGCAGAGAGCAGGTTGTGGCATAATAATCTGTGCTAGGGTGCTTGGTGGAGTACCTGAGAAAGCAGCAGGCAAATCAACAGAACAATTCGTAGAGAACCTGATCAGAGACACTATCAAACCAAATTGGAAGAATCCTTCATAAGACTGGAACCTGAATGCAGTAAGAACATCAATGCGGAATGACAGGGGAGAGGGGAAGGGAGCTGATTGCTATGGATGATCAACCTATATCTGACTGAATCGTTCAACAGCAGTAATGTATGATTGATCCTTGAATTCACTGCTGCATTAAGAGATTGAAGTGTGTGGCCGTGGGAGCTCCAATGATTGGACTCTATGACAGCCCCCCCACCTTCTCAACAGGGAGAAAATAGAGAACAGTAGCTACTAATATAGTTTGATGTTAGGAATGTGGTGACCAAAAGGCATCTCAGGCACTGGGGAGGTGGGTTGTTCAAGGCCCATCTCTGAACGATGTAGGGTGGGGGAAGATGAGAAAGTTGTTACAGAGGTCAGGGGAACAGACTTAGGCATGAGGGGGGTTTGCCAAATATGGTTAGGAGGGCTCTGGCCCCACTGCATTAAACAACTTGACACATCCTCATCGAGAGAATTGGAGGAGATTACGGCTTATATATTGAATCCTTTACCAATGCTGGAGAATAGGGCATTGCTAGAAGAGATTAGCGTGGTAGAAATTGGGTGGGAGATTAAACAACTGAAGGGGATAAAGAACTCAGGACCAAATGGTCTGCTGCCATAGTTCTTTAAAAGCCTGGGGTTCAGATTAGCCTATTAGATGCCTATTTTCTGGAGTAAAACAAGAATGAAGAATTCCTCTACATTTATAGAGTGTGCATATAGTCTTGATATACCAACTCGTTAAGCAAGAGGAGGAGAGTGGCTCGAACAGGCCCATCTCCTTATTGAAAACTGAGATCAAATTGTTCGCCAGGGTGCAGGTCAACTGACAGTATACAGTAATTGCTAAACAAATACACCTGAACCAATCGGTTTCATGCCTTATAGGTAGGTCTGGCATGACACGACACGCTCTTAGATAATTTTATAGATGCCTTGCAAAAGTACATATTACCCAAGAGGCAGCTGTTCTGTTAGCTTTGGGTGCTGAATAGGCATTTAATGCGATAGTTGCTCAATTTACAATCCGTCCCTAAAATAACAGACTTTGGCCTAGAGTGTAGGGCATGGGTCTGTCCATTGTATAAGGATGTGATACCCAGGGTATGGGTGAACCATCCAGTTTTGCATTCCTTCCTATTGGGTAGAGGAAAAAAAAGGGAAGGCCACTCCCCACCCTGTTTTCATTTGCATTGGAGCTGGTGGCGAAATGAGTGTGGAGTGATGCACAGATTAGTGGACTGAAATGGGATTAAGGAAGGGAGGATTTAATTTCCTTGTACGCAGATTATCTCATTTTGTAGTCAGTGGACTCTAAATACTTGGTGCCTAGAATCTTGGACATGTTTAATTCGGGAATATGCAGGAGTGTCAAACAACTGACATTAATCAATTATGTTTCCCCTGACAGATTGGATGCCTCAGGTCACACGGGGTAGTCCATTGGCATACACACTTGCAGGATTTAAATACCTGAGAATATATATTAGAAAGGATTGTGACAAATTCCAATGCTGATCTCTACTATCAATACTCAAAGAGTTTAAAGTGAATGGGGTGCACTGAAGAAGGATCCCGATCTCTATCCGACTGGATCCTAATACTTTTTCAAAAAAAGTGGATGGCATGCGAAGGGCCTTGTTGTGGGTTGGGGAAATACCTAGAATTGCGCTACTGACACTTTGCAAGAGTCCTTTTGATGGGGCCATTGCCATCCCAGATTTGTAAAAATACTATTAAGCTTCTCAACCTATGGTGGTAAAGGACTGGTCCTTTAGTTCACAACAGGTACCGGCAGGCTGGACAGATAGAAGACATATGCAGTCAAGGGGGTAACCAGTAGTATTTTTTGGTAGGAAGACTCACATACCTAGGCAAACTCACACTTTGGTAGTAGTCAGAGCGTGGTAGATGGTGACTAAAGCCACTGCATGTACAGCAAAGCTCACAATGGAGACGCCTTTATGGAACACCAGACTGCTGGTTGTTAAATTGGAAACTTAGAAAAACTGAGATCTCCAGTGAATATCCAAATTGGGGGATGTCTGGGACACGGGGGTTATGATAGCCTCCGAGGAACTCCAGTTCCATTTTAACCTGCCGAAAACCCAGAGGTTTAAATGATTTTCACATTAAAAATGTTTTATTCAAATAGAAAAAAATACTTTGTGATATTCCGGATGAGTCCCAGCTGAAATCCAGATTGCTGGCTGCCCCAATTTGCAAACATGCAGTTTCGCAAATATACTGTACGATCATTAATAGCCAAGGCCCTGTAGATGAGCTAAGGGAGAAGTGAGAACAAGATCTTAAACAGGGGTGTGGAATTCCTATAGCCCGACTCCCAGGACATATTGTTTGGGGTCAAGGACAAAAAGGTTCTAGTTTTATTTTGTCCTTGAAACCAGTAGGCCCAAACCCCCCGCAGCGCAAACCAATTGACTGTCAGTTTACAGTACCATACATATTATGTATTAGGCAAGGGCATTGTCCGCAGTTAAAGTAATATTTGTGTCCATATGTTGAAGCTGTTCGAACTTGTATTTATGGTTGATTAATACAAAACTTTTCTTATTAGGGTGAGCACTGTAAGGAAATATTCTAAGCTTGGACTTCACTTCTGACAGTGGTTCCAGTGCAAACATGTGGACATGGGTTTCCAACGTTTAACAATATGAGGCCTCATACAATTCTCGCAAAATGCGCTCTAATTGGATGCAAATATCTGCTGAAGCTTGAAAGTAAGATTGATGATCCTTTGCTTTCCAAATAAAATGTTTACAAAAAAATGCAACCAGGAAAAAAAGGGTTTTGCTAAACTACTGTGAAATTGTACGTAACATTTCTTTGAAGCCTCATTTAGTAAAATGTGTTGATGCACGTAAGTATTTCTAAAGAATAATCATAATGGAAAATCAGTGCAACCAGTTTCAGCAAGATAATGGGAAACACGAAAATAAACAAGCATTGACAAAGCCAAGAGGTTTGGTATTGGTGGTCAGCCTTTTGGTCTTGTACTGATATCGTTTTTGTATAATGATGTGGGAGCCACCAGGCCCTCACCATCATAACAAACATTGGCAAAAAGCAATAATATTTTTTGGTCTTAAAAAGCTAACAATGCCACAGTAGTCCCTGGCACTGAATAAAGGTACTTTCTGTACCGATATGCTCCTTGTGAAAGAGCCAACCCCAGTTGATGGATAGATAGATGTATGTAGAATTTCCTTAGCATGAGCAAAAATGGAAGTATAGATTTGCTTATGAGAACATCTGTTCAGCATTTACAAGTTGACTTTCTCTCCAACCACTTTTTTACCAACCCTGGAAGAAGTTTTACTTCTGCCATTGCAAGAGTAGTACATTTTCAACTTTTTGCCAGGAATACATTTACAATCTTTCCCAATATGGGAAACAATTGGAGAAGATCTGGTGAAAACCCTTAAAACAGTGGTCCCCAAACTTTTTTCGGCAGGGACTACATCAACTTTCCTTTCTGCGATGGGGGGCCGGTGTCAGTCTTATAGCAGGAAATGATATGGACCAATGTGACAACCAGTATTATTGTGGAGATTATAATGACATTGTTTTGCAGCTGCCCTTCGCTGGGCCTTGGCGCCACCTGTTGGTTTAGCAAAAAAAAGTAATAGAAAGTCTTCTCGTGTTTATTTGAAGTACCACTGATACTCATTTTGTTTTATAGATTAGATTTGAAAATGAAAAACACAAGCTGATGATAATTTTTTTGCCACACAGTAAAATAACATTAATACAGAATAATTGAAATGAACAGGCTGACTTTAGGGTGGTCCTGGAAGCATGCAGGCCCTTCAGGAATGACAGATAAAAAAACTCAAGCAGCCCATCAGCAGATGATATGCTGCAGTCTCTTTTTGTATGTGACATCACTGTTCAAGACACATGCTGCCTATAAAAAGAGCATTACTATACTGACATTTTTTCATATTCATAGTTACTGAAATAAGCAGGCTTACCATATCAGTGTAAGCTGTGGGCTTGCTTCTGACTGGTGAGGAGATTGATGTCAGGTTCCATTCCAGTTACAACCAGTCTCAGAGACTGATCTGAGAGTCTTGATCTTGTCAGATTTTTTATCAGCTTCATGCTTGAAAAAGTTTGCTCACAGATATATGTGCTCCCAAAAACTGTGGACTTCATAGCGTGCTTTCTGATGTTGGGGTAGGTCTCGTTTGGGAGGGAAGCATAGTACTCTATGAGACAGTTGGGCTTGAATGCATCTTTCAGCACATCACAGGTCTGCAACTCAACCAGTTCAAATTGAAGAGAAGGCAGGGTGTCATTAATGTCAGCAGCAAAAGAGTTCTGGAATATGCGAATTTCTTTAAGGAGGGCATGAAGCTCACGGAATCGCATACTGAACTCCGCTCTCAGCGTTTCCAGTGCATCTGTTGTAAATAGCATTTCATCATCTACTATCCTTTAGTAGTCTGTTACAGTCCTTCTTGTGTGACTCATTCATAGAATCTCAATGTGTTCTGTATGTAATGTTCTCATTTAGTTAATGTTCTAGGCTGATCAGTTGGAGCCTGGTCAGCTGGTGGAATAAATGTTCTTTTACCTGTACTGCAATAAATGGAAGAAGATGACTTCTCTTCTACCTTCATTGGATCTTGTATTATTTACAACAGCATCCTTGCACTTCTTGGTTGGAAACGGGACCGCTGGCTCCTCAGCTGAGAGGCTCAGAGTAGCAGGGAGATGGGTGAAGTCTTGTTTTTGCACTTGTCCAACAAGCAGCGCCAGTTTAACCTCAAATGCTTTGACGTGGGAATACATGTCTCTGATTAATTTTCCCTTGCCTTTGAGCTGTAAATTTCGGCTGTTTAAAATTTCTGTCACATCTGTTAAAAAGGCATAGTCCCATTTCCATTCTGTGTCGATCAGTTCTGGGACAGTTTTTCCCTTTGTCAGGAGAAAGGCATTGATTTCGGGTAGCAGCTTGTAGAAGTGGTTCAAAACTCCACACCGGCTTAACCATCTGACTTCAGCGTGGTAAAGCGCGTCTCCATGGGCAGACTCCAGCTCGGATAGAAAAGCTTGGAACTGCCTGTGTTTTAGTCCGTTTGCTCTAAAAAAAGTTTATGCAAGACACAACCACCTTCATGACAGATTCCCACTTCAGAACTTTGCAGCACAGTGCTTGCTGGTGAATCAGGCAGTGGACTTGTAGTGGGGGGTGAGACCTCGTTCCTACATTTCTCTTTTTATGCGCCCCACTAGCCCCCGCGACGCACCAACCATACCCTGAGCACCGTCCGTTGGAATGGAATGGAATGGAATGAGGATTTGTATAGCGCGTTGGTTACCCAGGGCGTCCCAGCACTGTGAAGAGATTGAGTTGAGCCGGAGAGGCTGGAATAAGTGAAGCTGAATGAAGGTTTAAACCGAAGTTTTGCTGAAAAGCCAGGTTTTAAGAAGTTTACAGAAGGTGAAAAGGTTGGGTTCTGATCTGATAGGGAGGGGGAGGGAATTCCAAATCCTGGCTAGGTTGTAGGAGAGCAAGCAGCCTCCACACCTGGCCTTCCTAATGCATGGTACTGAGGCGAGGTGGGAGGTCGCGGATCTGAGGGGACGGGAAGGCTGGCAGGCTTTCACCAGGGGGGAATTGATGGAGGGGCCTGTTCCAGTAGGAGCGGTGTGCGATGCACATGCTCTTAAATTCGATTCTGGATCTCACCGGGAGCCAGTGGAGGTCCCTCAGTCTGGCTCTGACTGAGGTTCGGCGAGGAATATCTAGGAGAATTCTTGCCGCGCAATTTTGAATAACCTGGAGTTTGTTAAGTGTAGATTGTGGGGCCCCAAGATATAGGGCGTTTCCACAGTCGAGGCGGGAGAGAATTAATCCTTGAACCATAATCCGTCTTGAATGGAACAGAAGGAGAGGAAGAATTTTACGAAGTAGTCTCATCAGCCCGAAACAAGTGGCAGCGAGCTTGGTAGCTTGATGGTTAAAGGTGAGAGTATGGTCGAGCCAGATGCCTAGGCTCTTGATTTGCTCCTTGGGTTGCGGGGGACTTCCTAAACAGAGTGGCCAGATAGGATCAATGGATTTCGCGATGTTATTTCCAAGGAGCATTATCTCTGTTTTGTCCCCGTTAAGTTTAAGATAAGAGCCAGACATCCAAGCAGCGACAGCTTCCAGGCATTTGTGTAAACTGTGATGAGAGTTCAGGGGGGGGTCCAGTGCTACCACTAGCTGCGTGTCGTCCGCATAGGTGACGATCTTCACACCAAATGGGCGGACAACATCAGCTAGAGGGCGTAGGTAGACATTAACAAGCATTGGAAATGCAATAGGTCTCGCACCATTAGAGTTAGTGCTTTTAGAATTGTTTATGGGTTTTTTTTGTAAATGTTTAGCATTTTTGTTTCCTGTAGCCAATGCTAAAGTATTACAAATAAAAAAAGCCATAAACATTTCTAAAAGCTCTAACTGAAATGGTCTGAGAACTATTGCACTGTGTGAGGGTGAGGGTGAGGGTGAGTGAGGGTGAGTGAGGGCGAGGGTGAGTGTGAGTGAGGGTGAGTGAGGGTGAGGGGTTGAGGGTGAGTGAGGGTGAGTGAGGGTGAGTGAGGGTGAGTGAGGGTGAGGGGTTGAGGGTGAGGTGTTGAGGGTGAGTGAGGGTGAGTGAGGTGTTGAGGGTGAGTGAGGGTGAGTGAGGGGTTTTGGGTGAGTGAGGGTGAGGGGGAGTAGTTGAGGCTGAGTGAGAGTGAGGGTGAGTGAGGGGTTGAGGGTGAGGGGTTGAGGGTGAGTGAGTGAGGGTGAGGGGTTGAGGGTGAGTGAGGGTGAGGGTGAGTGAGGGTGAGGGGTTGAGGGTGAGTGAGGATGAGTGAGAGTGAGGGTGAGTGAGGGGTTGAGGGTGAGGGGTTGGCGATTCTAAGGTGGCCCCTTACTGCAAAACTGGTTGCGGAAATCCTGGTGCATGAGCTGGACTGCTGCTGGGGCGCATTGGTGCTGTTACAAGGGTGTAAGTGCAGCAAAATCACCCGATTGAGCGCTGGGCGCTGCGCATCTAAAATGACGGCAGCGCACTGAGGGGGAGACTTCCACCGGCTGCGGCAACGGGAGATGTGCACTCTGTTTGTGAGCGGCTGGGAGGCGATTCGGCGTGCAGACTCACAGCGGAAAACTGCGGAGGCGGCAGTCCTGGGGGAGAAGTCTGGAGGGCGAGATCGCCTTAACCTTCCTGTGGTGCACTACGCTCCCAAGATGGCAGTTATGGGATGCGGGCGGAGGCCTGATGCCGGCGAAGGTGAGAGGCAGACCGAGGCGGTGAGGCGAGGAGGTGCTGAATGCTGGAGTGGCCGCTGGGACACGCACCTTGCGCCCTGACCTACAGCATTGAGAGGTGAGGTGGCAGCGCTGTACCGATCCTGCTACGCAGCAACAATGGTGTGGAGGCACCGAGGACGGAGGCTGACTGGTGGCTGTGAGGCGTGAGACTGCTGACCGGCGCTGGGTGCTGGTTGAGGAAATCGCAGGCGGCGCAAGATTAACTGAGACACGCCGTCTGACTCTCTGAGGCTCCTTACTGCAGAGCAATACTTGTGGGAAAATAGAAGTGTTTCCCTTTCATAACGGACTTGCTGGGGCTGTATGGCAGAGGGGGAGAGACCACGAAGGCTATGGCGGAGGGAAGAGAAGGGAGGGGGGAGGAGAAATGCGACACAGCGGGAAGGGGAGGGGGCGGAGCGGGTAAAATAAACAACCAAACAAGACGGGGGGAAGAAAGGGGAGGGGGGAGGAGAAATGCGACACGGCGGGAAGGGGAGGGACAACCAAACAAGACGGAGGGAAGAGAGGGGAGGGGGGAGGAGAAATGCGACACGGCGGGAAGGGGAGGGGGCGGAGCGGGTAAACCAAGACGGACGTGCACGCGCTTTTAAGCTCAATGCGCATTGAGCTTAAAAGTCACGGGCACTGCAAGGAATCGCCACGATTCCTTGCAAGTTGGGGAAAGAGTGGATAAGTCCCAATACTCTCGCTTGCTCGATGCGCATGCGCATCGACAGGTGAGACCTAAAAAGGGTAGGGCTCAGGGAGGAGCCCTGAGGCACTCCACAATTGAAGGGTCTACTGGCAGAGGTGAAATCCCTCTCAAATACTTGGAAGGATCTGTCTGTGAGAAAGGACCTCATCCAATTGAGTGCTGTGCCTGACACTCCTATTTTGTCAAGACGATGGAGTAGGATGTTATGATTGACAGTGTCGAAGGCGGCACTTAGGTGGAATAGGACGATGGCCGTGGACCCGCCATCGTCCAAGATCCTTCTTGCCTCCTCCGTCACTGCAATCAATGCAGTCTCCGTTCCGTGACGGGGCCTGAAGCCGGTCTGGGAGAGATCTAGTATGTTATTGACTTCCAGGAAGTCAGTGAGAACGGAGTTAACATGCTTCTCGAGAAGTTTACTGAGCCATGGCAGGAGGGAAATGGGTCGATAGTTAGCGGGGTTAGATTGATCGAGACTGGTTTTTTAGGTCTCGCGACCTATCGATGTGCGCAAGCGCATCGAGCGGAGCGAGAATTCAAGTGGCGAAAACATCATGAAACCAAAAGGCTTTCAGCCCCGCGGTTTTCATGCAGTTCACGTGAACCATGTGATTAAACATGCACGCGCATCGGCAACATTTCTCAATCACCCTCCCACAGGCACGCCCCCCCACCAGGCTTTCCCGCCCCCATCAGGCTTCCCTCCTAATCTGCCACAACATTTCTCAATCACCCTCCCACAGGCACGCCCCCCCACCAGGCTCTCCCGCCCCCATCAGGCTTCCCTTCTAATCCGCCGCAACATTTCTCAATCACCCTCCCACAGGCACGCCCCCCCACCACTCTCCCGCCCCATCCGGCTTCCCTCCTAATCCGCCTCCCCTCGCTCGCATTCCCGCCCCAGGCTCTCCCGCCCCCATCCAGCTTCCCTCCGCCATCTGCCTGCCACACTAGAGCTGCGGACGCCTCAATCTCCTCCCACCTCGCATGGCCATCCTTTCTGCCCGCCAGCACTTCAGTTCCGCCCTGTCTAAACCATGCCTCCTTTCTCGTTGTTGCCTCCGCATCAGTCAATCAGATGCTCGTTCTTGTTTCTTTTTACTTTCAAACTACTTTTTCCAATTTCAACTGTCTCGGAGTTCCCTTGTTTCTCAGAGCATGGTATTATCTTCTTATTTCCATCACGTCCATCGCTACAAGAGAGGAAGGCTTACAGGAAACATCCTCTGCAGCGGGGCTTATCTCAACTGGGACAGTAATTCAAAGTGAAATGACGCCCCCCCACCAGTCTCCCGCCCCCATCCGGCTTCCCTCCGAATCCGCCTCCCCTCGCTCGCATTCCCGCCCCAGGCTCTCCCGCCCCCATCCGGCTTCCCTCCGCCATCTGCCTGCCACACTAGAGCTGCGGACGCCTCAATCTCCTCCCACCTCGCATGGCCGTCCTTTCTGCCCGCCAGCACTTCAGTTCCGCCCTGTCTAAACCATGCCTCCTTTCTCGTCGTTACCTCCGCATCAGTCAATCAGATGCTCGTTCTTGTTTCTTTTTACTTTCAAACTACTTTTTCCAATTTCAACTGTCTCGGAGTTCCCTTGTTTCTCAGAGCATGGTATTATCTTCTTATTTCCATCACGTCCATCGCTAAAAGAGAGGAAGGCTTACAGGAAACATCCTCTGCAGCGGGGCTTATCTCGACTGGGACAGTAATTCAAAGTGAAATGTTTTTTTACTGTTTTGGCTTCTTTCTGCGCCAGCAGGCGGAAAAAAAGACAATGGGAAACACCCGAGCCGCCAGAGTCAGCACTCCAGACTGTCAGAATTCACAGAAAGTACGTGCGCCCCACAAATAGGCCATCAGCTCCACCGCATGCCTTCAACCCTAGTTACATCAACCCTAGTTACATTTAATTAGCAGCAGCAGCATTTCTCCTGCGCCAGGCCACATCAGGACACTTTCACCCACACAGCAACACTTACAGACACGCAACGCCACTCACACCCACGCAAGCCCACTATCATCCACGCAACACCACACTCACCCACGCAACGCCACTCACTCACTCACGCAAAGCCACTTTCACCCACACAGCACCACTTTCAGACACGCAACGCCACTCACACAGGCAACGCCACTCACACAGGCAACGCCACTGACACAGGCAACGCCACTCACACAGGCAACGCCACTCACTCAAAGCAACGCCACTCACTCAAAGCAACGCCACTCACGCAACGCCACTCACGCAACGCCACTCACTCAAAGCAACGCCACTCACACATGCAACGCCACTCACACAGGCAACGCCACTCACACAGGCAACGCCACTCACACAGGCAATGCCACTCACACAGGCAACGCCACTCACACAGGCAACGCCACTCACGCAACGCAACTCACTCACGCAACGCCACTCACACACGCAACGCCACTCACACACGCAACGCCACTCATCCACGCAACCCCACTCATCCATGCAACACCACTCGCAACGCCACTCACACATGCAACGCCACTCACACATGAAACGCAACTCACACATGAAACGCCAATAACACATGCACCGCCACACATGCAACGCCACTCACACATACAACGCCAGTCACACATGCAACGCCACTCACACATGCAACGACACTCACACACACAAGGCCAATCACACACGCAACGCCAATCACACACGCAACGCCACTCACACACGCAACGCCACTCACGTTGCCAATAGGTCTCGCAGTAGGAAAGTTGGAGCCATTACCATTGCAAATAACAATGCCTTTTATTTTTTTTTCATGTTAAAAACATAAAGGGCTTTGTCATTTACAAAACCAATAGCTCCAACTTTCCTACTGCGAGACCTATTGGCAACGCCAGTGCTTGTTTTAATAGGGCTTTGACCATTGCTCTTTTCCATAGAGGTGGGACAATACCAGTATGGAGGGAGGAGTTGAGCAGGTCTTGGATGGTGGGCGAGATCTAATGGGTAATCTGGGTGAGAGTACTGGTAGGAGCTGGGTCGATAGGTGATCCTGATTTAACCTGTCCCATGAGTTTTTCCAGGTTAATAAGTTCTAATGGAGGGAAGCTATTGAGAACATAAGGAGGAACTGACGTGCAGCCTATGTTAACGGAATCTCTGGGCAAAGTGACAGGGTGGGGAAAAGAAGAGTTGATGGTTTCTATCTTCTAGTAAAAAAATTCAGCTATTTCCTCACAATGGGTCTGAGTATTGTTATGATACTTTGGGGCCTCGGGAAGTTGCAAGAGGGATTTGGCTATCCGATAGATCTCCTTAGGTTTGGACGCTGCCTTCTCGATCTTATGTTCAAAGTATTTAGCCTGAGCTAGATGAATGTCTGCTTTGTAGTTTTCAATTGCTGTTCTATCGCTTGTTTTGTCTGCTGGGAGGTAACTGAGGCGCCATTTCCTCTCAAGTCGTTTACAGACACGTTTGGCCTCTCGTAGATCAGTAGTATACCACTGGGCTGTAGGATTGCCCCGCTTAGGATGGGAATTTTTTAGTGGTAATACTATATCTAGGGAGCTGGTGATCCATTTGTTATAGTTCTCATTATCTTGAGTGGGGATAGATGTGTTAGTGGGTTTGGTACCTTGTAGGAGATCCTGCCACTCAGACAAGGGGAGTTTAGACCAATTACGTGATCGTTGAATCGTCGGGGGTAGGTGAAGGGGCAGGGTCCAGGTGAGCGGGATAAGGAAGTGGTCAGACCAGGGAAGGGGGGAAGGATTTCCAACGTGAAGGTTTTTGCAATTGCTGAAGACGCGGTCTAAGAGATGTCCTTTTAAGTGGGTGGGCCCAGTGGCACGTTGGTGTAATTCGAGGGCATTTAAGCTTGAGAATAATTCTCTGGCTATGGAGTCGTTTGGGTCATCCAGGTGGATGTTAAGGTCACCCAAGATTGTAAAATTGGCAGATCTAACTGCAAGACTTGCCGCTATCGAGGCAAGATCCGAAAGAAACTGCCCTTGTGGTCCTGGCGGACGGTATATGAGCATACCCGAAAAGGTATGTGTGGCGCTGAGTTTTATGAAAAAAGAAAGACATTCGCAGTCTGGGAAATTTACGGGGACACTGGTGACAACGTAATCTGATTTGTAGATTACTGCTAGACCACCGCCAATGCCTTTTTTGCGGTCAAGGCGGAGTATTTGATAACCAGGTGGAAGTGCTTGTACCAGGTCAGGTTCAGAGTGTTCCTGTAACCATGTCTCTGTGGCGAAAAGGACGTCTGGGCGTATCTCCTCCAGCAATAGGGAGATTTCCGTGGAGTGTTTGGGGAGTGAGCGGCAGTTAGGCAGCAGCATAGAAAATGATGTGGATTTCTTTACACCATGGGAAAAGTGAAATCCGCACAGATTACAAGCGGAATGTTGGATAGAGGGGTTCCATGTGTGTAAGCAGGGTGACCCAACTGTCAGGTTTAATTGGCGCAGGAACTGCGAATGGTAGGTGATGGTCTGGCATGATGGCTGAACAGGGGGGGTGGCCCCTGGCCCCGGTCGGTCGCGGACGGGCGCAGACGGGCCTGCCTTAGGCGCGCCTTCGGCGCGCAAACGTCGCGCCAGCTGCGCTCGACCGCTGCGCGACCGGAATATGCACATGATTTATACTACTCCAACCGTGAGGGCGTGCCCTCAAAAAGGGGCGTGGCCTCTGCTCGTGGCGAGATGGTGCCAAGGAGTGTTTGGTAATTAGCGTGTTGCGTCATCGCTGGCTCTGCTGCTTCTGACAGCAAGTTTCCCAAAGAAGTAAGTGCTTTAAAATACACAAGTTATTCTGTGACAATACAATTTTTTAAAAAGGGTGGCTCGCTCCCGGCTTCCGCCTCAGGAGCACAACTCAATGCTTCTACCCGGCGCCCTAAATCGGCGTCTTTAAGTAGAAGTCGGCAGGGGGCGTGGCCTCAAAAACGTTGTGATGATAGCCAGCTTAGCCCAGTCTAAATCCAACTCTTCCATCGTTTGGCGTACTTTACAAAAAATATCCTTTCCTGTCGTAGTATCCGTGAGACTTTGTAGAGCTGCCAGCTCCTCGGACACTTCAAAAGTTGAATTAACTCCCCAAATAAAAATCAGCAGTTGTGCCGTGTCCTGCACGTCATTGCTCTCATCCATTGCCAATGCAAAACACTCAAAATCTTTAGCTTTCTCTTTCAGCTGGACATGTACATTATGCCCCATTTCTTCAATTCGCCTGGTAACTGTAGATGCGGATAGATTCACTGCGTTCAGGGCATCTTTCTTATCCGGACACACCTCCTCCGCGACAGCGTTCAAACACTTCTTGACAAACTCCCCATCACTGAACGACTTTCCACAGCTTGCAATCAGTTTAGCTACCTTGAAGCTGGCCCGAACGGATGACAAGTTCGCCTGTGTTTGGCGTAGCATTGTACTCTGCTGGGCGGCAAATCCATTTTGTAGCGTAGCCACCTTGTCTCTCCTCACTTGGCCCAGCAAGCTAGCATACTGCCCTCCATGGCGGGTTTCATAGTGTTGGCGGATATTAAATGCTGTAAACACTGCCACTGTCTCTTTGCAGATTAAACAAACTGACTTTTCCTTGCACTGGACAAAAAAATAGTCATCTGTCCACTGCTGTTTAAAAACTCTGCACTCTGAATCTATTTTCCGTTTCCCCAACAGTTTCGACATTTTGTTGTCTGTCTTTCTTCCGTTCTTCTCGGGCTGGTAGGGGAAGTAAGGGAGACCTGATTACAATGGGCACAGATAAAGCCCTCTCTATCTTTACTTCTAGTGAACATGCGGTTAACAGTGTTTACCTTGAACTTAGGAACACCAAGTGAGAAGAAGTCGTCTATAGTGGTTAGTTAGAAAACAGCGCTCCTGTGTAGAAACGAAAAAAAATAAGCGCCCCAGCGCGTAATCAAAGCGCTCCAGCGTGGTGTCCAAGGTATTCACATAAGCGCCCCAGCGCGTTGTCACGAACTGAAAGTAAAGCGCTCCAGCGTGGTGCCAAAACGAACCACAAGCAAAGCGCTCCAGCGCGGTGCCAAAACAAACTTAGGATAGCGCCCCAGCGCGGTGCCCAAAGAAACAACCAAACCCCAAGTAAAGCGCTCCAGCGCGGTGTCAAAACAAATCCAGAATAGCGCTCCAGCGCAGTGTCAAAACAAACACAGAATAGCGTTCCTGAGCTGTGTCAAAGAACCTCAGTAAAAGTCGCGAACACACGGCCTCAGAAAACACAGTTCTTACTTGCGTAGAAGCAGGCAAAGGACAGGCATCAATCCGAAGCTCTGTGTTGGTGGGAACTTCTGTGTTAAGCGATTTCCCCCGGAAGCGCTGTGAGACGCCCCGGCGGTTTCCGGTAAGTGAGGAATACGTGTCTCTGCATGAGACAAGAAGCAAAGGATTGTTTGGGATTGTTAAGTGGGCCACTCCAGTTGATTAGATGGGCCGGATGTGGCCCGGGGGACGTAGTTTGGGGACCCCTGCCTTAAAACATGCAATTTAGTAGGTTTGCAAAGACTCAAAACTGCATTCACCCCTGGAACATTGATTAACGCTACCTTCAGCTCCAGTATGTAAATCTGCAGAAAAGTGGCAAAATAAGGAAATTTCTAGAATTCAAACCCTACTATAGTACGAGCCCTGGCATAATCAAAAAGGCTAATATTAGCTTTTATATAATAAAATTGCTGCCATAATTTGCGATACCAAAGGGGATGATGGACGGAGCGTTTGAGCAAATCAAACACTCACCCCCAGTCAACTGATCTGGGTTTAATCCATCATCATTCTTTAGCTCACTCCACCACCACAGTTCAGACATGGCCATATGCAAATCAGTCTAACCCTGTGCCTCATGGGAACAGTCCAGCCCGAACTGCCAAGCCATGTCTTCCCCGGACCGGAAACAAGCATCCTGGGACCGGTTTCTGGCTAATCAGCCGTCTTCAGCCAGGCAAGCTTGAATCCAGTGGCAACGTGAGCAAGGGACCCACGTCTGGGCATACCCTGCCAACTTAGGGCGAACAAAGCGATACCAAAGGGGATGATGGACGGCACGTTTGAGCAAATAAAACACTCACCCCCAGTCAAATAATCTGGGTTTAATTCATCATCATTCTTTAGCTCACTCCACCACCCCGCAGCGGCACTACTTGGCACCAAAGGGACAAATGGATTTTTTTATAAGACGAGTAGATTTATGAAGCAATCAGTTCCATGGGCAAGTAGATATTTTACTAAATTCCATTACCCTGATCTTAGGGGGCTAAACGACGCAGAATGGGCAGAGGCATCCATGCATCCCTGGGAGGTGACAATTAGGGCCAGGTTTAGGCTGGTCCACACTAAAATGCTGGATAGGGTATATTATACAATAACCGTACTGTGGAAACTGATAATGATGGATGGCCTAGGGAGTGTGGTGATGTGGGTATGCTCTTTCACACATTGTGGAGATGCCCTACAATTCTGCTCTATTAGCACTGTCAAGTCAAAGTCAAAAATGCATGTTTATTATGACCATAGTCTTTAAACAATGCAATGAACATAACACAGAATGGAGTATGCACAGTAAATTCATAAACCTTTTTTTTTTTAAAGTTAATCCGTTAAAAAAAAGATCCTACACACCATTATCAAGAATACGAAATACCAATAAAAATTACATTTACCTTAAAACTTATATTTACATATTAAAAGCCTATTCATTTTATTACCACTACAAGTAATTTCATTCAACTAAAATTTCATACAGTACTACAGATTATTCCTGGATTCTCAATGCACTCAGGGCCACCTTTATAAATTTCCTGAGGGCAATTACAATATCAATGGAAGGGATTTCTGTTAAGAGGCTAGCTGCCTGCGTCCTTGTTTTTATATCAAGTTTTAGAAATACAGGACGCAGCCACAGTTTTCTCTGATCTAAAAGTGACAGACAGTCTAGCAAGATATGTAGCAGGTCTCCTTTAGTTCCCAACTTACACCTGCTATTAGCACTGGACTATCAGTCGGATGGTGAGAATAACAGGTGAGAAGTTTGAGATCATGCGCCCTCAGTTGGCGCAGTTGGGCAGGTGTAAGTATCTGAACGTACCAAGATATACTCAGATGTTCTATGATTTGGCGATCATGAGGGCCAGATAGGATCTGGTAAGACAGTGGGAATCTCGGACCATTCCCTTCATCGCACAGTGGGATAAAAATATGGACGGTGTGAGATGGAGGAAGAAACAGTACAAGAGGGTTCCCGCAAAAATGTGAGGCGTGGAGCTTCAGGCAGGAACTCTGCGGTGATAGCTGCGATGAACGCCACAAACTGGAAAGTCTCCCTGCACAAATCACCAAACACAATGTTGAGTTTGATAATGATGGAGACGGAGGATGTTACCTGTGGTTACACTAGGGGTAAGTCAAAGTTGCTAGAGAACTGTTATGGTGTCCAATATCATGTTAACTGAGACTGGAATGTCACTTCTGGGTACGAGGTCTGCTCTTTACTATTGGTTTAATCTCTAAAATAAATAAAACCTATACCAAAAAATAAAAAGTTAACAGGTGTATAGGGTTTATATATGAAAGCACAGTTTTAAAGGCTAAAGGACAACACAGATGTGCTGTAATAACTCTCTTTCTAGGAGTGCTCTGTCTGGAGATATGCCCTCGGGATCTCCTTCTCAGTGTAGTACAGTAAATTAATCGCACAGGCAAAAGCATGAAGGTGCAAAACCACGGTGTACCCGTAATCACCCTCTCGAGCCCCTTCTACCTCTTTTTATCCCCTTCCCCTCAAACTGACCTTACCATGCCTCAATTGTAGCACCACAAGCAGAACATAGGCTACACCTCCAAGAATATGTCAAAACTACATTTCCCGGAATACTTAGCAGCTTCAAACCGGAAACAAGATAGGGCGGAATAAGAAGGTTGCATCTCATTGCCAATGTAGTTTGTATAGTGTGTGCAATATAGAGACTTTGCAGAGACCAGCGTTAACAGGAGTAGCACAGCGTCGGTCCACATCCTTTCAGAAATAAATGACCAGCCTCTGCAAAAGCCTCAACGGAATGTTCAACGTGAAAAAGGTCGCTTCCGTTTTATCTTGACTGACCCCATTATGGCTGCCTTTGAGCAAATGCTTCCTTGACAGCTCGGTGTTCAAACTGTTGGAAAGCCTGTGCGCGTGCAGCGGCCATCTTCAAGGTATCATAGAAAAGTCGACTTTCAAACATCAAAATAAGTCTGACTCAAGTGCGAGTAATGATAGCACAAAATACGGAATAGAGCGTCTATCCACATGGGTTATACTGATTTGATTACTTTACCATGCTCTGCTTTAGACCGTTTTCATTTATATCAGGGCCAGTACCGTCTTCGTCCTGCTTATTTCGATGACCATGTTTCCCTTTTCGTCAGACATCGCATGCGCAATAAACCGCTGCCATCTTGCAGCGGGAGGGTGGACGTCTGTTAAAAGCACAAGAAAAAAATAGTGAACTAGCGTGTGAAGCGTCGCGAGACAGTGTTACGTCCCTGCTAGTAGGTGAGGGCGCCCCCGGAGTTTGGAGCAGCACTGCAGTCTCGGACCCATGCACCAACACCGGAAGTAGGAGCCACGCGCCCAGCCTCGCATTGCCACCAGCACAATGCCCTCGGTGCCACTACCACCGAAGGAGAGTAACCTCTTCAAACGCATCCTGGTGAGTGACCGGGGAGGAGTCACTGGTGCCCCACCCACTGTCAGACTTATTACACACGCTCACACCGACTCAGTCTGGCACCATTGCTGTCACTCAGACTTTTGCTAGCTACTGCTTATCACTCCTTCACACTTGCTGTTAGCAAGCCCTTTTCTATTCTCATCCAGGCTTTGCACACCCACAACATTGTTACCTGCCCCCAACCTTTACGACAAAGTGCAACTTCCAATCGCTCCAGCCCTTTCATGGATGCACCTGATGCCCACTGCTTGACCCAGAAGATTTACGTTCCATTCTATGTCTAAGAAATCAATCCTTCTTCCCTTCCTTTCCACATCTCTCGCCCACATTTTTAGCCACAAAAGCCGCTGTCAGCCAGCCACAAAAGCCGCTGTCAGCCATCCATAAGCGTAGTATGTTGTAGAAAGCTTAATGTGACACATCTAGCCTACCTAGACATGCTAGATTGCATAATCATGGTAAACTGTGCACCATGCGTTAAAAAGTGCAATAACAATGAAACACGTTTTTTTACTGTTGCATAGAACTATTACTTTTAGGCTGAGACCAAGTATTTGAAGCGAAAGATGTTCACGTGTGGTAAATAGTGTTGGAAGACTTGTTTGTGTTCAATTATGCATATGGATTCCAATCTCAAGTTCTGTGAATATTTTACTTATCCTCAGCCTGGCTAGTTACAATTTTCGTGTGTAAGGCACATGGATCGAAAGACCAACGTTAGTTTTGTAAGTATAAGAAGACTCCTAAACAAGTACAGATACGTATAAATTGATCTCCCTTTAATTCTTGTGTTTCAGTTTCATGAAATTATTAAGTTAATTGTCTATAGTTTTGACAATTAACTCAGAAATAAATACTCCTTTAAAAAAAAAAAGCTTTACTAACCACCCAGTGTTTGCCTCACAGTAATTAGAGGACTTGCTTTTGTGTTATTGGCTAATATTAATGCCCTGATTACTTACCGGTAATCTTAATTACCCGTAGTCCTATTCTTCCTCATCATAATCATTAACATTGAGGTAGTTCGACCTCCCAGTTAGAAAAACTGCATTAGAATTCTGTGGCTGCTATATTAAGGGTAGCATACCCAGAATTCTCATTTCTAAGCACCATCAAAGGCAAGGAGGGAGGGATCCATAATGACTGTCATGAGGACAAGCAGGACTAAGACACGTTCATTGTATCTACTGGCTAGGATCTAAGTACATACTTTTGCAACTATATGTAATAGGGCAATCATTTGCATTTTGCTGGGAACATTTACACAAGGCTTTAAACGTTCTTTATTTCTTTTTCATTCTTGACACGGACTGTACACATACTGATCCTCATTAGGCACATCTTTGCTTATCTCCTTAGAATGTGTTTTAGTTCACCCTGTCAACCTGTGCAACTTATTTGGGGGCCAGATTGTACTTTCTGCTCTAGAAGCAGGGCTCGAGTCGGGGGTACACTCGGGTGGACGGGGCCCACTTATTTCACAGGGTGGACGCTGTCCACCCTGCCAAAAAGTTGGGCCCTACTGATTAAGATGCTGAATTCGTCCCGGTGTAATTTCCAACCATTGGGAGACTGTCAGCAGCGCCTGCACGTTGTTATCTGCTTTCGATCAGCAACAACATGCAGGCAGGGACGGGGCTCTCCTGCTGCTTTTAACAAAGGTCGAGTCTGAGGGATCATCAGGCCTCCTTTTGTTTGAGACTCCTGGCTGGCAGCAGTTAGGAGCTTCACACCCAGTAGCAAACGCAGCAGAAGAGAAACAAAGGATCACACCTTGTTAGCAATTCACACATACTTAAGAGAGGCAACTTTTCACTTTGTTCAGACCCTGTTTAGGAGTTATGCATGAACTATAAGAATGGCAGATGTGTTGGCTTTTCCCAGTATTTGCACAAAATAAATAGTATTTATATAGTGCTTACTACCCCTGCGGAGGAGGTGTAATAATTTAAAAATCACAATTTTTTCTTTTAAAGCACTATGGCTAGAGGAAGCTTTACGCTGACAAACACAACATTGTTTTATGTGTAGCGTACAACAATGTGAATCTTCTACCTAATTCAGGAGAGTTTACAAGTATACTCAAAATGTGCTCCAATGTATTCATAATACACCTGCTAAATATGTATGTGAGGGCTTAAGATCTGATGCCACTTCTTGTGATGTCACGCGCCGTGATGTCATGCGGCATGATGTCACATGCCGTGATTCCACTTGCTTACTGATTAACTAGGTTAGTCCCCCACTTCTTTTTTTAGGACTTGTGCTCTGTCTAGAAGAGCTATATACTTACTAAGCTTTTCAGTTTCTTCCCCTTCAGTTTGAAAATATTGTGCACATGGATTTCAGATCTTCTTATGATTGTAGAGTGAATCAACATGTGCAATTTGTATCATTTTTAGTTCATCCTTCTTGTTGTGCCCTATTGCTATGTCTTCATAATTTTTCCACCGATTGTTTCCTTCCAGTGAGTGTTCCTTCCCTGGACCAGAAGGTTCACTCCTTGATCCACTTGCTTCAGAGCTCGATTAACTTGGTGTGCACCATCCTCCTGAACTCAAGTCCTTAAATGCAGTACTGCTAACATTAAGTATGTTTGCTTTCTTAGACCTTTCCCACTTACAGTATGTCACCTGAGACAATTGGGCGAAGCAGCTCTCGTATGTTTACACAGACTTGTTCATAAAAGATATTACTCAACATCCTCTATGTGATGACCTAACATGCAGTTCCCAAAGCCCGCCATCACTATTCATTTACAATTGTAAACATCACTTGATAATGCATAATTAACAACAAATGCATTAAGATAAAAAAAACTATGATAGTAGAAATCCTTTGTATATATTTTTACAATTATTTTTATTAACTAATTTCCCTTTTCAACATATTTTTCTTATTTTCCACATATTAACTCATTTGTGGACAATAGTGTAAACTAAAGTAACAAAGCTGATCCTTATACATGGATCGAAAAATCCACTCACATTGCAGAGCATGATTTATTCAGGGTGAGCATGTTTTCTGGGATTACTTGCCTTTTCTGGCAAGCTGAAAATCCTCTAACTTCAGTCACAGATTAAAAGGTAAATGTAGGAAGATAAACGGTCTTATGACCTCTGCCTCTGAAAGCAGAGCAAATGTGACAAGATAAAAAGATTTTAGGCATCTTTATTGCTCACAAAGTGAAAGAGAAATAACAATGCTTTCAAATCTTGTTATAGTGTCACATTTGCTGGCTCTCGACAGGTCAAATGTCATTTTGTCTTTCTACACTTACTTCTCTTGCTATGACTGAAGTTAGGATTTTGATAAATGAACTGTGTGAAAATTGAACAATGCAAAGCATGTTAAGTGAAAAACTAAAATGTCAGGCTTTTTTTTATAACACAACACTGAAATAGCGAAGTGAACTGTTCAAACATTTCAAATATATTTCACTAGTTTTGAAGACCCATTTTTTGTAATTCTGTGGTGAAATCAATCAAAACAAATTGGAACATTTTACTGGGTGATGTGCAAATTTTAAATATTTTTGCGGAAACCAATTTCCAATCATTGTTTATGCTCTATTATCAGTAAAACCCCATGTTAGTGGGAAAGTTTTGTGGCCATTTCAATGCAAACTATGCTATCTTAAAATGACAGTGCACTACCACATCATGCTTTTGGTAATATATATTTATGAAAAGCGAGTTTTTAAACATGATCTGGGAATTATTACTGCTCCTTCCCAGATGACAGTGCTATTAGTGTACTAAGAGGCAAGCCAGGGATCACGTGTACCCATTATATGGGCTTGATTCTTGTTATACATGGAGCAAACATTTCGTCTAGTAAATGAAGAGTATTTTTGTACAACAAAAATAGTGAACTTGCATATTTGAAGGTGCTCTCTTATGTGATAATAAAGAAAAAAGCTGCTTGAGAAGACAAAATATTTGCCTAGGATCACACATATTGATACCAGTTCACAGGTCAAGAACATTACAATAAAGTGGAGTAGATGATTAAAGTTACTAGACCTGCAGGTCTAGTAACATTTATATGGTTTTGCGAGCACTGTTCTACATTACAATATACTCAAACCATTGATAACAAGGTTAGGCCAACCCTTCTGCACAAACGTCAGTAAAATCTCAGCACACCTTCATTCATATCTCACTCATTCTTCACGCATGCATCAATTGTGACCAACACCTCAAACCATATTAACAACATCCTGTAGGAAACACGAGGAAGAAAATAAACACATTACAGTACCCACATTATTGCTAGCTTTGGTAGCATTTCATTATCGTAAAACAATTTGTGTGTTTATCCTTCCACAAGCAGTCAATAAGTTCTGGTAGTAATTTGCAAAATGGAAACTTTTCAATTGAGAAAACAACAATAAACACTTTCACTGAGGTAATCTTCTTTGTATCCTTTGTAATGTCTTTAAATTTCCGTGATATTCCAGTTCCCACTTTGTTTGCACCAACACACGTTTCGGTGTGAACCAAATGTGATCAGTCACCATCTTCAAGATGCAGTGAAAATAGAGCTACAAAAAGGAGCAAGGGAAGTTAGCCTGGGAGAAATACCACCTATAGAATAATAAAAATGGATAAGGCTTAATTTGACCAAGCGGGGAACAAAACCCATATTCAATAGAACTGGTGTTTTCTGAACCAAAAACACCATGGTGGTGATAGAGCGCTGTCTCCCTAGGCAAATATTACCAACCATCAAAAGTGTCACAACAGTAAAAAACATAAAATAAATACAAATATATAATTTTCAGGGCTCTCAAAATCCAAAAATTCTCACTAGACCTGCAGGTCTAGTTACTTAAAAATCTACTCGACCTAAATGTAATGCACTTGACCTCTGTGAGCAAATGTGACCAGTTAACAAGATTTAAAGGCATTTTTATTGCTCATTCACTTTGTGAGCAATAAAGATGCCTTTAAATCTTGCTATCTTTTCACATTTTCTCTGCTTTCAGAGACATAGATCAAATGCCGGTCTTCTTTCCTACTCGCCAGAAAGGGCAAGTAGGACCTAATAAAAATAGTACCGTAATGGTGCAGCACAAAATCTTTACGAGCGTGTGAAACTGTGGACCACACATATCAGGCCTGATGCAGGAAAACTGATATATATGAAGGCGGCAGCGCTGTGCACCTATTCAAAGGCAAAATTAGCATTATGGACATTTGGGTGCTATGTTAACATTGGCACAGCATTTGTGGATCTCATTGAGACCCATACATTAAAAACCACGCAGAAATGGCTGCCAAACACATCACATCAGTTGCGGATGGCAGCAGGCCCCTTTCACTTTCTACATTGAATCATCCAATGGGATTGTACGAACTGGATTTCAAAGGAGGTCTTGCTGCATCATTTCAGTATTGACAAGCCCTGAGGAAAGCGAAAGCAGAAATGCATCTGCTTGTATATTTATTAAAGCATATTTGTCTCCAAGAGTGCTCCGTATCGTCCTTTGGACTGTATATGACTATAGCGTGGGTCCACCCCTACCCCACAACACTGATGCACCTGTCCTGAGTGCAACAAGCGGCCTGCAGGTCTAGTAACTTCAAAAATCTACTCGACCTAAATGTAATGCACTTGACCTCTGTGAGCTAATGTGACAAGTTAACAAGATTTAAAGGCATTTATATTGCTCATTCACTTTGTGATCAATAAAATGCCTTTTAAATCTTGCTATCTTGTCACATTTGCTCTACTTTCAGAGACAGAGGTCAAATGTCAGTCTTCCTCCCTACTGGTCAGAAAGGGCAAGTCGGACCTAAAAATTGCTCGCCCTAATTAAATCTGGCTCGCAAATGTGAGCGGGCAAGGGGATTTTTCTGGCCCTATTTATCTCTGCTTCTCTGTTGTGCTGGATTTATCGGCGCTCTGTGGCGGTGCTGCCCTGTAAACCGGCACAGCCCCTCCGTACAAATCCTCCAGCTTTACAATTGTAAATTTTTTAGGATATTGCAGGAAATTGGTTGTGAATCAACTATGAAGAAATAATAAAGAAATTATAATCAACCTGATTCTTTACAATTGTAAATGCAGAGTATATGTATGTGTGTGTGTATGTATATATATATATATATATATATATATATATATAGATATTCACTGAAAAAAACATAGGTTTCCGCTACATTATAGTTGGGAATTAGCATTTAAAAAACCTTAGAAATTCACTGAAAAAATCATAGGTTTCACACGTTATAGTTAGCTGGACATGACCATGTCATGAGTGATGTAATATGTGACATCATCAGCAGTGCATTGCGGGCGCGCAAGTTATAGTTAGCTGAACTAACTATAACGGGGGAATTTCAATGGTTTTGTATGAGTGAAATGTCCAGCTAACTATAAAATGTCTGAAACCTATGGATTTTTTCAGTGAATTTCAAAGGTTTTGTAAATGATAATTTTTAAATGTATTAATTGTTATATTTTTTTATACTGATTTACTACATTGTTTTAAAGTATTTATTTTTAGATATTTTATTTTTTATATTTCATTACATATTTTTAATATAAATTGAAAATAAAATATTTATATAAATATTGAAATTGTTTCGTTTCATAATCTTTTATTCGGTTACCACTTGTTTGCAACCATAAAAAGTACAAATTTAAAAACAATAAAAAAGTAAAGATTATTTTTACATACAGATAAGAAAAAATTGGATAAAAATAAAAGTAATTACACAGAAAAAACATATTATCAATCAAGAGCTTGTTGTATCTTGATGGTAGCTTTTAAAAAAGTAGCTATGCATTTTGCGGAATAAATTGAGTCCAGAAGTTGTAGGGAGAGATATGCTGGATGACATGACCTGTAACCAAGTGAACGGAGAAGTGGAAGAATACAAGTTTTTCGTGGTATTTTATAGTATGTACAAAAGAAAATAATATGTATTACTGATTGGGTCGATACTCCGTCACATGGACAGTTCATGATGTCGCTCGACCAATTCTGTATTCGGGGAAAGGAAACCAGACGAAAAAAGGTGTTAAAACGAAATCTTGTCAGGAGATATTTTTCGTGATTAGACAAATAATACGATAGGTAAGGTTGGATACCTTTGACAAGTTGAATTGCTTGGATTTGAGAATTGAGAGGCTTTACAATCTCAATTGAGCTACAAAGTTCTCTCAGGTGGTCCATGCTTATTTTCTTTAGCTCTTTTCTCGAAATGTCCTCCACACTTGGTGGATCGTCGAAGTATGAGCTACGACCAAGGTCTCTGAAAAAGTTCCCCACATATGCTAACCAGGGAATCCTTTGCCAATTCGTTAGAGCCATACAGTCCATGATCAGCGAACGTGTTAGATGACACTGTAGTTTTGACCATATACGTTGCCATAAAAGAATTGGTTGAGAACGTATGTTGTCAGTAATGTAATCCATACCAAGCTCATTGTGGGAAGCATAAATCGGGGCACTTTGTGGGAGAGCCAGCAAGTATTTGACAAACCCGTTCTCTACTGTTTGGATTGGATATATTGGGCCCTAGACCCAAACACCCGCGCCATAGGTGGCCACACTGTGGCATTTTGCATAATAGATTTTTAGAAGTTCTTAGGGAGCAGGTTTGCCAAGTTTCCTAGAGAAAGAGACCAAGGCCGTTGTTGCTCGCTGGAAGAGAAGTTTTCTGCTAGCAGTAGCCTGCCGCCAGCTTAAGGAGCCGTCCACCAAGATCCCTAAGTATAGGTAGGCAGAGGTTTTTTCCAGTCTTGACTTTTCCACAAAGATTGCTTTAGGGTTCTTGACCTTGGGGCCGATGTGCATAGTGAACGTCTTTTTTATGTTGATTTCGAGACCAAGAGAGCCCATAATGGAGCAGTACTTATTAAGTTGTTTTTGTAGTTGATTAAGTGTTCTGGCAAAAATGACTGAGTCATCTGCGTAAAGCAGCGTTTGGTATAGGGCGATGATTGATCTGGGGTAAATCCTGGCTCCCTTCTAGCATGGCCAGCTCAAGTCCATTGGTGTAGAGATTGAACAAGAAGGGGGCCAGTACACATCCCTGTCTTACCCCTTTTTGGATGGAAAAAGATGGGGATAGCTCGCCATTGACTCCAAATCTGACACGCGCCGTTGCGTCCGAGTAAAGTTCTCGGAGGAAGACTATGAGTGCTGGGTCCACCTTATGATCGCTTAGAATAGCCAGAGTTTGGAGTGCAGGACGCAGTCAAAAGCTGCACTAAGATCAACATACACAAGAAAGATGTTACCTCCTTTGGCTGCAGCATACTTCCCAATCAAGAGGGCAAGATTCAAAGCCTGCTCCACAGTTCCAAGACCCTTCTGGAAGCCATATTGCAGGTCGGTCATGATGTTATTTGTCTGGGCCCAAGTTTGTAATCGATCCAGTACCACCCGGCCCGCAACTTTGCCCATGGAGTCCAGAAGGGAGATAGGCCTGTAGCAGGCAGGGTCATTTCGATCACCCTTTTTAAAGATAGGGAGCAAAATAGACGTTGACCATGAGTCTATCAGCCCAATTGATGTTGCTGCGGAGAGGACCTGGATAAGAAGTGGTGACCAGTTCAAAGTTGTGTAGAAAAAAGTCCAGAGGAACACCATCAGGCCCGGGAGCCTTTCCAAGTTTAGACGCCTTGAGAGCTTTAGCAACCTCTGCATGGGTAAAGGTTATGTTAATCGGGTAGCTGTTCCTCCCCGACATGTTGCCACTGCTCTGTTCATCTCCAGAAGGGACTGGTTGGAGGGTTCCAAAGATTTTAGCAAAATGAGACCCATTCATCTGCTGTAACAGCAACGTCTAGATGCTGACCCTTCGAGGTGTCTGCCAAAAAGGGGGATCTGATAACTTGCCAGAAGAGAGCGCTGTCCTTATTTTGGCAATTGAGATGTAGCTGCGCCCAGAGGTTGTTCTTAATTTCTTTCCTGCGTTCCACTCTGGCTCCGTTATAGAGTTTTCTTAAGTTGGAGATTTCCGAAATGTCCCTCAGAGGTCTGCGGAGGGCAGCCTTTAGGTCCGATAGTGCCTTATGACATTTTACATTAAACCATCTCTCAGAATTAGATTTTTTGTTCCTAAGTTTACCAGTAAACTCCTCTCTGATAACCTTTAGAACTTTCTGGAAGCTGGCCATGATTATTTGAGGCGAGGCGTCAGTAGAGAGACGGTCAAGAACCCAAGGTCTGGCTTTATCAAGGACCCGTTCCGTGATTACGAGTGGGTCAACCTTAGCCCATTTAACTGTGTATCCGTTCACCTTGTTCATGGTTAGAGAGCTTTGTGTTAGTTGGCTGGTAATGGTGGAATGCAGGGTGACATTTTTTGGGGAAACTGTTACGCTAATAGGAAAGTGATCACTGCTCACATCTGTCCCTGTGTAGAAATTGGCCACTTGACCCTTCAGGCTCTGCGAGGTCAAAATATAATCAATAGTAGTTGAAGACCCCCTGCGGTGGAACGTTGGAGAAAAGTCTATTGGAGGTTCTACTAGGTCATTTGCAAACTCAAGCTCTAATGAGAAAAGGGACTCATTTAGTTTATTACCGCAGGTAGAATGTACAAAATGTGACAATGGACTGCCGTGTTCGTCCAACAGGCCACAGTTACCATTTTTGTGGTTTGTGCATAGTGCAAAGTTAAAATCACCACCCCAAAACCCCAAATCGCGTATACTGTGGTTGGGTGTAGGTCATTTTGCAAAGATTCTAAAAAAGTGGTAATTTCACTAAGCAATTTTATACAATCCGTTATTTCGGAGTTATTGTAGTAGTTAACCAGGATAAAGGTACTATTTTTGTTAAAATTTATTTGCAGTATTTGGTAGCTTGGATCTTCTTTAAGCTTGCGTATAGTTAAGGGAGACAAAGTATTGGCGACATAAACGGCCAAACCACCCTTTGGTCTGCCCTTGACTCCTTGAATGGCTGGAATATGGAATGTTTTATAACCAACTAAATGATGTGGAATGATTGACCAGGTTTCTTGGAGGCAGACTACCTGATGTTCAGTAACTGTGCCCAGCCATGGTTGTAACGATGTTTTGGCTCGCAAACCTGCAACATTCCAATACAGGATTGAAATGCTCAGGTCTACGCTGTGAGGATGGTCATGTGGCTGCGATAGTAAAGTTTCAGGTAATGGGAGATCTGCAGATCGCATAAGCAAACACTCTGTTGAAGTCACACATCCTAACGTCTTTTTGTCGGTATTTTTAATCTGATGGAGATTTATAGCATTAGCTCCAGTAAGAGCTTCCGGGAGGTTGCCTCTCATTATTTTTGTATTAGCATGAGAAGGTTCTAACAAAGGTCCGATTTCATTAATTATTGGAATGGGCGGTGTTAATTGTATAGGGGATTGGTGTTTGGACAGGCTTGGTTTTAGTCCGGGAATAATAGGGACATCAGGGGTTATAGGGACCTGGGTCATACTTATTATAGTTGCTAGCGGTCAGTCTACCATTTCCAGGCAGTCATAGCGATTTCTGGTTGGGAAGCCCTGCCAACCCTCTATGGGGAAATGGGGCCTTCCAGGAAGCCAGAACTGCGACTGCCAATCCTGTGACTGCCAGTCTCTGTTCCTATTTCTATGGCTATAAGCCACCTGGTTCCAATGCCCTTCAAAGGGTTGTTGCCAATTTGCGGTCGGAAAATATTGATGGGTGTTCACCGGAGGGTAGAAAAAGGAAAGATGATGGGCATAAATTCCACCCTTTTTTTCCAGTGATGGCCAAGAGCAAATATAGTTGACTGTGGTTGGATCATCACAGTTTACTATAATGCAATCGCCCTGTATTAATTTTCGTTCCTCCCCTATCCAAGTTACTCTATGTACTGTGGTTATTCTGCTGGAATGACGGGGCTGTAATGGTCTGTTTAAGCTTAGCCACTGCAAAACTTTATTTTTAAGAGACCAAGAGGATTCGTTAATGCCTTCAGAGAGTTCGGGGACGCCGGTAAGAATAACCGTGTAAGGGGATGCCTCAGGTGGAAGGTGTACTGGGCGCCTTGGGCGCACTCCCCTTTTTGCTATCTCCGAGGATTTAGTTTCCAGCGTTTTGGAAAGTAGAGGTGTCTGTTTTTTGTTAGCGGGTTGATTAGTGCTTTTCACAGAACCTTGAAATTGTAATGTTGTTTTTTTTTAATTTATATTTTTTTAAATTTATATATATTTTATATAGCAGGTAATGATATCCTATGGAAGGAAATTCAAGTTACTGGTAAGTACGGTTAAAATTACTTTTCAGGATCAGAACTGGGCTGAAAGATGCAGCACTGAGGTCTCTCCTGATTACAGGTGAGTAAATCGGAATTCGTAGTTAGGCTGATTTTAGAGGAATTTTTTAAAGTTCCAAAACTCCACACTTAAGAGAATTTCCAAGTGAAACCAGTCAATGTTGACCTATGGAAGGCCATTCAAGTTACTGTAAGTATGGTTAGAATTACTTTTCAGGATCAGTAGTGGGCTGAAAGATGCAGCACTGAGGTCTCTCCTGATAAAAAAGTGAGTAAATCGGAATTCGTACTTCGGCTGATTTTAGAAGAATATTAGTACGTTTCAAAAATAGACACTTAGAAACTTTTCTGGTGAAAACCACACAATAGATTCCTATGGAAGGAAATACAAGTTACTGTAGTTACCCAGGGGGCGCTTTTGCAGAGAGGTGCAGGGAGGGGGCGTGGCCTCCTTCCGATTCCGATAAAAAAAAATGTACTTTTTACTACACAGCCCCCCTTATTTTTTTTTTTTTTTTTTTTTGGGCCCCGGGGACCCCATCCTCCAGGGCCTGCCCCCAATCATTAGTAAAAAAAAAAAATCGGGAAGGGGGCCAAGTGGCCCCCCTCCCAAGCCCATACTCTGCCCCGGGGACCCAATCCCCCGGGGCATGGGCCTTTTTAAAAAAAAAAAAAAATGTAATTAGAAGAGGGGCCGGCCATTTTTAAAATGTATTATTTTTTTATTTTTTTTGGGGGGGGGGGGGCGTGGCCCCCCCTCCGTGCCACATATGGCCCCGGGGAACCCTCACCCGGGGCCCGGCCCTCCTCGTTGGGGGCCGTGGGGGGGTCCCCAAGCCCCGCGGTCTCTGCCAGCTCCCCGCATCCTGCGGGAGCCGGCATTGCTTTTCTGCTTGGGGAGCAGCTAACATGCTGCTCCCCATCCAGAAAAGCAATCCGCTTTGATTAATAATAATAATAATAATAATAATATTAATTTAAGCTTATACAGCGCCTGGTTACACTAACCAGTGTGTCCCCGCGCTAGCAATTGGCCCCCAGCCTTCTGAACTATTACAGCCTCCCCCACCAGAGCCCCACTTAACCTATCCCCTTTGCGGAAGACCACCTCTGAGGTTTCCATACGAAGCCTGATGGGAAGGCTATACCACAGACTGGCAGCCAAGAACCGGAAGGACCTACCTCCCATTCTGGCTCTTCTGATTTTAGGAACCTGCATTAGGCCCGCCTCCTGAGATCTCAATAGACGAGCCTGGGTGTAGGGAGTACTCCACCTGAGAGGCCTGCACTGGCTCCCCGTCAACAAGAGGATCACCTTCAAATTCCTCATCCACGCACACAAAGCCCTACACAACACCGGACCCAGGTACCTCAACAACCGACTCAGCTTCTACACCACCACCCGAAGCCCTCGCCACAGCTCCTCGTATCCGGAAAACCACCGTTGGCGGCAGATCCTTCTCCTACCCTGCCGCCAAGACTTGGAACGCTCTCCCCACCAGCCTACGACAGACTCCGGACCTGCTGGCCTTCAGAAAACTCCTCAAGATCTGGCTCTTCGATCAGTAGCCCCCCCCCCCGCCCCCCCCCCCCCCCCAGCGCCTTGAGACCCTCACGGGTATGTAGCGCGCTTTATAAATGCAGTGATTGATTGATTTATTGATACTTATCCTGGTGACTAGGTTGGCTGTCCTAGAACAGATGCATATATGCACTGGCCGGATTCTCTCTACATGAGTGTATTAGTGGTTCTCATTTAATTATATTACTCGGGGCCTTTCTGTCAGTGAATCTCTATTTGCGGCTAATACTAGCCTCTCTTTCCTAAATTTCTCCCTTTTAGGTTCCCTGGACACCAGTCAGGTACCCACAACACGCCCCCTTCACTATAAATAATTGGTCCAGTTTTACTCTGATCCAGCCTTGAAAAGTTATTTTCCACTTTATCCTTGGGCATCAGTCCTCTCTTATTTGTGTTACTGTTGTCCTGATGATGACCTAAATTCATGAAGGTCGAAACGCCGTCGAACATGTACCAGAAAATTTGCAGACCTCAGGCCTTGAAAAATCTACTCGAACACTCTCTATGGAGAGTCAGATTTTATCATATCAAGCTATTTTTAGCACCTGCTAGTCCATGCTGGCGAGTGAATTTAAGCTGGAAGGAACAGGTGTTCTGTTCATTCCGAAAGTGAATGAGCATTATTCATTCAGAAAGTGAATGAGCAATAAAGAAGCCTTTAAATCTTGGGCAGCTGTTCGACCCTTATTAGCGGTCGCAAGCAGGAAATCAGCCTGTTTGCGACTTCTAAAAATGTTTGTGGTATGTACAAACCCTATTTTGCAAATTGGTAAACTATTACCGACTCACAAAATTGGGTTTGCAAGTCGCTATTAGGAAGGGGCGTGCCAAGGGTGTCCCTTCCTAATAGCCAGTCGCACTCGTTTGTACGGTTGTTTTGCGACCGCAAACTCTGTTGCAAACAATTGCAGGTACCACCTACTTAAAGTAATTGGTTAGCCAGTCGGGGTACCCTTTGTGTTGGGCCGCTAAATATTTTTTCAGAGCAGGCAGTGGTTCCACGGACTACTGCATACTCTTAAAAAATGCAACAGGTGTGTTTCGTTTTCCTTTTTAAAGTGCATCCTGTTTTCCTTTAAGAAAAGCAGACTGTTAAAAAAAATGCTTTATTCAATATGCAGTCACAGACATGGTCTGATGACCCCAGCAGGCCACCATCCCTGTGAGTGCTGGCCATTCCTAATGGGTTCCAAATTGCGACGTGCCTCATGAATGTTGATGAGGCAGGTCATTTGCGACCCCGTTGGGAATCGCAAACAGTGTCTCTGACACTACATTCCATTTTGCGAGTTGCAGATCACGAGTTGCAAAAAATTCCAATTTGCAACTCGCAAAATGGAATGGTCGTACATCTGGCCCCTTGTTTTTATCTTGACATATTTGAATTCTGTTAATGGGCAGAGGTCGAATGTCAGTTTGTCTGTTTACTGATTGTTTCTTATGTTATCCTGGAAAACGGTGTTTACTTTGATTTCTCTTACTACAGTTAGGTTTTTGTCAAGTGTGCTGTCTGACAGTCATTATGAAACAAAAGGCTGTAAGGTGCAAGATTTTTTTCCTAACATTTGAACAGCTTGTAAATGAATAGTGCAAGTATTTAAAAAGATATCGGTAATTGCGAAATACATTTTTTTTGTTATTCCGAAGCATGATGCACACACAGATTTAAATAGGAGCAAAACGAATCGGAACACTTTACTTGGTGATGTGCAAATGACAAATATTTGCTCTATTTCCAAGCATTGTACACTGTATAGTTTTATCAGAAAAACCATGTCAATGGGAAATGTGGTGGCCATTTCAATAGAAAATCTGCTGATTGCAAATAAGTGGGGTACCACTTCATGCTTCAGGTATGTATTTATTAAACACAATAGTTTTTAACCCCTTTTGTACTCATGACGGAATGGTTCCGTTATGAACACAACTGCAAGTGTGCGTATGACGGAACCATTCGTCAAGAGCACACTTGCAAAAATCCCCCTGCTGTAAACAGCAGACGGATTTCCTATTTTTCTTTTTTGCCTTGGGAGGTGGGGAAGAGCTTCCCCAACCTTCCAATGCATATATTTTGTTTTCCTTGAAATGAGGATTGCGCGCATGGCACGCTGTCGTCATTACAATGAAAACAAAACTGAAATTTCATTTCAGTTGCACAGTTTCAGTGCTCGTGGGGCTATCTCAGCCCCGAGCACTGAAACACATGGGCGAGGTATCTTTGGAAAGGGGAGAATCTCCCCTTTCCAATGGTACAGTTCCCTAGGGATCCCTGCTTGGGGAACGCCTCAGGAGGGAGATCCCCCCAAGCAGGGTCCACCCACTAGCCACCAGGGAGAGGGGCGCTACCTCAACCAGTCTTTTTTGCCCCCCCTGGGAGGCACTGACTCCCAGGGTGCCAGAAAGCACCCTAGACGACAGGGATAATTTTTTTATAGGCCAGTGGCGAGGGCTGTCCAGAATGGGCATGTCAATGCACCCACCCTTCTTCCCCCTAAAAAAGGCAAATTACTTTGTGTCCCCTCAGGAGGCAGATGTCAGCCTGGTGATCCCACATCTTTACCACACAGAAATTTGAGAGAACATATTTTTCTTTTTAGCAAAATTTGAGGTTTGCAGGGGATCCTGGGTAGGGAGCTGTATCTCCCTGGTTCCCCAGGGTGTCTATATATGTCTATAAATGTCTGGATTTGGTAGGTTTCCCTGCGAGCCAAAAACCTAGGTGTGCCCCTTTGCAAAACCAGGTTGTTTTGTGATAGGTAATATTGATGTCCCCACAATACGTTTAGGGCCTTGCCTGTCACGGGCACTTGGCCCACCCACACAAGTAAGGTACCATTTTTATTGGAAGACTTTGGGGAATGCGGGATGGGTAGAATTTTGTGGACACACAGATTCCAGAACTTTCCATCACAGAAATGTGAGGAAAATGTTTTTTTTTTTTTTTTTTTTTACAAAGTTGGAGGTTTGCAAGGTCTTTTGGGTATCAGAACCTGGTGAGAGCCACTTCTTCCTGGATTCCTCTAGGTGTCTAGTTTAGAAAAATGTATAGGATTGCTAGGTTTCTCAAGGTGCTGGCCTGGCTAGGGTTCAAAATCCACAGCTAGGCACTTTGCAAAAAAAGGCTCTGTTTTCACTGTAAAAATATGGTGTGTCGCAGACACTAGGCCTACCCATGCAAGTGAGGTACCAATTGTATCGGGAGACTTAGGGGAACACTGCAAGGTAGGGCAACTGTTATTACCTATTGACCTTCTATGCATTTCTGCCTTCCAAATGTAAGACCACATGTAAAAAAGAAGTCACTTTGAAAAATGTCCTATAATTCACATGCTAGTATGGGAACCCACAATTTGGAGATGTGCAAATAGCTACTGCTTCTAAACGCTATATATTTGATCCCATTTCGGAAATACATAGGTGTCCTTGATACCTATTTTTCACTCTTTATATTTTACCAAATGAATTGCTATATACCTGGTACACAATGAAAAACCATTGCAAGACTGCTCAGTTATTGGCTCTGGGTTCCTTGGGTTCTTGGTGAACCTACAAGTCCTACATATTTCTACAACCAGAAGGGTCCAGCGGATGTAACGGTATATTGCTTTAAAAATCTGTCATACTTTGAAGTTACAGGTGAAAACATTGGCACAAATTGTGTGTTTTTTCAACTCATTTTCATTTTTATGTCTCGCCTGTGCCAGCACTTGTGTTGCTCTGCGAGACATTTAGTTAGGGCTTTTAAAAGTGCTGCCACACGGCCTAGCGCTTGTGTTCACGTGCGCAGCCACCAGCTTTCAGCGCCCTGACCGCTCCTTCTTTCGCACACACCACTCCCGGGCTTGATTTTTTACTTGTGGGTGACTCTTCATGCGCAGTAAAATGAGATCTATCACACACTGGCTGGAAAATGCAACCTAAAAGCTTATTAGCACCCCAACCTGGCCCGCAGCATCTGCTCCTGTTTGAGCATTGCGCTCAGCAGACAGCAGTCCTAAGGCACCTTATTCCTTCGTGTAGCAGCCCCTGCAAATTAAGTACTGCAGGCCACTCATCTGCCTCCCTCCCTTACGTGTATTACAGCGGAGGCAGAACTCGAGCCATGGAACCACCTGTCCCTGTATCCCAGCAGGTGGTAAATGTATGGGACACCTTCTATTCAATGTGCTCGTGAAAAAATATTCATGGAGGAAGACAAATCAGAGAGGATCTTTCAAAGAATTGTTCACTTGATAGAACCTGTAATGAATGGTTGAAATGCATGAATTTTTAATGCATTTAAAAATAAGTCTTGCGTTTCTAAGGAGGCAGCCCCCGCATTCTACTTTTCCACGAACTCTACCTATTCATTTACTGCCCATGTTCCCCAGAACAACTTCCCTTGTCACAGAAACTCCTCTATATATGACAGGGGTCTTGGCTCTGTTCTTCCCAAGCACTCTTTCAGTCTTCGTGCTCTTCATGCCTCCCATTATCGGATGCTTCCTCTAAACCACTCTCCATCTGTACTGTTTATATATCAATGCTCCTTCGCCTTTTTAAGTCTCTCCCTTTTGTCAACCATTCTCACCGTTCACAATTCCTTCTTTCACAGACACGCTGTGGGCTCTTGTGATCTATACTTTCGCTTTCTCTCGTACATGTTCTCTTACGAGCTTTTCACTATGGGCCTCATTATGATGCAGGATTTTCCGCCTCCTCCGGGCCGGGGGAAGCCACCTCCGGCCCGGAGGAGGCGGAAAATCCTCTGCGGACTCACCAAAGACCCACCGCCGCATTACGATGGCTGGTGGGTCTTGGTTACTGTCCGCTGCTTTTCCGCCGCGGTCGGATTACAACTGCGGCGGAAAAGCTCTCATTTGGCTGGCAGTGTCTATCAGACACCGCCAGCCAAATTAGGAAGCATTTGTAAACATGCTTTTCCGCGGCGGTTTTTCCGCCGTGGAAAAGCATGTGTACTTTTGATTTTGGGGGCCCGTTGCGGCCCCCCAGGGTGTTGGCGGGTGGGGGGAGCTCATGGGGGGTACCTATGGTACCCCCCACCATTTACTTGCATAAAGCTGCAGGCACCGCGCGGTGCCTGCCGCTTTGTGCATGTAAATGTTAAACATGAACTTTTAACATTGCAGCGGGTGCTGCTTGAAGCAGCACCCGCCGCAATGTTAAATATCCAGGATGTGACCGCCAGGGTGGCGGTCACATCCTAATCGCACATGAGGGAACGCCGCAGCCCATGCGGACTTTCCCTCATCCTCTGGGGTCGCGGACGGACGCAAGTCCGTCCGTGATCCTAATGAGGCCCTTAGTACGTTTTTCAACAAATCTCTCCCGTTTCCCTATCGCAATCATTCTCCTTATTTCTGACTTTTTGTTTCTCACCATACCTCACACTTGCCAGTAGCATTTACATATTATCCTTTCTCCCAACGCTCCCTCTTTACATTTAACACACCACATTTAGAGCCAGATGCACTAAGCTTTTTTGAGATAGCAAACCGCTCAATTCGCAGAATTAGGCTGTTTGCTACCGCGAAACAAGTATTGGCATAGCCAATAGGTCTCGCTTTTAGGACCTTACAAGTATTTAGTTACGCAGCACAATATCCTTGGTGCAACAACATCAACTGTTGCATAGCTAAACACTTATAAGTTCCCATAGGCGAGACCTATCGGCTATGCCAATGCTTGTTTCTTATTTTCAACTGTTAGTTTCTAAAAAAAAAAACTTCTCGCAAATGAGCCCTTGCTGAATTCAGAATTTTGTCTACTTTTCTGAAATGTATAGCTTTCCAGGACCATTATTACTTTCATTCCATTTCTATCACTAACAGGAAGGAGGTTGAAAGCACACAAAATAGCAAAAATGTCCCAGTAAAATTCCAAAACTGTATACAAATTTTGAGTTTTCTAACAAAAGTCTGTCTGTCCCTGAAAGCTGGGAAGATGGTAATTGCAGCACCACAAACCCATTTGTTGATACCATTTGCAGTAAAAAAACGCTTTTTTCTGCCACACTTTTTTCCTTACTACTCCGCCCCCAAACTAAATGTAGCTGTATTTTGGCTAATTTCTGGGTCCCCTCTAGGGGAATCAACATTCCCTGGGTATCTTCAAAATACCCATGATGTTGGAAGAAAAGGATGAAAATTTGTCGTGGAAGCCTTTTGTGGACAAAAAGTTACAGGGGCCTAAGTGTGAAACTACTCCAAATAGCCCAAAAAAGGCTTAGCACTCTGGGGAAAGGCCTAGCAGCAAAGGGGTTAAACATGATTTGAGGAACATTGGTGCCCCACCCTAATGACAATGGGGTTAATTATCTAAGAGGCAAGTAAGCTGTCGTGTGCTTAATATATTAATATATATATAATATATATATATATATATATATATATATATATATTATTTCATTCATTGCATTCATATAACATTCTATTGGGAATAACTTTGGCGCCGGTTGAGGAATCTGCCTGAAATTTTCCTCAAATTTGCCTCGCTCCGCTCCTTCCCTGAAAGTTTGGGGGGGATTCGTCAAGCGGGGGCCGAGATAAAAGGGGGGTCCCAAAACGTGTTTTCCCCATGTTAATTTCCATAGAGCGGTTGGACTCCCTTTTAGCCCGAACGGCTGAATGGATTTCCACCAAACTTGGCAAAATTGTAGGGACTGGTAGCCCGACGTGCCTTTGCTATGTCTCAAGATATGTGCTCCAGTGGATTTTGAGTAATTTAGGTAAAAAAAAAATATATATATATCTATAAGCGCGCCCCGGTACGCGCACCGGGGCGCGCACCAGCACGCTACGCGAGTTCCCGAGCGGAAAGCTGATTGGCTCTCGGGTGTCTGTCAACATTCCAAACAGTCCGCAGCGGCCGCCATCTTGTGTCTCAGTAGGATCGAGACACAAGAGGTGGCAAAAACAAAGGGGGAAATGAGCAAAAGGGGGCAGGGTATACCACCCGACCCCCTAGGTTTGATGTGGGGGGCCATAAAATGGCCCCGTGGGGCAAAAAAAGAATTTTTTTTCCAATTTGCGTGGGGGGAGCGCCCAGTACGCGTACCGGGGAGCGTACCATGGGGAAAAAAGAATGACGGATTTAAAAAAAAAATGTAGCATTTTTTTATAAATTGGAGGTAGTTCTAAAAACTGTTTTTTTAAATTCTTTTTGTTTTATATTTTTTTTATTGTTTTTTTTTTAACATTTAGTACTTTTTTTGGCTTATGAACAATTTTATATTTTTGGAATTTTTATGGGGACAAACAAAAAACAGGGAATTGTAAATGGCTCGACTGGAGCAAAAAAATCTGGAAAAAATTAAGGTTTCTTTGGGCACTTGTGGTTGTCACCAGCACGGTTGATGAGTTTAACACTTTGCTCACCATAGCAAATTGTACCCCCACAAAATATGCAAACAATTTTGAAATTTCAAAACTGGGTTTGGATGTTTGGGACCATATCCCTTGTCTATGGTCCCGATGGAGTGGGTTGGGTACTTTGGGAGGTGCTGGGATAAGATTGGGGAGGGTTTCTGGTCAGTTCTCTGACCTCTGCCGCACTATAGTTGTTTGGATGCCGGCGTTGCATGTGGCGAATCATGGTGTTGTTGCCAAAAGAATATTTTTTGGCAGGGTTCCCCCTTGAAAGTACAGTGCCACAGATCAAACAAGTAACCTTTGGCACATTTACTTTCTTGAGGCCCTTTGGGATTTAAAAAAATTCCCACACAATGTGCTCCTTTGGCTTGTATGGGGTAGTATCTTCTGGCAGGTAGCGCCGCCTCTCCTCCTCCTCCTTTTCTTCTTCATCTCCACCACTGTGGTGGTCCTCTTGGTGGTGGTGGTGTCTGAGATGCTCCTGCTCCTGCTGCTGCTGCTGCTGTAGCCATTTCGCAGTACAAATAGGTACTAATAGGTCTGGAAACAGGTCTTCCTCACTCAAAGTACAAAGTGAGAATGGGGAAAAAAGGTGGGGGCTTTCATCATTAGGAAAACAAAACTGTCCTGAACCAATGAAAAGTGTTATTTTAGGTCACATTACCCAACGCGCTTACGCTACGCGCCCCGGGGTGCTTACGTAGCGCGATCGTATGCGTTGGGTGCTTCCGGGTGCGCATCACGCGGACGCGGCTACGCGATACGTCACAATGATTTCGTTCGCGGCAATAGCGCTAACGGGACGCTCACCGGTACTCGCACCGGGGCACGCCGGAAGACTGCGCTTACCGGTGCGCTCACCGGTACGCGCACCGGGAGCGCTCCAGGGCAAAAAAAAAACAAACAAAAAACCATGAACAATATACATAAAGAAAATAGTATTACATAAATATACAATACAGGATTCATTATAAAAAATATTACATTTCATAGCTATTGAAATTTGCTATTAAAAAACCTTTGAAATTCACTGAAAAAAACATAGGTTTGATGCCCAATATATAGTTAGGAATTAGCATTTAAAAAACCTATGAAATTCACTGGAAAAACCATAGGTTTGACACCAGTTATAGTTAGGAATTAGCATTTAAAAAACCTATTAAATTCACTGAAAAAACCATAGGTTTCACACCAGTTATAGTTAGCTGGAAATTTTACTGACCTAAAACCATTGAAATTCCCACGTTATAGTTAGTTGGACTCACTATAACTTGCGCGCCTGCAATGCACTGCTGATGACGTCACATATTACATCACTCATTTAATAGGTTTTTTAAATGCTAATTCCTAACTATAACTGGTGTCAAACCTATGGTTTTTTCAGTGAATATATATATATATATATATATATATATATATATATATATAGCTAGATTTGTATTATATATGGAGCTAAAGTTTAGTTTTTTAAATCAAACAAAAGTGTGTTCTGTTCTGTTTGAAGGTGTTCGCATATGTGATAAAGAAGAAAATGGCGGCTCAGTGAATTAAAATATTTGCCCTGGATCACATAATTTTAAACCAGTTGATGGGTCAAGAGCATTATAATCGGCCAAGTAGATTATTTAAGTCAGTAGACCCTCAGGTCTAGTAACAGTTTTATGATTTTTTGAAGCCTGGATCTCTACTTATGATATGATTTTGTGAAAATAACATTGTATTCAAAACATACATGCATAATAATAATTGAAATATTTCCATATGCTGCCTTTTTACTTTCACTCATGTTTCACTTGCGCAGTGTAATGTTCACTTTGCACGTAACACACAATTTTTAATCGTTGCTGATGCTGCTTTCTAAATCCTAAAGCATTCCTTTGCCTCTGTTGAAAATACAATTGCATTGATAATAAGTTGGAGCTTTGTGTTGTTGTTTCCTGTATAATTAAGTTATTCCTAAGTGTTGCCCTTTGTATTGATAACCCTTTGAGACACTGTGGCATAATACTAGATTTACCCAGGTCTTAGCTTGATGTACGGGTTTCTCTAGTTTGTAATAAATGCAATGGCTGAAGCATTGAAATAGAAACAGGATGGACAGGCCAAGACATGCCTCTGAGACAAATTAGGGCTGTCATTTTAGAAAGGGGACAAGGCGCTATATGTTTATTAAAAAGAGCCCATAGAATACCAAGATATAAACTACAGGAGTCCGGTAATGATAAATAAAAATGGCTAACAATAAAAAGTTGTAATAAAAATAACTAATACAGATTCAAAAAGAATATGAATTGTTAAATAAATAGGTATATGTGTGAGTCTCTGTATGGAAAAAAAACTCTGAGAAAATGGATGGGTAGATTGATGCCCATAGGTAAAAAAACAATTAACAAAATGTGACCAAATGGGTGGAAACTGCAGCTCGGGTCTGTGACCCAGTGATAAGCGCATAAGGATTGCAACATCCACAAAAATAATGTGTATATATAAAACAAAATCATAAGGGAAAGCTTAAAAAAAGCGGGAAGATATGAGGATACTGTGATTATACACGGGAAACTAAAGAAAGAACCGGGTTGCCAAAGAAGGAAACCAGGAAACAGTTGGCAAATTAAGGGGGACAAACACAATGAAGTAGGTCACCAGAGGACATGTGATTATATAAATAGGAAAAAAAATTCAGGATGACTCCGTTCAAAACCTACTCCAAGCTAGAGATAGGATGTCGAAATTAAAATAGTTGATAATGGCCTCAAGTCCTATTCTACAGAACGCAAGGGATAGTTAATACAAAGTCAGAAACAGAAAAAGAAAACCTAATACACAGTCTTAACTCATTGTATTCGCCCAAGGGATAGTTTTGCTGAGACCTCTTCTGTGTGTGTTTATGGTTTAAATACTTTTATTTGAATTTCGTAACAAAGGCTAACAATAAGCTGCGCATAAGTTTACCAGCAAAAATCAAGGGATGCAACTGTAAATTGCAAATTGTGGAAAAAACTAGCTGTTTTACTACTGTACATGGAAAATAAGAAAAATTTACCCTACCTGAAAATCTGGGTTGTCGAAAAGCAGGGTGAGGGGAAACGGGAAAGAAGTAAAGTTGTATTTCAGACAGGTCTGATTCCCGGTCTCCAGAATCGTCCTGGTGATCTGGGAAGCGTAAAGATTAGCAGGGGTGTGAGCCCTGCGTACAAAGGGAATTCGCTGTAGAGTTGTGGCCGCTACCGCTGGATTTTGAAACAGTCCATGTTTCTCCGATTCAGATCTGCTCCATTCTACTAAATGCCAGAGTTGTCGCTTGGAAGTAGAGTTGGATATCCGGGACTCCTAGCCCGCCTTCCTCTGGATGCAGCCTCGCTATGGATCCCTTCATGTGGGGCCAGTGGCCCGCCAGATTAATTCCGATTGAACCTGCTTGATCCACCCGCTGGGTGGTCTTAGAGGGAGAGTCTGGAAGACATAGTATTTAGGGTAGGATTGTCAGTTTTATAGCAGCCACTTTCCCCAGCCAGGAGATCGGGAGGTATTTCCAGCGCTGCAGCCCTGCAGCCCTGCTCTTATCTGCGTCAGCAGTTTAGGGTAGTTGGTGGCGGATATCTCTGGCAGTGTAGGCACCAGCTGGATGCCGAGGTAGGGGACGGATCTGTCTGCCCATCGTAGGGGGTGTGCAACGTGTAGACGCTCCAGGGTGGAGGGCGGCATAGAGAGGAAGTGCGACTGATTTTCCAACATTAACTTTAAAGCCTGACACCTTAGTGAAGCGATAAACACCCAAGGCTTGAGAGGGGTCGGAGAGAGACACCACGTCGTCATCCGCATAGAAGCTAATGGTATGAGTGTTGCCTCCGAATTTAATCCCGGTGATAAGAGAATTGTACCGGACACGTTGGGCAAAAGGCTCCATATAGAGCGCAAAAAGAAGGGGGAAGAGGGGACATCCCTGACGGGTCCCCTTAGAGATAGGTAGGCGGGGCAAAGTATGATCGTTAACATGAATCGAAGCCGTGGGGTGTTGATAGCAATTAAGAAAGGGCCAATGGACCCTATCGAAGACCTTCTCCGCGTCTATTGTGAGGAGCATATATTCTCCAGTGGCACGGGATGCCGTCTCAATCAGGTGGAGTGCACGCTTAGTATTGTCGCTCATCTGAGGTATTTATTTATTTATTTATGAAACTTTTATGAAGCGCGCAAATGCCTGAGGGCGACTCGGCGCTGAGAACATGACCGTAAGCTAAAAACTCTATAGGTCAGGCAACAGCGGGTCATTGGTTGAACAACCAAGTCTTAATTTTTCTTCGGAAGACCATCAGTGATTGAGAGGATCGGACCTCTATAATTTAGTTGTGGAGGCCACAAAACGCCTGTCACCCCAAGAAACAGTTTTGGTTCTTGGTACAGACCTCAAAAGAGCATTTGTATATCGTAAAGGTGGACCTTGGTTGCGGGACGCTTTATAGGCGATGCATAGTGCCTTGAACTTTATTCTGTTTTTCACAAAGAACCAATGGTAGCTTTTGATTACGTGGGCAATAGGCTTGTACTTTGGGGTTGCAGAGAGCATTCCATCAGCTGCATTCTGCACTGACTGCAATTTACGAATGACCTTCAAAAGCAGTGACCAATGTTCTACCTGCTCAGGAAGGTAGATAGGGTAGAATTTTTTTTATTGTTTTGATTTTATAAAAAGAAGCAGAGACGATGGCATTTGCATGAGCAGCAAATGTCAGCTTTTTATCAAGAACAATTCCAAGATTTCTGACCTTGGTAACTGGGATAGGAGGGGGACCTAGATCAGAAGGCCACCAAGAGTTAGACCAAGTTGGGTAGAGTTTACCAAAAATCATTACCTCCGTTTTATCGGAGTTAAGTTTAAGACCGTTATCTGTCATCCAGTCACTGAAGGCAAGCATGCCTTGCTGGAAATTTGCCGCTATCTTCTCTCCATTGTTTTTTTATCTCCAGCACCAACTGGTTGTCGTCTGCATATGATGTTATGCTCATCCCATATGACTTGATGATTCTAGCTAAATCCGATACATATATGTTAAAAAGCGTCGGGCTTAGGGATGAGGCTTGAGGGACACCACATGGTAACGTCATTTGGGCAGAGTGATATTTGCCCAACATGAACATCTGGGAGCGGTTGGAGAGAAAGGAGAGCAACAGGTCTCTGGCTCTATCCTGAATGCCCATGGAGTTGGCACGGTCGACCAAGATGTTGTGATCGACCGTGTCAAAGGCGGCTGACCAATCCAGCAAGATGAGAACAGCTGTCCCACCTTGATCAAAGATGGTTCTTATTTCATCTGTAGCCTTAATCAGGGCTGTTTCCGTGCTGTGACTTTTGCGAAAACCGAACTGGGTATCATCCAGTAAAGAATGTTGTTCAATATACTGGGAGATTTGGATGTTCATTAGTTTTTCTACCACCTTGGCTGCAAAGGGCAGGCTGGCAATGGGTCTATAGTTCTTGGTGTCCTCCGGATCCAAATGTGTTTTTTTAAAAGGGGTTTGAGCAGAGTGTTTTTCCAGATGGTAGGGTAAATACCGGTAAGGAACATTGAATTAAATATTTCTGTAAGGGAAAAAGCTATATTTGCTACAGGGGAGAGAATTGCTGGCTGACAAGAGTCTTTAGCTGAGCCAGATTTAATAGAGGCCATGATGTCCTTGACTTGGGATGTTTCGACCTTTTGAAAGAACCTAAATGTAGGCTCGGAATTATCAGTATGTTGAAGGGAGGAAAGTTCATTGGTGTGTGATGAGAAATTGGTATAAATATCATTAACCTTTCCATAGAAATAATTCGCCAAGTTATTGCAGAATTCTTGTGTAGGTGACGGAGTGGTTTGTAAAGGTTGTTTCGACAGTGGTTTATTAGAATTTTTGGCTTGTTCTATTTGGGCTGAATAATATAGACTCTTTTCATAGGCGATCATGGTTTTGTATATCCCAAGTTCATTTTTAGGTCTCGTGACCTACAATGCGCGCAAGCGCATTGAGGGAATGAGAATTCAAGTGGCCAAAATCATCGTCAAACCAAGGGCTTTCAGCCCCGCGGTTTTCATGAATTTCACGTGAATCACGTGAGCAAACAAGCACGTGCATTCAGGGCCAGCCCAGCACATCAAAGGGCTTCCCCTCCCCTAATTAGTCATGGCCGGCCGCAGGCCGGCCGTACTTTCAGTTTCCCCGGCCTTGTTTGTAACCGTAACGAGCAAGTCTATTTCAAACGCTTTTCTTGCTACTTAAATGTTTCTTTATTAAATACCCTGCTTTATTTATCACTAGAAGCTCTTCCTTCGCTGGCCTTGATTTTTTTCGGCATGATTTATCTCCTACGATACATTTTCTGAATGGGTTGCATGCGTCTATTTTGAACTTAGATGGCCAGCCCAGCACATCAAAGCCCTAAACACTTTTTATATTTAATTAGCAGCAGCAGCATTTCTCCTGCGCCAGGCCACATCAAAGGCTCTGTGCCACTTTCACCCACACAGCACCACTTTCAGACACGCAACGCCACTCACACCCACGCAAGCCCACTATCACCCACGCAACACCACACTCACCCACGCAACGCCACTCACCCAAGCAACACCACTCACACACGCAACTCATCCACGCAACCCCACTCATCCACGCAACCCCACTCATCCACGCAACCCCACTCATCCACGCAACCCCACTCATCCACGCAACCCCACTCATCCACGCAACCCCACTCATCCACGCAACCCCACTCATCCACGCAACCCCACTCATCCACGCAACCCCACTCATCCACGCAACCCCACTCATCCACGCAACCCCACTCATCCACGCAACCCCACTCATCCACGCAACCCCACTCATCCACGCAACCCCACTCATCCACGCAACCCCACTCATCCACGCAACCCCACTCATCCACGCAACCCCACTCATCCACGCAACCCCACTCATCCACGCAACCCCACTCATCCACGCAACCCCACTCATCCACGCAACCCCACTCATCTGTGGAAGATGAACCCAGAACCCTATCGATGCCCAGGCCGCTGGCGCAAACCGCCTCTTAGTTCCCATGTTGAATAATTACCAAATAAAGAGACGGGCGCTGGAAGCAGGAATCAAGAACAGAGTTTAATTCTCATGAGGAGAGCCAGTCATTTCGGACACGAAACACAGTGTCTTTCGGGAGGTGCTCTAACAAGTGAGCTGAGACTCTTGCTTTTATATCTTACAAAACACTTGATAGTACAATCAGGTCAGTATGACGCAAAAGAAAGACATCCCTATAATCCTCGTGGTGATCCTACCCCACATACATTCACAATGGGGACCCTTGACCTGCTGATAAGAGGGGAGGGCAATCACGCAGCTGAGTGTTTCGTAGGATGTGTACGCCTGATCATAGCCCAGGGGGTGGGGTGGCTAAGACCAATAGAGGATCCTTTGAAGAGGAGTGACTTCATACAATAAGGGCAGTAAATGGTATCTCCTGGCTCAGGCGATGGCCTCGGACATGTGTGGTCAGCCGGACTCGGGGGAAGGGGTCATCAAAGGAGTGGTATTCATGCCGCGTGGACAATCGAGCGCGGAGGGAAGGCTTGTCAACAGAGGGGCATTCATGGAAGGGAAGGAGGTGTTGGTCAGGCGCGGCCGTGACTCTCAAGGACAGGGCCTTGCAGAAGAAGAGGTTTTATGACTTGCCCATGTGAGGAGAAGGGAGGGGTAGCCAGGGTGGACACAGGGACAGAGTCACACAGAGAGAGAGAGAGAGAGAGAGAGAGAGAGAGATCTGATGACCAGTACATGAGAGAGCGGGGGCAGCCAGGTGCAGCTGGGGAGGGCTATGTCAGCTAAGGCGAAGGATGCCTCTTCAAGAGGGAATGGAGGGGGTTTTGTGCGGGTCAAGCAGGAGATTTGCCTTTCACAGCAGGGTCGCGCAGAGGGAGAGGGTTTCATGGTCTATGCATGAGAGAGGGGGTGTAAGGTACGCGCAGGTGGGAAGCCGGGGATTCCAATGGGTAAAAGGCCATGGTGCCTAAACTGGCTGTACATATACATAGGGGTATGGGCTCTTACTGGCAGAGTGATACGGTCAATAGTTTACGGTATTCATGGTGTTCACAGGGAGAGGAGTGGGAGAAGAAGGGGAATGAATGCTGTCTATGTACATCAATTTCTTCAACTTTCACAGTCGCCCCTTTTTACATAACAGCAGTCATTTTTGCAATCGATGGGATTACAGGTAGACAGGCATCGTTGATGGATTAGCATTTTGTCGATACTAACATTTGGTGTACAATCATAGACAGTCGAGGTGATGGGCAGAGTGCAGCACATAGGAAATTGCATTTTCGTTGTGTTCCTGACAATAAAAAACGCACTACATAGCATAAATCTTTCTAACTTAAAATGTGACCAATGAACAGTTTCGACCAGGTAGTTGAGAGCGGAATTCAGTTCAATACACAAGATCTCTTCGTCACAGTGTCTTTTTATTATTGAGCCATCACTGGTAGGCTCTAGTCCGTGTACTTTCGTTGGCGCTGTTGAGCACCGGCGGTGGAGCTATAGGTCCAGCTCAGTCCTATCCTTTCGCGTTGCAGGGTGCGGTCAGTCCTCTGCTGTTAGACCACAGTCCTGTTCCCTAAACAATCCGGTTGGTGGCGCCTTATGCTCGGCACCCATAGTTCTATGGCAGCACCCCATTCCCAGTGGAATGCAGTTCTTTCCCTTGGCAAAAAGTCACGTGGAAAAGAGGGTGAGCATGATTCAAATAGTCGATAGGAGAGAGAGCGGAGTTGGGTCAGAGTTCCTGGGACGCACAAAAGGGACCAAGGGAGCAAAGGATAACAAGCAGGCAGGCCCATCAATCGGGCCCAAAGAAGGGGGACGGAGACTCCAGGCACACGTGGGTTAGCAGACGGAGGGCTTCAAGGCGGCCCGCCATTTTTCATTTTCCATGTTGAAATTGCGGTCTCGTCCCGTATCTTGTTGCTCTGCAGCTCCACCTTTGGTCGAGGTCACACGTGTCCCAAGATCTGCAGTCAGGCCGTATGTCACATCTGACCCATCTCCTTCGGTGATCGTGAATCTTTGAATAGGTACAAGACAAGGTTTTAGAGAAATGGCAGAAGAAGATATCTACGCATGTGAATTCCTCCCTCAATTCTACGCATTTGGGAGATACGCTCATTGGTCACAGTCAGAGGTCCTATTACCAAGCAGTGCATGTGTCAGCATTCCTACTGAGTTTATGGCAGGTTTATTCATTGTCCTGTTTATAACTCAAGTGAGGATAAATGAGATTCCCATCAACTGTGCATTACATCATATTCAACATTACGGAGCATTTCCCTTCAGGACTGGCTAACATTTTCAGACAGGGCGGGGGTGCCATCATCGACAGTCAGGTAAAACAAGGTTTTCTCGAGGGTCAACAGCTACTCATGGTCATCATGTTTATATCCGGGACAGCAACTGGGTTCTATAAAAAATGGGGCGGGGATGCTTCGGGCGCTTACGCTTCGGCGCAAAAAAAAAAGGGGGGGGGGGTGGGGCAATCTGGGCATTGGGGGTCAATCTAGACGTTGGCGTTCGTCTCTGAAGAACAGACATAAGGTGCCATTGACATACAGTTCCCCTATAAGTGGCCATATTTGGGGGACTTTAGTCGTCTTACCTGTCCTTTCCTTCTCAGCCAATTCAAATTCATTCATTTTGCAGAAAGGAGAGGCAGTAATATGGCGAGATACAGTCATTTTAGTTTTCGGTCAATTTCGCTGAACACCTTCGCGTTCAATATGTATCAAATCAGACTGGTACCGGTGGGGTATAGTTTTACCAAAAAGAGGGAGAGAAAATAGGGAGACTCTCATAGAGAGTGAGAGTCGTCCGCAATCTAAACGAGCCATTCAGTACACGTATGACATGTAGATAGAGAGAGAGAGATAAAAAGAAATAGAGAGAGAGAGAGATAAGGGGGTGGAGAGAGAGATGTGTACGAAAATAGGTCATTTAGTGCGCTCACAACACGGAACAGCAAAGGTCAGGTAACACGCAGATACAGACAGAGGGAAGACATAAATTCGTACATTACACACACACAAACTCAGACAGGGAAGACGGCACATGTATGACACATATACAAGACATTCACGACAAGACAGGAAACAATTGTTAGCCTACAAGATCTGTTTTTATATATATATATCCTACGTATCTTTACTATCCTATTTATCTACGTGCTTAGCTCTTTCTACCCTTCCCCCCTTTCCCTTCTTGCTTGTCACGCCTGCGAGCGTTCCCAATTACCAATACTCACACCTCGGCTGGTCGATCAGTAATTAACCTGGTCGTGCTAGTTACCCATGGTTGGATCTTAAACCATTTTCAGTTCCCTCCTTTGGTGGGAAGTTCTCCAGGCTGAGGCGACGGCAAGTATTGATCGGGAGAACAGTCGGACAGCTTGGCTATATCTATAAGAGTGTGAGAAAGGGGGTAGTGCATTTTGAACATCAGCAACATTTCTAACTTCCTAGACGGGTGGTGCCGTGGTAACCCTTACCCGTATAATTTTTCTTTGTCCTTTCCCTACCTAGTCAAACGTCCAATTACATTATTTAACACGTCATTTCTAGTAAATTTTTCGTCATTCAGTATCTGTCCAGTTTCTATGTCAGTCCATCCTCTCAGTCGCTATGTCCTAAGGAGGAACAGTCATGTTAAGCCTACGTCTTTTAAAAACTTATCGTTATAACGACTACACACATATTCCCTCTTTCCCTTCTTTTTTTTTTTTTTTTTTTTTTTTTTTTCGTCGGTGGTCCGACCGTTGCTCTTCCACACTTCAGCCGACGTTCTGACGTGACCTGCAGAAGGGAGGGAAAAGAAGGGGTGGGGGGGGCAGCATTTCAAAGTACATCAGCATGTAGTAGTCCAAAAATGTTTTTACCTACCACATACTCGACCTATCTCCTCGTACTGCATTCCCTTGCCATTTCGGCGTTTAAGCCCAGAGGGACCAGTAATGTCAGATAGATGATCATTAACGATCTACATATCTACATGAGTTACTCGGTCGTAACCCTCTCTGTCGGGTGCAAGGGTGACGGCCAGGTGGCATTTCTGTGGTGTCGTTTTAAGGGTGTCTAAAACACTTTTCCTGGCTGCCTGCGATGCATAATGTAGCTGCTAAATATCTGATCCCTTTTGATCTATATCCTTCATCATACTTATTCTTCGCTCACAATAGTAGGGCATCCAAAACTCATTAATGCAACTGCTACAACCATGCTTTCTTTTTCAAAATACTTTTAATAAACGAAATTGGTGGCAGTTCTTTGCATAAAGTGCAGCAGTGCAATAAAAATCGTATTAAAATTTTCTTACAGAGCAAGCATGATGCATGTCAAGAATTCAGTTTTAATTAATTCATAATTTCATTATCCAATACTCATTCTTTATCTAAATTACACCAATTCATTTTCCAAATCATAATCAGTACCCACCCTAAGTCAGTTCATTATCCAAGCACATACTCAATATCCTTCGTATCTACTTTCATTATCCAAGAAAACTACATGCATATCTCGGGGCAAAAAGCTGCGTGGTCAGGGTACAATAAAGTTTATTCAAAACGTCTTATTTTGTGTCGGCGCCATTTTGGGAGGGGTCAGGCGAGTTCCAGCATAGTCAGAATGTCTCTAGTCTCGCATGGTTGGCCCAGAACCTTCCGTTGGCAGTTCAAAAAGTTTTGTGCTATGTGGTTAACAGTCTAACAATATGGACCATGAGTTAAAGAGTGGGAAGGGCGGCAACAATTTTCCTACCGGGTCATCCTGGTGTTCCTCCGGAACTGAACAAGTCTGTGCCGTGGCTGCATTTTAGCCATTTCCAATCCGAGGCTGGTGCCGGCAGGAGTTGCACCGATGTCGTGGTTCCCAGGGAGGGGGCGGGGGCGCCCATGTGGAGGGATCGGGGTGCCCCCCGGCTCTCATAGAATCTTCAAGGTTGAGGAGAGCAGGCATGGAGCGTGTGCCCGTCCTGGGCAGAGGACCGCTTTTTGATGTTGACCCTCTTTAAGTAAGAGCATTGGGGTGTCGCTGGAAGCCCCCACCTGGAGGGAGGTGGGGGAGGCTCGTTCGCGTCACCTCCCCCTTCCAGCGACCCCGCGCCGTTCCTCGGCTCCGTCGCTTCGATATTGGCCGGGCTGGCTATTGAAGATGGGGGGGGTGGTCGGCGGCTGAGGCAAGACAGCCCCCCCTTTTCTCTTGACATGTGGCGGGACTACCTGGAACTGTCCAGGCGTCGACATGTGGCGGCACTACCTGGAACTATCCAGGAATTTGACATGTGGCGGGACTACTTGCAAGCGCCGCCATTCTCGCTTTTGGCTTCGGCCTTCTTCGTGGGTCGGACCAGGCGAGAGACAGAAGGGGGGGGTGGTCGGTGGCTGAGGCAAGACAGCCCCCCCCCCCGTGGCCTGCAGGGCAGCAGAAGAGGAGAGAAGGAGAGGTCCTTGCCATTCTTTGGACCGCCTGCCCAACATCATCTCCTCCTGACCGTGGCTAGGCGAGCCCCTCGTGCCTCGAGGCCTCGCCTTCCGGATGGGCGTAACCGCGGACCTGTTGCACTTCGGGAGCTTCCGGAATGGGGGTAGGTACCTATTGAATTGTTTCTATTTCATGTGACCGTTATTTGGGCGTGGCGGGCAATGAGGCAGGCATGTTGGGAGCAGGAACAGGCAGTGAAGCCTAGCTACCTCGTGGCTATTTTTGCTGCCAAACTTTTCGCCATTTTATATTTCTTATTATGAACTATTTCTAATGTTTCTTATTTTTAGTGAAGTCAAAAGCTCATCAGGGGGTTACTGACTTAGCCTGATTTCCTTTTCTATTTTTCTTTCTCTTCCTTAGCGTGTTTCGAGCTAAAGCTTTCTGTTAGTAGGGAACAGTGATCACTTCATATTTTTTATGTGTCCTTTTCACTAGGGGGTACTTCTGGACGGACCAGACGAGTTCCCTCCAATAAATGGTCCGGGGTGGAACGAGATTATCGATCGAAAGGGGAACATATATTCCTTCATTAGGGTATCATCCTGGACAGACCGAGCGATGTACTTCCATTTACTAGGGTAGCCTCCTGGACGGACCAGATGGTTTACTTCCACTAAATGGCCCATGAGCGGGGAGCATATGTCCTCCATAAGGGTAGTCTCCTGGGCGGACCATGCGAGCTACCCCCCAAATAACCAAACAGTGGGGAGTGGGTAGGACTGACGAATTCACAAAGGGGCATAACCTACCCTTTACTACTTGCAAAGACTAGATAGAATATTTCTATTCCACGTTGTTTGCAGGCAGAAAATACCTCAAACGAAACAATTCCTGGAACAACAATGTCCAGGCAACCAACCAATCAGTGGGGAGAAAAACAGGCATGACGGATTACAACGGGGACAAATGTCTGCATTACCTGCCCTTCGCTATCCAAAAAGGAAGACAGAATATTTCTACTCGTCTCAGTTTGTAGACAGGGAAGATCTCAAAGAACAACAATCGATTATTAATCGACTTCAAACAATCCAGTGGGGAGAAAAGTAGGCATGACAAATTACAGCGGGGACAAAAAGTCTGCATTACCTACCCTTCTCTATCTGCAAAGAGGGACGACGTTCCTATTCGCCGCTGTTTGCAAACAGAGAATGTCTCGTTCTCAGAAGAGAACCAATATGTCAAGTAGCCTTCAAAGCTAAATGAACCAATACCAACAATATCAGTATACAAATACCGATTTTCAATACAATCAATCAATCAATCAGGTGGATAGAACCACCCTACCAATCAGGCGTAAGAACGCCCTACTTAATCTTACCCGGACCGGACCATACGGACAGTTCTTCGACTTCCTCCTCCAGCGCCCGATCGTTCTCTTACTCCATGTAGCATTCCTGTGGGATTCCAGTCAGGACAATAGGTCACTCAAGAGAGGTCAGTTCAGAATTGGTGAAGTTCTTTCGATCGGCAGCCGGGCGAGGGCCCTCTCAAGGCAGGCATACCCCGATCATTTAGATGTTCACTTCTTCGTCTGGATCTCTCTTATCGGACCCTATGTCACTGATGGACCCCGCGTTGGGACGCCAATTGTGGAAGATGAACCCAGAACCCTATCGATGCCCAGGCCGCTGGCGCAAACCGCCTCTTAGTTCCCATGTTGAATAATTACCAAATAAAGAGACGGGCGCTGGAAGCAGGAATCAAGAACAGAGTTTAATTCTCATGAGGAGAGCCAGTCATTTCGGACACGAAACACAGTGTCTTTCGGGAGGTGCTCTAACAAGTGAGCTGAGACTCTTGCTTTTATATCTTACAAAACACTTGATAGTACAATCAGGTCAGTATGACGCAAAAGAAAGACATCCCTATAATCCTCGTGGTGATCCTACCCCACATACATTCACAATGGGGACCCTTGACCTGCTGATAAGAGGGGAGGGCAATCACGCAGCTGAGTGTTTCGTAGGATGTGTACGCCTGATCATAGCCCAGGGGGTGGGGTGGCTAAGACCAATAGAGGATCCTTTGAAGAGGAGTGACTTCATACAATAAGGGCAGTAAATGGTATCTCCTGGCTCAGGCGATGGCCTCGGACATGTGTGGTCAGCCGGACTCGGGGGAAGGGGTCATCAAAGGAGTGGTATTCATGCCGCGTGGACAATCGAGCGCGGAGGGAAGGCTTGTCAACAGAGGGGCATTCATGGAAGGGAAGGAGGTGTTGGTCAGGCGCGGCCGTGACTCTCAAGGACAGGGCCTTGCAGAAGAAGAGGTTTTATGACTTGCCCATGTGAGGAGAAGGGAGGGGTAGCCAGGGTGGACACAGGGACAGAGTCACACAGAGAGAGAGAGAGAGAGAGAGAGAGAGAGAGAGATCTGATGACCAGTACATGAGAGAGCGGGGGCAGCCAGGTGCAGCTGGGGAGGGCTATGTCAGCTAAGGCGAAGGATGCCTCTTCAAGAGGGAATGGAGGGGGTTTTGTGCGGGTCAAGCAGGAGAGTTGCCTTTCACAGCAGGGTCGCGCAGAGGGAGAGGGTTTCATGGTCTATGCATGAGAGAGGGGGTGTAAGGTACGCGCAGGTGGGAAGCCGGGGATTCCAATGGGTAAAAGGCCATGGTGCCTAAACTGGCTGTACATATACATAGGGGTATGGGCTCTTACTGGCAGAGTGATACGGTCAATAGTTTACGGTATTCATGGTGTTCACAGGGAGAGGAGTGGGAGAAGAAGGGGAATGAATGCTGTCTATGTACATCAATTTCTTCAACTTTCACACATCCACGCAACCCCACTCATCCACGCAACCCCACTCATCCACGCAACCCCACTCATCCACGCAACCCCACTCATCCACGCAACCCCACTCATCCACGCAACCCCACTCACCCACGCAACCCCACTCACCCACGCAACCCCACTCACCCACGCAACCCCACTCACCCACGCAACCCCACTCACCCACGCAACCCCACTCACCCACGCAACCTCACTCATCCACGCAGCCCCACTCATCCACGCAGCCCCACTCATCCACGCAACCTCACTCATCCACGCAACCTCACTCATCCACGCAGCCCCACTCATCCACGCAGCCCCACTCACCCCCACACTGTGCAGTGCACAATAGGAATGTTGGAGCCATTACAATTGCAAATAACAATGCCTTTTATTTTTGTTTTCATTTTAAAAACATAAAGGGCTTTGTCATTTACAAAACCAATAGCTCCAACTTTCCTACTGCGAGACCTATTGGCAACGCCAGAGCTTGTTATATATTATTTTCTCTTTGGGAGAGTATGTCTTTCTCCACTGTCTTTCCCGGTTCCCACATTTCTGTCTTTGCTCTGTAAGGGCACCGGTGAACCATGGGGCAGACGGTGTGCTTCGATTTGTTTTTATTTTTTTTTGACAATGATTTAGTGGTAACTGATTTATTAGTAGCGTTGGTTAGCCAATGGGTATAGGCTTCCGCGGCTAGGTTAGGATCATTTAGACTTTCAAATTTCGATGCAGTTAGAAGATCGGCAAACTGTTGGTTATCAATGTTTTTCCATGATTTAAACATGGTATCAGCATGTATCATACTTTGAGCCGGAAGTGAACTGTCCAGAGGGATTTCAAATATGACCGCATGATGATCGGACCAAGCCAGGGGTAATACATCTCTTATTTTGATGTTTTCAACATTAGTAATAGTCCATCCAAGGTATGACCTGCTTCATGGGTACTTTCAGAGACCCGCTGTGTAAGACCCAGCGATTCTAAATCTGATAGGAGGGTATTTGTATCTTTATCAGACCGGTTTTCTAAGGGGATATTAAAATCACCCCTCCTGGTCTGAATCAATGAGTCCCGGCATGTGGGGAGCCAACGGTGCAGCCAAGTTCCCTGTAAAAAGTTTGAGGTCGATATTAAGGAGCAAAATGGGGTGATAGGCCCCACAGCTGTTCTTGTCCTTCCCTGCCTTAGGGATAACCACGATGGCCTCTTCCAGCATGTCCTCTGGTATCGCCCACGCAGTCGCAAAGGAATTGAAAAGACGCTTCAAAAGGGGTGCTATTGTTGGGCAGAAGGTCTTGTAAAAAGAAGCCGTATAGCCGTCAGGTCCAGGCATTTTAACTAACTTGAGGCGTGAGATCGCCGATATGACCTCCTCTACATGTATCTCCCACACTAAGTGATCCGCCTGAGCCTGCAAGAGTCCCACACTAAGTGATCCGCCTGAGCCTGCAAGAGTGAGGAAAGGTGTGCTGCAGCTATGTACCCCTTGCTAAGCGAGCCATCCAAGGCTTGCGCCTCTTACAATTGAGCATAGAAGTCACGGAAAACATTTGCAATGTCTACGTCTGTCGTTACCACTTGTCCCGCACCGTCTTGCATCTCCCGGCCCCTTGGCGCTGTGCAACTTATGAGCGAGTAAACTGTTGCACCGGTCACCCCCCATGTAAAATGCCTGGCGCAGGCGTAGCGCAGTGTATTGCGCCCTATCGTTGTCAATGGCCGCCAGCTGGGCCCGCACTGCGCGCATCTATCTCCAGATCCTGGGTGCCCCTGTGCGCTGGTGCATCTGTTCCAGCTCCCTGGTTCATTGTGTGAGTTTGTCTCTCTTGCGGTCGGCATTGTCTGCCGTTGCAATAGCAATGATCTCTCCCCTCAAAACTGCTTCAAGTGCTGCCCAACGCGTGAAAAGTGGGGTGTCATTGTTATCATTATGCGTCAGGAAATCATCTATTGCGCGTTGTATCTGATGGACCACTTCAGCGCGTTTCAAAGGGTGTCACGCAAGTCCCAGTGACAGGAAGGTTGCTGTAGTGGAGGAAGAATGAGAGTGACCATCACCGGTGTGTGATCTGAGAGCGTGGCAGTTAAGATCTCAGACTCCGCCGGCAGAGTCCGGAGCACCTCCGTACCTAGGAAATAGTCGAGGCGGGCATAAGTCTTACGGACGCTCAAGTAGAATGAGTATTTGCGGTCCTTGGGGTGGGTAGCACTCCAAAGATCCACCATTCCCAAGTCCCTCAGGCGGTCTAGGCCCCTCTGGGAAAGCGCACCCGTCTGATCAAAGTGTTGAGCCGACCTATCCCATGCGTTGTCAAACACCAGGTTTAATTCCCCACCTAACAGAATTCTACGCTCTACCGTTGCTGAGGCCTCAGTCAATGCGTTGTGTAAGAACTGTTCTTGCTCTTTGTTGGGGGCGTAAATGGACCTGATCGCGAGTCAGTCCTTCAATGTCAAACTGGTATATGAGAAGTCTCCCTATAATTTCTGACTCCTTTTGAAGAATCTTTCCCTGGAAGGAGTGGGAAACCTGGATGGCTACCCCTGCTTTTTTAGTGGTGCTAGATTTTAGGCGGTGGCAGTCCCAGGGAAACCAATGCGTCTCTCAGGGAGGCAGATGTCTGCCTTTGTGTGTTCGAGATAGGATAAGATTGCCCTCCATTTGATGGGATTGGTAAGTCCACGCATCTTCAGGGTAAAGATTCGGAGTGTATTGGGAGCCATACAGAGAGTGAGAGCCCAGGTGTATCTATGAATCCCGGGGCCTAACAAGCAGGGATGAATAATGAGCCTAGATATCCTATCACTGCCCGTATTAAAAAGCTGTGAACGAGGGCCCCCAAGTAAAGAAAAAAAGGGAAAACAACCCCAACGAGAGTCAGAACTTTGAAACAAGAAAGTCAGTCATCATGGGATGAACAGAAAGAGTTCGGCAATGGGTTCATAGAGTGGCCAAGATTACTCCATCCCCGCCCGCCTCAAAATAATAAAGAACACACAGCCTCTACTACTGTCCTGAAGGGTGGGTTTTCGCCGGTGTCTCTGCCAGCCTGATGGTGAAACGCTGGCAGACTGACTCGAGCCACGATTATTTCCTTCCGGCAGCTCAACGTCAAGAAGTCTGCAGGCCTCTGCCAATGAACGAAGCTGGTAGTGTTTCCCGTCCAAGCAGAAAATCAAACAAAACTGGTACCCCCAAGAGTAAGAGATGTCCCGTTGGCGGAGGCAAGCCGTGATGAGACGGAAGAGCTTGCGTTTCTGCAAAGTTATCGCCGCTAGGTCTTGGTAAAGAGTGGGTCGTTGATCTTGATAGACAATCTGGTTCATGTCCCTGGCCTTGCACAGAATCTCCTCCTTGGTGCGAAAGTCATGAATGCAGGCCAATATTACTGCCAGGGCAGTCCTGCCCGCTGTAGGGGGCCCCACCTGATGGGCCCTGTCGATTTTAAATTCAGCGGTAGACTGATTCCCCAGAACGTGCTTGAAGAGCCCCTGCACATAGGCGAAAATGTCCCCCCTTCCGAGTTCGTGGCCACCCCTTGGGTACTTATATTGTGCCTCCGAGAACCGTTTTCGAGATCCTCCAGGTGCGCTAGGAGGTCGACCTGCTGCTCATGGATACGAATGCCCTCTTGCTGAAGCGAAGAAAGTTCCGTGTCCCTATCATCACTTTTGTCCTCCAGCGACGCCACGCCTTCCCCACTGCCATTGACGTTTTTGCAAATGTCTTTTATCTCCAAGGTAAGGTCGCTTGTCACGGTTTGTAGGTCTTCCCGGAGCATCGTGAAGAGGGACTCAAGAAAAGACCGGTACACCGGTTATTCTCGGGCATCACCTGGCGTCGAGGTGGCCCCAGTCTCCTGGGGATGAGTGAGCCATTTTGAGAGGGCCCTGCTGGGTGCGCGAGAAGAGGTCCTTCACTGTGAGTTCAGGCTTGGCATCCTTCTGGGGCTTGTCACTCCTGAAGAGGGTGGAGAACATATCCCAGGCTTGTGCCGGTTGACCCCTTCTCCGCGAAAGCAGGGCCGCTTGGATTAAGCAGGGGCACCGGGGCCAACTCCGGCCGTTCCTCAGTGCCTAGTCCAGCTTCTGCTACGGGTAAGGCCCAGAGGGGGGGCTGCAGCAAGAACGCTGCAACGTTGAGCACACTCCGGTGCTCCCAGACAGCTCAATCCAGGCACTCTCCCCGTACACCCCCAGACCACACCCCACTCAAGCCCAACTGCAACAACAGATGGCGTTCAGCGGTTTCCTTCAGATCCCCAGGCGGGGGCTGCTATCACCAAGGGACCTCTGATGCTTACACAAGCCCAGCGGCCATCCGTCTCAGCATCCCACTGCGTAGGAATGAGCGGCCTACCTCAAGCGTTCTCTCTCTCCGAGGGTCAGGCAGGAGGCACTACAAGGCTCTGTCTATGAGGCACCCCGCCGAGTACCCCTCAAGTTGTGGGGCCGCCACTTGCTCCGATCCGGTCGGCGGGGGTCAGGCAGCAGTGCGCCGGATGCAGCCCCCCTCCAGAGGATGCCAACTGTGGCGGTGTGTTCTTCTCCGTTAGGTGGTGGAGCACCCCAGGCTCCAAGAGGGGTCCGCCACGCCAGATTCAGACGCCAAGCAGCCTCTGTGATGAGGCCTCCCGTCTAGAGGCCCTGGATGGTTGTCTGGAGCCAGGGAGGCAGCCCAGTCACGCAGCATGGGCATTGCTGGAGTGCAGGCTACACCTGCAACCGCCTGAATGTCTCTTCCTGCTTCTGGGACAGACCTCGTCTGCTCCGACAACAAAGCTCCAGAGGCAGGCTGCTCAGCGTCCCAGCAGCGTCCCCTGCATGAGCAGACACTCTATCTCCACTTGCCACTGGAGGAGGCGGCAGAAGGGCGCGGTCTCCTCCGCAGCACGGCCACAGCACAGGGTGTGGGCCACACTGCTGTTGTGGAGGCCCCGGGGTTCAGCGCAATCCGATCAATCTGTGACTCCGGCGCAATCAGATCAATCTGGGACTCCGGCGCTGGCTAGAGACAAACCTATCCCCCCCGCTGCAGGCTGGTGCTTAATGTCGGTGGTCAGCAGAGAGACTGCAAGGTACGTCTCACCTCCCCGCCATCTTGGCCACGCCCCTTCTGTGTGTATTTAAAGCAAAAATCCAATATGCTACTCTCTTTTTGTGATATTCACTGTTATCTCTGCCTCTAACTTGTCGTATCTTTTCAAGCATAGTCCACATAATATTTCTTTCTGTGTTACTTGATTAAATGCAATGTTTAACTGTTTCCGTGCGGCGCAGATTCTTCCCCGGCGCTGGACATTCCAGAACAGGGTGCGGTCGTGACGGAACCATTCCGTCATCAGCACAGCTCAACCGTGACTGATGACGGAATGGTTCCGTCACCAGCATCGAAGGGGTTAATGAAATCCGCAGTGTTCATTATATTGCATATAGCTAAGTTGTGTTCGCTATACTTCACTCTGAATTCTCAACTGGTTTCTCCTGTGTATCCCAGTCCGCTAGGACATAGAATGAGAGACTACATTGGATGATCTGCAGTTAGTCATGTCTTTATAGTGGTGTGGCTCACTGGTTAGAGGCGGCAGACCCAGAAGCGGAGAACGGCCCGGGACCAGGGTTCAATTCCTGACGCGGCAGGGTCGTGGGCTCGATAATTTTTGCCTCTGTGCCTACTCTAACCAGGGATCACACTCGGCAACTCTGGGCATTAGCTTGCCTCATCTCTACAATGGCCCCCCACATTCGCCAGGGATGCCTGGTTTCACCTTGGAGATACCCAGTAGGGACCATCTCACAGGGATAGCCAGGACGGGTTCCCCAGCGCCTCAGGGCAGCAGTGCGCTTTACAACACACACACACACACACACTCACACTCACACACTCACACACTCACACACTCACACACTCACACACTCACACACTCACACACTCACACACTCACACACTCACACACTCACACACTCACACTCACACTCACACTCACACACACACACTCTGGGGTTAGGCAGCATGCTATTTCTGTATTCATATTGAGTATATGCCCCTGGGAGTTAACTACCTGTCTAACCCTTTCATCCAGGTTAGTATGATGTATCGCACACACTAGATTCTTTGTTGTCTTCATTCCTTCTGGGTTGAAACATATGCTCCGTTGTATCTTGCTCTCTTGAGGGAGTCCTGAACCAGGTGCCTGGGACCCTATTTTAGGTTGTTTTCATGAGGATTTCTGCATTCTTAAGAAAATCCTGTTTAGAACAGTTTCTGTGTAACTAAAGAAATTGGCTGAAGGGGATCCCTTGTTTATATCAGCGGGGTGAAAACTGTCGAAGGAGCGTATCTCTGGATTTTGGTTTTGTGTACAGCAGTGGTTCCCAAACTTTTGACTCATGAGGACCCCCACTGAATCACTACTGGAAGCCGGGGACCCCCAAGCAATTTGTCCAATTTAAATTTAAAAAAATTAAAACTGTAATCCCCGCACTAAAATGCATAGACACATATTAGCACCCCTTCCACATGACCAGCTCGCTGCCTGATATGTGTCGGTCGGGAGGCTCGATGGACGATACTGAGTGAAAGCTGGAGAAAATAGCAGCGCAGTGACTCTGTGGGCTTAATCTAATGGCCTTGCGCCTAATGAAAAGCAACCTGTAAATGACAGCTACTGGCTCTATTCTAACTTGAGGCCGTGCTAATCAGATGACGTCACATGCACCCACCTCGGGAATCCGACTCAATGCCCAGCTACCACTCTTGTTGAAAAGTAACCAAGAGGGGAAGAAAGGAACAAGAGTTTCACGCTTGCTTGTAGCAAATCCACAGCAAGCGCAGCAACGTGTTTGAATCCTTTCAATTGAGCAGAAAGGACAAGCAGGTTTGCACGCATACATGAAAAGAAGGAAAGGCCTCTGTTTTTACAGTGCATTTCTTTAAAAGTGTCCTGCTCAATTGAAATGTAAAGAAAGTAAGTGTCCCATTTACTTTGAAGTCTTGCTGTGGTTCTGCAGACTCTGAACACAAAGACAAAACATGCCTCTTTCTCAGGTGCTTCTACGCCAGCGTCAAAGTGCTCTGTGTTGTGCTGCTGGGGGAAAGGGGGTTGAGCTGCAGCCTGGTGCACAAAAGGCACACAGGAACACGTTGTAAAGGCACAGGCTCTCAGAAGGCATTTGAGCTCTCACCGGCAGAGTCCACTTGAGTGTGTGCACTGCAGAAGGTATGGCCCGAGGCTCATTACATTCACTGACTGACGTAAAGAGTCAGTGCCGGGGCTGCCCAATGGCTACTTTCATTCCCAGCCTGTGTTTTTGAGAGAAAAAAAAACGACTGCCGAGCAAATGGGTGGCATGTTATGAAATTTTCACTGCAGTTAGGAGCAATCATGGCACCAGGGCAGTTATGATCCGCTACTGGACCCGATCTTACTACCAGTGGCAGAGTCGTAAAAGTACCTCCTGCTGGCAACATGTTGGAAAAGTCGCTCGCACAGCGGCGGTAATTATTAATTAAATTGATCCTACTGTGACCTGTATTGACCTGACCCCACCCGACACCGGTGGCCAGGCTGAGAGAGAATCATGGACCGCAGCGGTCGCTAGAGTGGTTGTCCTCAGCCCAGAGCACTGTCACCAGTTCATTGCGAGTACCTGCCAGAATCATGAGGCCTGGCGTTGGTTGCCGCGGGAGTGAGAGTCCATGACTGTGGGCCGGCCTGTTGCCCTGGCTCTGGCTCGCCTCGCTAAGACTATGGCTGATTCTCCTAGTTGTACTTAACTTGTTATGCCTTTAAAGGTGCACTGCGGTCATCCAGTGCTGCCTGGGGCCTTGTTACCGAGAACTGTGCAGTCTGTTTTTTGTGCATTATGATTAGCGCATTAATTCGTTTGGGCGGGGTGACTCAGTACCTCTGTGGCAAAATAAACTTGCAAGTAGCGGGCAGCATGGCGCTACTATCAGTGTGAGCTAGAAGTCTTTATGAAACAATCAATACAGTCTCTGTGTTTCCCATTGCTTCATGTTACTCGGGAGAAAGTATCACTCATGGTTGTTGAAAAGACTCACTCTTAATTACTTTAAATTATGAAAATGTCACACAGCAGTCTGGAACCTTGGCAGCTATGTTACACGAGGCGCTGATGAAAGGAAACACGTTTTTAAAGCATGCGCGCGCTTTTACTGTAAATGTGTACACACTAATTAAACACTCACATGCCACTCCAGATGTAGAAGAGCCCTCCTGCCCGTTCAAGGTGCTCCAATGCTCTGTAATCTCGAAACACAACTGTCTGGGCCAGATAGTATTGTAGTCTTGCCGCCCGGCGCCAACATTCACACCTCTTAACTGCTGTGAGGGCGCCTGGGCGTTTTGTTTTTTACTAGGACGGTGGGCACTCAAGTCCTGCGGACCCCCTGGGAATGTGTCACGGACCCTTGGGGGTCCGCGGACCACAGTTTGGGAAACGCTGGTGTACAGGGTTACCTCTAGTTGTTGTTCTTGATGATCTAAGAAATTCCATCTGTTCTTGACTCGGGTTTGGAGTGGATTTAAGATTGTAATTCTATAAATTGATCACAAGAGAAAGTCTTGGAGTTGGTCTTCTTTCCGACACCAGACGAAAAAGGTATGGTCTGTATCTAGACCAATGTTGGATGTTCTAAAAAACCAGGGCTACCTTGTTATATATGTACTGTTCTTCAAGGAAACCTATATATATATTTACAAAATGTGGGGCGCATGACGCCCTCATACTGACTCCTTCTGTTGGTACAAGACGCCATCATATGCAAAGAAATTTTCATTCAGAACTATCTCAAGGCATTGGAGAAAGAAGGCATGATCATTCTCTTCTGATTGAGGATGTTTCTGACACCATCAAGGGCTTGCATCTGAGGAATGTTTTTACACTATGCCTCGATGCCCAATATTTGGCTCAATGCATTTGTTGTTATAATTATGCATTATCCTTCGTGCTTTCATTGAAAGGTTGCATCTTAATTTACTTGCCCGATAACAAAACCCACTTGCCCCTTTTGTGTGCGATGCAGTGTAGTGTCAAATTATGACAGTAATCTCTTTATGTAAGATCTCCGATATAGCCTCTCTGATTATGCCAAGGTCCATACCAGAGTAAGGTTTAGATACTAGCCACTCCCTTATTTTGCCACCTTTCTTGCAGATCTACATAATGGGGCTGAAGGTAGTGGTAAGTAATAGTTGCAGTATTGGAATGCCCTTTTGAGTCTGTGCAAATTTACTAACTTGCACGTTTCTACGGTTTTTACCAGCTCTTCTCTATTTTTTTCCTATACTGAGAATAATTTAGAAATGCACTCCTGACAATGGCAGATCTAAAACTTCTTCCTGGATTGGGGAAAAAAGTGGATGGAGGGAAAGTGAATGTGCAAAAGCTTCACAGATTTTCGCATAAGCAAATCTACACATGCTTGTTTGCTCATGCTAAAATGCAGTGCACAAATATTTTCTAGTACTCCGATTTCTTGACCTACTACTGTAAATTCTTGTGAATTCCAGAAAGCTGTAAATCTGCACTAAAGCAAGGATGTATACCACGGGTGCTCTTTTGATATTTCCTTAATAATTGGGCCCCTATTTTGGTCTGGTGTTACCCAAGACCTTTTGAGTTAATTACAATTCTCTTTCTCTCTATCGGCTGCCTTCACTGGAGTGACCCCGATCTGCTTTTTGACAAGGAGCATATTGGCACACAAAGTAGTTTTGTTCAGTGCCAGGAACTGATGCTTTTTGAGACCAACATTCTTTTTTGCCAATGCATGTTATAATGGTATGAGCCCGGCATCTCCTAACCAATAAGGTTTTACAAAAACTATGCCAAAACAAGGCACGCACTGACAAAACCAAAAGGCTGTCCACCAATTTCAGTACTACTGACTTTGCCAATGCTTGTTTATTTTTGTTCCCCATAATCTTGTTGAAGCTGGTTACACTGATTTAGTTTTTTTGTATCTTTTTGTTTTTTTTCCCCCAGGAAGGAATATTTTTTGTAAGTACTTGCATGCATCGTCATTTTATAAATGATGCTGCAAATGGTACCTACAATTTTAGTCATTTAGCATAATGTTCATTTAATTGCATTTTTTTGTATACATTTTATTTTGAAAGCAAAAAGCCATCCATCTTGCTTTCAAGCTCTTGCAAATATATGCATCTAATCCGAGAGCATTGTGGGAGCGTTAAACACAGTTACAAACTTTGCATTAATGAGTCATTAAATGAAATCTGAACAGGATTGACATATGAACACAAAAATTACCTTCACTGCAGACAATGCCATTTCCTGATCCATAATGTAGTACTGTAAACTGACACCCAAAGTGTTTGTGCTGTAGGAGTTGGGCCTATTTTTCCCAAGGACAAAATACATGTAAAACCTGTTCTTGACTCCAAACAGTATTTCCTGGGCACAGGGCTATAAGAATTCCACCCCCCTGCTTTCATCCTTGCTCTTCAGTAATCTGTTTAAGCCTCCAAACGCCAGAGGACCTGGCTGCATCTTCAGTGGTTCCCTTGGCTATGCCCCACATAATTTGATGGTCCAAAGTCCTTCCTTTCCAAAGTACACAGTTGCCAAGCACAGATAACTGGGTAGAAATGAAAGGAGTAAGCTCCTTTGACAGTATTATACACATCTTTTGCTCTGTACCGGAGCTTTTTGCTCCTCTGCAAAACCGCAGAGACATTTATTCTGGGGAGCACACAAATGTGCTAGTTGTACTCACCATGGGCACCTCATCCATATTTCCGGCACAGACTCTTCCTCCTCTTCTGCTTTGACTGCCAAATGGCTTTGACTGCTATTATGCTCCTGGCACACCAGCTTTGGCACAGAAGCTCCAGGGGTCAATGGCTGTCAATCTGAAGCTGTGTGGTGGTTACACAGTAGGCTGGCCTATGTGCATTTCCAAAAAGTGGAAGTCTCGTACATCAGACTTCTGAACTGACCTCCATTTGTCAAATAATTACTTAGATGATACCTGCCCTCCCACTTATATTTGGAATCTCTGAGTATTGACCGTCTACAGCCTGTCTCTCTTACTGATTATGAATTTTAGTTTGTGTCTGATCTCGGTTTTATTGGTGCAGGTTGGCCATTGCATTACGTATCCTCGCCTCGCTAAAGGTTGGGTAATACCAGCTGCGAACGATACTTGTATTCTGTGTGTCGAGGTTCATCTGATTTTGTTGTACAACTAGTTACTTCAAGGCTTAGGCTTTAAGTTTCTCGTACGTTCTTCCATGACCTTAATCGAATGTTCTTAGTGACGGTATTGCTTTAGAAAGTGGCGATTGTGTCTGAGACTTTTTGTCTTGTTAACATTATTTCATGCAGTTTATATGGTGACTGACACAAAAATAATTTACTTTAATAATCTGTACTCCACAAACATCTAATATAACCCTGTAAGAGAAGAGCGAATATAAACAATTATGTTAAATGTCAATCACTTCGGACAATAAAAATAAAGAATATGTGCATCATATCTGTACAAATTCTCGCCTATTAACGATTTCTCGTGGATGCTAATTCGTATTGGGCCTGAAGCTGGTCAAATGATACTACCCCACCTCTCTTCCATAAATCTCCCACCGTGGAGATGCCTATCAGGTCCCAAGCCCCGAATCCCTTGCTATTGCGAAGTCTACCCAGCTGCCGCGCCGACCAAAGGGGGGGTCATTTGAGTGATTGTATCTTTGCATTTAAGACTGGTCTGTGCCACATACCAGATGTTAACTGTATGCGCCGTCGGTCCCAAAAGGGAGGAGGAGCCACCCCTATCATATAGCGCGGAGAGAACTCCAGCCTCACCCAGTTCATATCTGTCCGCCTGGAACGCCGGTTCCATCTGGGGTGCGTGTAACCATTGATTGGGCTGCCCAGTAATACAACTGAATATCTGGGAGGGCTATATCACCATCATACCAGCCCCGGATCAATTTACCCCTTGAAATACGCGCCGGTTTATTTCCCCAGAGCAGGCCCGAGACAATCGCTTCTATATTTTTGAAATATTTTAAAGGGACTGTGAACTGGGTATTTTCCAATACATAAAGAAGTCGGGGAAATGTCATCATTTTAAAAAGGGCTGCCTTGCCCAGGAGAGTCAGAGGCAGGTTATGCCAGTGTATCACATCACGCCTAAATCGTTCAAGAGGGGGCTCTAAGTTTTTGATGAGGAAGGCATCTGATCCGGGCGTTACTCAAATACCCAGGTATTTAAATGAGTCTTCTGGGACCGTAAGTGGGCAGTCCACCGGGAGCAATGGGGGCGGGCCCTTAAGGACCAACAACACTGATTTGGACCAATTGATGGTATAACCCGATGCCCGACCGAAGATTTCACAAATATTTGAAAAGTAAAAATTTTTGAGCGTCTTTGGGAAGACAGGTATAACAGCACGTCATCCGCATATAGAGAAATGCGGTCCTCCCAAGTCGCAGTCCAGTTAAGTCCCCGAATCATGGGGTCCCATCGGATCCCGGACGCCAATGGCTCCAGCGCCAGCGCAAACAGCAATGGAGACAAAGGGCAGCCCTGGCGCGTACCCCGTCCCAACGGAAAGTCTCTAGAGATATGACCATTTACCACCACATGTGCGAGTGGATGCGAGTACAGTAATTTCACCCATGCGCTGAATTTGGGGCCGAAGCCCAGGTGTCTGAGAACTGTGAACAAGTAAGGCCATTCCACCATATCGAATTCCATGCAGGCGTCGAGAGAGAGGAGAACTGCAGGCTCTTGGAGACATGACCTATGCCCCACTATTGCCTGCACCCTTCTGAGATTAAGCGCAGTATTTCTATTTGGCATGAACCCGGACTGGTCCGGGTCAATCAGGGTTTTGAGGTGTGGGGTTAGTCGGATGGCAATCAATTTAGCTAGTATCTTGGCCTCAGCATTGAGCTGAGATATTAGGCGATATGAAGGGCATACATCTGGGGTTTTACCAGGTTTTGGCACAGCAATTATGGTAGCCATTTGTTGATCACGGGGCAGCTCCCCTGCCTCTAAGCTATTTGTAAACATTGTCAAGAGATGTGGGGCAGTTAGGTAGGATGTACGTTTATAGAGCTCAATGGGAATTCCATTGGGTCCCATAGCTTTTCCTGACTGTAGGGAGTGGATGGCAGTCAGCAGTTCATCAGTCGTAATATTGTACTCCAGAGATAGAGCAGCTTCAGCAGACAGGGCACGCATTTTAATAACTTTAATGTATGTTTGCGCCTCCTCTGTTGTCATGTGAGAGTCAGAAGTGTATACTTGTTCAAAATATCCAGCCAAGGCTTCTACTGTGTCTTCTGGGGCGGTTACCACTTCCCCAGTCTGAGTACGCAGCTGTGCTATCGTTCTCTGTGCTCTTTCTTTCTTTCTTTCTTTCTTGTCTAACCACGCCAAAAGCTTGCCCGCTTTGTCCCCTACTTCATATAATGTATGCCGTGTAGCTTGTATTCGCAGTTTAATCTGGTCACGCTGATATTCTTTGAGTGTGCATTGCTTAAGGCGAAGATTTTGTGCTGTATCTAGGGTGGGATTCTCTTCGTGTCGGGCCTGAGATTCAGCCAGTTCCGCCTCCAGGGCCTCGAACTCACCTTTCGTCTTACGTCTATAGCCAGTTATGGAGGCGATTGCCTGTCCTCTCACCACTGTTTTATATGCTTCCCACAATATACTAAGGGATTGCACTGAGGACACATTTTCTTGGAAATAATGTTTTGGACTGAAACTATATCTTTTCGGATCGCAGGGACCTGGAAAGATGGGGAAAACACTCTTCCTCACCTTGATGTGCATCTTGTAGGTTCGGGAGATGGGTGAATGGTCCGAAATGCCACGTGGACGAATCTCAACATGTGTTAAATGGGGCATGCTGTCAGCTGAAAGTAAAAAATTGTTTATACGAGAGAGGCTATTATGCACCCCTGATTGAAAAGTGTAGCGCTGCGCATTGGGATGTCTATACCTCCAAGCATCCGTAAGACCTAAAGCGTTTAGGAAGCCCCTCATACGGGAACTACCCGCCCCAATTGTCCTACTTGGGTAGCGGTCCCTAGTGCCATCTAGGACTGTTTTAAAATCGCCTCCCAAAATCAGTTCCCCTTCGTGTAGGTTCAATAGGAACGTACTAAGCACCTGGAAGGCCAAAGTCTGGAGGGCCGGGGGAATGTACACTGACACAACATTAAAACACTTCCCTTCCCACTGACATGATATAGCTTCAAAACGTCCCTGATCATCTGTCCAGGTATTGTGTACTATCAGTGGGAACTGCTTATGTACCAATATGCCCACCCCCCGTGAGCCCGAAGAGAACTCTGAATGTACTACCATTTTGTAACCCCAGCGATCCATAGCTCTACATGCCGAACCGATCAGGTGTTTTTCTTGTAATAATGCCACCACTGGTGCGTTGCGCCTTAAATACTGTAGCATCAATCCCCTTTTTAATCTTGTCCCCCAGACCATGTACATTCCAGGCAAGCAACATTAGGGGAGACACCGGGGACTTCGGAGGGTCATCAGTACCATCTCTAGAGCATGGTGACCATGTTTCTACCGCCATGAGCAGTATAGTGGGACAAAGCAACCCCAATGTTGTGTGCCCATAAAATGATTACCTGCATATTTTATATTAAGCATTGCCCTGAACAGAAAAACAATGGAACAAAAAACAATTCGAATAAACCACCCTTCCCGTCCACCACCCTGCCTCCCTGCCCGACTGAATCAAAACTACCCGCCACCCCAACAAAACAGAGTACTTAATACCCTTTCCCAGTTCTTCAACGAAGGGGCTAAGAGAAAACAGCCCCTGCCCCTCTTTGGGCTAATATGCCGATAATGTCAGTAACCCAGAGCCCATCAGCAGAGTCAGCAAATAGGACTAAAGAGGAACAGTCTCTTCAAACGTGTCCAAATAACATCACTGCAGGTCATCCCCCCGGTATACAACGTAAAGTACCTGAGAGCAGCAACATTGAACATCTGCAACATCATCATATTCATCTAGTACCCAAGACAGCGTTATCAAAGAGGATACGATCCGAAGGAGGCTAGGGCCAGGTTCCACCCTATGGCCATCGATTCAGTCACAGACTGACAGTTCGTCTGCTTCCAAAGATTAATGTTCATTCTTGCTCCATGTCTTCCTGTTCGTTGCGCCTCGTGTCTCGCTGTCCAGCACGGCCTGACCTCGCTGTCTTACGCCATCCATCCAGCCAGTCCTATGCCTCCTCGGGCGTGGAGAAGAACCATGATTTACCCTGTGCTTCCACTCTCAATTTGGCTGAAAATAGCATGGAGTATTTTAGTTCACGTTCCCGAAAAGCCTTCTTCACTTCAAGGAATCCTTTGCGCTGTTTCGTAACTGCCGCAGTGTAGTCTGGGAAGATCGTGATTGCGGCGTTATCAATGCGGATCGGAGGGTCCTGCCGAGTGGCTTGTAGGATTGCATCACGGTCCCTGAAATTAAATATACGCGCCAGGATCGGTCGTGGGGGAGGCCCCAAGTTTTGGCCTACCACCTGGGACCCAGTGTGCGCGCTCAACAGAAAAGAAGTTTGACAATCCTCGCGGCTGGAGGTGAGTTGTTACTAGGTCCTCCACAAAAAGATCCAGGGCCTGGCCCCCTGCCGTTTCCGGAACGCCAATAAGGCGGATGTTATTCAGTCTTGAGCGCCCCTCCTGATCCTCGAGGCGGGCCATCATGAGCTTATTGTCTGCCTCCAGCTGCCGTACCTGTTTCTTGAGGGTGGAAGTGTCTGACGTGAGGGCTGCTGTCGTTGTTTCAACTTCGCACACTGGTGGACATTTTCTTAAAATCAGCTCGGATCAATGCCAGGTCAATTGCGAGGGTCCCGATTCTTGAATCCACCTTATTGAGGGCGGTCATAATGTCCTGCAAGGTTACCTCCTGTGGGGCGCCACCAGTCGCCCCTGCTGTCGACGGGCATCTTTGTCATGCGTATCTCCCTGCGATTTGGTAAATGCATATTTGTCCAGCTTTACCTGGTTGGCCCCTTTTGCATTTCTGTTGCTCATGCTAATAGCAGAGGGAAGGAGTTTGTGCAAAACAGGGTCCGCGAAAGTCGCTGTCTGCAGGGCAGAGCACTATAATGCCTCAGTCAGCTAGTGGAGACAGGTCCCTATGGTATGGGGGGGAATTACTACTGTCTTCGGAAATCGGGCGATCTCTCAGCTTGTGCCCCCGCAGGTGGATCGGTAAATGCCAGGTCTTGAGGCCAAGTAGCACGGAGCAGCGCGGGCCACAGAGACAGCTATGGCGGATGAATTCCCCTCCAGAGTTATGAGGGTTAGCAGGGCAGCCCCCGGGGGCAGGTTGATATCCCAGCGGCGACGGTAGCTTTCAGTAACTATGTAGGTTGAGCCCGCATGCGAGAGGCGTTACACCCGCAATGTTTAACGTGTCTGGGGGGGTGCCTCAGCCTGTTCTAGTGTGCAGCCTCTCCCCGGTGGACAGCAGCGTGAGGTCTCAAGATGGCGGCAGGGGGAATCCTCTAAGCCTCTGCCCCAACCGCCAGTCATTCACTTGTAGGCAGCGTTGCAGGGACACCACCAGTCCTTACCCCGTATCGCCAGGCTCCGCCACGAACCCAGCCACTCAGCGCTACCTCTGGGACGGAGGGGGGGAGGGGATCGCTCCGCCCGCCGACACTACCACTCTTCCCCGATCCGATTCCCAGGCCTCTCACACCGGATACCTCTGTGACTCTGGGTCCCGGCTGCCGTGTCCTATTAGGCCGCCGGACGTCGCCCACCGCCGCAGCATCTGGGGGTCCCTTTTCGTCCCGGAGTAGGTCGCTGACCATGCCAGTCACCCTCTGCCACTTCCCTTCACGTTTCTGGGCAGATTGGGTAACGGATATAAGTGCGGAAGGACTGGGCCCGTTTTGGGAGCTCGGAGCCTCTCTAGGCTGCGGCCATATTCATCGGCTGCTAGCCACGCCCCGGGCGCTTCAGTTTTATGCCCTGAAGCATCCAGAGTAGAGTGTCAATCAGTGACACTTCATCACAGAATGGGTGGGGTGGGGTCAGCAGTCTCACTGACCCCATTCCACTCTGTGATGACGTTGGGACTGCTGCCTTCCCTCCATTGAGGGAAGGCAGCAGTCCCAAGCCTCCTGGAAACTCTAAGGGAGAGATGGCTGCAGGTAACGGTGTATTTCTTTTAAATTCATGTTTGTATGTACATGTATGAATGTTTGGTGGAGAGTGTTGTGAATGGATGTGTTTGTGTGTGTGTGTGTGAGTGTGAATGCATTGCTGTGAGTGTTGTGTATGTGTATGCACGTGAGTGTGTTCTGTCAGCCCCCTCCCTCCAAAATGTACCGGCCGCCACTGCCTGAACCGTTTGCACAACCCATGCGTCGGAGGTAATAGCCTTCCAATTGTTTAGGGAAAATGCCAAACAACCACCCACTCTTTGATGTGAAGTGAGACAGACACCATACTGGTCTCAGTGAAACTGCCCCCTGGAGGAGCCTTATGGGTAGTGTCCCCTCTGTTTTGCGCTCTCCGCAACAAAAATGTGGGGGGGGGAAAGATTTTCTTAATTGAGGCCTGGACTTTGTCCAGAGACTTAAGTGACCACGAATTTGCCCAGCGATTTCACAAAATTCCCCTTGAATTCTCCTTTTTAGCTTCTGACCCATCCTCTGTGGAAACGAAGTCCTACAGCTTGGGGTCGACCTTTGTGAGGAGAGGGCATCTCTGTTGACAAAGCGATATTGACGTTGCCTAAGAAAATGACAGCTCGTTGTGCCAATGAAGATATGTCCTTCATGGAGATTTTCGATCCTGAGGCTTTGACCCCCTCTGCAATCTCCCACATTTTTGTAGGTGGGCCTACCATATTCAGGAGCTTGCCCTTGCAGGAGTTCCATGACCTATTGATACCCTTCTTAAGTCCCTGATGTATTTTTGTAAGGAGGCGGCCTTTCAAGTATTTATCTCTGGAGTGAAGGCCACCTTGCCTTTTGGGGAAGAGCGTGGGCATTCCGCCCTGAGTTACGCCCGAACCTCTTTCTCCAAGAGTTTTTCCTCAGGTGGCCAGCCACATAGTTGCCAACCTTAGAGGACGGGAAACAATCCGCCGAATTGGGGTGGAATAGGTTGTCTGGGACCAACATATCAGAAGTGTCATCTGCCTCTTGAGTGGGTTTAGTGGGTATAGGATTGGGAGAAGAGCGTCAAGGCTCGTCGCCATCTGGACGCGACAAGGGAGCAGACAGGTCTGCCGGGGCTCATAGAGCATCTGCTGCTGTAGGTTCAGATAGGAACACAATTAACATTTAAACACTAAACATTAAAGTGAAAAAAACTAAGTAAAAAAGAAGAAGCCTATATACACACACATTGACAAATTATCAAAGTCAATTATAATTTATTCTATAAATATTTTTCATAAAATTCAAAAAGGGAAAAAACATAACGCTCAAAGAGGAGTTGGCAGATACAAAAACAAACATTCCATATGCCAAACTAGTGGCTAACCGACAAACATTATCAATACAAATTGGAACAACAAAGACAAAATGATGTGTCCTTAATGAATTATGGCCATATAACGCGTCAACTGCATTTCAACCGCATGGAAACTACGCGGTCATCTTCAGGACAGATAATTTTTGAGCCTACGATTCCTGTATGATAAAAACAAAGACTAAATAACATATCAAGAGGTAGGCTTCTTCAAAGGAAAAGACTAGGGAAAGGGTACGCCCAGTGAGGGTCGAAAAGACAGAAAAGCGCCAGCACCACACCGCTTGTGATTACATAAACCTCACACCCGAATCCATAATAAAGAATCAAAAATGACCTTATTCCACAGCAGGCCAATCAAAAATGATTTGGCATGAAGGTCGAAATTCCACCTATGAAAGGACATAAGTGTATACTTAGTACCTATTCAGGGGACTGCCAAAATTAAAATCAATTTCTACAATAATAAACTCCACTTACTCCAACAACTGCAGGTTTACAACCATCCAATGTTTAAGATCCAATAAATTCAGTAGAAGACTTCAATGGCAGGAACTCAATACTGCGTTTTTTAATTGTTCGTGTCGGTCTGCTCCATAAATCAGCTAGAAAAAGGGGGATGTAATGGCTTCTATTAATGCCTTATATCATAGTCGTGCCCAAGTACTAACACAGCGCTAAATGCTCGTACTTTAATTAACAGTAATCCTGCTTCCCTAGTGTGTGTTCTAGCATGCAACTAACAATCCCAGTGTGAAAAATCACAGTCTTCAGCATAATAGAAATTAAAAATTCTATTTATAACAATCGAAAGGCACCAAATACAACTCAAGAAGATTATAAACCCAGACATTATGTGCCCGGGTATAGGTAGCAAATACTAGCTTCGTAAAACCTGTTTTACAGATTGCATCTTCGTGCAGCTCGTAATATGAGCGTGAACAGTCACACGCTTCGGAGTTTGAACACTTATGGTGCCGTCTATCACTCAACAAATCCCCGAAAGAACTCAGGAGGATTATAAGACCCGACAACGTATGCCTGTTTCTCGGGCAGTTAGTAACATGGAGGGAATCTCAAACACCCCATGTTTACCAATTACATTTTCGTCATTTAAAAAATGGCTTACAGATATACTAGAGTCATCTCCCCAATTTGGGCACTCTTAACACGTATTAGTATTCGCTTACCAGCCAAAATTACTGACCGGCATCCACATGTCCACAGTTCCGGAACCGAGGCAGCCTCCGCGACAATGGAGAGGCATGAAGAAATAGAAGAAGAGCGTTGTCATGGCATGCATACGGCTGACGTTCACAATTGGAGAAAATCTCAATAGGAGGCGCCAATTTAAAGGGGTAAAAAGTCACCCGATATACCTTTTGAAAAGCCTCTAATGTCAATCTATAGGGCATTTAAGAATCTCACAAAAATTTCCCAAAAATAAAAACGGCAAAAAACGAAAAACGTGTTAGAATGAACTAAAAAACGCAAATACTGGTAACCGAACATAAACCATAAATACACGTAGTTGCATCAATCACAACAACATGTCCTGCTCATCAAACTGAATCAGGTGCAGTGAAAAATAAGTGCCAAAGTTATTATTTTCCTAAAATTTATGTTAAAACCAGCCACCAGTGTTATTAAACAGTGAATGATAATAAACAAGCATTGGAAATGCAATAGGTCTCGCAGCATTAGAGTTAGTGCTTTTAGAATTGTTTATGGTTTTTTTTGTAAATGTTTAGCATTTTTGTTTCCTGTAGCCAATGCTAAAGAATTAAAAAAAAAAAAGCCATAAACATTTCTAAAAGCTCTAACTCAAATGCTCCGAGACCTATTGCACTGTGTGAGGGTGAGTGAGGGTGAGGGTGGGTGAGGGTGAGTGAGGGGTTGAGGGTGAGGGTGAGTGGTTGAGGGTGAGTGAGGGTGAGGGGTTGAGGGTGAGGGTGAGGGGTTGAGGGTGGGTGAGGGTGAGGGGTTGAGGGTGGGTGAGGGTCACATTGTACCTGCTACGCGGAAACGTGAATTCTGACGTGGTTGAACCTGTGCCCTGCAGGTTACTCACCCCAGCAGCAAGTGTTACAATCAACTAATCTATCCCACGCTCTAAAAAATCACATAACATCAGCGATGTTCACAAACTCTTCTGTTCCGGGGCTGTGAGTTGAGGGGGATGCAATTCGAGATAAACAAGGCAACGTTAGAAGCCAGAGGAAGAAAACAGGTCTGGTAGGTCTGATCATGTCACTTTATACATGGCTTAAAGTCAAGGAAAAAGCGCTATTACATGGCCAGTGCTGACTGCATCATAGCGCTTTGAGGCAATTTTCCACCAGCTAGGGCACCCCGAGGGAGGTGCAGGGAAGGAGGGTGGGAGAAGCAACACCTGGATGGGAAAAAGAAACACGATGGAGGTGAGGGAGCAGTTATAACAGAGGAGGGAGATATGGGGAAAGCAAAATGAGGGAGGTATCCTTACGAGGGCCCTGGTGTTTTTTTTTTTAAAGAGGCCAGAAGCAAGCATTGGAAACAGGGCGTTAATTACGGGTGTTCTGTGGCACGGGATGTCCTGGCACCAGTGGTCATGACTCCTGCTGGTAGGAGCTCGCTGCCAATGACAGACAACAGTGACAAGTAACAAACAGCCCATACTTGATGTTATGCAAGACATCTGAGGGATTCGCTTGTCATTGGTGTGGGCAGGCACAGAGTTCTGCAATAATGTGTGAAGCCCTCCTTCTCCGTCTAAGGCAGGCAGCACTGGTAGCTCCCCCTTGTGCCTGGCGCTCTATTCCAGGACAACCACCAGAAAGTTTAGGTGTGCCTGTTGGCTCGGACTACAGAAAATAGGAGTAGGCAGCCTTTAGAATGCTTTTCGATGACGGCAGCCAATGTCGTCCCAAGCTGGAGACTGGACTGCAGTAAGCCACCAGGCGTGTGGTAGGTAGCGATGATGAACCCCAAAAGATTTCGCCGTCTTTGGCTGCCCGATCCGAACAGTAAACCCTTCGTGCTTGTCTCCTCTCCAGATCGCGAGGAGCAGGCACAGACAGCAGTGCCCCCTGCTCTGTGGCAGGCAACAGCACAGCCCTCCCTCTCCGTCCGCCTGGCTCCGCTGCTCTGCTGTGGGGTCGGCGCAGACTGGAGCCCGCTGGCTGATTGGAAGAGAGGGGGAGGCAGAGCAGAGAGAGCGGGATGGAGGGGCGGGGGAAGAGCCGCTCTCTGCGGGGACTGGAGCCAGTCCACGCCCGGGGCAGCAGCGAGCCCGCAGAGCTGGAGAGCAGACAAAGCAGCCACAGGAAGGGGGAAGGGAGGGCGAGCGAAACCGAAGCGAGGAGATCCAGCACAGAGAGAAAAGGGGCGATCCAGCGCCCGACAGAGTAACATGGGCGAACTAGCACCGTGCTAACTAGGCGAACGAAAACCCGGCACTGAGCTGACGAAGAGTGGTGAATCCAACAGCGAAGTAAATAAGAGAAGGGCGATCCAGCACCGGGCTAAGGGGGAGCGTGGCAATTACAGCACCGGGCTAACGAGGATAAGGAAAATCTCAATCGGAAGACGCCGAGTATGCGCAAAGGCGCCCAGTAAAAAAGAAAAAGTTATGATCATAGAAACAGGACTGACGGGTCTGGAAGAGAAAATATACGAACGAGAAGAGAAGGAAAATACTAACAGCGTGCAATCAAGTGGGAACAAAAATAAATGATGTGAATGAGTAAATAAATAGAAATAGGATACAGAAATAAATGAAGAAACAGTAATGGGCTAGGCTGTGAGAAAGTACACAAATACTGTGAATGAAAAACCTTTAAAACCTGATGGTAGCAACTGGCCGTGAAAGCCTTTGATGCGGCAGGGGAAATGCGAGACGGCGGGAAGGGGAGGGGGCGGAGCGGGTAAACAAAGACGGACGTGCACGCGCTTTTAAGCTCAATGCGCATGCGCATTGAGCTTAAAAGTCACGGGCACTGCAAGGAATCGCCACGATTCCTTGCAGTGTGGCTAAAGAGTGGATAAGTCCCAATACTCTCGCTTGCTCGATGCGCATGCGCATCGACAGGCGAGACCTAAAAATGGTTCTGCAAGGTAGAGTATTATACCAGTAAAAGTACATAGTAGATACAGAGAGATGTTTTCCGTTGAGCAAGTCTAGTTACAACAAAAACAAATGTACCACATCATAAATCAGTGATCTACTACCGGAGTTAACATGTACACAACATGAATTTTTATATAATGCTAACACAACAATATGATCCATAATACACAATGAATTACCATATGAAGTATGTTAACAGCATGATACACATGTTTTCTGCAAAATATCTATTCCAGTGCTTAGCTGGTTACAATCGAATGGCACTCTTCCATAGAGTTTAGGCCACAATTAATGCTATTACATCGTAGCATCCAACGACATTCAGTCTTGTTAGGAATATTTGAGATACTCCCACCCCGTGCAGGCACTTTAACCACTTCAATTACTTGCCATCTCATGTCCTCAGGGGCATGATTGAGTTGTTGATAATGTGCCACCAAGGGGGCATTTTCTGTCAGACAATGTATTCGGCTCTTGTGCTGTCCAAGGCGAATCTTAATTTTCTGTGTCGTTTGGCCTATATAAATTAAGTTGCATGGACACCAAATTGCATATACGACATTAGTCATATTGCAATTCGACAGACTGCGAAGATCATATTTGATATTGCCATGGACAAATTGTTTGGTATTCAGGCAGGAAACGCACATAGGCCGCCGCCACATTTGTAGTGTCCCACTGTTTTATTGAGGCACCACATAGATGATAAAGTTGGACTCTCAATACGAGGTAAAGCGGCTCGAACCAGATGGTCACAAAGGTTTTTCCCCCGCTTGAAAGAGAACAAAGGTAACTCGTTAGTAATTTCAGTGGCCAGTGTTTCTTGATAATCCCTGAAATAGAGTTGCTACGTGTCCCAAACGTGGTTACGCATGGAATACGAGTCATACATTTTTGGGAGTCAGTAAAGTTTCGCTGTGATTATGCCAAGCTCTTTTCTTCGAGCGTTTAACCAATTTTGAAGGATATCCACGTTGTATCAGTTTCTTGGACAAAATTTCGGCCTCCCGAAAATAATCATCCTTAAAAAAACAATTTCTCCGGATTCTCAATAAATGTCCGAAGGGGAGTCCGTCCCTCAACCCACGAGGATGGTTGCTCGAATACTCTAAAAGGGTATTACGAGCCGTGGGCTTGGTAAACAATTTCGTAGTCCACTTCCCTTTGTATGGAAAAATTGTTAGGTCCAAGAAATCCACCGACTAGTACTCGAATTAGAAGTAAACCGTTATTAGAACACAGATTTAGCCAATTCAAAAAACTGTCCAACAAGTCCTTAGTCCCGGTCCAAATGAAAAAAACGTCATCAATGTAGCGTCGCTAATGACGAACGCTACCAAAGAAAGGGTTATTATTACAGTCAAAAATAAAACGTTCGAAGTAGTCAACAAACAAAATAGCAAAATTGGGGGCATAAGAAGCCCCCATTGATGTTCCCTTGATCTGTAAATAATATTGTCCGTTAAACTCAAAAAAATTCTTTGTCAAAAGGTCAATGATAAAATCGGTTGCAACAGGGACTGGAGCAACCCGTGAGTCCAAGACCTTACGGATCACTTCAATCCCCTCCTGCGGAATGTTGGTGTATAAGGACTCAAGGTCCATACACACCAACAACTCAGTTTCAGGAGAAAATTCCATAACCTCAACGTGCTAGATGTCTCCACTATCGCGCACATAGCTGCGAGTGGCGTAGGCGACCTCTCTAAGAAATACATCCACATACTTGCATAGAGGTTCCAGGACCGACCCACATCCAGAGACAATGGGTCGGCCTGGTGGAGAGAGAGAACACTCTTATGCACTTTGGGAAGTGTATATAACATAGGGGTTCTGGGTGATTTGGCATTTAAAAATGTAAATTCCTTTTGGGTTAGAAAGCCGTCTGCTTTTGCAAGTGAAGTCATTTCGAGAATCAACTGTTGGATTGCGGCCAAGGGACTGGTTCTTAACAGGAGGTAGTGATTAGGATTGGACAGTTGGCTTTTGACTTCCAATTTGTAGTTCGTTTTGGATTGCACCACTGTGCCCCGCCCTTATCAACCGGCTTTATTATTACATCATTATTGTTTTTCAATTCGGCCAGTGCTTGTCGTTCAGCTAGAGAAATATTATATGGGATGTATTCAAAGTTTTTGTATCTGCCAACTCCTCTTTGAAGCGTTATGTTTTTTCCCTTTTTGAATTTTTATGAAAAATATTTATAGAATAAATTATAATTGACTTTGATAATTCGTCAATGTGTGTGTATATAGGCTTCTTCTTTTTTACTTCGTTTTTTTCACTTTAATGTTTAGTGTTTAAATGTTAATTGTGTTCCTTTTCACCTGAACTGTCTTGTTTGGTGGAATATCTTACTGTCCCTGGTTCAGGGTAGTTGCCATAGCATCTGATAGGGACCGGAGAGAGCAGTGCAGAATGGGATCTTTCAAGGGACAAATTAAGGGGACCTGGATAGGTATATGCCAATTGCATAAAGTGCCTTTCTAGCGGTTCCACTGCTGAGGCCACAGCATGTTGGATGGATACATCCACTGCCTCATAAAAAAAATCATCTTGTAGAGGAATGACTTGAATGGGCTCCTCTTCTACATCTTCTCCTTCCATCTCCACGTTAAAGAGAACACAGGACTCATACAATTGGCAAAGGCAATGCCACAGACTAAGCAATAACGATTGTGAATAGCCCTAGGAGCGTACTTATGTTATTAGTTGCGCTACACACGAGGGAACAGGTTAAAGCCCTGGGGCAGAGAATGCCCTAACAGTAAATAGGCTTGATAATTAGTAACTGCCTGGGTCCAGCCCCCAAATGGCACCCCAAACCTGCACTCAGTTGTGTAGATGTGGTTGAATGAGGAAGAGAAAACAATTAGTACCAACCTGCTTAAACTGCCATCCGCTGCTTGTACAGTTTAATATACAGACCTCCAGGGGGGTGTTGTGGACCGCAAGGCGGTCTGGGAGAGGCAGTAGCTCTGCGGGGTCGCCCGCTAGTAATTTGCACTGATAAACGTTGCGTGTCTCCCACGGAGCAACAAGACACATCAATCGCGCCGCAGTGGGATGTTTGCTCTCTTTCGGGGAAAATGCCTCACCGCACTCTTGCATCCTGAGAATACAGCAGAAAAACACCATACAAACGTTTATAGCATCATGAGAGATAAAAGGAAAGACTTATCTCGCCTGGAGGCAGAAAAGAAAGAGGAAGTGGTCTAGAGGAGCCGTGCAGCTATGGAAGGACCGGGACTGTGATTGGTTGAACTTTGTAGTAATTTCCCCTGGGTGTTCTGAGAAAGGGCGTTTAAAGTTAAAGTCTGCTGGAAGTAATAAAATATGAAAGTTGAGCATAATTCTCTATTCCGGTCCTGACATAGTTACATATGGACTAAGAGTAATAGTCAATGTAAGGGCAACTTTGTCCATTGTATGGCCATGATGGTTGAGAGCATCCTACTTTCATCCTGAAAAGATATATTGGTACTTGTACTGTACGTAAAATAAGTCGCCCTGGCACTGTAGAAAGTACCCGGTAATCGAAGTCTTTCTAAAGTTAGTCGTAGTAAGGGAATGAAGACTCAACGGAGCAGGGCAACTGTAGCTACAGAGTAAGGCTGGCAACTAACACATATAGAACTTTCAATACAGAATACAGAAACAAGCACATTCTGAAAGGATAAGATTCTTAAACAACCCCAAGCTACTACATGGGTCTTCCTTTACATACAAACGAAAAAGGAAACTAAACATAAGAAAAAACAGTAAAAATAATAAAAATTACATATTGTCTAAATGGAAAGAATTATACACAACTAAAGATGAAAAAAGTAAAAGTAGCATACATCACTTCCTGTATCTAAGAGGAATACGAATAACACACATGCAACGTCTCAATTTGTCATTCTCTATCCAAGACTTTGAACTTCCAGGATGAGCACTATTATACACAAGAGTTGAGGGAGTAAGATTTGAACTTAATGGTTGGGCACCATTATTCACAGGAAATGAATGAGTTGATGTTTTTATCACCCGAGATTTATTCCACCATTGACCATTTCTGAGTTTTACAGCATTACCTTTCACATCCCAGACTTTAGATAGAGAACCAACTTTAGACAGACCTTTTTGAACATGAACCGGTTTCTTGACACACACCACATCACCTGGCTTTACACAAATATCTTTTACACGCATTCTGTCATCAAAGTACAATTTTTGTTTGTTCTGAACAAATTCAACCTGACTTCTAACACTCTCATCAGTCCACGCATTCCCTTTTACCCACTTAGACATCCATGCAGGAGATGATAAAGTTGCAGCTTTGCGTCCGCGAAGCAATTCAAAAGGTGACACACCTGTATTTGAATGAGGCGTAGTGCGGTAAAACCACAGCATACTCCTCACTGAATTTGCAACTATGCATTTGTTGGACAACGCCCATTGAATACATTCGCCGAACACCCTATTCATACGCTCAACCAAACCATTGGTTTGAGGGTGATAAACTGAGCTCTTTAAGGGGTTTATACTACAACCTTTGAGAACTTTCAAACTCCAAGCTAGTAAATTGTGTTCCGTTGTCTGTAATCAAAAACTCAGGATAGCCTTCTTTTAAAAAAACATCATTAAGGAAATCAATCAATACCCGTCCTGGAAGTGACCTCCTTCACAAATTTTATTTCTGGCCACTTCGAATAAAAGTCCATGAGGACCTATCCAAATCTTGACGAAGAATCCAATGCCTGAAAATGACCAACAATGTCCAAACCTAACTTAACCCATGGGGCTGAAGGCAACACAATGGGAGTCAGTGGAGAAGTGCATAACTTAGTAGCCTTATCACAGCTGGAACAAATTACACATGATTTTACATATTCGTCAACAAAAGTATCCATAGAAGGCCACCAAAAAAGAACGTACCCCCTTTTTTTTTTTTTAGTTAAAGTTGCTCCAAAATGTCCCTCATGATAATTCTTAACTAAATCTGCTCTTAATGTAATCAGAGGGACTAACTTGTCACCCCTAAGCTACAATCCATCTTCAATAGTTAACTCATCTGCGACCTGCAAGAAAGTTTTGAAGTCAAAAGATAAGTTTCGGGCGTGGCCAAGATGGCGGCTTAGCAAGACGTGTTCTCCGGAGGGTCCCCGTTCCCCAAACCGGGTCTAAAAGCCGACCGTCTCATCTTCTAGCACCGGAGCCGAGACCTGCAGGCGCCGGAGACTCCCCAGCAGTGATCGGGAGCTCCGGCGGACCTTGGGGACGGAGCAGAGACCGACAGGGCGGAGACCGTTGGAGAAGCGGGAAGCTGTGATCTAGCGCCTCGGCGAGGGAAGCAAGCGAGCCCCCGCCTCGAGCTCTTGGACTGTGTGGCCTCTCTGAGGGCCACCCTGGCTGGTGCGGGGATCCGGAGGAGGCGCTCACTGGGACGCATCAGTGGAACTCGCGGGGACGACCCGAGAAGGGTGGCGCTCACAGGGCCGGCTCTGGAAGACTCTCGAGGCCCCGGCTTGGGCCTACCCGGCAGCGAAGGTGCTTCCGAAGGTGAGGGAGGCGGCACGGCACGGCCAGGGAGTGCACCTCCGGGGACTCCTACCGAGACCACTGACACCCGACGACCCTGTCGGGCGTAGCGGAGACCCAGGGCTGCACGACTAAGCAAATCGGACAACGCCATAAGGCTTACTGCGGCGGGCCGCCGGCCGAAGCAAGAGCGCCACCTCTGCGGTTGCCCGAGAGCGGCGACTCGGGGCGCTGATCGGACCCCCAAGGAGGACGCATAGCTAAAGGCGATTGTGACGACCCCGAGGGGGGCCCTACGGGAGGACTGTCGTGTTGGCGAGTGAATTTAGGGGGAATCTGCCGAACCCCTGAAGCGGCACAAACCAAGACTGGGCTGAATTGCTGGGAACGGACTGTCGCGAAGCGCCACGATCCAGTGTGGCCCAGGTCCCGGACCCGGGGAGAGCTCGACTCACGACTCTGGACACATTGCGACGGCTAGCAAAAGGTGAGAAGAGGACGTCCCTCCAGGAAACACCTCAAGCCGAACCTGGAAACGATGGAGCAAGAAAAAGCAGCGGCAATTCAAGAAGTATCCAGAGACACTGGCGCCAGCTCGTGAGACACTGAAGCTACGGTCATGAATAGCTAAGTATGGCAACTCGATTTGGGGGCGGGGCGGGGGGTCTCGAGCCGTCGAGCCGCCACTGCCACATAACCCACTCTTGTCCTAATGTACTGCAGGCCCGGACAGACTTTTCTTAGTCTGGAACATTGTACTATAGTTGTTCTTTGTTTGGGACCACGAATATTTTGTTCTTGGGGGGGTTTGAAGGAGGGGAGGGGGAGGGTGGGGTGGATGCGGTACTGGGTTTCACCGCAGGCCTTTTGGGGGACACGATGTGGACTGATTCTGTAGGGCACCAAAGACTGGGAGGTGTTGCGGGGAAGGATGTGGGAGGCCTCATTGCCTCCGCTGAGGATCCGGGGGGGGCCACCGCAAGTGGAAATGGGAAGGTATGGCTCTCTACGAGGGGGAACAGGACCGGGACCGGGAGCAGCTTTCATTGAAGTAACCCCAGAGTCTGTCCTAATATGCTGCTTACTATAGGAACCTGGAACGTCAAGGGGCTTAACTCCCCGCAGAAACGCCAGAAGACTCACCTATTAAAGAAGGAGGATCATCGTCTTAAACATAAAAGATATCCCCTCATCTATAAAGCCTCGGCCTCCACTAAACAGAAAGGGGTGGCTCTCCTCTTTAGCCCGGGGGAACAATTCCAACCCTTGGCCACCCAAGGTGACAAAGACGGAAGGTGGCTAATGGTTAAGGGCCGCTTAAAGGGTAAGCTTTGTACATTTGTAACACTCTACGCCCCCAATACGGGGCAAAAGCACTTTTTGCACTTATTGTTGGGGAAGGTGATCGATTTTGCAGAGGGCCCCCTATTTCTTTTGGGGGATTTCAACCTAGTGTGGCAACCAGCCCTTGACAGCACACACACACACGCCGCTCTGACACGGGTACCTTCCCCAAGCCCTTGCAGACACAAATTGGGGACATGGGCCTACTAGACACCTGACGAACCCTATATCCACTCACACGGGATTACTCCTTCTTTTCACACGTACACCAGACGTACTCTCGGCTAGATTAAATTTTTCTGAGTCAGTCCCTGCGGGGTAACCTTCAGGATGCCAAGATACTTCCCAAATCGGTATCCGATCACAGTATGTACACAGTGTGCCTTTCATGGTTGGGTAATGCCCCGAGGCCAGCACGTTGGTACTTCCCGGAGGCTCTGACGAGAGACAAGGAATCAATGACACTGTTGAGGGAGGCTATCGCCAAATTCTTTACCCTCAATAATCCAGATGCGACCTCTGAATACAACACGTGGGACGCCTTTAAGGCGATAATGCGCGGTAAATGCATTTCGCTCAACTCAGCCCTGAATAAACGCCGGGCGAAAGAAAGGGAGGGCTTGGAGGAGGAGCTGGAGAAGGCTGAACAAGCCCACAAACTTAAACCCACTAGGCAGACACTACGCACCCTCACGGCACTCAGGGGTAAGTTACGTGCCATATATAACAGGGCAGAATCCCCCCTTAAACTACGCAATCTATCCTACACTCAGGGCAACAATATAGGGAAACACCTTGCAAGACAATTGAAGGACAAACGGGAAAGGGAATACATAGGGGGACTTCAAGATGGGGCAGGGAACATACTACATAGAGACCAGGATAAGGCAGGACTCTGAGTCCTTTTACAGTTCGCTGTACTCAGCTGACACTCTCAACACGGTCCACCAGCAGGCCTTTCTCAAGGATCTCCCAATCCTGCAAGTCTCCCCAGAATGGAATGAGACCCTCACAGCGCCTATTACCCTTGAAGTACAAACCGCTATTAAAGCACTGAAACCCCATAAGGCACCCGGTACGAACGGGTACACAGCAGTCTTTTATAAGACCTTTGCTGGGGACATTAGCCGTCACCTGGTCTGGATCTTCAATCAGATAGCCCTAGACGGCGACACCCCTGCCTCTATGGCGGAGGCGGTGATCGCTGTAATCCCTAAACCTGGAAAGGACGTCACTTGCTGTTCTTCCTACCGGCCCATTGCCCACCTGAACATCGACGCAAAGCTGTACTCCTCTATTCTGGCCAGGCGACTGACGGACCTTATGCCACTCATTATCCATCCCGACCAGTCGGGTTTTATTAAAGGGCGCCAAACACATGACAACACCCGCCGTATCGTCCATTTAATCGAAAAAGCCAAATTTAAAATTCCTGCAGTATTAGTCGGTCTGGATGCTGAAAAAGCATTTGATCGAGTCGATTGGCAGTTTTTATGGGCCACATTGGCGAGATTTGGCTTCTCCCCCACATTCATAACGATGCTCCAAGCCAATTATAGACATCCTACTTCCAAAGTCTCTGCCAACGGAGTGCAATCTTCCTCATTCTGCCATTCCAGGGGGACCAGACAGGGCTGCCCCCTGTCCCCCATGTTATTCGTCCTTCACCTAGAACCCCTAGCTATAGCAGTAAGGGAATCGAGGGTCTCCCCTTCACTGGGGAGTCCCATAAAATGTCCCTCTTCGCGGACGACGCCCTCCTCTCCTTTTCAAATCCGATAGGCTCACTCCCACACCTACAGGAAAGTTCTCAGCTCCTTCGAGTTGGCGGCAGGCTTTAAGGTTAACCTGGGTAAATCCCATATACTCAACCGAACACTCTCGCACACGGAGTCCTTACAACTCCGGTCTCTAACGCCGTTGGCGTGGGCGCCCTCCTCCATACAATACCTAGGGGTGCAACTCACGCCCACGCTGGAGAAATTGTATTCAGCCAATTTTCCCCCTATCCTCGCCCGCATTCAAACAGAACTGACAAGATGGAAGCCGCTCTTTCTCTCCTGGATGGGACGTGTACACGCTATAAAGATGACACTCCAACCCCAAATTACTATACTTATTTCAGGCGCTCCCCATAGAACTAGACGAGGACTTCTTTAGGCGCATGAAAACAATGATCCTGCGCTTTTTTTGGCAGGGTTGGCGGGCCCGTCTCGCCTTCTCCATACTTCGACGGCCACAAAGGGAGGGAGGAGCAGGGCTTCCTGATCTCAAACTTTATTATAAAGCGGCCCAATTGCGCATCTTATTCGAATGGACGCAGATGGTCGGAAAAGCATTGGCTCCTCATGGACCGCAGTGTAGCAGGCAGGGCGATATGGGACTTGATTTGTCGCGGGAAGAAGGATAGGCCCCCAAAAGCATATCTTAGCACCCCAACACGCACTACTCTTAAGGTATGGGACACTGTAGCTACTAGGGAGGGTTGGACATCTTTCCCCTCACCACTGACACCTCTTCATTTCTCCTCCCACTTCCCCCCTGCACTTGTAGAGGGACCGTTTAACGCCTGGAGAGAGGGAGGTGTCCTCGCATTGACACACTTACTTCACAACTATGACCCACTTACCTTTGAGAACTGCACAAGAGAATATGAGGTGGGGGACCGTGAGCGGTACCATCATGCACAACTGTTACATTGGGCCCTAGACCCCCGGATCAGGGAGGGAGCCACTAGACCTCTCACTAAACTTGAATTACTCCTCCTTAAAACTAAATCCATGAAGGGGGCTATTTCGGCGCTATACAAGCTCCTACTCTCCACGAAAACTAGCCCCCGCCCAAGATATCAGGCCTGGGGGGAGGGGATGGCCCAACGCGACATTTCAGAGGACGACTGGAGCCACCTATGGTCAGATGTCCTTAAGTTTAACCAATCCACAGCTCTGAGAGAAGCCCACCTGAAAGTAATGATGGACTGGTATTTATACCCGTCCAAACTAGCTAAAATATTTCCCGGCACATCGGATCGATGCTGGAGGGGATGTGGCCTCCTGGGGGATTTCCAACACATCTGGTGGGACTGCCCCTCCATTCGACCATTTTGGGAGGAGATCCTGGCGCAGATAAAATCCATCCTGGGGTATCCCGTCCCGACCTCCATGACCGAGGCTCTACTTGGCATTAGAGACCCTACACTAGAACATCAAACCAGGGCCGACAAGAGAATCATGTGGCTATGTATGGGGGCTGCTAAACTGGCTGTAGCGGCAGCGTGGAAGAAGGAAGCACCTGCGATATCCCTGTGGCACTCCCGCCTGTGGCAATTACTGAGCTTAGAGCGTATGTCCGACATAGCCCGCGAGGATTTCAAGAACTTTGAATTCCGTTGGGGTCCCTTGGTCTCCTTCCTATCGAAGGGTCTGCCATCGGCGGTATGCCCTTCCACGATCAGGGCCCTTCATCTATTCCAAATCTAAGATTCACCCTACGATGGGACACTCTATTGTGCCGCACCACCACCACTGTGGAGGGGAGGGGGGGAGGAGTTTGGGGGGGGCGGTGGGATGAGTTGGGGTCCTTTTTCCTTTGTTTTCGCTCTTTTCTATTTGACTCGAGATGCACTACCCACTGACTATCTTCTTCGAGCTCCTTGGGGGTCATGGCGTGCCGGTGGCACAAACTGGCTCCTTGGCGGAGAAGGGAGCATAGAAGGAAGAAGGAGCGAAGGGACACCTAGAGACATGATAGCATTCTTACTGATGGTTCCCTATATTAATTGCAAGTTTATATAGCGCTAGGATCGACTCCCGGAGGAGTATCTCCGCGCTTCGACCGCTGCGAAACCCTTCCTGGCTTCCCTGTGAGATGGTCCCTTAATGGGTATCTCCAGGGTGAGACCAGGCATCCCCGGCGGTCTGGTGGGGCCGTTAGTGAAGATGAGGCAAGCTAATGCCCAGAGTTGCCGAGTGTGATCGCTGATCAGAGTGGGCACCGAGGCGAGAGAATTATCGAGTCCGCTGACCCTGGTCCAGAAACCTGCCGCATCGGGAATCGAACCCTGGTCCCGGGCCGTCCTCTGCTCTCGGGTCTGCCGCCTCTAACCAGTGAGCCACACTACTTCACCTATATGGGACGTGACAATCGCTCCCCATTTGCCCCAACACCGACACCTCCAAACGTGATACGGCCTGAGAATGGGTACACGGTAGCTAAGGGGCACTCCGATTTACTGTTTGCCAGTGATGTAACTGTTGTGATTTGCACTTTGGAGAGCCCCTGCGAGGGCATGTGGGCAGATTGTGTCTTGAGTCATGTTTTGGAAACCACAATAAAATCTACTTTGATAAAAAAAGATAAGTTTCTCTCTTTAGGCCAACCACTTTCTACAAACTTCATTACCTTGGCTAAAGAGCAATTATCTGCAAGGGCTTTGCGTCAAATCTCTTCTGATACTGCACACAAATGAGGAACATCTACGGCTGCAACAATAAAATATTCTTGATCTTCCTCCCTTAAATCTGTTTCAACTTCAATTTCATCAGAAGAACGGGATAAAAAATCTGCACACCCATTCTTCGAACCAGGGATGTATTCAGCTGAAAAATCAAACTGAAGTAATTTTGAGGAAAGTCTTGAAATTCTAGGTGTGGAAGCCCTTACATTCTTCCCGTTAAGAATCAAAACTAGTGGTTTATGATCTGTTTGGAGACAGAACCTCCGTCCCCCAAATAAAATTCCTAAATTTCATAACTGCCCACCAGCATGCCAATAATTCTTTTTCAATGACTGAATATTTAATTTCTGATGCAGACAATACTCTGGATGCATAACTTATTGTTCTAACTTCTCCATTTTTCTTTTGAGTCAAAACTGCACCCAATTCCACATTGCTGGCATCTAACGTAAGAGTACATAAAAGAGATGGATCATAATGTTTGAGAACTTTGGGAGAAGTCAACTGTTGTTTAACCCATTCAAACACATCTTGGCACTCTTTATTCCATTCAAGAACAACTCCTTTCATTAACGTACGCGAGAGAGGTCTCCGTCTGCTCGCAAAATCCGGCACAAAACGAGAGTAAAACTCACATATGCCAAGAAAAGATTTAAGAGTTGCCTTACTTCAACACTGTAGTAAGATGCGATTGACAATCTTTCCCAATAGATGAATGTACTTTATATGCAATTTGCCGCTCCCTTTGTGACACTCATAGAATTATCTTGCACGAATCTTCTAATCCTCAGGAAACTCAGACTATTATGACGTCAACAAGATGGACGTGCGTTTCCCTTGTGGACCACAAAGGGACGCTTCTGACGAGCTGACCTCATCACGCTTTCAATCTCAAGCGCAAAGTTCGTTGCAGTGGAACGCCTTCGTTTAGAAACTCTCCTGCGTGCGTTCCAGCTCCCGTTCTCCGTTTCTTAAACTCTTAAAAATGCTTCCACCCTGCTCTCATTTAATACAAAGCCTTCCGCAAGTATAATAAAAATGTCTTTCTTACTTTTTTCGTCGTCCGTGGTTCTCAGTTGTTTATGGGTTACCTCTTGCGTTTTTCTTTTTGCTTTTTTCTCCAATTTCGCAGCTTGTGTGTTCAATGTGATGGCCCAGCACCCGTCGCCAAAAGAAATGTCTTAGTCAGGGAATGAAGACTCAGGAATATAGCCAGTTGGTAGCTTTATTGATAATACGCTGGACCATCGGAGCAGGGCAACTGTAGCTACAGAGTAAAGCTGGCAACTGACACATATAGAACTTTCAATACAGAATACAGAAACAATCACATTCTGAAAGGATAAGATTCTTAAACAACCCCAAGCTACTACATGGATCTTCCTTTATATTAAATAAGACTCTAGAACAAACCCAAGTTACTAAAAAGTTCTTAAACGATTTTTGTGATCAACAAAGTTCATGCTCTTAATAATACGAAATACCTGACAAATCGAATTACACAAGCACTGGCCAGCTACCAATCACTGATGAACCAGAGGGTCAGCTGTTTTCCTGCATGCTGTTTCAAAATGATGTACTTAAGGCATGTACTGCTTATGTTCACTCGGAAAACAAATTCTAGATTGGGAAAAGTTTACATGTACATTAAAATGTGTATTTTTTTTCCTCTCCACAGAAATGTTATGAACAAAAACAGTACAAAAATGGACTCAAATTCTGCAAGATGATACTCTCCAACCCCAAATTTTCTGAACATGGAGGTATAAGAATGTTTGATCATTATTTGTGATTGCTTCCTGATTGTGTTGATCCAGTGTGCTTCAATTTTCTTTTTAATACATGAACCAAAAACATGCTTTCTTATGTTGTTAGATGCTATTCGATGTAGTTTTAACCACACTGTTCTCGAAAGATTGTATTTGGCATACTACTGAGTTAGTAAGCTAGCCTTCACTTGTAGGCTTTGGTGTGGGGGGGTGGAGCATGCTTTGCAAGGGTGAATCTTGCAGAACTGTGTAGTTCTACTTTGTGGAGAAGCTACTCTGTCTCTTAAGCAATTGGTTAGGTATATCTTGTAGGGCTTTAAGGCGAAGAAAGAACGAGAATACTTGATTTATGTGTTTTCAACACTAAAGGGATTTTGGTCTGCATTAATAAAATACGCCAGGTAATTTGGATAGGCTTATCCGTCATCTTTTGTAGTATCCAGCCGATTGGCTCTAGCTTTAAATTATGGATTTTTAGGTGTTCGATGAGGTGCTCGTCGATTCACTCTTCTGAGCTCAGATTTCAGGTGAAATATTGAATATATTTATTGACCTGCTTCATACGGTAATCATTGAATATTTGCATCACTTTGAAAGGATTGTGCCAAAGCATACCTTTTAAAATTCTATTGATGGGCAAGCAAAGGCAGGGTTGAGCCTGGATCAGGTCAAATGTCTGGTTCTAGCATGACTGTATCCTCAATTAAAAGATAAGCCGCAGGTGAACCAGGTCACTATCTTATGGACCCCCCCACCCTTTATGCAGGTTTTAACAGCAACTAAACAAACAGCATGTTGCAAATTGAGGAACACAGAGTGTATATGACTTCAATAAACCATGTGCTTTTATCCCCCCCCCCCCCCCCCTCCCCCCCAGTCTAGTGTGTGATTTACATGGTAGGGCTTTCAATAGCCTGGTCATGCTTTGGCTCCTAGGGGCAAACCACACTGCTCTGGCGACTAGCTATGAATTTGATGGCTTGCCCATCTCTATAACTCTCAACAATCTCTCGTGTCTTGTCAACTGCTCCTTAACCATGTGTTTCTAACAAGTATAATATATTTGACCACATTTTTAAGAGGCTTATTGGTGCTGGAGAAAATTGAAACAGAGCCTAATGGAGGAAAAAGGAGGATTAGGAGACGCTGCAACCTGGGAGCTGGACTGAGCAACACTTTAGTGTACAAACAAGCACCTGCGCTTGCTTTGGGACCTTGAAAATGCTGAGGAAAGTCTTTCCTTGGATCCCTCTGGATGCAAGAAAGACCCTCATCCAGGCATTGATTGTGAGTAGGTTGGACTACGGGAACGCTCTCTTGGTGGGCGCCAGGGAAGAACTCATTTCTAGGCTCCAGATAGTGCAGAATACGGCGCAGGATTGGCTTTGAACAAGCCCAGACGAACCCCGTCCCGTCCTCTCATGCTATCTTTGCATTGGCTGACCGTTAGGAAGAGAGCAATCTTTAAGCTTCTGATCTTGGAGTTCAAAGCTAGGCAAGGCCTGGGCCCGTCATACCTAAGAAAGAAGGTGAGAGCATATATCCTGAGGCGTCTGAGATTGAGTAATCAAATTCTCGTAGTCCCTTGTAAAATAAACAGGGCCAGAATGGGAGGTCGCGCCTTTTCTTATCTTGCCCCCTTCCATAGGAACAGGCTTCCGAAAGAACTGCGTGGCTGTTCGTCTTTGGGGCAATACAAGAAGATCCTAAAAACTTGGCTGTACTAGGGGCTCAGGCTGAGTGGGTGGTTGGTTATTTAGCTGCTAGGCGCCGTTAGATCCCCTTGGGGAGGATTTGTCGCGCCATAAAAATGTTAAATAATAATAATAATAAACGCGCTCTGCGTCTGTTTGCCATTTACTTCTATAGAACCATATAATCAGCGTGCATCCATGCCCTATTGTATATAATGCTTTCATTACTGGGTGTGTTCTCAATGGCCCATGTTTCCAAAGTGAGTACAGAATCCTGCCGTAAAATAGGAATTAGCCCCTCTGTACATTCTATGTGTCAATAAGTGTCTGAAAGTTCTGAATCGCACCGCCTTGAAAGAGGTCTCCTAATGTGCGTAATCCAAACTCTTCCCATTGAATTTCCTGCTTGTGAGTTTAACTAGTCCAGTCGGCAGGTCCTGCAGAGGTATTGTTGGTGTGTATGGTAGTTCTGGAAGTGCACTCAAGTGATAGTGATCCCTAGAGTGATGGGGAACACACAGTGTTGTTTAAATGCCCCTCACACACCAACAGGCCCCTTGGTGTCATGCTTCATCATCGGGGCCTTCGCACCCCTCTACGGGATGCGGCGTGCTGCGACTCGCGAATACGCAGGAGCACTTGAAGTGAACTATGTGTGGGGGTGTGTGTTATATACCAAGATGTGAGTGAGGTGAGGTGAAAAAATGTGGATTAAAAAATACCTGGCACGTGGGAAGAAAAAACTTTATTAAATCCCCGGCTGGTATTATTAAAATTAAAGTGCAGGACGTGGTTATAAAAGATACGTGTTAGGGTATCAAACCACTGTGTTAAAAGTCAACATGTTTCGGAGGTCAAAGCCCCCTTCTTCAGGACAAGGGTGAAATGCACTTATCCTCGCCTTACTCACATGTAAGATGTAAAAGTGAAAAATAAAAATTACCACAATGTGTAATGTTCCTCACAATGTTTTATATGTAAGTGAGTGTAGTTGCGCCCAGTTGGCGTAAGAACCTGTGAAAACAAAATCATAGATAAACATACAGGTCTCAAAATCACAGTTTATAAAGGAGAAGAGTAATGCTTCTCTCAAGAAAAAATCAGGTAGCTCCCAAAACTAATTGGAACCTGAAACAAAAATAAGGAAAAATGGACACTACAAACATACACACACGCAAACCAACACAGCTCTCTGCTCAGAGGGAATGAGAGCAGAGCAATGAGGACAGAAAGATCTTACTTTAAGTTCCCAAATACAGGACTTCATGAGCCTTTAACGTATATTGGGGAATCCTTCCTTTCTAATCAGAAACCTAAGAGATCAATATCAGGGTTTTAGTAGAGGAACTTAATCAGCAGAGTGCAAAAACTATAATGTAGAACTGCTTCTCATGGTGATCTTATAACTCACGGTTACAGCAACAGCTAATCGCCTGCCTTCCCTCAACGCGGCTCCGATGAAGTGAGCTGCTGAAGGGCTAGGGCCTTTTTATATGCTTGCCTGTAGGTAATTAGTGGAAATTGATTGAATAATGCAAGCCGGTATATGCCCAAATACGGAGGGAAACCCCCCTCGCGTCCGGTAAAACGCTAGCGCCATACGCTGATCCTCCGCGCATGTGCACAGCAATCCCCGATGGACGCATGCGCGGCTGATCTAGCAAACGCGCATGCGCAGACGGAGACGCTTCGTGAACCACACGAAGCTGACGTAGTTGTTTACAAACGCCTGGGAAAGAGTGGCGATCGGGATAGAAATGTCCCGGGGGAAAAAAACCACGAGCCCTGGAAACACTTAAAGGCACAGAGGTGATTTCTGGGCTAAGCTCCAATGAAAATAAATACAATAAAATGGGCGCCCTGGTTAATTATGGAGGTGTACCTATAAATGGGCAAGCTACTCTCACGGATGTGTGGAATATACAAACAATCAGAGGGAGCCCTAGACCAACTCAAGAAAGGGTACAACATATGCCACATTCTGCTGATAAATAGAACCCTATAAGTCCAGTAACAAGCATGAGACCATGCGTATACTGCAAACAAAAAACGTTTTCACCTGAGAAGGTTCCATGGAATGGAATCATTCAGTCCGGTGGTGTCGGTTCCCAGCCGAAACACCCACCGTTGTTCTTTTTCAAGGAGACCAATCTCAGAGGGTAACTGTTCAATTATTGTCCACTGTAGCTCATTCACACAGTGTTGACTTTCAATGTAATGGGTTGACATTTTTGTAGTTTGTTTTCTGCACCTGATGTTACTCTTGTGTTCGTTCAGCCTGACCCTGACAGGTCTGGTGGTCATGCCCACATATTCCTTTCCACATGGGCAGGTGATTAAATAGACTACATTTTTACTATTACAGTTAGTAAAAGCACGCTGTTCCCATGTAGTCCCATTGGAAAAAGTGAGCGTCTGTGTCTTTTTGGTGAGGTGGCAATTATTGCAGTTACCACATGGGTAATGCCCATGTATGCCTTGTAACCTCGTCTGATCCTTTACAGGAGGAGGTGGTCGAGTATGAACGAGCAAATCTCTCAAATTCCTACCCCTTCTGTGAGCAAAGAGAGGTTTCTCCAAAGTTAAGCCACCACTTGTTAAAGTGCGCCAATGTTTGTGGACCAATTTCCCTCTGAGATTGGTCTCCTTGAAAAAGAACAACGGTGGGTGTTTCGGCTGGGAACCGACACCACCGGACTGAATGATTCCATTCCATGGAACCTTCTCAGGTGAAAACGTTTTTTGTTTGCAGTATACGCATGGTCTCATGCTTGTTACTGGACTTATAGGGTTCTATTTATCAGCAGAATGTGGCATATGTTGTACCCTTTCTTGAGTTGGTCTAGGGCTCCCTCTGATTGTTTGTATATTCCACACATCCGTGAGAGTAGCTTGCCCATTTATAGGTACACCTCCATAATTAACCAGGGCGCCCATTTTATTGTATTTATTTTCATTGGAGCTTAGCCCAGAAATCACCTCTGTGCCTTTAAGTGTTTCCAGGGCTCGTGGTTTTTTTCCCCCGGGACATTTCTATCCCGATCGCCACTCTTTCCCAGGCGTTTGTAAACAACTACGTCAGCTTCGTGTGGTTCACGAAGCGTCTCCGTCTGCGCATGCGCGTTTGCTAGATCAGCCGCGCATGCGTCCATCGGGGATTGCTGTGCACATGCGCGGAGGATCAGCGTATGGCGCTAGCGTTTTACCGGACGCGAGGGGGGTTTCCCTCCGTATTTGGGCATATACCGGCTTGCATTATTCAATCAATTTCCACTAATTACCTACAGGCAAGCATATAAAAAGGCCCTAGCCCTTCAGCAGCTCACTTCATCGGAGCCGCGTTGAGGGAAGGCAGGCAGGTTACAAGGCATACATGGGCATTACCCATGTGGTAACTGCAATAATTGCCACCTCACCAAAAAGACACAGACGCTCACTTTTTCCAATGGGACTACATGGGAACAGCGTGCTTTTACTAACTGTAATAGTAAAAATGTAGTCTATTTAATCACCTGCCCATGTGGAAAGGAATATGTGGGCATGACCACCAGACCTGTCAGGGTCAGGCTGAACGAACACAAGAGTAACATCAGGTGCAGAAAACAAACTACAAAAATGTCAACCCATTACATTGAAAGTCAACACTGTGTGAATGAGCTACAGTGGACAATAATTGAACAGTTACCCTCTGAGATTGGTCTCCTTGAAAAAGAACAACGGTGGGTGTTTCGGCTGGGAACCGACACCACCGGACTGAATGATTCCATTCCATGGAATCTTCTCAGGTGAAAACGTTTTTTGTTTGCAGTATACGCATGGTCTCATGCTTGTTACTGGACTTATAGGGTTCTATTTATCAGCAGAATGTGGCATATGTTGTACCCTTTCTTGAGTTGGTCTAGGGCTCCCTCTGATTGTTTGTATATTCCACACATCCGTGAGAGTAGCTTGCCCATTTATAGGTACACCTCCATAATTAACCAGGGCGCCCATTTTATTGTATTTATTTTCATTGGTGCTTAGCCCAGAAATCACCTCTGTGCCTTTAAGTGTTTCCAGGGCTCGTGGTTTTTTTCCCCCGGGACATTTCTATCCCGATCGCCACTCTTTCCCAGGCGTTTGTAAACAACTACGTCAGCTTCGTGTGGTTCACGAAGCGTCTCCGTCTGCGCATGCGCGTTTGCTAGATCAGCCGCGCATGCGTCCATCGGGGATTGCTGTGCACATGCGCGGAGGATCAGCGTATGGCGCTAGCGTTTTACCGGACGCGAGGGGGGTTTCCCTCCGTATTTGGGCATATACCGGCTTGCATTATTCAATCAATTTCCACTAATTACCTACAGGCAAGCATATAAAAAGGCCCTAGCCCTTCAGCAGCTCACTTCATCGGAGCCGCGTTGAGGGAAGGCAGGCGATTAGCTGTTGCTGTAACCGTGAGTTATAAGATCACCATGAGAAGCAGTTCTACATTATAGTTTTTGCACTCTGCTGATTAAGTTCCTCTACTAAAACCCTGATATTGATCTCTTAGGTTTCTGATTAGAAAGGAAGGATTCCCCAATATACGTTAAAGGCTCATGAAGTCCTGTATTTGGGAACTTAAAGTAAGATCTTTCTGTCCTCATTGCTCTGCTCTCATTCCCTCTGAGCAGAGAGCTGTGTTGGTTTGCGTGTGTGTATGTTTGTAGTGTCCATTTTTCCTTATTTTTGTTTCAGGTTCCAATTAGTTTTGGGAGCTACCTGATTTTTTCTTGAGAGAAGCATTACTCTTCTCCTTTATAAACTGTGATTTTGAGACCTGTATGTTTATCTATGATTTTGTTTTCACAGGTTCTTACGCCAACTGGGCGCAACTACACTCACTTACATATAAAACATTGTGAGGAACATTACACATTGTGGTAATTTTTATTTTTCACTTTTACATCTTACATGTGAGTAAGGCGAGGATAAGTGCATTTCACCCTTGTCCTGAAGAAGGGGGCTTTGACCTCCGAAACATGTTGACTTTTAACACAGTGGTTTGATACCCTAACACGTATCTTTTATAACCACGTCCTGCACTTTAATTTTAATAATACCAGCCGGGGATTTAATAAAGTTTTTTCTTCCCACGTGCCAGGTATTTTTTAATCCACATTTTTTCACCTCACCTCACTCACATCTTGGTATATAACACACACCCCCACACATAGTTCACTTCAAGTGCTCCTGCGTATTCGCGAGTCGCAGCACGCCGCATCCCGTAGAGGGGTGCGAAGGCCCCGATGATGAAGCATGACACCAAGGGGCCTGTTGGTGTGTGAGGGGCATTTAAACAACACTGTGTGTTCCCCATCACTCTAGGGATCACTATCACTTGAGTGGATTCCACTTTGTTTATTTACATGACTTGGGAGACTGAATCCACTGACTCTCTCTCTCTCCCCCCTCCTGTTAAAATTAGTTCTGGAAGTGCTTCACATCAGTCACTCTAGCTCTGACTGAAGTAGAAGCAGTGGATTTCTCGTGGTTCTAGCACCCAAGAAGAGTATTTTGTGCAGATTCCTTTGTGGATCTGTTCTTTTCAAAGTTCCACATCACTTAGATAATAGCCAGCTAACCAACACACGACACACTAGAACTGGGCAGCCATGCAATTTCCTGAATATAGGGGGCTCCCATACCACTTCTTTCAGAATGTAATTAATTTGGCTATTACCACTTTCTGCCTTCCAGTTCTCCATATACATTTCACTAGTAGAACATCCAGTAGTCTGAGAAGGCACATTATATTTATTCATGGTTACTGGGTGAGGAGGAACCGACTATGTGCTTTCTATCTTTTAGTGATATCTGGTGGCCTGGGTGTCTGGGTTAAATGTGGCGTCAACACTGCATATGGTATCTTACCTTGACTGGGTTTTAATGTGTGTTTGCATGTGAGACTTGGTGCGTGTGCATCTTGATTTTTTTTTCTGGAGCCAAGTTATTATAGCTCTGTGAGATTTTCCACTACCCATCGCAGATTGTTCCGTTCTTGAGGGGACAACCCCTAGCTTAATAAACTACTATCACAAGAAGTGAAACCTAGTTCATTTCACATAGCCAATCTTGGATCAAGGGTCTTTGGACATTTCTACGCAAATTCTCTCTCTTGGCTGTTAGACAGTACTTTTCTATTAAGGTGAACTCCATGTGATATATAAAGGTGCCGTTGTGTCTTGACTTCATGTGCAAGTAGGATGTGTACCTGTGTGTCTATTATCTTCTACAGTCTCTTTGGCATTTAGTAGTTTTTGTGATGGTAGTTAATTGTACGAGTCTGAGACAAGCTGATCCAGCCAGCTACGTGGTGCCATCTTGTCTACTCCACATTTGTCATCTACAAAGAGGCCCAGGTCTTCCTCCTAGCTGTTATGACTGATTGTGTTTTGGTCAGGCAAGTGAGATGCCATCTCTGCCTTTTTGTTTTCAGTGTTATTTTAGCTTTTAGGGGCATTAAAGTCTGGGACTGTTTTTTGTATGGTTCAAGGGGATCTCAACTGGCGCAACTAGAAAATCAGATAATTGTGTAGTATAACCTCCGTCCTAAAGTCTTTGAATGTTTTCATGTAGATTTCCCCGTTTGGAGACCCCTATGTTATACCACCCCACACCCACCTTCTGCTTTGAGACTACATGAAGCCTGTATTGATTTCTTATGCCATAGAATGTTTGTGGCGTTAGCTGTGCAGTTATTGTATCTTTATCTTGAGAAGGGTGTCCACGCCTCAGATCCATAGCAGTCTGTGTGGGCTAGTGTTGGTGCAGAGGTTTACCTTTAGTCGATGGGCAGGATGGTCCAGCTCTCCAGAGGGGTAAAAAGAGTCTTAATCTAGGCATCCATAAACAAATCATTTTTCAAATTGTCGTGCTTACAGAATCAACAAGCATTTCAGGTAAATTCACATCTGTTTAAACAAGCTCCCTCGGTCTACATGCATGGTTCCTGGCTTTTAGAGGGCTAGTGTCAAGTGTAATCCGACTCACTGGCCATCTGTTACGCAGTCTGGTCTGGTTTGTGTGCATGATTGCCATCTTGGGTTGGTCTGTGCATCTTTCCTTAGATTTCCTGAATGATTCCATGTCAGTACTACTGAATACCAAAGCTACTGAACGGAGTAGAACGCTCCTCTGGCAGAGTGTATAAGGATGTGGTTGATGCCCTTATCAGAGTTCTTGGATGATTTGTCTGAGTTCTCCTATCTGTGTTGGGGCAGTTAAGTAGCCTTGTCACTAGCAATCTAAAGGCAGGGAGGATAGTGATGCTCAGATTACTTACATTACATTGAGTTTTACTCTTCCTCGCCGCTCTCCTAAACCAAGAAGTGTGACCTCTCCAGGGACCCGTCTCTTTAAGCCCAAAAATCTATTTATTTGCATTTTTTCCACTTCTCCCCTAAGAGAGATTTAGGAGTGCACACTATTCACCCATTAATCCTTTAAAATGTAGAAGCAATATAAACAAGCATTGGCATAGCCAATAGGTCTCACCTTTGGGACCGTATACGTATTTAGCCATGCAGCACATTATCTTGGGTCTTGTGCAGCCAGGAATTGAAGAGCAATACTACTGCTATACACTAGTTCATGTAGTCTGATTTAGAAATAAACTTGCATAAGTAAACCTTTATGGACACATTCTAAGTCACTTTAAAGCACAAAGACAAGTGCCTCGATGCAAGTCAACAGAGCTATAACATTCTGTATGCGGCAATCGTGAAGCTGTTTCCTTAATAAATATTAGAAAAAACGGAGCATGCAACACTTCCCCCACTTCCCTTGCTATTTTATGGTAATGAGGTATCCTTTGAAATAAAATATGTTTTTTGAAAATATCCGTCATACTTGCATTATCATAACTAAAGAATAATCATAGCCTGCCGAAGTAATATCTTAAATTATTTACCAAGAGAAAAAAAATACAATAAAAAATACAATTATGAATATATTCCCCTGTCGGTTTGGGGGGCATACACTAGCACAAATCGGTATTAAAGAAAATACAGCGCATTCTAATGAGGTCAGATGAACTAACATCTGTTTAAATACCCAGATTCTATGTCGGGACCGGAGGCTTCAGATTATGCTATGTCTTCCTTCGCTTTATTAACATAAAGACTCCACAGCAGCTTAGGAAAAGATATGATAAGAACAAAAAATGCTTTAAACATAAAGCATTGACGTAATGTTCAACAAATCAAACAACAACTCCCAAGAGTCTCTTTGTATAACGATAGTCCATAGTCCTTCCACTCTGTCCATCATCACTATAAAACCGGACTTCTCATCTTCTTCCTCCTCTTTCTTCGCTGCTCCAGCAGCCAGATAAGTGCTTTTCCTATTTTTTCCGTTTCAATGTTACTGATTGTATTGTGTACGATCGTTGGGGGACTCATTGCATGGTTTATTCCCTTACAGAGTCCCTGGTTGCGGGAACGTTCTTCGTTCCTACGCGATTTTATTTCCCAATTGTGTGCGGTGCGTACATAGACCGCCAGGGGGCGGCCTGTCGTCTCGCCGACCCTTCGGCGCGCCTCCGCTGTGCCAGGAGCCGCGCCGTGGAGTCTGCTTGCGCAGGAGCCAGCCCTCGCGTACCCCTCTGACACCTGGTGCCCCGGGTCTGTAATTCCTGCCCTTGACGCCCCGTTGGGGTCTGTATTGCGGCTCTGACCGCGTGAATCACCTTCGGGTGTCCTTTGTGCACTTCTTTATCCAAAGTGTGGCTTAGCGCGCTTGAGGGGTGCGAAGACCCGGTCCCGGCGAGGAGGGTCTGCGCGCTTGGGGGTTGGTGCAGCCCATCTGCCACGTCAGTTGGCCAAAAACGTGATCGCAGCCGGTTGGCCTGCCCACATTCGAGATCTTTCTCGATTGCCGCCCTCTTGGGTGCCCCGCATTTGCCCTTGGTTCCAAGATGGAAGGGGAATACGAGGAGGAACCCTGCCCCTATCTGCAGGACGACGAGTTCTACCAGGCGGTGGACAATTCAATTTACCGCTGCGTAACGGAGGTGGTAGGCCCCATGGAAGACCGCCTTTCCGCCCGCATCGTGGAGGAGTGCGCGAAGCTGGCATCGGCGCATGTGCCTCCGTCCCCCGGGGACGTCCGGCGGGTTGCCACCCGCCCCGAAGAGGCCTTGTAAGGAGGGGCCGTCATCGGAGGCCCAAGGTGTGGACAGGGGCGCTTTTGAGCGTCTTCGAGACGCCTTCCTGGCTAAGGCGACGGCGGTGCCCCCTGCGCCCTTGGTGGACCCTAGTGCTTCGGGGGATGTGTCTACGGCCCCCGCCTCCCCAGTGTACGACTCCCCGGACACGGATGACGACGGGGAGTCGACCCGATCGTGGCTTCCGGCACCCTCTGCCAAGGAGATGCCCCGAGATGAGTCGGGCATGCTGGATCCGGACGAGATCGTCCACCCCCGCTCCGCGGCCTGGACACCGGGGGAGACGGTGGCGAAATTCGTTGCGGGCAAGCGGCAAGCTGCGCAAGCCCCTGGAAAAGGAAGCAAGGGGTTGCCTACGTGGGGAGTGCCCTCGGCCAACTTTGGAGGGGAAAGTGGCCATGACCCCAGAATTGGTTCCCAAGATGGCCACCTTCCTGGCGAAGTTTATGAAGGACCCCAGGAAAGGGATTGACCGGTCCTGTTGTTAGATGCGGTCGGGCCCGCCACGAAGATCCTCGACATGGCGGAGGAGGCTAAAGCAAATGGCACCGCCATTTCCCCGGAGGTGCTCTCGAAATGGGCCCAGAGGGTGATTGTGTTCTTGGGCAACGCCAACTGTGCCCTGTCTACGGAGAGGCGGCGTTCGCTCCTAATCAAGTTGGACCCAAAGTTGGGGGACCTGGCCTCGTCGGAGGCGGGTGCTGTGGCCCAGGGAGGCCTCTTCGGCGAACCCTTCATCAAGGAGCTGGGCAAGTTCGTGAACACGTTCACGTCGCTGGATAAGGCCCAGTCCAGCATCAAGAGGGTGTTCCACCAGCGTTTCTCCGGAGGGGCCGGTCGCGGTAGGGGCCGCGCGATCGGCCGTGGCCAGCAGACCAACAATAAAGGACAAGGCTCCGGAAGAGGTCAATACCAGACCTCTGCCAACTATACCAACTTCTACCCCACCAGGGGACAGCGCTTCGGTGGCAGAGGGTTCAAGAAGAACTCCGGACAAGGAAATGCCCCCGGTAAGTGTACTTTGTTTGGATCAAGTTCCTATTGGGGGGCGGCTGGCAAGCTTTTACGAGGAGTGGGAATTGCTCACTGCCGACGCTTGGGTTTTGCAAACTGTACGAGGTTTCCATATAGAATTTTACGACCAGCCCACTCAAGCGAGGCCCCCGCGCCCGATGGTCTTTTCAGAGTCCGACGCGCGATTGATAGACGGGGAGATCTCGGACTTGCTGCGCAAGGGAGCCATCCGTCTATCAACGCGCCACCCGCATGGGTTCCTCAGCAACGTCTTTTTAGTGGACAAGACGGATGGGGGCAAGAGACCTGTGATCAATCTCAAGGAATTCAATGGGTGGTTGGTCTACCGTCATTTCAAAATGGAGGGTATCCACCTCCTTCGAGACGTGCTCCTCCCTCGGGATTGGATGGTGAGACTGGATCTCAAGGACGCCTACTTGGTCGTCCCCATCCACCCCCCTCATCGTCGTTTCCTACAATTCCTGTGGGACGACAGGGTGTTCGAATTCACCGCTCTGCCGTTCGGTCTTTCTTTGGCCCCGTGGTGCTTCACGAAGGTCCTCCACCCGGTAGTGGAGTTTCTCAGAAGTCAGGGGGTCCGTATGCTAGTATACTTGGACGACATCCTCCTCATGGGGCAGTGCCCAGAGGTGTTGGCGGGCCAGCTGCGTCAAGCTGTCGGCCTGCTCCAGAGACTGGGGTTTGTGATCAACGGCTCCAAGTCGGTTTTGGTTCCCACTCAGCAGATCACCTTTTTAGGTTTCGTGGTGGACTCGGTGCAGGCGGTCTTGAGCCTGCCGGGTCGGAAGGTCGCAAAGATACGACACCTGCTTCGGCAGACGGTCACGAGGGATCGTACGTCCCTGCGCCATATCGCCAAGGTGGTGGGTCTTCTCTCGTCCTCCATCCAGGCGATTTTCCCAGGCCCACTGCACTACAGGGCTCTCCAACGCCTGAAGGCGCAGCATCTGCGCCATGGGATGAGTTACGATCAGTGGGTCCCTCTCACGGACGAAGTGAAGGAGGAAATGTCATGGTGGCTGTCTCACATGGAGGCATGGAATGGTCGGGCGATCTTCGGTTCGGCCCCGGACCTGATCATAGAGTCCGACGCCAGCAGGTCGGGCTGGGGCGCCCGGTGCGGGGATTTTTCCACCGGCGGCGCCTGGTCTTCAGAAGAACAACGATTGCATATCAATTGTTTGGAGCTCCTGGCGGGCTCCTTTGCGGTTCGTTGTTGGACCAAAGATTCGGTCAAGGCCTGTGTCCTGTTACGGATGGACAATATTTCGGCGGTTCGTTATGTGAACTATCTAGGCGGTCCTCGTTCCCGCGCCTTGGCGGACTTGGCGAAGGACTTCTGGGATTATTGCCTGTCTCGTCACATTGCGGTGATGGCGGAGTATCTGCCAGGCCAGTGCAATCAATTAGCGGATTGGCACTCCAGACATCTCAGGGACGCCAGCCAGTGGAAACTGGATCCGGAGGTCTTCCGATGGCTGCACTCCCTCTGGGGTCCCTTCTCGGTGGACCTCTTTGCGTCCCGTCTCGACCACCAGCTGCCGCGGTTCTTCAGCTGGAGGCCGGACCCTCTAGCGGAGGCCACGGACGCGTTCTTACAGGATTGGAGTCGGGAACAACCGTTTGCGTTTCCCCCGTTCTCCATGATAATGCGAACGGCGGCTCAAATACGCCGCCAGGGTGCGGAGCTGGTGTTGGTTACACCACTCTGGAGGTCTCAAGTGTGGTTTCCGGTTCTTCTGGAACTTTCTTGGGATTTTCCAATCCTACTCCCCCTGTTTCCTCTGCTCCTGACAAATCCGGATCAGGAACCTCATCCCCTCGTCATGCAGAACTCTCTCCGCCTCGTGGCGTGGAGGCTCTCAGGAGACGCTGGTCGCTCCCGGCCCTTTCGGAGTCGGCTGAGCACTTGCTCTACAAAGCATGGGCCGATAGTACGACGAAGCGTTACAGATCCGCATGGCTTAAGTGGATGCGTTGGTGTTTACGAAGGGATTTGGATCCCTTGGTCGCAGGCCTCGTTCCCGTGCTGAATTTCCTGGCGCATTTGGCCGACAAGGGCCTGGCGTATAGAACGATCAATGCTATTCGATCGGCGATTTCGGCTGGCCACGACAACATCGATGGCCATCCAGTAGGGGAACATCCTTTTGTTTGCCGGCTTCTGCGGGCTATCCGCCTCGCGCTGCCTCCGGAACCCAGGTACTCCGTCCTTTGAGACGTCAATTTGGTTCTGAATTTGTTCTTGTCGTGGCCGGCCAATTCCTATCTGTCTCTTAAAGAGCTGTCGGCGAAGTTAGCCATGTTGTTATGTTTGGTTTCTTGTAGACGCGTCTCTGACGTGCGCGCGCTGGATGTCTCTGCACGCATTTTTTCCCCGGATGGGGTTACTTTTACCGTGGGCCGACGCACTAAAACGTCGTCGCGGTCCATTTCGTATCCAGCTTTTCTTGACACTTCTAAGTTGTGTGTCGTGCAATGCCTCAAAGCATATGAGGACCTGACCTTGGATTTACGCCCTCCGGGCGAGCGTCAGTTGTTGATTGCCCTGCGGAAGCCACACAAAGCTGTCTCCTCTCCCACTATTGCTCGGTGGGTGCGGTGGGTCATGCAAGAAGCGGGCATCAATACTTCTCTTTTTGGAGCACACTCCGCCAGGGGGGCCATGGCCTCTAAGGCATTCTCGGTGGGTGCTCGTTTGGAGGACCTAATGCGAGCGGCGGATTGGTCCTCGGATTCCACCTTCAAGAGGTTCTATTTTAAGCCGGTGGTGGATTTGGCCCAGTTGGTGGTAAGTAAGCTTTGAACTAGCATAATCTGAAGCCTCCGGTCCTGACATTAGAATCGAAATTTGCCTAGCTTACGTAACGGTAAGTTTCAATTCTATTAAGGACACGGAGGCGAGGATTATCCCACCCAGGCTACAGTGGTGTCTCTACCCACCCGTATGGCAGTAAGTAAAGCGTTTTCCTTTACATGGTCAGTACTGTATTAATCACTGAATGCTCCTCGCCTTGTTGTCGCATTCCTGAACCACCTCGCTGATGCTGTTCCTTTTCCGACAGGCAACGACGGTGCTAAACAGGACCAATGAGGCTCAAGCGTGATCTGCGCGAAGAAAGAGGAGGAAGAAGATGAGAAGTCCGGTTTTATAGTGATGATGGACAGAGTGGAAGGACTATGGACTATCGTTATACAAAGAGACTCTTGGGAGTTGTTTGATTTGTTGAACATTACGTCAATGCTTTATGTTTAAAGCATTTTTTGTTCTTATCATATCTTTTCCTAAGCTGCTGTGGAGTCTTTATGTTAATAAAGCGAAGGAAGACATAGCATAATCCTCGCCTCCGTGTCCTTAATAGAATTGAAACTTACCGTTACGTAAGCTAGGCAAATTTCGATTCCACACAATTCTTTCCAGGCTACAGGTACCCCATGACATTTGTTACACTCTAATCTCCCAAAATTCACTTCCTGCCGTGCTCTATTTCCCACGTAGGTTCTTTCTCCCCTGATGTACATACACTTCACAAAGTATAATCATGTGATCTAGTTTATTATTTCAGCTGCCCCAAAGAAAAAACATGATTGAAGTTATTTGTGGGTTCTCATTTCAAGAGCTAAAGATAAGAGCAGAAAAAGTTACCTGACCTAACAGTTTAGAATTTTTTTTTTTTGCAGACGGTATGCTCAAGATAATTTCATTTAACATCTGCTTTCAGATTTCAGTTTCAAAATAGGAGTACCTACTGTTCTCTCAGTGTAGCAGAAAAGTGTTTGTTGGGCTAACCATGCGTATGCACTTTGAGTTACAATCTCACAATGTTTAATTTCAAGGTTTACATTTGAAGCGTCATACGATTGGTTCTCCGGTATAGTTATTTCATCACATAAAAAGTCACACCAAATGAAATAAAAATTGCCTGTTTCGCATATGATTATATCCAATTGATGCCGCATCCTTGCAGCTAGTGTGGACTTGCCTTGATATGCCTGCCTCTTGGAGTGCGTACACACACTGAGTTCCCCTTACATGTCTGTGTCTTCTTCCTGCGCATGAACAGGTGATTGATTCCTTGCAGCCTGGAGGACTCCCCGCTGTTGCAAATCCATCTCCGCTCTTCGCACTTCATACAGCCCCTGCATCATTGACTTTCTGCAAGTTATCTTGCTGCCAGTGCACAAGCTCACATTTAATGATCTTTAGACGCAGGAAGGTCACATTTATCACTCTATATCAGTTGTGACAGACCAAAATTCAAATGCAAACACGGATGCCGACTGAATCTACTCCATACAGCAATACGCTTTTGAGTGACATCCGCCAAGTTAGTCTAGCAGAAGGGGACAAAGAACAACTGCTTAAAGGGGGGGTTGTACGAGTGAAAAGGGCCCTGCTCATGTCCATATTTGTTTAACTTGTTACCGATCGCGACCATAAACAAGCTGCTAATTAAAACAAGTAACCGAACCAGGTGTGTGGGAGAGCTCGGTGGGAGGGGGTGCAAACATGGAGCATTTGTTCATTTAAGTCAAATGAAGCACGGCCGCGATGCGCTCAAGACAAATGGTGAGGGTGGGCACAGGAATGTCGAAGCCTCCCTGTGCGTGCTGCTGCTTGCTTCCAAGACCCCCGTAGGCCAAGGAAGCCTCTTGGAAGTCTGAAGTGATTCCAAGAGGCCCCTTTCCTAGAGCCGCGCATGTGCGCTGTGCTAGGTGAGACCTAAATAGTAAGGATGTCCACTACTCCCTGGAGGGAAGTAGGATAAAGATGATGGGAGGAATCCGCATAATGAAGGTTACTAAAGGCAGAACAAATCGGCAGCTTACCCTGCTGCTTTTTTCGAGGGCAGTAGTCCACACGGCGTCTTCCTTACATTTTCGTCATTATTCTATTGAGAAACCTGTAAAACTGGCCTTGGATAGAACATGGATGGATAGTTCTGTAAAAGAGAACAGAATTCCATTTGGAAAAGGTATTGATTTATTCCTGTGGATCCATTTGTGTACATGGAAGAAGCATAAAAGACTCCCTCCTTTCAGGGGGCAGTAACACGCACTCAAAATAGCTGCTCACTACGAACTCTGCAGGGTGAGTACCCACTGTATCCTGATAAAGGTGACACTTGCCTAAAACTACTGGTACCGACCTCAGGCGCACAGACACACTGCCCCCGTTGGACCTGGGTTTGATGTAACGCCAGATGACCCAGGACTTTGGGCTCCAGCAGTCTGATGCGGCAAGGAGCCTGCTTTTTCACAGCATCATCGCACCAGGCAGGTGCAGAACTATCGCATTTGTCCTGCATCGTGAGGCAGGCCAGGCCACGTGGCTCGTCGAATAGCCCGTCTTTGCCCGTCATCAACTGCAAGAGGCTGGACCATCTCTCTTGGTCTGTGGACTTAACATCAGTGCACAGTGAGTTCTCATTTGTCGATGTCTATAATTTGTGTCTCTTCTCTGGGCTCAATATGGGGAAACCCATGGTACCTGGGGATAGAGACAATGCCACTGCAAAACCACCTGGAGGTACTACACTTCACACATATTTTTTGGCCTCTGCTGTTGAAGTAATTACTGAAGAAATTGATGCTTATTCTGAGACTTTGGGGTGGGTTCTAGCTGTACCCTAAGATGCCAGCTGGGGCATCATCTAAGTGCGGGAGGTGAGAACTATTCTGTTAAATGTTGTCCACTGTCCATTGTGCTTGAAATGCAAGCCCAATTACCATGAAGTAATTGGGCTTGCAGATCACTGGTTGAAGTTCAACCAGTGATCTTGCCTGGCTGATAAGACCGGAGTATGCCTGTGTTCCAATCGGGGTCATTCGCACAGACACTGGGCATGTATTATATACCCAACATGACATACACCAAGCGATGACACAACACTACACTCAACTCTATCAAACTCGCGGGCGCTGCGACACACTGTGGCTGGAGGAGCTCCTGAGTTCCATACAACTGCCCACACCCTTAGATTAACACCAGGCCCTGCTGAAAGAACATCTTTTATTAGACGAGAAAGTGTAGTTTAGTTCCTATATTCCCAATAGGCTCTGCGCATTGGAATAATATATCCTATAGATTAGACGTAGGACTGAGGTCGACTAGGTCTCTATCGAATATATTAAACTTAATAGTGAGTGCCAGCTCGCTCAGAGGTCACTAGAAACTTTCTCAAATACACAAGATGGGATTCGTTTCTGACAACCGCATAAACATGACAACTTTGTTTCCCAAGAATAAGAAATGTATCTCTGGAGTCGCGGAAACAATAGATAAGTATTTCACTAAGTCAATCGTGCATGCTTCGTTTCAACAGAGGTGCAGAGAAATAGAGACACGGCCGTTTTCAATAAAAAGGTTTATTGAACAGTCTTCTTTCTCATGCAATTAAAGTGAACTGCTACAATCTTAATGCAGGCTGCAAAGTATAATGCATACAGCAAGAACAATATTATAAAATAATGCTGTAAGAGCATTTTAGCATTTCTAAGCCATATAAAAATACATACATAAATAATAATGACTAAAAGTACTCCACTGGTGCTTCTAAAATATGTCTACCCCAATGTACCTAACCTAAGTCTACTACGCCGGATGAAGTAAGTATCGTGTAGCATAGGTTTAGTTTTCTTTGCCAAGAATCTATCCAAGATTTCTCTTAGGTTCTAATCAGCTCCATACCTTTAGTTTAGAATGAAGGAGGTCTGGTATCTCTGTCTCGGGACTCGATTTCCCAACGCACGGCAAGGGGAGCTTGTAAACACTGGAGCTGGATTCTTGCCGAGAGAAATGCAGCCTCTCGATCAGTGCGTCAGCTGGAGGGTCGGCTTCCTTTGGCACTTGCTGTAGCTAGCTGCGTCGGGCAAGTAGATAGTCGAACTGCTCCGAACCACAGTGTCTTGCTAGAGCAAGTGAAGGCATATTGATACCTTGAAGGTGCCTAGTTTGACGTAAAGTCAGGCATAATAACATCAGTAAAGAACCCCAAGGGAATAGTAGTTCTTTGTAAAGTACATGAGTTCTAGGGCAAATCAATATTCAAGCAAGGGGAAGTTCCCTAACTGCTTAAGCCAATTTTCCTATAAAACGTTGTGACGTTTGGTACGGGTGGAAGTAGCCATGCCTGTATTTGGTCTGCATGGGCTATGCCGAAATAAGGGAATGATTTCTGTGCCTATATTAGGGCAATGTGAAGTGAACCTATATAAGGGCATGAATCGGGAAAATTCACTCTGAGCCTAAAATGCCACACAGCAATAGGGGACGCCATCAGGTTCGAGGCATGTGGGCTGCTGAATTCATATCTGTGCATAGATCGCCGCCTAGTGTTGGGTCCGGATGATTGCACATTGTTGTCCTGGAAGAGTCTTCGAAGTATCACGAGATAGGTGGCTCCTCCCCTGGACTACAGTGCGCATGGGCATCGCCTCCATCCCCAGATTGTTTTTTTCCGCCATTGGGTTCGGATGTGTTTCGGTTCCCTCTGTCGGAATCGATAGTTGTTTAACTTTCCTTACTTGAGACCAAAAGGTCTTTAGGACTCGCGTCGGTATTGTCCATCGTTCGGGTTGGTTTATTCATCGGCTCCGAACACTTGCTGCCCTTCCGCGTGCTGTCGGCGCGGACGGGCCTACACGACGCTCCAGACTACTTCAACATGGAACGAACTCCGTTTAAGAGGTGCCCATTGTGTGCGTCAAAGTATTCACACCTCGACGTGCACCCAGTGTGCAACAGATGCTTGTCGCCGGACCACGACGAGGCCAGGTGTATGGCCTGCTCCAAGTTCCGGTCGAAGAAGACTCTCAAGCTACGTCGGGCCGCAAGACTGCAGGCCCAGTTATCGGCACCCCCACCAACCAACATCTTTGAAGAAGACGTTGAAGACGACACCGTCCTACATGTTTCGGACTCTAACCCGGCGTCGGAGGATGAAAACTACGACGCGGGAGATGAAGAGTTCGAGGAAGTCGTCGAGGAGGTAGGGGACGACGACGGGGCCATTGCCAGCGTGGAGGATAGCTCGGAAGAAGAGCATCCTCATACTGCCTCCGGGGCCGCACCCCAGCATAAGGCCCAGGTCGAGGGATCGCCTTCGGGCCTTACCCAAGACCTCAATACTCGTCCCACGGCCCCGCCTCCGGGCCCGGCCACGGACATTGGTGATGCGCCACTCCCGGTACAGAAACCGAAAGTGAAGCCATCGGGGTCCGCACCATCTGTATCGAAACCGAAAGTGCAAGTCGCACTGGTGGGATCAAAGGCTCCAGAGGCCTCGGCGCCGAAGAAATCCAAAATGGCCGCCGAGATCAAGAGCCACGCCAAAATGGCCGACCCGAAGACCCCCGTGTCGAAGGCGAAAACGCCCGACGCGGCTGCGTCGGCGCCGAAGCTGGTCGAAGCTCTGAAGAGCTGCGTCGACGCCAAGAAGGTCGATGACCCTAAGAAAGCCTCGAAGAAGCGTCATGACGACCCCAAGTCTCTAGCTGCACCGATCCCGGTCGACAAAGCCAAGGGAGGTGCTGTGTCGGCTCCGAAGACTGCGCCTTTGGTCGCCGACCCGAATCCGGACGGAGGAGGACTCGCTCGAGCCGGTCCAGCCCTCCCCGTCCTTTACCAAAAAGGTCACGGAATCCCTTCAACGTATTCGGAAGGAAGCAGTGGCTCTCGAGCCGAAGGATGTGGCGCCGAAGCCTCCACAGAAACCGGCGAAGGCGCAGACGCCGATCCACGTCACGCTGCCGCCAAAGACGGCGCCGAAGGCTTTCGCTCCGAAACATGGGGCCGGGGTGCCCTTGAAGCTGGTGTCTACGCCTAAAGCACCCTTGGTAGTGCCGAAGCCACAGCACCAACCACTAGCGGACGAGGAGCGTCGAGAGGTTGTCATCGACGCCAACACAGGCAAGCTCTCTCTTCTTAAAAGGAAGATCACCCCGGAGCCTGTGTTGGAGCATTTTCATATTCCACTTAAAAAGAAGTTGGACTCTGCGGGTACTTCTGCCCCTATGGAGCCTGCATCTCCACAAGGTCTGGAACTCTCACCCACTCACTCTAACGCTGGGGAGGGTGACGGGGACGAGGAGGAGGAGTACAATTATCTAGCGTACTCTGATCCAGAGGAGGTCAATGAGCCATGGTCTGCTGGAGGCGACCCTGAGGACCCTCAGTCAGGACACGAGCCGCAGCTTTTTGCTGCAAAAACTTCCCCAACAGAGGACTCTGCAGCCTTCAACGCTCTAATTGAGAGAGCTGCGGCCAATCATGATGTCGACCTCCATGCGGACCCAGTGGATGTCGATTTTCTGTTTGACACTTTCTCGGTGGCTGAAAAAACTGTCAAGACATTGCCAATGCTCAAAGGAGTGCTAAAGCACGCGCCTGAGGTTTTCAGGGAGCCCACCCGGGCAAGAGTCATCAATCCTCATATTGACAAAAAATACAAGGCGGCGCCCACTGATCCAACGTACATTAAGGGACAGTTGCCACTGGACTCTTTGGTTGTCTCCAACGCACGTAAGCGGGCGAACTCACAGACCACGGGTGATGCTCCTCCCCCAGACAAAGAATCGAAGGTCTTTGAAGCCTCAGGGAAACGTATTGCTGCGCAGGCAGCTAATATTTGGCGCATTTCAAACACGCAAGCCCTACTTGCACGCTACGATAGGGCACACTATGACACCCTAGAAACCCTTCTACAGCACTTACCTGATCAGTACAAGGAGGGAGCTGAAATGTTGATTCAGGAGGGAAAGCTTATCACCAATGCTTCAATTAAGTGCGCACTGGACGTGGCTGATACCGCCTCCAGAGCTATAAACACTAGCGTGCTACTGCGTAGGCATGCATGGCTTAGAATATCAGGCTTTAAACCAGACATACAGACTACCATCTTAAACCAAACAGTTAATCCAGACCACCTGTTTGGGCCAGAAGTGGATGTAACCCTTGAAAAGATGAAAAAAGACACTGACACTGCTAAGTCTATGGGTGCCCTACAGTCCCAGCAGTTTCGGGGTGGTTCCTTTCGCCGCTCCAATAACAGAGGCACCTCAAGGGGTCAGGCATCACAATCCACGCAATACTATAAAAGCAACACCCAATCCTCATACACCAACAAGGGTAGAGGTGGCTACCGGGGCAACAACGTCAAAGGCAGAGGACGTGGAAATAACAGCTCCAGGTCCTCCACCACCAACAAACAGTGACGCCTTGTCGCTGCCCCCCGACCACACAACACCAGTCGGGGGGAGACTCCAGCAATTCCTGCCCGCGTGGACATCCATCACCACGGACAGGTGGGTCAAATCTCTTATCCAATACGGTTATTGTCTGGAACTCACTTCCACTCCACCAAACATACCTCCAAGAAACCGTCCTATGTCCGGCGAGCACTTGCACTTGTTGCAGCAGGAAGTCCAAGTCATGCTGCAAAAAGGGGCAATAGAGCTCGTTCCACTGCAAGAAAGGGGAACAGGGGTTTACTCTCTGTACTTTCTAATCCCCAAGAAGGACGGATCCCTCAGGCCCATCCTGGACCTCAGGCCCCTCAATTGGTACATTCTGTCAGAACATTTCCATATGCTCACGTTGCAGCAGGTTCTCCCTCTGCTTCGGCAGGGGGACTTCCTGGCTACTCTGGATCTCAAGGATGCATACTTTCACATTCCCCTGCATCCTTCACACAGGAAGTACCTAAGGTTCACCATTCAAGACCAGCACTACCAGTTCAGGGTTCTACCTTTTGGGGTCACCACAGCGCCCAGGGTCTTTACGAAGTGCCTGGCGACTGTGGCGGCGCATCTAAGACGTCAAAACATCCACGTCTACCCCTATCTGGACGACTGACTCATTCAGGCAAAGTCGGAACAACAGTGCGCCGACCACGTGTCCCGCACCATTCATCTCCTGCACGATCTGGGATTCTCACTGAATTACCCAAAATCCCATCTCCAGCCCGCCCACATACGGCAGTATCTGGGCGCGACAATAAACACTCTGGCGGCCACTGCGCAGCCAAATGCAGTGAGAGTCGCCAGTATTCAGACGCTGATCCAACGATTCAGACCTCAGCACTCGCTTCCAGCGAAGGTGTTCATGCAGTTGATAGGCATGATGGCCTCCTGCATCTCCATTGTCCCGCACGCGAGGTTACATATGCGTCCGCTTCAGGAGTGCCTAGCACGTCAGTGGACTCAGGCTCACGGGCAACTGACAGACCTAGTGTTGGTGAGCGGTCGGGCGTACAACTCTCTGCATTGGTGGAATCCACAAAACCTTTGCAAGGGCCGACCGTTCCAAGAGCCTGTGCCACAGATTATCCTGACGACGGACGCTTCTCTCCAGGGATGGGGAGCGCATGTACTCCACTACACAGTGCAGGGACTATGGACACTACAGCAAAGGAAGATGCACATCAATGTATTAGAACTGATGGCAATCTTCATGGCCTTAAAGGCATTCAAAGTACATCTGTGCAACAAGGTCGTGTTGATCCGGACGGACAACATGACGGCCATGTACTACATTCAGAAACAGGGGGGCACACACTCTCCGCAGCTGTCTCATCTGGCTCAGAGCATGTGGAAGTGGACCATTCAGAGGAACATTTTCCTAATTGCAGAACATCTCCCAGGCAAAGACAATCAGATGGCGGACCTGCTCAGCAGGCACAGCCACCAAATGCACGAGTGGGAGATACATCCATCAGTACTCCAACCGTACTTCCAAAGGTGGGGTCATCCAGAGATAGACCTGTTCGCCACAAGGGAGAATGCAAAATGCCAAAGCTTTGCCGCCAGGTTCCCACACCCGCAATCGCAGGGCAATGCGATATGGATGAACTGGTCAGGCAGATTTGCGTACGCTTTTCCCCCAGCACCTCTGATACCGCTGGTGGCGCGCAAGCTCAGGCAGCACTCGATGACTCTCATCCTGGTTGCTCCAACGTGGGCTCGCCAACCATGGTACACCACGTTTCTGGAACTTTCGGTGGTACCGCATCAAAGGCTTCATCTCACGCCCAGCCTTCTGACGCAGAGCCATGGCGACATTCAGCACCCAGATCCGCAACAGCTCAACCTGGCGATCTGGCTCCTGAAGTCCTAGAGTTTGGCTACCTCAATCTTCCCCCGGATTGCATGGACATCATTCGGGAGGCAAGAAAGCCCACTACTAGAGCATGTTATGCGGCTAAATGGAAGCGGTTTGTTATTTATTGTGCGAACCACGACATTAACCCGCTGGATGCTTCCATTCAGAACATCATCTGTTACCTATTCCATCTGTACCAATGCAATTTGGCGTATTCTTCCATCCGCATTCACCTGTCTGCGATGGCCGCATACCTCCAGAATAGGCAACACCTTTCACTTTTCAAGGTGCCTGCTATCAAGGCATTTCTGGAAGGACTCAAAAGGGTCATTCCACCACGGACACCACCAGCTCCAGAATGGAACCTCAATGTGGTTCTTACAAGGCTGATGGGTCCTCCTTTCGAGCCACTACACTCTTGTGAGCTTCAGTTTATGACTTGGAAAGTGGCTTTCTTAGTAGCAATTACATCGCTACGGAGGGTTAGCGAGTTGCAGGCCCTCACCATCCAAGAGCCTTTTTTCCAAGTCCATCCTAACAGGGTGGTGCTCCGCACTAACCCTAAATTTCTACCCAAGGTTGTGTCTCAATTCCACATAAACCAAACAATCGAGTTGCCGGTGTTTTTTCAAAATCCTGAGTCGCTGGCGGAGCGGATGCTCCACACCCTTGACGTTAAAAGGGCCCTACTGTATTACATTGACAGGACAAAGGATTTTAGAAAGAATAAGCAGCTTTTCGTTGCCTTTGCATCACACCACAAGGGTAACGCTATTTCCAAGGCTGGTATTGCTAGGTGGATCGTGAAATGTATTCAGATCTGTTACGCTAAGGCTAAACGCACTCTTACAATTCCACCAAGAGCCCACTCCACCAGAAAGTTGGGGGCCTCTATGGCTTTCCTTGGGAACATTCCCTTAGAGGATATATGTAGAGCAGCCACATGGTCTACCACACATACATTTACTAAAGATTACTGTGTAGACGTGCACTCTAAACAGCAGGCAGCTGTAGGTCAGGCTGTTCTCAAGACACTTTTCCAAGCTGCTGCAGCTGGCACGGGCGGCCGCCGATAATGGGGGGACTGCTATGTATTCTATGCACAGATATGAATTCAGCAGCCCACATGCCTCGAACTGCAAATGCTACTTACCAGTATGCATCTGTTCTTGGCATGTAGGGCTGCTGACATTCATATCGCCCGCCCTCCTCCCCGGCGCCTGTAGCAGCTGCAGTATTCATGTATATGCTCATAGCATGGTCATCACTCACATAGTTCACGCCATCTCGGCCACAATGGCTAAAAACAATCTGGGGATGGAGGCGATGCCCATGCGCACTGTAGTCCAGGGGAGGAGCCACCTATCTCGTGATACTTCGAAGACTCTTCCAGGACAACAATGTGCAATCATCCGGACCCAACACTAGGTGGCGATCTATGCACAGATATGAATGTCAGCAGCCCTACATGCCAAGAACAGATGCACACTGGTAAGTAGCATTTGCAATCCTTAGCCACCGGGAAAACGCCTGGGCCAGTTAGCTTAACGTTAGAATTTTATAAAGCAAATTGAGACCTACTCACAACCGCCTCCTCACCCTTTACACCACCGCCTTAAAAGAGTGAAAACGTCCTCATTCAATGCGCGAAGCATATTTGGTGTCATTACTAAAACTGGACACGGATCCTGGAGAGTTTGGTTCTTATAGACCTCTAGCCCTGCTCATCTCGAACTACAAGATACTGGCAAAGGTGTTAGTGGAAAGACTGGCACTGGTAGTCCCTTTGTTGGTCCATGCCGTCCAGAATGGTTTTGTCCCGTCCCGGAGCACTTTTCTTAATCTGAGGCGCTACTTCGGAGTAGCGACGGACGCTGTACGGGACTGGCCGAGAGCAGGAGGCCTCATATTAGACCAGGAAAAAGCCTTTGATTCCCTCAAATGGGACTGCCTAGCGGCGGCGCTGCAGAAATACGACTTAGGCCCAGAGTTTCTACAATTATTCAACCTGCTTTACATTGACCCCACTGTCAGGGTCTAAATGGGGCCTTACCTGTCGGATGCTATCCCAGTGCTTAGAGGAACTAGGCAGGGATGCCCATTATCCCGCTCCTAATAGTCACTGGCAGAAGCACAGCGTACCACATTGGGAGACGGTATACCTCTAGGTGATGCCGTACACCAAGTATCACTTTACGCCGACGATCTCCTAGTCTATATAAGGGATATCAAGAGGGTTCCGAACGAGCTGGCGCACTTGTTGCAAAACTTTGCCACCATTTCTGTGCTCTGGGTCAAGGTTGAAAAGTCCTGCATATACGCATTTATCTGAAAGAGACACGTTAGTGATAGATTCCTTACCTTTGAATATCCCCAGGCGTCCAACTGGATCCTGAAATTTTTGCTTAGCAGTACTCTTGCGCGTCAGTAGGTGGTGTTTTGCAGCTCCACTGGCGTCGTCCGCGCCGAGATGACGTCACGGAGAGTACCCATGTGCACTTACGTCAGCTCTTTCTTTTTCCACACCAGTAAGCGCAGATCCTGATTGAGCACGTACCTTGGTTTCTTTTTGACCACTATTTTGAGACTTTTGTCTCCCCACTTTTCTCTTGGTGCACGTAGGGATGCCCGGAAGTCCTGTGGGACCTGTCGCCAAAAGATGTTGGTAGCGGACCCCCACGGTGTTTGCCTCTACTGCCTGGAGGCCGACTACGACTCCTGGGACTGCCGTGCCATGGCCTCCAGGGCCTTGTGGGAGCGGTGTCGAAAATTGCTGGAGGTCCAGCATTCATCGCGTCGCTGCTCCTGGTGTAGAGGCCGTTCCCGGGACCGCTCGCGGGACCGGAGACGTCACTCCTCGGACTACAAGTCTTCGCCTTCCAATTCCGGTAAGCGTTGCCATAAAAAAGTCGAAGCCTATTCGCTCTCTGACGTTCCCCCGTCGCTCCTCGGAGAAGTACGAGGGGGACAGGGGCCTCGCCCCTGCGGCTCCTCTGGAGCCGGAGAGTCCCGCGGCCTACCTGCCATACCCGGGTCCGTTGGCGACTCCCGAACAGATGCAAGAATTCCTTGCTGCTTTGGAATAACTTAACAGGCCTCGGGCTCCTGCCGGCACGCCTTCGGGCCCCGTGGACCTGTGTCCAGGTCCTGCTGGCCCGGCGGCTCCGCCATCCGCTCCAGCCCCGGTGCCACAGGATCCTGCGCCGCTGGCTTCGGCACCACAAGGTGCGGCGTTGTCAGCTCTGGCACCACCCTCGGCATCAGCCACGGCACCACCCTCGGCTTCAGCCTCGGTGCCACCCTCTGCTCCAGCCCCGGTGCCGCACTGGGTGCCGTTTATCCCACCCTTTCCCCGGTTCCCAGACCATTTTGTTCCGGCCTGGGATCCACATTGAGAACCAGTGCCGGTCCGGCCGGCACTGTTTACGACGCCGTTCGTCCCATCTCCGGCTCTGGCTCTGCGGCCGCAACGGGCCAAAGGCGGACGATGAATGGGAAGGGTCCTAGGACCCGCTTGCTCGGCATTGTGACTCCGAACTCGATTAGGTGGATGATTTTGAGGATACAGGTGTCCTCGATGTCTCTTCTGACCCGGGGTTCGCCTTTCCCCCGCCTACAATGGAGGAGGGTGCCTCCTATATGGTGGTCCTCCGTCGGGCTGCTTAGGCCCTCAATGACCTCCCCACGGTGGCCCTCAAGACCAACCTCCTCACCGAGGTGCTTCAGACAGCTTCTACTTTGGCGGAGCCGCTGCTTCGCTTTAGTGACGCCCTTACAGAGGTCCTCTTGGGCAATTGGTCGAGGCCGGCCACGGGTGCCCCGGTGGATAAAAACGTCGCCAGATGCCACCGACCGGTGCCCCGTGACCCCGCTTTCTTGACCACTCACCCTACGCCTGAGAGCCTGGTCATTCAGTCCTCGACGTCGCAGAGTGCCTTTCCCACGACCCCACCGGATAAGGACTCTAAAAGGCTGGACCAGTTTGGGAAGCAGTTGTTCTCTTCGGCCAGCATCTGGCTACGGTTGGTGAACACCGCCTGCTTATTGGCCCGCTACTCCCACAGGGTGTGGGACGCTGTTGCCTCAGTGTCCTGAGGAGGTGCAGGCTACCATTTTTCAGGCGATTGCTGAGGGCAAAGATGCGGCTAAATTTGCCATCCGGTGTGGGTTAGACACCACCAACTTTCTGGGCTGGGCGATCTCTACGACCGTGGCGTTGCGGTGCCAAGCCTGGTTGCATTTAACCGGGATCTTGCACGATGTCCAGAGTTCGCTCGTGGACAAGCCCTTTGATGGCTGACAGTGCACTGGAGCGCCTTAAAGAATCGCGGGCTACGGCCAAGTCCCTGGGTCTTTCTACTAAGTCCCCGGCCACTCCTGGTTTTCGTTCCTTTCGTAACCAGGGTTAAGGCGCCCAGACGCGCCCTTCCACCAGGCCTGTGCAGAACCAGCCACAGCGAGGCCGCGGTCGCGGTTTCTGCAGGGGCTGGTCGGGGAACCAGCGTGTGGGTCCATCCACTTCCACCCTCGCTGCTTCCGCCTCTAAACACTCCTAATCTGAGTTTGAGAGCACCCCACGCCGGTGGGTGGCAGGATCCTCCCCCACCTCCCCCGCTGGCGCGAGATTACATCAGACAAATGGGTGCTACAGATAATCTTCAAGGTTTGCTCCCTTCCCTTTCAGTCCCCACCCCCAGCCATGCCACCTCGGTGCCACCGCATGCCTGGGGATCATTTGGCTCTTCTCCAACAGGAAGTTGCGGCCCTCATGGCCAAGGGGGCTATCAAGGGCGTTTCAGGGCCAGAAGTAGGAGTGGTTGCTATTCCTACTACTTTCTGGTCCCCAAGAAAGACAAAGGGGGTCTGCGTCCTATCTTGGACCTCCGGGACGTGAACCGCTACCTCCGGAAGGAGAAGTTCAAGATGCTAACCCTGGCTCAGGTCTTGACTGCTCTCGACCCTTGAGACTGGATGGTAGGGTTGGACTTGCAGGACGCATATTTTCACATCCCCGTCCTGCCGGCCCATCATTTCAGTTTACCGTGCTATCCTTTGGCCTTACCAGCGCCCCTCGGGTGTTCATGAAAGGGATTGGGCTGTTTGCAGTTTATCTGCGCAGGTCAGGGGTGTCAGTCTTCCCCTACCTTGACGACTGGTTGTTGAAGGCAGGCTTGCCCCAGGCAGTTGTCACTCACCTTCAGACTATGGCCGACCTCCTGCATTTGCAGGGGTTCTCCCTCAACGTGCTGAAGTCGCACCGGAGTCCCTCTCAGAAGCTCCCCTTCATTGGAGCGGTTCTGGATTCAATGCAATTTCGAGTTTATCCTCCCGAGCAGCGAGTCTGAGATATTCAGGCTATGATTCCGATCTTTCAGCCTCTATCCGGGTTTCAGTCAGTATGACCCCCCGGCTCATGGGCCTGATGGCCTCCTGCATCCTGCTAGTGCGACATGCCAGATGTCATATGCTCTGCAGTGGGACCTGAAGTTACAGTGGGCACAGTATCCGGGCAACCTGTCAGATCATGTCCAGATCTCAGAGGGCACTGCATGACAACTGCAGCGGTGGCTCACAAATCGCGATTGGGTCAATGGCAGATCCCTCTCCCTTCCCCAACCGGAGCACACAGTGGTGACTGATGCGTCCCTCCTGTGATGGGGAGGCCACTTGGGAGAGGCGGAGATTAGAGGCCACTGGTGTCCGGCGGAGTCCCGGCTTCATATCAACCTTCTGGAGCTGCGGGCGATCCGACTTTCACTGAAGGCATTCCTTCCCTCTGTCTGAGAAAGTGTAGTGCAGGTGTTCACAGATAACCCCACCGCCATGGGGTATTGCTACAAACTGGACGGGTAGGGTCCTGGACCCTATGTCAGGAGGCTCGGTGCCTCTGAACATGGCTGGAACATCAAGGCATTACCTTGGTGGTTCAACACTTGGGACTGACTAACTCCGCCGCCGATACTTGATCGATCACAAATGGTGTCTGAACTCTGACGTGGTGCAAAGTCTCTTTCTGCAGTGGGGAGAGCCTTGGTTAGCTCTATTCGCCACCGAAGAGAATTCATCAGATCTGCGCGTTGGAATTTCCAAGTCCGCACTCGCTCAGAGACTCTTTTCGTCTCGAGTGGAGCTGCGGTCTACTGTACGCTTTTCCACCTATACCACTTCTGCCCAGAGTGCTGAAGATCAGGCACGACCGGGCCCAAGTTATTCTTGTGGTTGCCGGACTGGGCTCGAAGAGTATGGTGTCCCGAGCTACTCAGTATGAGCATTGATTCCCCCGATCCGTCTGCCTATTCAGGAGGATCTTCTGTCGCAGCAGCAGGGGGCGGTCCTCCATCCGAACCTGTCAAGCCTCCACCTCCATGCGTGGAGATTGAGTGGCGACAGTTGACGGCTTTCGACCTTCCTCCCGAAGTCTGTAATGTCATTCTGGCAGCCAGGCGTCCCTCCACTAAAACTGTATACGCCTGCCGATGGAAAAAACGTTGTGGCATGGTGCACAGCAAAGGCTGTGGATCCCCTTTCCGCCCCTCTCTCTGAGGTTCTTCTGTTTCTCCTATCTTTGGCCCAGCAGGGCTCTGCTCTGGGCGCTATCAAAGGCTATCTTTCTGCCATTTCCGCCTTCCTGAGGCTTCCTGATCAGCCTTCTCTTTTTAAATCCCCGGTTGTTAACCGCTTTCTCAAAGGCATTACACACACGTTTCCTCCCGTGCCTTTCATAATGCCTCAATGGGACTTAAATCTTGTCTTGACTTTTCTGATGTGTGCGCCCTCTGAGCCCCTTCATAACTGTCCTTTGCGTCTTCTTACTCTCAAGGCGGCTTTCCTGGTAGCTATTACCTCTGCCAGAAGAGTGAGTGATCTCCAGGCTCTTTCCTCTAAACCTCTTTCTGTTCATCCGGACAAGTTGGTTTTAAGGACCCGTTCTCCTTTTTTGCCAAAGGTTGTCACTCCCTTCCACATCGGGCAGACCATCACTTTGCCCACCTTCTTTCCGCTTCCGCATCTTTCCAGGGAAGAGGAGAGGCTCCACCGTCTGGACCCAAAACCGACCCTTGCTTTCTATCTGCAGCATACACAACAGTCCGGGTGAATGATCAGCTCTCTGTTGGCTATGTGGGCACCAAAAAAGGTCGGGCTGTGCACAAACTGACCATCTCCCGGTGGGTCGTTCTGTGCATCAAATCATGTTACTCCTTGGTCAAGAAGGAGCCTCCTGTGGGGCTGCGTTTCCATTCCACCAGGGCAACTGCAGCCACTACTGCCTTGGGACGCGGCGTTCTTTTGCCAGACATTTGTCAGGCAGCTGCGTGGGCTTCGCTGCACACTTTTACAAAGCAGTCCGGAGAGATGGCTTCTTTGGCCGTTCTGTTCTCCGTGACTTCCTGGTGTAACTTTGTTCGCAGACGCACCACCGGGGTTGGTATTGCTGGGGTATCTGTTCTAAGGTAAGGAATCTATCACTAACGGGTCTCTTTCAGATGCACATGTTACTACTTGTGTAACAATATATCTGTAAGAGACATTAGTTACTGATAGATTCCTTACCGCCCCACCCATCATCCCTGTTCGGCGAACTGATTACTAGGGTTAAGGTTAGTCCCTTTTAGGGTCCTAGTTTTGTGCACCAATGGTCCGTATCTTGCATGGCTCTGCGTTTCTGGCGCGGAAAGTTGTGTACAGAACTGACGTCCGCGCGTATGGGTGGCGCCTAAGTACTCTCCGGACGTCATCTCGGAGCTGGCGACGCCAGTGACGGACGCGGAGCCGCAGGACGCCACCTGCTGACACGCAAGGGTCCAGTCTGATGCCTGGGGATATTCTAAGGTAAGGAATCTATCACTAACTAATGTCTCTTACAGATATATTGTTACACAAGTAGTAACTTGTGCAACGAATGGAGTCGCTATCCAGGCTTCACCATACATGGTAGACAGTGCAGTGGAGAGTAGACACATTTCGCTACCTAGGCATCCGGGTCTACCGTCAGCCAAAGGACCTATTTGACTGCAACCTGGGAAGAGCTTTGATGGAAATCCGATCACAAATGCAGTTTTGGGGAACACTCCCACTTACTGTGACGGGAAGGGTGGCACTGGCCAAAATGGTGGTCCTCCCCCGGCTGCAGTATTATTTTGCGAATCTACCCATGTATATTCCAGCATCCTTCTTTACTGCACTGAAGACTCTGGTTAGGGATTTCCTATGGAGCAAGGCACGGCATAGAATGAAGCTGCAAAAGCTTTATTTACCAATGGTGTTTGGCACCGCCCTGTTTAGAACACTACTACCTTGCTGCACAATTGCAGTGGATAACCCAGTGGTTGGCCGATAGACACCGCACAGATACGGCGACTACACAGCCCCCCTACTCTCTTGATAGGATTGTTGGGCTCTTCCACCCTGGCTCGAAAGTGAAGACACCTAGACCATTGTTGCTTGCTGTGGCATAATAATGTTTCTGGAGGAGTTCATATATCACCTGGGCCGTGATTCCTTATTCACCGGCAATTCCATTGGATGGGTCCCCTAGTGGCCATGCAGTGCTGGCAGCGCAAGCAATTGAAGGGTGGCAGGAGAGCAGTGCCCAGACCCCTGGGGATCTATACCGAGAAGTAGCACTTCTACCATATACGTCCCTAGTGGAAGATGAGTGGTTACCGCCAGGGCATTTTCTCGTGCATCGCTCGCTGATAGCCACACTAACAACCAAATTGGGAGACATGACTATGGAACCGCAGGCACACCTCATTGGCCAATATTTACATGTGATGGGCGTGGCAGGCATCTCATACGCTAGTTTGCAACGTCATTTAGATTTCATGCTGCGATTAATTTAGACTCCCTCCGCTAGAAATGGGACCTAGACCTAGGGCGCCCACTCACTAACAAGGAGTGGACCCAGATATTGAAAAGCTCAACACGCATACCCAGAAACATGCGGTTCAGCTATATATAGTCCACAGGGCCTATCTCACACCTGCTAACCTCAATAGGTATTTCAAAAGAACAGACGCGCATGCCGGAGATGTGCTGAGGTGGGAGCTGACCTAATACATATGTTATGGAGCTGCCCCCGGATTGGTGTGTACTGGAGCGAAGTCGCCCGTCTGCACACGACGTGAATTACCATTTGATTGGCCAGTGTACTTATTACACAAATTCCTGAGACCGGCCGCTGCCAAGGTGACATCCAGGTTCCTGGATCTGGGGATAGTGATGGCCAAGAGATTCCTCACTAAAAGGTGGAAGGCAGTTGATCCACCGCATGCACAGGCATGGCACCACTCATACTTGCTTGGGCAAAGGCGGAAAGCCTCGCCATCAGGCGTGAAGAAACGTTGGGGCTGAGACAAGTTCACATAGCGAAGCACTGGAATGGGTGTTTAACCGAGCAGCAGCAGACTACAAATGGGAACTCTGGAGGCCACATCGGCTGAGGAACACATGGGTGGGCGACATACACTGGAGTGTCACGCACCTATATCCCATGTTACCATACTATCAAACCTGTGCCAGGCATGATATTACACAGGCCAACATGACGCAACTGGGGGGAAACGGGAAATGTATTAGCAGGGCAATAATACACAAATTTAAGAAAGGGAGCAGGGGGCTGCGGGAGGGGTCAATGTTCTTTATGGTTTCTTTTACATTTTGTTATACTTGTTAAAACTGAGCGAAATCTGCCGAGAGATTACTTCGGCTGTATTTGTGCCTATTTACATCACATAATGTGAAATGGCGACTACCAGTTACATAATACAACTGTTACTGCATTTGTGACTGTTACGTCAAACTAGATAACAGTCACAGAGACTAAGTTGATCATATTCCTGCTAGTATTACACAGATGATCTGTTGAACTGTTGGCATTATACCACCTGTATCTGTCATAAATGAGACTTCGTGTATGTATGCAAATGCAGCTGAAAATGCACAAACTCAATAAAAAATATATATTTAAAAAAATAGTTCTACCAGTGATCAGCTCCAGTTTTCCCGAAGAGGAGTAAACACACTTGAACAATTTAATTTCAAAAATGTAAATTGTGCTGCCCAGTGTGTCTAGATCTTTAGGTGCGAATTGAGTTGTACAGAACCATGCATGTTGCACACTGCCTTAGTTTATACTCCTCGGAATTCGTTTTTTTTGCTAAATGATCTTGCATTTTTATATGCACATTTTTTGCTTGTTACTTTGCTGTTCTCTATTTAATCCTATTTGTTTTTGAAACCGCATGATAATAAAAACAAATTGGTATATACACAATACAATTGTGCTCCTAAAATACAAACAGTAAAATTACATTTAATGGAAAATTAAAGTTTGGCAAGGAAATATGACACAATTATTTAACCATTACATTCAGAAGATACCATTTCTAGCAATACACGGGGAACAAGAACATGTTTTGTTTAGCTATTTGGATATTAGGACAGCGCTTTTCCTAATGTATGACCATAAAATATTTTTTTCTCCTTTCCATATTGGACCATATTGAACATACTTATTGTATAGGGTTAACTGAGTTTGTACCTTTCTGTGCAGAGACCTTGGCCATGAAAGGATTAACTTTGAATTGCTTGGGGAAGAAAGAAGAAGCTTATGAATTTGTTCGAAAAGGACTTCGTAATGATGTGAAGAGTCATGTTTGTATCCTTTTTAAGATTCTAAAGAATATCTTGGAAAAACTTCTTGTATCATAAGGTTTTGTGTTTTTTGCTTCTACCATCAAAATATTGGCACATTGGGCAGATACCCTCACTCATCCTTGTGTGCGCCAAATCCAATTTGTCACTATAAAATGAGACTTTATTTTTGTATTGCTGCAATAACATTCTTTTGATTTGTTGAGAATTCTCTGCCCAGCAGCTAAGGAAATTTGATTTTCTTTTAAAGCTGGTATAATTTTGAATTTTGTGTACAATTCCTGTGTGCGTCACTGCTAGACACCATTCCTGATGCCTACATATTGTCTCATCAAGCGACCCAGGACCTGATTTATAGGCCGAAGCATACAAGACTGTGCAGCTGTCTGATTGCAAAAATATATTGGGAAAGTGCTGAAAGCTTACCTAGGGGTGTATTTTGATTTATAGCTTTGTAGCTCACATTTGCTTGCATTCTATTTGCTGGCTTTATTTGTTTTAGGCTGTCCAGCATGTCTCTGACCCTCCAGTGGAGCACAGCCTTTTTAGGTTTTGCCTGGCGAAAGCTGCGCTCTGCGCAGCTTTTTCGCGCAGGCGAAAACCTAATGAGAACTGTAGTGTGGCTTTGGGTCGGCCCTCGTCATTCATTGGCTGGCTCCATAAATGGAGCCTAGCCATTGGACGAGGGGCCTGTCCGTCAATGCCGGAGGAGACACGGGGGCGTTCCTGAGATTCTTTGGCTTTTGCCGACGTCACGCGACGTCAGGCGAAAGCCGGGAACGCCCCCGAATCTGGTCCGCCATTGAAGGCACCCGGAAGAAGTCCAGGTGAGTGCTTGCTTTTTTAAATGCTTGTTTGCCGGTTCCCACCCCCTCTCCCGCTCTCTGTGTCTCCCCGGCCCCGTTCCCGCCCCCTACCGCTGCCTCGGCTCCCGTTCCCGCCCCCCTACCGCTGCCTGGGCCGCCCTGTTCCCGCAGTGCCGTTTCTCCTGTGTGTGTGTGTCTCGAGGTCAAGCCCCGTCACTTCAGGCTTCTCCCTTCGTTCTGTGCCTCCGGGGCCGCTCTCCAAGGCCCCGACCCTCTGCACTACCGACGTGGGCCAGACACTACCAGGCGTTGTGGGTCCCTCCGGTGCAGGACGGACCACGCTGTGTTGCGTCTTCCAGGGCCAGTCCCCGGGGCCCCTGAGCACCCTCACCTCTCTCTCGGGCTGAGCGCCGGCTTGCACAGCAGGCCTTCCCTCCTCTGGCGCCCTCTGCTTCCGTGGGTGCCCCCCGGACCTTTGCCGATGCCCTTCCCGTCCTTACCTCGTTTCTGGGCCAGTGGCTGTTGAGCGCTGTGTCCCGGTCGGCGGCTCTGGCCTCCCGCTGCCTCCGCTACTCGGCAGGCCTCCCGGCTCCGGACTTAGCTCTCAGAGCCCCGCCGCCATCTTGGGCCAGGCGTCCGGACCGGCGCACCTCTTGAGCCGCGTTTCTCCAGGTTACGGCTGCGGCGGGCTTCAATGTAGGACCCTAGTGTTGTTTCGGGTCTGTCGCGGTCCTTTTGGTGGAGAAAACGGGACTTTGAGCAGGTTTGAGACGTCGGATTAAAGCAGCTCGCCGGGAGCCTTGGGTCCACCTGAGAAACTACTTTCCACGCCTTGCCATTTCTGGCTGCTGTAAGTTGCCCTCACCGTGCTCTCCCCGAAACGCACTTCCCGTCCTCCCCAGTTCCTCGCTCCCCCGCTTACACTCTACAGCCCCCTCAGGTTATCGCTAGCTTCCAGGCGATTGTGGTCTCCACCTACCCTCCCTACCATAGGCCACCGCCCCTCTTTTGCCTGTGTGCCAGACTCCGCCAATCGACGGACACAATTCCATTGTCTGGCTTGCGTCCAGTCACTGACTCACCACCCCGCATGAGCGCCCTCCGGCACTCTATTCGCTTCCACACATCCACATTGCCAGTTTCTCGCCTGCCTCCTCCCCGCCCCGGCACCTCTCCCCGTGATTTCACCACCCACTTATCGAACCTCAATCTACCCGGAGCCACCGCGCTACCAGCGTTTCTTACATAAACCGATGTAGCCCTACCTCGCACATCCTCCCCTGTCCCGGACACACCGTGTGATGACTTTCCATTCCCCCGCTCCACAGAGTCTTAGCCCTTACCTGGCTCAGCGCACCCACGCCTGCAACACCTTCACCATGCTAAACCTTGCAACCCCCACGGCGTCCGCAGTCCCTCTTCCGGCCCTCATTTTCCCTTTTCCCACTTACTAATCTAGAATGTACTCTACTGACTTCTGTAAGATTGGAGGAGAAAATTCAGTATAATTTAGCACACTAGAAGATAGGGTCATACTGATTGCAAAAGCTAGTTCCTCAGTAAACTCCAGCTAGAAATGTAACAATGGCCGTCTTGCATCTTATTCAGCACCATACCTTCAGATTATTTGGTGCTTTGGGCCCTGAGTCCTGAAATGCTATTAGCCCCATGTTGAGAGCAAAGCCAACAACCTCCGCTTCATAAAATGTGAGGAGACCTGGCTGGTTGGGCAGAGTGATGAGTGTGAGTGAATGTAATCTTAACTACGTTAACCCATGATTCAATTTTTTGCTTTGAACTGGATCCACAAGTGCCTCGTAGTGACCCTAAGGCAATCTGTCTTATTTTAGAAAAACGAAATAATATCTACTGTTACATGCGTAATATCCAGTGGTGTAATTATCTCTGCCAAAGCATATACTCTGTGAGAGCAGTCAAATACATTTGCGCTTATCAAGTTAAAAGAACACGCATGTGTGTTAATACATTCTAGCCTATTCCAAAATCGATGCTCTTCCTTTTGAAATAAGTCAGAAATGATTGGAGAAAGACAGCCGCCACAAAGTGTAATTTTTCCACTTTAAAACGTGGATACAAGTGATAAAGAAACCTTAGAGAAAATAAAGACTGGGTGATTCTGCTAATTCGAATTGCGGGGCATGCTGTCGCCATAAGTGTTAGCAGCACTTCTTTAAACTATTTGGTCAGTAAAAGTTATTTTGTGATGCGTTGTTAAATATATGCTGCCTTGGTTGTAAGAAGGGGTAGAAATGTAGAATTGGTTCTGTTGTTAATTTCACCAGCTCTTAAGAAGCGCCTCCTGCGTTTCAGGAAGTTAGCCATGATTTTGCACTGTGGAGTTCAACTTTTGGGACCTTTGATACTCCCTTTAGTTTTAGTCAAGTAGTACGAAATCTTCTTTTTTTTCTGCTCCTTTGGCATTGCCATAGTTGTTGATTACACTCCTGCATAATTATGGTAAAGCATTAAACAAGCTGGAGACTGGGCACTATGGTGTTTACTTTCACTGTGCCGTTCTTCTCTAGTTAACATGTTCACCCATTCCAACCATACTGGCTTTTAATTGGGACTGAACAACCACTTGGCAATATTCCATTGAAGATGGTGTGTGGGAAAATTGTAGAAAGTAGACAATGCCTATAATATAACTACTGTAGTTGGTCACATTTGTTTTGAGCTACATTTCCTTTGGTGTATAAATAGCAGAAAACATTTTCAATGTATATGTAGTTATTGAGACATTGGCCCTTCTGATGCCTTGCTATTTTTAATGATGTTTGCATTCTGCTCCACTCTCTCCTCTCACCAGTTTTCAGATTTTGTGGTTGGCTCTTAAAAGGCTGCTATATCATCTTTGGCTTTGAAATAACTGTTATTATGTTCCTTCCTTTGTGGTAGCTTCTGCTGGCTGTCCTTATCTACCCACAGAGCCTCAACATTTGAGGATCACTTCTGATTAGGAAGTGGTCCAAGTCTCTTGTTTTTTCTAATAATTCGTTGCTCCTTTTAAATATGAAATCTGCATTTGTACACACTTCAGTAGACTGAGATGGAAGAGGACAGGGAATTATGTGGTGTCTACATTTTGAAGTGTACTGGTATTCAGCTGCCAGTTTAGTCTGACATCCCTTGCTTGTCATGGATCTCCCTGGCTCCCACTCTCCATTGAGGAACTAATGCTTGTATTTAGTCTTTAAGATCATTGTCGTTTGTCTATCAGAACTATGCTTTAATTAGCTAGAACTCTTGAACCAAGGCCATTAACAAGGTGAGGTAAGTGTAGGATACCCCACCAACTCCTTGTCATCAAGGTGCACTTCTCTTCAAGCAAATTCTATATTGTTAAAACATGTTGTAGTTATTTTCTACTCTAGCTACTCTAGGTTTCCAATGTTTCCCTATTTTTTTGAAGCATGCGCATTCTTTCACTACCAAGTTTTGTGATGTCCTTTCAGGGGCACATTAAAAAAATGTTTTTCCCATTCTCCAAAGCCCTATTGTCTAATCTAGCGTTTTGTGGCAATTGCTAATTTGTGTGGCCAAGACCCATTTGTTTGAGGTGCTTGTTTTGAAACACGTTTGTGAGCTGTGCCCATGAGGCTTTTATTGTAGTACATTTGTTGCATGCAAATACCTTTTTATATACTTAATTTAACATACTGATCAGCATGTCATCTTATGACACTGCCTGCTGGTGCCTCCTTGTGCTCCTGTCGCCTGCTTGTGCCTCAGTTTTCGTGCCCCTGTTGCCTGCTTGTGCCTGTTTTCGTGCCCCTGTTGCCTGCTTGTGCCTCCGTGTGCCCCTGTTGCCTGCTTGTGCCTCCGTGTGCCCCTGTTGCCTGCTTGTGCTTCCGTTTTCGTGCCCCTGTTGCCTGCTTGTGCCTCCGTTTTCGTGCCCCTGTTGCCTGCTTGTGCCTCCGTTTTCGTGCCCCTGTTGCCCGCTTGTGCCTCCGTTTTCGTGCCCCTGTTGCGTGTGCCCCTGTTGTCTGCTTGTGCCTCTGTGTGCCCCTGTTGTCTGCTTGTGCCTCTGTGGGCCCCTGTTGCCTGCTTGTGCCTCTGTGTGCCCCTGTTGCCTGCTTGTGCCTCTGTGTGCCCCTGTTGCCTGCTTGTGCCTCTGTGTGCCCCTGTTGCCTGCTTGTGCCTCTGTGTGCCCCTGTTGCCTGCTTGTGCCTCTGTGTGCCCCTGTTGCCTGCTTGTGCCTCCGTGTGCCCCTGTTGCCTGCTTGTGCCTCCGTGTGCCCCTGTTGCCTGCTTGTGCCTCCGTGTGCCCCTGTTGCCTGCTTGTGCTGTGTTGGTGTGTGTGGAGGGCTCTGTGTGGCTGTGTGTGTAGGAAGCTTTGTGTGGCTGTGTGTGTGGGGGGCTCTGTGTGGCTGTGTGTGGGGGGGGCTGTGTGTGTGGGGGGCTCTGTGTGGCTGTGTGTGGGGGGCTCTGTGTGTGTTTGTGTGTGTCATTTGCGATAGATAAAGCTAGTGGCATTGTAAATGACAATGCCATTTATTTATGTTAAAAAAAACATAAATAAAAATAATGTCAAGAGCAATGCCAATAGCTCTAACTTTAACAAAGGCAAAACCATTGCATTGTAAATGCTTGTTACCATTTCAGACTGGCTCCCTGTGTTCTTCCACAAGTGTTCGCTTTCTGGGAATATATATTTTTTTCTCTTTGAGGGTGCGTGTGTTTTCAGATGTCTCCCTTGTATGCTAGTTTATGTGCCGTATTGCTTTGAAAAGGTTTCCTACACAAGACTGGCTCTGCTTCTCTGGCAGTGCAAGTTAATCAATCATGCAGTTCAGAAGGCGAATGAGCAATGAAGAGCCCATTACATTTTGTTTTTAGCGTGGCACACATTTTCTGTACTTCATAGACTCGGATCCAATGTCAGGCTATGTTTTCTGACAAATTGCTATTGCCCTTTTTATTTAAAAGGAAGGTTGATATTTACTTTACTTTCTATGACTGCAAAATTAGGGTTTTGTAAAGTGAACTTTGGGGAAATCTTGCTGCGTACTGGGAGCATGAGCGGGAAAGGCTGCAGTATGTACTTTGTTTTCTGGCACAAAACAAAATTTAAATACCTGTAAATGAACTTACAATTATTTCAGAATATATTAGCTATTGGGAAAGCACTAATGAAGCACTTTTTTTAGAAATTCTGAAGTGCGATGTAAAGAAAGATTTTAATGCAGATTAACACTTGGTATTGTGCGAATGAAATATACCCTGTAACTTGATTTCCACAGACTATCCTTTGTGCGCTGCATAGTTTTTTTTTTAAACATATTTTGTCAAGTTCCACATACCATGCAGGGCTCTGCACCCCAGAGACATCTACACACATCAACCATATATTGATAATGACTTTGACTTTTACATGCGACAACCCAGCGCTTAGTAACAAACCCCCTCCCCCCCCACCAGATCGCACCAATTCCACATAAGCCTGTCCACCACATAATGTCACAACAGGAGAGGCTTGTCCCTCTGATCCTTCCCCCAACCCACCCCCTCAGCCCAGTAGGGTGCGAGCTAATTAGTCCGACAAGCGTGCCTCTACCTCCAGTGGCTGATCCAATAAAGGACCCCGGTAGTCAGCCCACTGCTTCCATATTTTATAGTGTTTGCGTGGACACCCCCTAGCAATGAAAATGGGTTGTTCTAGCCCCAAGCAAAATTCCAGCTCGTTCTTCCATGCGGCCATCGATGGGGCACTAGGTGCCTTCAAAGCCCATGTGATATCCCTCTTTGCCAGGGTAAAGCCCAGTTGTAGGGGCTGTGGTTCATAGACGTTACCCCCAACATCCTCCAGAATGTGCAATAGGGCCAACCGCGGAGTGCGGAGGAGCTCCCATCCTAGAACCTCCGAAAAAGCAGGAATACACCCCACTCCAAAAGCGATCCAGAGACGGACAGCTCCAAACCGTATGAATAAATGTGCCCTTCTCCTGATTACAATGGAGGCACATGGAGGAGGCGCTCAAACCCGCCTTCCACAGACGCACTCTGGTGAAGTAGACCCTATGTAGGTACTTGAACTGCACCAACCATAGACTCATCGCTATTGCCGCCCCGCAGGGCTGCTAAGGCCTCAGTCCAATCCTCCTCCTCCAATGTGCCTACATCGTCCTCCCAAGCACTCAAGCCTCTGCAGCGTAGGGGAACAGTGAGGGACCAGTGATTAGTAAATTCAAGAGATTTTGCGATCAGCGAGATCACCAATGAAGACCTTCGCCTCTATGGGGCTGAATTCCGGCGGCGACTCTAGGCACTCTAAGCTAGGGGATAGGGCATGCCTAACTTATAAGTAACGGTAAAACTGGGATCGCGGCATCAAGTATTCCTTCTGCAGGTCCTGAAAGGATTTAAGTGTCTGACCCCTCATGACCTCTCCAAGAACTGAGATGCCTATTGCATCCCATCCCCGGAAGACCTGCAGTGCCGCTAGCTGAGGTAGACGCCCATTCTCCCAAAGGGGGGGGTTTCATGAGTCAAGGTATTCCACCACCCCATGCGACAAGGTATTCCACCACCCCATGCGACGCAGAGCTTGCCTCTAGATCAGGAATATCACCCGCGTGACCGGTGACCATGACCCCCCGCAGCGGTGCTGAATATAGTATTGTGTGCAGGGAATGGAGTCCCATAATCTGCCTCTCAACTGCATATGCCGGGTTCCCCCTGTCACCATACCACCACTCATTAAGGACCAGTAGGTGCAAAGCTTGATAGTGCGAGAGGACATCCGAGGACGCAAGTCCCCCACAATAGGTGGACAGAAAGCATGTGCGCACGGCCACCCTCACCTTTCCCCCTTCCCACAGGAAGTGCCCCAGCGCTGCATTCACTTGCCTAAACCAACGGAGTGAGATCTGATATGGATGATTCTGCAATTGCTAGAGAAGCCGGGGAAGTGCCACCATCTTAAAAATTGCCGATCTGCCGTATAAGGACAGATTCATGCGGTACCATGACTTAAGATCTTCCCAGCTGCGTTCCCACACCAGGACCAGATTACGCTCCAATGAAACAGCCGGTATATCTTGACAGGAAAACGCCCAGACGGGGGTCCTCATCCTCGGATCCAACCCTTCGGCCTGGGACGACTCCTGGTGGCCGACCGCACTGGGAACCGCTCCAACACCCACCGACCACGCACGCAACCTAGGGGTCATCCTCGACTCCACCCTCTCCATGACTAAACAGGTCAACGCCGTCTCCTCCTCCAGCTTCAACACCCTCCGCATGCTCCGTAGGATCTACAAATGGATCTTCACTGAAACGAGAAGAACAGTCACCCAGGCCCTTGTCAGCAGTAGGTTGGACTATGGAAACGCCCTCTACGCAGGAGCCTCGGCCAAACTCTTGAGACCGCTCCAACGCATCCAGAACGCCTCTGCATGCCTGATCCTCGACATCCCTCGCCGCAGCCACATCACACCCCACCTGAGAGACCTGCACTGGCTACCGGTCAACAAGAGGATAACCTTCAAGCTCCTCACCCACGCACACCAGGCACTCCACAACACCGGACCAACGTACCTCAACAGACGACTCAGCTTCTACACCCCCACCCGCCAGCGCCGCTCCGCCGACCTCGCCCTCACTACAGTCCCCCGCTTCCGAAGAGCAACCTCAGGTGGCAGATCGTTCTCCCACCTCGCTGCAAAGACCTGGAACACCCTCCCCATCCACCCAAGGCAGACCCAAGACCTGCTGACCTTCAGAAAACTCCTCAAGACCTACCCTTTCGAGCAGTAGCAGCATTCCCCACCCCAGCGCCTTGAGACCCTCACGGGTGAGTAGTGCGCATTACAAATGATATGATTGATTGAGTTATTTCAGCCCCCTCACCGCCAGCTGGGCCGATGACACCCACTCTCCCACTTCTGTTCAACAGCCCAGAGTCCACAGCGTAGACTTACGTGGATTCATATAGAGTCCTGAGGTTCCCCAAAAATGTGCAGGATGCGAATCAGCCGCGGCCCGTCCTGTCCACCACTGTGAGAAAGAAAAAACATTGTCCGCATATAGTGCAATCCTGTCAGACAGGCCTAGTGCCCATTCAAAACCCCGAAGTTGAGCATCAATACGCACCCAGGCCGCCAACGGCGCCATAGCGAGCGCAAATAAATATGGGGACGGGGCAGCCCTGCCTCGTACCCTGCTGGATAGAGCAGGGCTTAGAGCGCTCCCGCACAGACGCCGACAGGTCTGTGTAAAGTAGCATTAGATAGGAAAGAAAGCGCGGGCCGAAGTTGAGCCTCCGCAGCAAGGCAAAAAGGTACACCCAGCTCAGGGAGTCGAACGCCCTGTCCATATCAACCAACAGTAGCGCAGCTGGCTCTCCCAGTTCTCCGCTGGCCGCCACCGCCACATGTGCTCACCTGATATTGTGCCTGGTCGCCCTGAGGCAAAAACCCAGCCTGGTCAGGGTGCACCAGGGTGTTAATGTGGGGCAGAAGCCGGTTGGCCAATGCCTTGGCCCAAACCTTCGCCTCCACATTCAAGAGGGAGATGGGACTGTACGAAACATGCTGCTCTGGCGGTCTTCCTGGTTTAAGGAATACCACCACCTCCGCGTGCCTCCAGTCCCGTGGGGCAGCGAACCACGCTCCCGCCTCTCCTCCACTACCGGCCTAAAATGCGGGGCCAGCTGTAGAAAAAACTTTTTAAAAAATTCACTGGGGAATCCGTTTGGTCCTGGTGCCTTCCCGGGGTTCAGTTCCCCAGAGCAGTGCCCAACTCCTCATCTGTCAGTGGCTGCTCCAGTCGGTCCCGCACCTCATCCGACATGACCTTGGGCGGAAGGTCATCAATGAATTTATCTATGACTGCAGCCGTGAGGCATTCCTTCGGGGCGCAAAGTTCCGCATAGTACACAGCGAAGCTTTCAGCAATAGCCGGGGTTTCGGCTAGTGGTGCCCCCGTTGGACCCAGGACTTCCGGCAGGGCCTGGGCATGAAAGGTACCCTGGCATAGGTGATGCAGCATCTTGCTGTATTTGTCCCCCCCATTGATACATCCTACTACGCTTCGCCAGCCATGCTTGTCGGGCTTCATCCATTAAAAGGGCCCCATAATGTTGTTGTGCCAAGATTAGTTGCCGTCGGACTAGGCCCCCTTCCGCCTTCCGGCACCTACGTTTAAGCGCCTCAACTCCTGCCTCCGCCTGCAATAGCTCCTTCCTACGCACACCAGAAAATATACACCCCTCTCAGTGTGGGTTTTAGTGCCTCCTACAGCGTCGCGGCACTCAAGATGGACCACACATTAACAGCTGGGTAGTGGTCGAACGCTTCATTCATACGCTCCCTATAGTCCTCTTTCTGCAGATGCCACACAGACATTCGCCATCTAAGTGGTTGACGCCCTCGACCCGTCTGAAGTGTAAGGGCTACTCGTGAATGAGAGACAAAATCCTGGCGACGAGAGTGATCGTCTGGTGGAGGACCGGTGGTGAAGGTCTAGTTCGTAGTTCCAAACAAGAAGTTAAATTGCAGCAACTCCTGGGGGTCTATATATTATTTCTGTCCTCCAGGATTGTTGTGCAGCCGGGCTTGATCAGGTGCTATACGTACTGAAGGTTAGCAGCGCCCGGGCTCCGGATGACCGCATATGTCTCTCTCGCGAAATCTGGTGGAGTAGTAAGAAGAGACTTTGAAATAAATATACATTTTTTCTTTGAGGGGTCAGTTATATAAGCTCATGTGCACAACCCATGGATGGTGCACCGCGAATACTTTTTTTTTTTTTTTATATTTATTTTATTAGGAAAAAGCACCTACACAGAGTACAAAAATCGTTCGCCTACAACCCATCTCGGGCCGGCAATAGGTCTTCGTGTAACAGCAATGACATATACCATGGTACATGAACCACATGGAGGCCAATAGTAGAACTCGCCGGATGTCCGTGGAGGGAGACCCTCCTCAGTAGGCTTGCACTATCTGCCAAGTAGCGTGCATTTTGAATACATGAACCAAGCAGGAAATTTCTAGTTTTTCTCCCAACCTATTCCTAACCCCGGAAACGCCCCCCCCCCCCGTAACTGGTCCCTCATTTGCGCTCCCCAAGTGAGTCCTCTGGTGTCTCTATCAGATGTAGTGTCAGATGCAGCCTACCTCTCTCCCTACAACCAGGGTGCCACCCCCCCGCCGCGCGGTTTTAGGGCCAGTGTGTTCCCTACGCCTATTCAACGCTATTCGTGCAGGGGAACCCCCCGGGCAGGCTAATCAAGTGGCTCATGCAAGAGATCCCCCTGAGTCTCCCCATCCTCTTCCTCTGAACCCACCGCGTCCGTCCTGGAGGACAAGTAGGTCTGGTGCAGTCCCCAAAAGTTCTTGGGGCGGCTTCTGGGCGGAAGGAGCTCGCTGTAGGTGTCCGCCTGCGTGTTACAATACAGCATATCGCTAGCCCATCGCTTAAGTGTAGGTAGTGGTCCCCTCATCCAACACAATGCGACTACCCGCTTCGCAAGTAGCATTCCCATGCCCACCAGTTTCCTAACCGAGACGGGGACCGGTTTCGTGTAACCCATTAGAGCAAGGGCAGGGTCCATTGCCAGGTCCATCTCCACAATGGCGCTCATTTCAGCAAATACACCTGCCCAGAATCTCTGGATCCCCGGGCAGTTCCAGGCTAGGTGCAGGAAGTCCGCAACTTGTGCCCGGCACCTCTCGCAGTGTGGGGAGTCGCGGAGACCGTACCTGTGGAGCCGTTCCGGCGTGTGATAGACCCTTTGCAAGAATTTAAAGTGGACCAATCGGTGCCTCCCGTTTAGGGAAATGCGCCTAGTAGCTGCAGAGCAGTATGCCCACATGTCGTCATCAACGTGGGTGTTTAGGTCTGTCTGCCAGGCCAAACGCGCCCTAGTGTAGAGCAGGGCCGTGTGTTCGTGGCCTATCTTGTACAGCCTAGTGATCAGCTTCTTCGGGGATTCGCTGTCTATAATACACACCAGTTCCGGGACCGCAGGGGGTTCCTCCATGTCCGGGCCCAGCAGTCGCAAGAGTGCACTCCGAACTCGATGGAACTGAAAGCGTTGGAGCAGTGTTATGCCCTCTACCCGATGCGACATCTGCGCCCACGTCTTCGCCTTGCCATTGATAAATAGGTCTCCCAGTGTGTGCGCACCTAGTTCGCGAAGGGCCCTATGGACACCCGGTTCCGCCAGGGTCGGCAGCCAGAGCGCCCATTGTATAGGCATGTTGGGAGCGTACATCAGCTCCTTGTTTTGCCGTTGCACTATGGAGTGCCATGCGTGGTTGGTGGACGACAGAGAGTCCAGAACGCCAACCCTACGGTCCTTGGGGCCGCAAATGGTAGCAGGAAGTGGGGTAGGGTCCGCGAACAGCCGTTCCAGGATCACGTGCGGAATGTCTTGTTTGCCATGAATCCAAGTGTGGAGGTGGGAGGCCTGCGCAATCCTGTAGTAGCGCTCCAGGTCCGGGGCCGCTAGTCCCCCCTGCTCGTACGGTAGTTGTAGTACCTTCCATTGCACCCTAGGTTGTTTCCCCGCCCACGCCAGTCTCACCAGGAGTTTGTTTAGAGTCGCGAAGAAGGCTTTCGAGAGAACAATCGGGAGATTATTGAAGAGGAATAGGAACCTCGGGAGAATGACCATTTTCATTAATGCAATGCGTCCCATCAGTGACAGCGGGAGCTTAGACCAGCGCTCGACGTCATCCTCGAGTTTGCTGTAGGCAACTCCGTAGTTCTCCTTCAGCATGACGTCCGGGTCCGTGTGGAGCATGATGCCCAGATATCTTATCGGCTCAGTGGACCATTGGAGCGGGTAGTCCATCTCGAAGGGGACAGTGATTGGGGTCAGTGGGAAGGCGACTGACTTCGCCCAGTTAACCTTCAACCCGGACAGCGCGCCAAACCTCACAACCTCCCTCAACACTGGGGCTATATTATTGACCGGGTCCCTGACATAAAGGAGGGTGTCGTCCGCATAGGTGGAAATGCCTATCTTGTAGGTGGGGTAGTTAATGGCTTCATACGAGTGGTACTCCCGAATTGCACACGCCAGTGGCTCCGCCACTAGGGCGTAGAGTAGCGGGGAAAGGGGACACCCCTGTCTCGTACCTCTGCTGATGGAGATCGGTTCCGAGACTGCGCTCCCCAATCTGACTCTGGCCGTGGGTTGATAATAGAGGGCGCCCAGCAGTTGGAGGAAGACCCCTCCCAGTCCCAGCTTCTGCAGTACTTTGCGCATAAAGGGCCACTCCACAGAGTCGAAGGCCTTCTCCATGTCTAGGAAGACCGCGATGGCTTTGGTATCATGCCTGGTGTGTTGCATGGCTCCCACTACTGTGCGGATATTGTAAGTGAGGTTCCTAGCCGGTATGAACCCAGCCTGCTCTGGGGCCACCAACTCGGGCGCCACCAGGGCCAGCCTGGTCGCCAGCACTTTTGCGTAGAGTTTGGCGTCCACATTGAGTAGGGACAAGGGGCGGTACGAGCCTGGCAGGTCGCCGGGCTTGCCAGGTTTAAGTATAGTGACAATGAGCGCCTCCCGCATGGATGGGGGCATAGCACCGTTTTCGCAAATCTCGTCAAAGAGGGTGGAGAGGTGGGGGAGCAGCTTATCTTTGTACGCCTTATAAAAGGCTACCGTCAGGCCGTCTATCCCAGGGGCACTGTCCGCTCTCATGGTGGCTAACGCATCGGATATCTCATCGCAGTGGATGGGGGACATCAGGAATTCCCTCTGCCAATTCTCCAGGAACGGCATCTTGATGTAGTCGAGGTAATTGTCAATTTGATCCTCCACCCCCGAAATTTTAGTGGTGTAGAGCTCCTCATAGAAGCTCCTGAATTCCGCCAATATGTGTGCCTCCTCCGTGAGTACCTCCCCACCTTTGGTGCGCAGTTCCGCAACTGTCTGCTTGCGCCTAGTGCCTTTCATAATCCTGGCAAGCAGTGCACCCGGGCGGTCACCCTCCCCATATGTGCGCGCCGCCGCATATTTTCCTAAATGTCGTACCTCCCTGTCCGCTTCCTCGTGAAACTCTTTCAAAAGTTCCTGCAGGGTGTCGTCCCCGAGCAACCCCGGGTCAAGGAGCTGTCGGCGTTCATAGTCTGCTATGCGCCCCTCCAATAATTTCAGCCTGTTTCTGATCGCCTTGAGGACCCCCTGGTGTTTCGCTATGACCATCCCCCGCACATACACCTTGAAAGTCTCCCAGATTGTCCCGAAGCTGTCCACTGAGCCCAGATTGGTGGTAAAGAAATTGTCTATATCCTCTCCCAGGTCAGCCCTGAAGGCCTCGTCCAGCAGTGAGTAAGGTGGAAAACGCCACGTGAACGGCGGGATCCTCTGCTGGGGAGTGTGCCACTCTAACAGCACCGGGGAGTGGTCCGACAGAGTGCGGGGGAGGACACTGCAGCCCTTGATCATGGAAAACAGGGAGTGTGATGCCAGCCAGTAGTCAATCCTGGTATGAATGTTGTGGTACGCCGAGTAGTGTGTGTACCCCCCCTTGGCGCTATGTCTCTCTCTCCATACATCCACCAGACCCAGCCTCAGCATTTCTACCTGCATGTGCTGCGCCGCCGCCGCAGGGCGCCTGGCAGGGCCCGCAGACCTATCTAGTTCTGGGCAAAAGGTGAAATTGAAGTCCCCGCCCCAGACCATATTCCCAGCGGACCATTCATTACAATGTGCCGCTACCGCCGCATAAAAGTCAGGGGAGTCATAGTTGGGGCCATAAACATTCATGATCAAGAAGTCGTGTCCCTTGCCTGTGCACTTGCTCAATACAAACCTCCCCTCCGGGTCCGCCTTCACCAAGGCGAGTGTTAGCGTAGACTTCGGGTTAACCCAGGTGAGGACCCCTCTAGCGTGTGTGGTGAATCCTGCATACGTAGAATGGCCCTGGAGCCCCCTGTGAGTTAGCATCTTGCTGGTGTTGGGGAGATGTGTTTCCTGCAGCAGTGCTAGGTCTATGTGGTGCCTCTGTAGGTAGTGTAGCACCTTGCGGAGTTTCCGGTGATCATTCAACCCCCTCACATTCCAGGTGAGAGCCCGGAGGGACTCTGAAGCCCGTAGTGGGTCTGCTCGGGTCGTGTCAGCCATGAGCATCGCAAGGGGACATCGTTTGTAGCGTGATGGCAAGGGCCCCCTCCCTCCAGTAGGGGCAGCCGCACACCCATCTCGGAGCACTTAACTTGTTAGAGCACATAACGGACCTTCCCCCAAACCTCCCAAACAACCCTGAATCCAAAACCCCCGTGACCCCCCACCGCCCACAGTCAACCAACCCCAACCTGGTGTGACCGAAACCCCTATATCCACCCCCCCCACCCGTCATCAAACTTCCCCGAGCAGTCTCTAGAAGAGCCGCAAATGCTGTAAGCGCGAGGGCAGAGGTAGCACTCTCGATGTCCGATTCGACCTCAGTCCGGTCGCCTCTCCTTCACAGTTTCAATAGGCTGCCCCCACGCTAGCGCCCCCAATTGCAAGCGCGGCTGTGAGTCATGATAGCAGTATCGCACCCGCCTTATCGGGCGTCCCCCCCCCCCCTTGGCTCGCAGCAGTGTCCCCATGTGTCAGGGCCCCAGCAACACCACCCCAGGACGGACCAAGCAGTGTCAAGGCAATTGCCGCCCTCCACCCGGCCCCACGTCGCTTGAGCAGATCTCACCCGCAGCCTCATGTCCAGAAGCACAGCAGTGGTGCGCCCCGAGTGGGCCCACCTCGGTCCAGTCTTCAAGGATTGCCGCAGAGGCTGGTGCAGCCGGGCCCTTAGAGGAAACCGCTACTCCCCCTTTTCACACTAGTCCTGCACCTCCATGTCGTCGTTGCCAGTGCGCTCCTCCGCAGTCGCCGACCTGTCCTCCCGTTGCTCCTTGACCCATTGCTTCAGGGATTTCTGCAGCTCCTTGGGGTCTGTGAAAAAATGCGAGTGGCCCTGCCTGTTGATGCGCAGCCGCGCCGGGTACAACATGGCGTAGTCCAAGCCCAGGTCCCTGAGTTGCTGCTTGTAGGGGACAAATCGCCGACGCTCCTCCTGTACCTTGGACGTGAAATCAGGGTATAACGAAATGTTCATCCCCTCGTATTGCAACTCTCCCTTTTCCCTGGCTGCGCGGAGGGCGGCATCCCTGTCCCTGTAGTTGAGGAGTTTTGCTATTATCGGCCTAGGGTTCGCACCCGGCGGAGGCCTCGGCCCCAGGGTGCGGTGAGCTCGTTCCACAATGAACATGGGGGAGAAGGTATCGTCCCCCAGCAATGTCTTAAGTAGCTTCTCAACGAACAGTTCCATTTTCCCCGTTTGGGTCGACTCCGCCACACCCGTGACGCGGATGTTGGAGCGCCTGGAGCGGGCCTCCAAGTCTTCGGACTTTTCCTGTATCACCTGGAGCAGCCTTCCAAACTGCTTGCGGTCAGCGTCCCATGTCGTTTGCGCCTCCTCCGCCTCCGTCAGCCTGCGCTCCGCCATGTCCAGCCTCTCTGCGTGTTTATCCACCCTCTCCGTCATTCGATCCATCCGGTATGCCAGGGCGTCTATCTTGGTGCCAATGGCAGCCATGCCCTCCTGCAGGCCCTTCTCCATCGTGTTGAGCATGCCTTTAATTTCCGCACACAGCGCGGAGCTCGGAGCAGCAGCTGCTCCCGGGGGCTGGTCCGCCGGGGGGTCCGGCACCTTCTGCCTCCTCTGGTCAAACGATAGTTTAGGTTGGGTCCTGTCGCCCTTGACCATCACCGCAGCTGATGGGGAGGCCTGCGCCCTCAGTCCTTATAGTACTGGTGGTCCCCCAGTGGGGTAGGCCCGTTTTCTGTAGCGTGTGGGTCTGCCTGGTCAGCACCGCCACAGGGCTAGGTCCGTCGGTTTCACGGCCCCGCTGGGCGCCTCGGTGTCTGTATGCCCCCAACCAGCTCAGGGATGCAAGGTCCGTGCAGGGGGTGCTCTATCTCCAACCTTGCCCGTTTCTCATCAGGGCTCTCTCCGGGTGGTCAGGCCGCAAGTTCAGGCGGTCCGGCAGGCGGCAATGGCGCCCTCGGCAGAGCAGGTCTCCACCGGCGCCACGTGGGTCCACTCGGCAGGATCGCAGCGCCGACGGGGTTCTCTCTAGTACCCCAAGTCCTTCAGGGCGCGAAGTCACTGTGGCAAGTGCCGCCGTGCGGGCCCGGAGCACAGTGGGGGTTGTGGCTGCAGCCGGTCCCAGTACGCGCAGTGCGCGAGGCGTCTTCAGCCAGGGGCCGCACGTCGGGTGACGCAGCCCGGCCTCGCGTCCCAGGAGAGCTCGGGGATCTTGGCCTGGTCCGCCACTCTCCGGACGGTGGCGTCGCCAGGGGAGCCCTCGGTCGGAATCCTCCCAAAGTCGCGTCGGAGGTCCGCGGGGGGGTAGGGGCGACAGCACCCACCGGAATTTCACCAATGTAGCCGCTATGCCAGGATAATGAGCAAGTTTTCAGCGGCGCTAGCGCGGAGCTTCGCGCTTATGCGTCCACCATGAACGCCGGCTAGCTCCGCCCCCGTGCACCGCGAATACTTTGATCCACATCTTGAATACAAGTGATTTTTGCTCTCTGCTTGATAAACAAATCTAGCTAAAACTTCAAGCGCGGCTGCACAATAATCCTGGAGGATAGAAATAATATATAGACCCCCAGGCGCTGCTACAATTTAACTTCTTTTTTGGAACTACGAACTAGACCTTCACCACCGGTCCTCCACCACACGATCACTCTCGTCGCCAGGATTTTGTCTCTCCTATCCTTGCCCTGAAGAAGTCCCGTCTTGGGACGAAACGCGTCGGCTGTTCATTTTTTTCTGTTAAAAAATAAAGAACCAAACAAACAAGACTTCTGGACATCACTATTTGTGCTTCGACATTAATACTGTTACTTTTTTACAATTCCAATTTATGGTGCACCTGTGCTTTTTCTCGTTACATGTTAAAGTTCTGTTTAGGACTGTCATTGTGATGGCGGGTGTCTTATCGGTGTGCACATAATCCCTTTTTGAGTATCAAGAAAAGGGTAAATTTACCATTGAGGTTATTTTGGATCAGGTGCATCCTCATGAAGGTTCCGTCATCTGCCATGTTTTAGGCTACTCTTGAATGGGCCGACAGGCCCGGGGCAAAATGTCAGCCGATACCACCCTGCTCACTATCACCCTGGGGATAAAGAGATAGTCGATTCTTGACAACGAGTAATGCACTGCGGACAGGTATGTGAATTTTCGGCGATTTCCATGGAGGCGCCTCCAGACGTCCACCCAGTCAAGCCCCGTCACTAGGAAGTGTAATTTCGTGGGGTGTCAAATCTCCAATGCGCCCCCACGCCTCCATCTATCCCGACCCATCTCCATGACATAATTCCAGTCCCTGCCAACCACCGAAGGTACCTCCGGTATGTCTGCTCAGATGGTCATAATCCTTTCCATGAGATTCCACTACAGGGGAGGAGGAGCGTAAACGCTACCCAATATCAGAAGGTCATCTCCAACCTTGGCCTGGTCAAAAATATACCGCCCCTGTGTGTCTAACCAGTGTTTTTCGTGTGTTTAGGGGACCCTGCGGTGTATCAATATCGCCACACCCTTGAACCTCTCGTAAAGCCAGGGTGAAAGACGTGTTGGAACCCCTATCTCTGCAGACAGAGGGCCTTGGTGCCCATTAAGTGTGTTTCCTGTAAAAGGAGCACATCAGCATCCACCCGTTTGGCTTGTCGGAATATGGCCCCACATTTAATCTTGTCCAGAGCCCCACTGATGTTCCAGCTAACAATGCGGTGGGTACCAGGGGTCACCCGCATCCCATGCGATGTATCGGCCATCCCGACAAGCATTCATCGCCAAGACAGGCAGGGGAACTCTGCGGTGTGTGTGTAATAAAGTGTGGACCCAATGTGGATGCGCAACCAGGAAACAGAAACAACCTGTCTTCCCACAACAATCCCCCCCCACCCCATACCTCAAGAACACTGAAGTATCTGTTGTGGCCGGGCAGTGACCCAGTTCCCAACAGGGGGACAGGAACTGCTCCGGCCAATGGATCCCCAACTTGGGCACCTCTCCAGCCAGGACCTGCCCAATTTCAATCTTATCTGGCCATTATTTCACAGTTCGAAGCCCTGTAGCCCCCCGCTGGCCCATAAATAAATCTACTGATGTCTGTCTTTCAGAGGCGGACCCCCCCCCCCCCCTCCCCCCCCCAAAGGGGGATTGCAGGATTGAGAGCGACGCCTGGACCGCGACCTCCTTTTGCCCCCCTTCAGCCGGCCCCGGGGCCCCTCCAGGCCACCTCGCTTGATGATGAATCCGATTCCCTACTAGGAGGTGTATGGACCCTCACCCGCACTGTCTCATCAGTCCATTTAAAAACGTCCTCCGGGGTATCAAAGAAATGCGTACGGGAGCTGTACACCACCCGCAGGCGGGCAGGAAACAATGTGTAGGGGAGTTTAAGGTCTCGTAGACGGGCCTTCGCCGCAAGAAATGATTGTCGCTGTTGCACCGGTCGTGTGTAATCCGGGAATATGAGGATGCATGCATGGTTATAGATAAGAGGTTCCTTGGCTCGGGCCTGCTTCAAGATAGCGTTGCGGTCTAAGTATTTCAGGAGCTTTGCTATGATTGGCCGGCAGCGAGCCCCCGGTGGAGGCCTCTGCATGAGTGCCCTGTGGGCCCGTTCCACAACAAAGTAGCGGGAGAGAATATCCGGGGGAAGCCAGCCCTCCAGCCACTGCGTGAGGAAACGTTCCATATTGTCTCACAGCCCTCCGGAAAGCCCATGCGGACCCCCCGTTGCTCCACACCACTCCGGGTCACCTCCCTCTCCCTCCATCCCCCCGCGCGGCCCGACACGACTGCCGAATATCCCCGCCTGAATATCACACAGTAGGGCAGTGGATAGGGGGCGGCAACCACAATGGGGCACACACCTTGCAGGGTACAGGGCCCGGGCTTCACAGCGGGCCCCTCACGCCCTCGAGCGCCAGCGCGGCCGCCTCCAAGTCTCACAATATGTCCGCTGGCGCTCCACTTCGCCCTCTCCAGCCGCCTCCTACATCCGTGGCCCAAGCTGGCCACCGACCCGCGCCGCAGCCTCACCAGTCTCCCTCCAGGTATGGGACTCCAGGCCTCTTCATGAGAGCCCCACTCGGCCTCCCAGTAGCAGAAGTCGGAGAGGGGCCCACAGTCAGCCCACCGGCTGCTCCGTCACCAGGGTTACGCCTCTGCCTGTTAATTTGATCTGCTGAAAACAGTGCGGGGACACGTTCAGAGAACTTTTCATGAGAATCTAAAATTAGCCAGTGATCTCCTCAAAAGCAGTAAAGGAAGTGTGTGCATGAACATTACAAACCACAATTGGAACCAACACCCAATATGCTCCTTTTACCATGAACACTTATAGTTCAAGTCTCAACAAAGTAATTGTCAGAGTTTTTAGGGCACTTACTACCTTAATCAGACTGTTTGTAAGCATTCGTAATGTTTACAGATAAAATACTACAGGAATAAGGATGTTAAGTCATCAGATTATATTTCAAACGAATTCAATGATTAAATTACTTCATTTGCAAAATTGATCATTTCATTTGGTGAACTTCATTCGGTTTTGAAGCAAAAATCATACCAGTATACAATTCAGTAACCTTCCACAATCCTCAGTGGGAAAATATATAAAACCAATACATAATTTTAAAAAGGTACATCAAAATATGTAAAATATAGGAGAATCAATAGCCACAGAGAACCATAAACAAAATTCTTAGTTCAAAAGGAAAATGTCAGTCAGAACACTGGCTGAAATTAATGCCAGTAGACAAAAGGATAAGAGAAAATCGCATTTAAAAACACCTGCCAGAAACCATGATACATAAAAACACAGTTTGGATGTAGATAAAAGTTGTAAATATAAAAATACAGGTCTATTCTGTCTAAAATCCATGGGCAGCAAGAGGGACCTTGTGTACTTATTGCGAAGGGAAGTGAATCTGGTGCAAATGAGCACTAAGAGCATGGTATCATAGACTTCTACCTTAGCATATATACAAGGAGGCATGTTAAAAGGTTTATACCAGACCCCCTTAGGGAACATTAGCTGATGAAATAAGACCAGTCTAAAATAAGTCATAAAACAACCATAATTACTGGGCATTTCCAGAAGAAGGTAGATCTTCTCCTCCTCCTGACGGGTTATATCATTATGTATCTATAAATCAGCTGTTTGGTTGAAGCAGAAGTCTCCCGTTCAGCTGCCACCCTAAGGGTGAAAGCTTGCCTAACCCAAGCAAGATCTTTTTTTTTTTCTTCTAAAAACCCTCTAGATCAAAGAATAAACAAGGTCTCCCTAAATCTTTAAAGGTGGATTTTATATAGTGGAGCCATGGTTTAGATGATGCATTGTTCAGGGACAAACAGAATTACTCCCTCTTGTACCAAACTGAGCACCAAAGTATATGTGGGTGGAAGGGAATTTCTGCTTGGATGCCCTATCCCAAGGCCAAACAGCCCCTCAAAAACCTGTTTTCTGTCACCTTAATTTGATCCATAGTTGCATATCCCCAGATCTCCCACCCAAAAATTTCCCTAGGAATGCATGTGGCCTTGTATACATTTGTCAGTAATTTTGGGGGCCTCCGCTCAAGGCAACTAGCAAATTCATTCAAGCCAGAGATAGCCCCTTTTAAACTCCCTAAATTTTCCTTAATCGGCGGTTGCCAACTAATGCCAGAATTTAATAAAATCCACAGGTAGGAAACATTTTTCACCCTACTTAAGATCTGTCCCTTGTCTAAAAAAATTGAATGTTTTTGTGTTCTCACGGCCAAGTGTACCATAAAGGTTTTTTTTTTTTTTTTTAATTAGTGGATAAGTCCAAACTGTCCATAAAAGCAATAAACACATTAAAAGACGCTGCAGGCCTCTGGCGGTGCGAGCAAATAAAACCAGAACATTGGCATATAAAAGCACAGGAACTGGTCTGCCACCTTCTCTGGGAACATCAAGGTCACAGTTAGAAAATACCCCTCCAAACGATTAATATGTATAATAAATAAAAATGGTACGAGGGTACAGCCTTGTCTAACACCTCTTTTTAAATTAAAGGGCTGGGTACATTCCTCATCAGTTCCATATCTAACTACACATATCAGGCCATTATGGAGATCTCGCAAAAAAGTGACAAGGCCCGATTCAACCCCCATGACCCCAGCTCACCCCAGAGCTTATCTCTATTAACTTTATCAAAGGCCGAGATGAGGTCCAAAAAAGCTAAATGTATCGAACCCCTGCAAGCCTTTGTATATTTGGAGATCAAAAGGTATAAATTAAAATTTTAGCTCCACTGTGCCCTTTCTGGGCCTAAACCCATATTGCAGACAGAATATTGTTCTCATTGGCCCAGTTAGCCCTTCTCCCCATGATGGCTCTTTCTGATTTTAACTTCTACATACATTAGAGAGTTTGGCCTATAACCCGCAGGGTCAGTTATGTCTCCTTTTTTGGGTCTCACTGCGAAAAGCGTGCTCTCGCTGCGAGAACTATAGCTGTCTGCTCAGCCAACAACGTGTGTAGACAAGAGCTGGCCACGCGCACATCAAGAAGCATGGCAGAGTTGGATTCCAACGCGCGCCTTGGGATTGGGTGGCGCGCGTCGGAATCCGACTCTGCCATGCGCCTTGGGATTTGGTCACGAGCGTGAGCTTCTACCGTACACAGCTCACGTCGCGCGCCTCGTATGTTTCAGTTTCGTTTTGCGTGTGGCCGGTGGAGAGGAGCCGAGCGTCGGCGCCCGCGGAGGCATTGCTAAGCGTAGCACTAGGCCAGAGGCGGACTATGGATCGGCTGAAGCAGGGGAGTGGGGCTGCTCAGGGCAGGCCAGAGTGTGGAATCTGCACAGAGCGAATCAAATAGCGCACTGCGAGTACGAACTGGAGCGAAAATCCCCCTTGGAGAATCTCGGCATCGTCAGGTATTATAATAACAAAACCAACTGTGATGGTGTTAGTTTCGTTATCACTCGTGTGCAGGCCCCCACGCTCCAGATGTCCCACAATGTCCAATTATCCATAAACCCCCTCCCCCACCGACATCAAGGGCACTCCCACCCACTTCCTTAAGTCAAGTTGTTGGATACCGGTGTGCAGCACGCCCAGCTCAGAGGCGGCAGCTGGGAGGTTTGTACCAGTTAAAAGCATGCGATTCTGGGCAAACACGACTCCATGCCACTTCCTGACAGAAGCTTTTTATAACCGCGCAGGAAACTTCACAAAGCAGCCGGCAGCTGCCAAGTTATCATATCGAAACCCGCTAAAGCCCATGCCACCTTCCCTTCTGTGAGGCGCGGGATTTGTTATACCGCTGCTTCTAGTTCACAGTTAGGCTAGTGCTGAAGCAATCTTATTTTTCTCTTACTTGCCTCTCAAATGGTTAATATGTGCGATGTAAAGTTCTACAGTAGAAAGAAACCCGCACTGTGCGCAATTACTGACCCAGATACGCTTCCACCTTCTTCTCCATCATGTCCGGTTTTGTTTACTCTTATCTGGTTTAAAGCGTTCCTTCGCACGCAGGCTGTTTGTTTTACATTCACCAGCTCAGGACCGGTGTGCTCCACTGCTCGCTCGGGCTGGGTTTGAGGTGGTAAATTAAATAACTGAATAATATTTCTCGGAATGTAATACTTGAGGAATGAAAATTACCACAATAGTAGTGTATAAACGTATAGCAAGGGAATATTTAGCGCTCAAATGGCAAATACTGTGGAAAAAGGTATTCACATTTTTGGGTCACACTAGTGTAACTGAAAGGGAAGGCTCGCATGACTGCATAACGTAAACTGCACTGCAATTACTATTTGATCTGAATGAAGAGGAGTTTGCCTGAATGTCAGAAGAAAAGTTACAGTCTGACCCTGAAATCGGTGGGTAAAAGTGTCCAAGTCATTTTACTGATTCCATTACAGTTTCTGCCACTACTGATCAATACCAGGCCTCATTGAATGTCAAATACAATGTCTGTAACGGTGGCATGGTTCCAGGATTTTCCCTGGGAGCCTTCTTAATGGGTGCAGAAAGTAGTTCTAGGTGATGTAATAAACGCTCGCCTGGATTACTGCAAGGAGTTGTGTTGGCGGCCCTAACAATACATCGATGACATTGGTTTGCCTCTACATTAAACAAGCATTTGCAATGCAATAGGTCTCGAATTTACACGAGTTTGATCTATTGGCATTGCAAATACCAATGCCTTTTATTTTTGTTTTAAAAATATAAATAAATGGCATTGTCATTTACAATGCCAATAGCTCAAACTCGCGTAAATGCGGGACCTATTGCATTGCAAATGCTTGTTTATACACTGGCAATATTACTGACTGGTGCCAGGCTTCTGGTAGGGATCAGCGTTTAGCTGCATTTATGCGAAGGGTAATGACCAGTGCCCGCAGGTCCACTAGAGACTTCACCAACTCTCCTGGGACCCAGTTAGCTCTTGGTGCCTTGCCCACGGGTAAGGATAAACTTGCTTGTAAATGTATTTGAGCTTGTAAAGCTCACTGCTACCCGTAAGTTTCCTGGCGCTGTATAACGCTGGGGAACCCGTCCTGGCTTTCCCTGTGAGATGGTCCCTATTGGGCACACCCAAGGTGAAGCCAGGCATCCCCGGCGTTGATGGGGCCGTTTGTGGAGATTAAGCAAGCTATTGCCCAGAGTTGCTGAGTGGGACCCATGGTTAGAGTGGCACCGAAGGCAAGATATATTGAGCCCGCTGACATTGGCCCAACACCCTGCTGCGTCGGGAATTGAACCCTGGTCACTTGCCGACCTCTGCTTCTGGGTCTACCGCCTCTAACCAGTGAGCCAAACTACTCCACATGCCATGTTTCACTTCTTCACAGTTAATTGTAAGCCTATCAGCCTTTTGACTGGACTGGGCTGAGAACTCGGGGCACTCGGTCATAAAGGGCTGATAATTGATCCACCCAGGCCTGAGCAGTCACTGGGGTAGGCTGATCAGAAGCTGATCTTCTTTAAAAAAAACTATATTATTTAAAACCCTCCAAAACATAGTACTGGTGTTCAGGTTACTTGGTGTCACTAGGTCTTCCCACAATTCATTCTTTAGCTGATGCTTCCTGTCCCTGAGCGCAACTCTATAGGTGGTCCTACACATTTTGACCTCAACAATACTGTCCCCTTTGTGAGTCTCGAGTATTCCCAATCCAACCTACTCTTCTGATCATTATGATTTCCTTAAACAACTGCTGGCTAACGATGTTGGGGAACCCCCTACGAACCAGTGTACCACCTTGTTTTTGACTTGCTCGTAGGATTCTGATTGGAGGTGTTTTAAGGCCAGAACCAGAACATATGGCATACATGCAGGATAATGTTGGATGGTAACATCGCAGGGGATAGAGCTCGGGGAATTTTAGAAGGTACCTGTGTCTCGTCTCTCAATCCACGTACTCCGGATTTCTGACATGGGAATTCAATGGCGATTTGCCCACTTCCCTCCCAGCTGGGGCTATCTTGGATAATACCTGAGGGGTCATTGTTGTAAACAAATGATGACTGGAGTCATGGGTTCTGCTGCTTGACCGGCCTAGACCCCCGCCCCAGGCTGATCCGGGATATGAGGTAGATGTACATTAGTACCCTCCTTCCAAGTCACTGTAGAGTGATTCCTAGGGCCTAAGAGGGGGATTGCTGTGGAGGTGGGTATCCGGTCAGTACATAGACCTCCTTCCATCTGCTCGTGTAGGGTCTCCACTGTTTTTCCTAAGGTTCCCACGATTTCCTCCAGGTTTATGATTCTTGTTTTGAAGGCATCAAACGTAGCTAGGATTTTACTTTCCATCTTCTGGAGGAATTCCTATGTCATACTAATCTCTGGTTGTGCTGACAAAAAAACCCTTTTGACCCCACTGATGTTATTACTGCCTGTTAATCCCCTTTTACTTTTCCTCCTCACCCCACTTCCTTCTCCACTACCTCTAGTTATTTTCTGAGTTACACTGCTACCTTGCAAGTCGGGGTGATAGGTTTCATCTGAACCTAATTGAGGCCAGGAAATGTTTGAATATAGTTTGTCCTGACAGGGCATTGTAGAGCCTTTAGAAATATGATCCTCTACTACTGTTAGTAAGTCTCTCGTCTGTTAGGTTTGAGTGCGTTGCTCTTCCACTGCTTGGCAGTTCGGGCTGGACTGTTCCCATGGGGCACAGGGTCAAGACTGATTTGCATATGGCTGGGTTCAAACTGGAAAGGCATGGTGAGCAAAAAAACGATGGATTTAGGCCCAGATCCCTGTACTGGGGTGAATGTATGACATTGTTCTGCATTCTGTCCATCACCTGTTATTTTTAGGGCTCGCCTGCTGTGCGCATAGGTATTCATGTTTTATGCATTATTAAAAATCCAAATGTAATTCATGTTACTCTTTGAAGGGTAGCGAGTGTATGTATTTCTGCCCTTATCGGGCCCAGATTTCGCTGTCCGTTTTGGCTGTAGTGAGCATGTGCTGGCCGTGTTAAAGCTTGAACTTGTTTTCTAGGGCCCACTTCTTCTTAATGAAGTAAACTGACCGCGTAGAACTAGACGTTCCCTTCCAGCTGCTTGTTTGTTGCGTGTTTCAAAGCGGAATGAGCTTTAAAGCTTTTAGCATTCCCTATGTTGCTGTTTAAATGAGAATAGGTTTGCCACCATCTCCTCACAATTCACTGTTGCAGTGTCGTGAATTGGTCCAGTCCTTGTATGGGAATCTGTTCCCACAGCCAACATTTTCGGGCATGTTATATTTAAAAAAAAATCTATTTTACCATATTTTGTTTTTCGAAATCCTGGAAATTAAATTCTTGTCCCCTGTCTAAATAAATTAAAAATGTGTTGGGCTCCACAGTGTTAGTGGTATTTCCTGGCATTGTAGTAATGCCTGTTCATTATGGCAGTACCAGTCACTACGCTTCCCTCCCTTGAGAATGGGAAATTACCCCAGGACTGCAAGTAAATGTGGCAAAAATGGGCCGGTTCGAACATTGGGATAAAGGAGGAAATAGATTTTAATTGTTTAAATGAAAGTCAGATTAAAAGCGGCCATTTACTTGCTATCACTGCTGTAATTGTAAATAGAAAAAATGTGGAAGGGCAGTGCATTTGGCTATAATTATGCTTTAGTTCAGAGGTAGGAGCCATGGTGGTAGGCTGGAAGTGTGGAGGGAAGACACATAGTCTGAACCTTTTTTATTTATTTACTTTGTGTTTATTTATTTTTAGCAGAAAAAAAATCTTCCGTCACTTCTGTCACAAAGTCCGTGTCAGCAAGAGCTACAGCGCGTCGAGTGGAACAAACTCCAGCGAAGGGTAGACCATGCTGGATGCTTTGACACATTTTACCCTGTGTTATTGTTTGATTGGGGCTGGAACAGCTGCGGAATATGCACAACAGAGCATGTTTGTTCAACGCCCGTGAAAAATTGTCAGCGAGCATCCAAGCGCGGTTGCTATATCTTAGAGGCGTTAGATACGAAAAGAGGACTGCCCCTGCCTGGACCGTCCTCGCTCTGATAATGTATCAACTATAAACGTATCCATGAATCCATTCACCCACCCATTCACATTTGCATCTATCCATGTGTGCACCCATCCACCATCAACTCCAAATCCACCTCCAAATGCACCACCACATCCACCACCACATCCACCACCACATCCACCACCACATCCACCACCACATCCACCACCACATCCACCACCACATCCACCACCACACCCACCACCACACCCACCACCACAGCCACCACCACATCCACCACACCCACCACTGCATCCACCATCACCACCTCATCCACCATCACCACATCCACCACATCCACATCCACCAACACCAACACCACATCCACCAACACCACAACCTCCAAATCCACCACTACATGCACCACTACATGCACCACCACATGCACCGCCACATGCACCACCACATGCACCGCCACATGCACCACCACATGCACCGCCACATGCACCACCACATGCACCGCCACATGCACCGCCACATGCACCGCCACATGCACCACACCCACAGCCACATCCACCACACCCACAGCCACATCCACCACACCCACAGCCACATCCACCACACCCACCACCACTACATCCACCACACCCACCACCACCACACCCACCACCCCATCCACCACCACCCCATCCACCACCACCACTGCATCCACCACCACTGCATCCACCACCACTGCATCCACCACCACTGCATCCACCACCACTGCATCCACCACCACTGCATCCACCACCACTGCATCCACCACCACTGCATCCACCACCACTGCATCCACCACCACTGCATCCACCACCACTGCATCCACCACCACTGCATCCACCACCACTGCATCCACCACCACCGCATCCACCACCACCGCATCCACCACCACCGCATCCACCACCACCGCATCCACCACCACCGCATCCACCATCACCGCATCCACCATCACCGCATCCACCATCACCGCATCCACCATCACCGCATCCACCATCACCGCATCCACCATCACCGCATCCACCATCACCGCATCCACCATCACCGCATCCACCATCACCGCATCCACCATCACCGCATCCACCATCACCGCATCCACCATCACCGCATCCACCATCACCGCATCCACCATCACCGCATCCACCACCACCACTGCATCCACCACCACCACTGTTATGTTATGTTAAAATGGGACTTTTATAGCGCAACGGCTACTCCAGGGAGTGTCCCGGCGCTTTGTGCTCCCGACCAAAGAAAGAGCTGGAAAACATAACAGTAAAAGAGCAGGGGCCTAAAAGAGGGGACAGACTATCCAGAGAACAGCCAGGTTTTTAAGTCTTTCCTGAAGACAAGCAGGTTTGCGGTATTCCGCAAGGACACCGGTAAGGAATTCCATAGCTGAGGAGCAAGGAATCTAAAGGACCGGCCGCCTAGCCGAGCCCTTTTGATACGTGGCACCCGAGCCAAAGCCAATGTTTCTGACTTGAGGGACCGTGCAGGTCGGTAGAAATCCAACCTCTTCTGAAGATATTTGGCACCATTGCCATGCAAGGCCTTATGGGCAAGAGTCATGGCCTTGAACAGTATCCTCTTCCGCACCGGAAGCCAGTGAAGGGATACAAGAAGGTTGGAGGCACTGGTGCGGCGGTGCAGGCCAAAAATTGCACGAGCAGCAGCATTCTGGGTAACCTGCAGACGCTGAAGGAGATATTCAGGCAGACCCAGATATAGGACATTTGCATAGTCCAATCTGGATCCTATAAGTGCCTGAACAGTGATCCTCCGATGTTCCTCCGAGAGAAGGGGAAAGAACTTGCGTAGCATTCTGAGGATCCCAAAGCATGTTCCCGTAAGAGTAGAAACCTGGGATTTGAGCGAGAGCTCGTTGTCAATTTTAACTCCCAGGTTCTTAGCCCACTTAGAGGACTGAGTGGGAGGGAACATGTCAGCAGGCCACCATCCATGCCAATCTGGTTCCGATGGGCATCCGAAGAATAGTATTTCGGATTTGTCCGAGTTGCACTTGAGGCTGTTGTGTTGAAACCAGCTGAAGACAGCCCCAAGGCACTCGCGGATCCTTTCTCCATCGAACTCTTCGCTCTTGCGACAGGTGAATAGGAGCTGGGTGTCGTCAGCATAAGAGACGATCCGGGCCCCATAGGACTCCGCCAATGTCGCCAGAGGGGTCATAAGGATGTTAAATAGAGTGGGGCTCAGTACAGAGCCCTGAGGCACTCCGACTCCCAATGGCGGCATCTCGGCGGATCCGGGTGGGACCCAGACCGTCTGCCGGCGGTTGGCCAGAAAGGAACGAAACCAGTTGAGCACTGCATCCACCACCACCACTGCATCCACCACCACCACTGCATCCACCACCACTGCATCCACCACCACCGCATCCACCACATCCTCCGCATCCACCAACACCACATCCACCAACACCACATCCACCAACACCACCAAATCCACCACCAAATCCACCACCAAATCCACATCCACCTCCACATCCACCACCACATCCACCGCCACATCCACCGCCACATCCACCGCCACATCCACCGCCACATCCACCGCCACATCCACCGCCACATCCACCGCCACATCCACCGCCACATCCACCGCCACATCCACCGCCACATCCACCGCCACATCCACCGCCACATCCACCGCCACATCCACCGCCACATCCACCGCCACATCCACCGCCACATCCCCATCCACCACATCCCCATCCCCATCCACCACCACCACATCCACCACCACCACATCCACCACCACCACATCCCCATCCCCATCCACCACCACCACATCCACCACCACCACATCCACCACCACCACATCCACCACCACCACATCCACCACCACCACATCCACCACCACCACATCCACCACCACCACATCCACCACCACCACATCCACCACCACCACATCCACATCCACCGCCACATCCACCGCCACATCCACCGCCACATCCACATCCACCGCCACATCCACCGCCACATCCACCGCCACATCCACCGCCACCACTGCATCCACCACCACCACTGCATCCACCATCACCACATCCACCACATCCACCGCATCCACCGCATCCACCACATCCACCGCATCCACCGCATCCACCGCATCCACCACATCCACCGCATCCACCACATCCACCGCATCCACCACATCCACCGCATCCACCACCACCTCCACATCCACCACCACCTCCACCTCCACCTCCATATCCACCTCCACATCCACCTCCACCTCCACATCCATATCCACCTCCACATCCACATCCACAGCCACCGCCACAGCCACCACCCCCACATCCACCATCACCACATCCACCATCACCACATCCACCATCACCACATCCACCATCACCACATCCACCATCACCACATCCACCATCACCACATCCACCATCACCACATCCACCATCACCACATCCACCATCACCACATCCACCTTCACCACATCCACCTTCACCACATCCACCTTCACCACATCCACCATCACCACATCCACCATCACCACATCCACCATCACCACATCCACCATCACCACATCCACCATCACCACATCCACCATCACCACATCCACCATCACCACATCCACCATCACCACATCCACCATCACCACATCCACCAACACCACCACATCCACCAACACATCCACCAACACCACCACATCCACCAACACCACCACATCCACCAACACCACCACATCCACCAACACCACCACATCCACCAACACCACCACATCCACCAACACCACCACATCCACCAACACCACCAAATCCACCAACACCACCAAATCCACCTCAACCTCCACATCCACCTCAACCTCCACATCCACCTCAACCTCCACATCCACCTCAACCTCCACATCCACCTCAACCTCCACCTCCACCTCCACCTCCACCTCCACCTCCACCTCCACCTCCACCTCCACCACCTCCACCACATCCACCAACACCACCTCCACCTCCACCTCCACCTCCACCTCCACCTCCACCACATCCACCTCCACATCCACCTCCACATCCACATCCACCTCCACATCCACCTCCACATCCACATCCACATCCACCGCCACATCCACATCCACCTCCACCTCCACATCCACCGCCACATCCACATCCACCGCCACATCCACATCCACATCCACATCCACATCCACATCCACAGCCACATCCACCGCCACATCCACCGCCACATCCACCGCCACATCCACCGCCACATCCACCGCCACATCCACCGCCACATCCACCGCCACATCCACCGCCACATCCACCGCCACATCCACCGCCACATCCACCGCCACATCCACCGCCACATCCACCGCCACATCCACCGCCACATCCACCGCCACATCCACCGCCACATCCACCGCCACATCCACTGCCACATCCACTGCCACATCCACAGCCACATCCAATCCTGGAAATTAAATTCTTGTCCCCCTGTCTGAATAAATTAAAAATGTGTTGGGCTCCATAGTGTTAGTGGTATTTCCTGGCATTGTAGTAATGCCTGTTCATTATGGCAGTACCAGTCACTACGCTTCCCTCCCTTGAGAATGGGAAATTACCCCAGGACTGCAAGGAAATGTGGCAAAAATGGGCCGGTTCGAACATTGGGATAAAGGAGGAAATAGATTGTAATTGTTTAAATGAAAGTCAGATTAAAAGCGGCCATTTACTTGCTATCACTGCTGAAATTGTAAATAGAAAAAATGTGGAAGGGCAGTGCATTTGGCTATAATTATGCTTTAGTTCAGAGGTAGGAGCCATGGTGGTAGGCTGGAAGTGTGGAGGGAAGACACATAGTCTGAACCTTTTTTATTTATTTACTTTGTGTTTATTTATTTTTAGCAGAAAAAAATTCTTCCGTCACTTCTGTCACAAAGTCCGTGTCAGCAAGAGCTACAGCGCGTCGAGTGGAACAAACTCCAGCGAAGGGTAGACCATGCTGGAAGCTTTGACACATTTTACCCTGTGTTATTGTTTGATTGGGGCTGGAACAGCTGCGGAATATGCACAACAGAGCATGTTTGTTCAACGCCCGTGAACAATTGTCAGCGAGCATCCAAGCGTGGTTGCTATATCTTAGAGGCGTTAGATACGAAAAGAGGACTGCCCCTGCCTGGACCGTCCTCGCTCTGATAATGTATCAACTATAAACGTATCCATGCATCCATTCACCCACCCATTCACATTTGCATCCATCCATGTGTGCATCCATCCACCATCACCTCCAAATCCACCTCCAAATCCACCTCCACATGCAACGCCACATGCAACGCCACATGCAACGCCACATGCAACGCCACATGCAACGCCACATGCAACGCCACATGCAACGCCACATGCAACGCCACATGCAACGCCACATGCAACGCCACATGCAACGCCACATGCAACGCCACATGCAACGCCACATGCAACGCCACATGCAACGCCACATGCAACGCCACATGCACCACACCCACCACCACTGCATCCACCACCACTGCATCCACCACCACTGCATCCACCACCACTGCATCCACCACCACCACATCCACCAACACCACATCCACCTCCAAATCCACCTCCACATCCACCAACACCACCACCACCACATCCACCAACACTACCACCACCTCCAAATCCACCTCCACATGCACAGCCACACCCACCACCACCACATCCACCACACCCACCACCACCACCACACCCACCACCACCACATCCATCACCCCATCCACCACCACATCCATCACCCCATCCACCACCACCACCCCATCCACCCCCACCACCACCCCATCCACCCCCACCACCACCCCATCCACCACCACATCCACCACCACCACCACCACTGCATCCACCACCACCACAACCACATCCACCACCACCACATCCACCACCACCACATCCACCTCCACCACATCCACCACATCCACCACCACCACATCCACCACCTCCACCACATCCACCACCATCACCACTTCCACCACCACCACCACTGCATCCACCCCCTCCACCACCTCCACCACATCCACCCCCACATTCACCACCTCCACCCCCACATCCTCCACCTCCACCCCCACATCCTCCACCACATCCACCATCACCACCACCACATCCACCATCACCACCACCACATCCACCACCACCACCACACCCACCCCCACATCCAACACCACCATATCCCCCAGATCCACCACCACCACATCTATATATGTGTGTGTGTATCTGGCTCTGTGTGTGTGTAGGTGCAAATGCAATGTTCTTGGATTTTCGTCACAATAAAATACACTGAACATAATCTTCACAAAAGTTATTTACAAACATTTAAGCTATTGCCATTATAAATTACAATAACTTTTATTTAAGTATAAATTATTTACAAAATTAAAAGCCATTGTTATTTGTAATATCAATACATCTAAGTCACATAAATACAAAACCTGTTGCATTACAAATGCTATAGGTGTCACATTTGCGAAAGTTATAACTATTGGCATTGTAAATGACAAAGCTATTAATTTAGCTATTTTAAAAAATAACACATAAATAAAAAAAATGTCATTTATAAGACCAATAGCTCAAACTTTCCTAATGCGAGCCCTATTGCATTTCCAATGCTTGTTGCATTTGCTCTTCCACATTAGACATTTCTTTTGTGAGCTCACCCACTGTGTTAATTAAGAAGGACAGGATTGTATTATTTGTTCTAGGTCATTTGTCCAGCACATTATGTGCTTCCACTTTTCTCGTCCCTTTTATATCAGGCTATTAATGCCTCCAGAATATAACACCAGGGCAAGGTGATTCACACAGTAATAGGTGACCAGGAGCGAAAACAGTTCTTCCGTGACTCATTTCAAGGAGGGCAACCCACCTGGTGAAGATCTCCAAACATATATGGCTGGATTCAATGTGTCCTTGCTTACAGGAGTGAGGGAAACTCAATACCAATACACACCTCCTCAAATGCCATTCAAATATATAAGGACCATCTATGAGAATAGTACCTATACGCAAACAATAAAACGTTTTTTTTTTAATAAAAGCAGACTAATCCCGTAATGTGGTTGGCTGCACCTGGCGCAGGGAGACTAAGGCTTGAAGTCCTCCAAAAACCAGATATGCAGGATTGCCCCAAAGCGGCCATCTAATGCACGATTGCTAGGTATCTGCAAACAGGTGTTTATTCAGTGCCTTGGACCTTGTGCTGGTAGTCAGAAGGTGCATCCCATTGCAGTTTTTCAAATAAACAAGCTGGCTTGCAAAGCCTTGGCTAACGATCATCCAGGCTATTAACAAGGGTTCCCACCTCCACAGTTCGATGGATTGAAAAGTCTTGACACAGGGCGAAATCAATGACCACTGTGGTAGGGCGTGGTGAGCAGACTAGATCAAACTGCCGACTTGCATACTGCTCACCAGGCCTCCCACTCAGATGACCACAGGGGACCTAGTACACCTGACTCAAGCATGCCCTGCATGGAAGAGGAGGAAGGTGCAAAACTCTTCAGTAGCCCCAACTAGTATAGGGAACTTTCACTACTCTTGCAAATCCCTCTTCCGCCCCCCCCCACCCCCTCCCACAGTGAGCCATGGTGGGGATGGCCCTGCTCTATCTCTTCCTGGCACTGACTGGCGCAGGATGACCCCCCTCCCTCCCTTGGCCCGAGCTGTCATGGCACTTTATAGCACTAGATGATGACCAAGTCTTCAGCAGGTGTGCATGCTCTCGAGGACTACCTCCAGGGCCCCAGTGATTCATGGGACACAAAGTCTTGCAGCGAGTTTCTCCCTAAAGCAAGACTGGATTAGCTAATGGTAGTGATAGCAGAAGGCTTACCTCCGGAGTGATAGGTAGATAACGACTAATATACAGCATAACACAGTATTGTCAATTATGTGTCTCTTCTAGAGACTAGTGGCAAACCTTTGTGGGCAGTATGGAATGAAACCCTCAAAACACAACTTTTTACAGTCCACACCATGTACATGCTTCATTCCACGTACGCCCACTTTAATCCACCTCTTCCCTTACCTCCACCCTGCTGGCATCAATGTGGCCCTCCGGCACACCTCGGACAACACTTTCTGATGCCTGGGCTCAGTTTCCACATTTCTTTCTCAAGCTCTCGTATTTAGAGATTGGTCCTCATTCTAACTCCGTGTGGTCTCTCCTACTTATGCAGCTGTGCCTGATGCTTGCGTATTCAACCTTCCTTCCAACCTGTTCACCGTTATTTTCCTAAAGGGGAATGAGGGTTGAGAAGAGAGTGCTGATCCCATTGTCCTGCATCTTAATTTATCTTCCTTGGAACCTTACTGACCACTAACTGCACCGCTCCATATCATCACGCCGTGCCTCTGCATGCTCTCTTCCTCTCAATACATGCAGGACCTTCCGTTCTTTGGATAGAGAAACCTGACACTCTACTGAGCTTTCCCGTTCTCCTTTTCCCGCTCAAGTGGCTGCCACTCTGACTGCCTTTTCATAGTTTCTTTTGACATGGATATCGTTCTCTCAACTGTCATAGGGTCTTACGGACACAAACTAAACCAACTTTCATATCTTTTGTTTTTTTATACTATGAAAAGAGCACCTTTGGGATAAACAACAAGATTAATAACGTGTATATGTGGGACTATCGTAATAATTTCAATTATTGTATCTCCGTGTATGCCCACCTTCCCAGTTGAGCTACCCTACCCCACCAACATGTAAGGCAGGTGTGACTAGTGCAGTCATGCCTTATCATGACAGAATTTTGAAATTAGATCATTGTGTTCTACTTTGTATATTACCGTCTCTCTTTTTTGGCCCGTAAATGATATTAAATGCTGCTGCAATGAGTGCCATTGGTGATATTGGTGAATATGTTGGCAGAAGAACTTTTCCTGTGGCAACATTCTTCAAGAGCCATCAAAGCATCCGATTCTTATTATGAATTCTCCCATTTTAAACATCAGCAGAAGAATAGAAATGGTTCACATGTTTTACATTGTAGATAGATTCATAATAGGTTGTCCTTGGAACTAGTTTTCTGAAATAATGTAAACATTTGTGTGTTCTCTTTGTAATTGTGAAACACTTCTTTATTGAGATATGTTGTGAAAAGCACATTGAATTTTAATTTAGCATTCTCTATTGCCAGTGCCTCCAATCAGTCGATCGCGAGCTACTAGTAGCTCGCAGACACATTCAGAGTTGCTTGCAGTCTTGAGTTCATTTTTAAATAGGCACAAGGCCACACTTTCTATTTTAAAGTTAAGAAAAGTCTATATTTATTTTACATTCTTATCATCAGGCAGCAGATAGAGGGGTCTGATAATGAGCAGTGCTCACCCAGATTTATAACCCAGGGTTGGGCACAGAGGTGAAGAACTGAAGCACTGAGGTATTTAACTCTTAAATAAAAGTCCTTGTCAACCAATATTGGAGTATGAAAACAAAATATTTCTGAATGTTTTTAAATAGGAGAAAATTAAAATGAAAAGTTACCTTAATCATTAAGTTAATTATTCATTTTAAGTTTCTCCCATTTCAAAGTGTTGCATTTACAAACAGCAAGTCTATTGCTCCCATTGGCCAGTAGGCACTGTACCATATTTCTAACTGAAAAAAGGTGGATCCTGTCCCACAAGTACAGACGACCCAGGCTCTGCCACCCTTGCATATGTATCACATTCAGAAGTACACATGTTCATACATCCCCCAAAGACCACTCTCTCCCTGACACACATGGCAGCCTGTCATAGTGTTTTTACTCAAAGTATTTTGTTCAAACCATAGTATCTTGCGCTGTGTACATAGGCTTAAAGTCAGTGAAGCTGGGCGGGAGTGAGGGGTGGACTGGTAACAATGTCTAAGTTGCTTAGCCATCATTAGCTCACAATGATTTTCATTGATCTGAAGAAGCTCTAAATACAGAAAAGTTTGAGACCCCTGCTCCATGTTAATATATTTATTTGTGTACCCCTAATTTGGTAACATGTTTCCTTAACTTGCAATAGGTTGGCATGTTTATGGTCTTTTGCAGCGCTCCGATAAGAAATATGATGAAGCAATCAAGTGTTACAGAAATGCCCTTAAATTAGATAAAGACAATCTTCAGATTCTGCGAGATCTATCCTTGCTGCAAATCCAAATGCGAGATCTTGAGGGATACAGAGTAAGTACACTTACTGTGGTTGTGGGAACCTGGGTGCTGTGTTAGCTGAACTCACATAAACACCCATGACGTAAAAATCTTTTGATGTAGTTTCCACAAGTTTACTTGTAAATTATTCGCTAAAATGGGTTCTCATGCTTTGTTCGATCTGTGCTGTATTACCACAGATTACAAACATGGCATTCCCAAACAATTTATTTGATTTTTGTGGTGTGGGTTATTGCTCATCACTGCAACTAGAGAGCTAAACCTCCCAAGTTCTTAGTTGGTGTCCACAAACTGGAGGCTAAGCTGTCCAAACAATAACAAAGGGTATGTGAAAATATACACTTCCAGATACTATAAAAAATTATCGGATAGATTAATTTATTTGATGTTTTTTATAAAGTTCCTCTGTACTGAAATCAAATGTTTGTACACTTTACAAGTAGAACAATGTGTTGAAGACTATACTTCTTACACTGATCAGTGAAATCATGTGTGCAGGAAAGTCTACCCATCTCCTCCCATGTCTGTGTCCTAATACCTGACCCAGGGACCCCACCCTTTACGGAACGTCTTGAGGCATCCTCTTGCGTTATGGATCATCCTTTCAGCCACCATACAGAAACCCATTCCTACTTTCCATTCCCTGAGTGTGGTTGGCTCCCCAGTGCTGGCCATATTTCGCTTTGCCAACAAGGCCTAGATTACTAAAGAGAAGTTTACTTCTGGGTACGTCTACTTACTTGGGTATTCACAGTAGGATGAATTTGGGGTCTATTGGCAGGCTTGTGCCCAATATTTTACTAAGTTCCTCAACTACAGTAATCCAATATGAGCTTATCACGGAGCAGGGCCACATTGTGTGCATAAATAACTCAATCTTGTTTCCACATCTTAGACAGTTTGGTGTCTCTGCCCTACCAAATCTGTGTAGACTGGCCCTGTCATGGTATACCCTGTGTAGACCTTAAACTGGATACTTGATTGCCACCTCCTTCGTGTGCTTCAGGGCTGCTTCCCAATCTGTGCTGCCTTAATTTGACCACCTCGCCCTTCCATTTCCCCTTAAATTTCATTAAGGTATCTGGGACGTTATTTAGGATAGTCCTGTACGTCCTTGAGATCGCCTTCCCAGCTATCTCATCTTGGAGGAGCCTTCTTTCCAGTGGTACATACTCTGGAAGGTCATCTACTACTACTACTACCTTCTCTGCCTGCCCGGTATGTTGTAATTGTAAATATTTAAAATATTGAGTTTTATGTAACGAATACTTCCGTTGTAGGAAACTTAAGGGGATCAGTACACCCTCCTCTGAGTTCACCCAGCTTGGAGATTTCGATTGTATCCCACTGTCCAAAACCCTGCAACTTCCCAAAGTCCTTCAAATGTGACCTCATCCATAGGGGTGTCTCCCGGGTCAACCTCTTGTCCCACTTCGTCATCCTCTCCACCACTTTCCATGCGTTGATGGTCCCCTGGGTCGCTTTCAGTAGGCTCTTCAACCATTTCCCTCGTATAAGTAATGCAGGTATGAGTGGGTCTGGAAGTGGGTCCTCTCCAGCACATATTTTGGGTGATCTCCGGGCATATACCCCTAGTCATGAACACCTATTAAGTGAGCTGCCCTATAGTATGTCTGGATGCTGGGGAGGGAAATGCCCCCATTATCTTGAATCCTCTTCAATGTCCCCAGTGCCACTTTATGGTGACCCCCATTCCATAACTGCGTTCAGACTTCATTGTCTATTCTGGCAAACCCGTTTTCTGGGCTCGCATGGTAGGTGTTTTGGAGCATGTACAGGAGTATCAGGAGTATAAACATTTTATACATAGTCGCCTGTCCTAGCAGCGTCCTGCACCTTACAAAGTCCTCATGGAAATCTGCAATTACCCACCGAATATTATGGTCTAGGCTAGCTTCTTTTTTGGAGGTCACGTAGACACCCAGATAGTTAAATCTTGTCTGTTCTTGACAGCCCAGGAGAGTCTCTCTCGGTAAAGTAGCCTCCCGCCTGGTAGAGGCTTGTCTTGTCCCTATTGATGCGGTGCATGATGCGTGAGGGCCATAGTTTTCAAATATCTGGAAGATAACAGGTAATGTCTCAGTTGGCTTGGTGACATATAGAGGGATATCATCGGCTTACAATGACATCCGTTCGTCACTCGATTCCGCAATCCCCCCGCCACCCCTCCCCCGGTTCTAAATCCAGATAGGTCCAGTTGTGTTCGAATTATGCAGGCTAGTGGTTTCAGCACAAGAGCAAATAAAAGGGGCAAAAGGGGTTCCTCTGTCTCGTGCCCCTCTCAGTGGGGGATTCAGTGGATAGCCCACAATTTACTCTAACAACCAGGTTTTTGTAACAATCGATCCAGGAAATACATTTGGGACCAATCCAGAACTTCACCAAGACCTGTTTTAGGAAGGGCAAATGCCTTTTCAGTATCTAACGACAGGATTATGTGAAGATCTTTCCTGTTTTGGACCACCTCGAGCCAGTTTTTAGAGTCGGCGGAGGTTGAGCCTGGTCGATCTTTTTGCATGAAGCCTGATTGGTCCAGGTGCATTAAGTTACTAATCACTTTTAACGTTTCAATGTTATGGGGAGGGATTGGATGGTAGGACCTGCATTGCGTTGCCGGCTTGCCTGGTTCCCGAATCACAGCTATTGTGGCGCTGCGGAGGTCTAGCAGAAGGGCACCCATCTTCTTAGCTTCAGTGAACATCCTGAGCAAATATGGGCGTAAAATTCTGGCGCTTAGATTTAAAAAAACAAAGGTTCAGTTTGTGTGCCATTATGGCCTGTGATTTTCCCTCTCTTTAAGTTCCAGTGGCAGCCAGTACCTCTGATAAGCCCACATCCTCTTCTAGGGTCTGTCGTTGTTCTCCCAACAGGGTTGGGATTGATACCTCTCCCAGGTAGTTTTCTGTTTGAGTGGTGTCAGTTAATGGCTGAGCCTTGTAAAGGCAGTGTAGTATCTTGCAAAAGCGTTTGCAATTTCCTGAGACAGGAAACACCATCTTCTTCTATGATCGCAGTCACCCACCAGACCTCTGCTGCTTTTCTACCTAGCCAAGCAAACACTTGCCCTGCTTTATCCCTAGTATCGCATAGATGATTTTGCGTGGATGAGATCATAGCTCTGGCTTCTTGATGTGCCTGTTTGTGATATTCCCTGTGGATTATCGATCTTGCGCAGTATGGTGGGATCTGAGTGTGCTCCAGATCTGCCCTCTGACTCGAAGTGTCTGTTTCAGTTTCTCCAAGTCCTGCACCTCCTTTATCTTTCTGTGGGATATGATATTCTGTGCCCAGGCTCTGAGTACTACTTTATAAGCCTCCCAGAGCGGATGTTACAGAGTCTTTGTTCTCATTAAAATACAGTTCTGTGTGTACTCTGATTTCCCTGGCCACCATTTCATTTGTCAGTACCCAGGCGTTCAATCTTCAGGTCTGGGTCTCCCTACTCATCTGGGCACCGCACGCCAACCAAAGCGAGGAGGGGTATGACAGACCTGGCCAAGTATTCAGCTCTTTCTAACCCTCTCACTTTGCCAGCTTGTGCGAAGAGGTAGACCAGTCTATAGAACACCCTGTGAGTTCCAGAATAATAGAAGTACATAGATCAGTGGGGTGATGTCGGCACCAAAGGTCCGAGAGCGCCATACTTTGTGCAAAGCCTGTCAGAACTGTCTCCTTATGAGGTCCCCTTATTGGGCTAGTGCCGTCTAGGGTCGGGTCCCTAATGTCAATGTTGCCCCAAATAATGTGAACGTAGGAGCTGGCCTCCAACAGTACCCCTGCATCTAGGGTTCGCTTTTCGAGTCTCAGGGGAGCATACATACTGACCAGGGTAACATCCCTCCGTCTCCCTTTGCTGTCATGTAGGTCCCATTTGAGTCATCCCATATTTTCTCTATGCGGAAAGGGGCTGTTTTCCTGACTAGGATGACTCCTCTGTGGGATCCTGTGGTGAAACATGTATGCGCTAATGTTGTACATGCCCCTCTTCTCAGGAAACTGCAGTGAAAGCCTCGTAAATTAGTCTCCTGCAGGATGACCACATCCGGATTGTGTCTTTTATTATACCTAGCGACAGCCATCTCTTGACCTTGTTACAGAGTCCATTTACATTCCACAACAGTATGGAGTACCTCCCGTCACCTTGCTCACCTGGGCCCGGCATCAACATTACATGGTAAAATCTGGCCTTTCCACGGCGGACCCCACCGTCTATTCCCGCATATGTAATGAATATGTCCCACTTGTAGCAACAACTTACCCCATCTGTTTTCCCACCCCTCCCAAACTCCCTCCAGCACCTTTCCCAAACTTGCCAACCATGTATTGGGTCAAGCAGCAAGGGCATGGTACGAAATTGACACAAACAAGCTCTGCTGACTTAATCTGTGTATTTTTCTGCCTGTTTATCCCATTCTTTTTTATATATTTAAAATGTTTTATTTGTTTCAAGTGCACATTTCTCATTTGCATAAGTATATTGCATTTGGTGGCATTGCACATGTTACTTATAACATTTTATTTTATTGCAGTTTGATAGTGTATCAAGTATTCCCATGTATGTATTTACATGGTTTATACCGTTTTATAGAATTACGGGTGGCTGTAGAAAGATTAATCTGTTAATTCTTGCATTTGAAAATAATTCAATGTGAAGCCTGCACTTTTGCCAGAGGGTTTAGAAAACCTAATCCCTGGCCATAGTTTGCGTAGAATACCAAAAATCGCTACTGTGGTGGAGATTTGTAGAAAACCTCAACACGGTTTTCTCATTTTATCTGACAACAGCATGGACTTACTTGGCCACCAAGGCATCCGTGGAAGATTGGGGGTGCTGATATATATAAGCACTCGGTGAGAGACCAAAGATTCAAATTCTCTAGCATTGGTATTTTTCGTTAGGAGAGTAGAGAACCCTTTACTTCCACCCTGTGGTTCAAGTTTGGATTGTTTAAAATCGGGTTGATGTGCTACTAAACCAACACTGTCAGGTCTGTACTGTACAGGCCTGTACTGTACTGTATTGTATTGTAATTGCATTTGTATAGCGCTTACTACCCTTGACGAGGCATCAAATCGCTTTTTCGGCGAGTAACGCGCTACTCCTCTACTCATAAAGGATTAGTGGAGAAGTAGTATAGTGAAATATGAAAGTAATTTGAGTGGTGGATATGCTAGTCAGTTATTTGGATTGAGAAGTATAGTGGAGGGATAGAAGAGGGAAAAGGTTTGCATTTATATAGCGCTTGCTACCCCTGATAAGGTGTTGAATCTTTTTTTAAAGAGTAGCACGCTACTGTGGAACCCAAACCGGATTAGTGGTAATTAGTATAGGGAAATATGCAATTAATTTGAGTGGTGGACGTGTTAGTCTGTTATTTGGATTGAAAAGGAATAGTGGACGGATAAAAGAGGAAAGGGTCTAGCGTTGTCTTTTGTTTTTGGAGTTAGTATAGGGAAATATGAAATTAATTTCAATGGTGGACATTTTATTCTGTTTTTTGGATTGAAAATGAATAGTGCAGGGATAGAAAAGGGAAAGGTCTAGATGACAGCCAATATGGATTCATCATATAAAATGCTTGTGGACAGGTTTGAAAATATGAATCACTAAGTCGATTTGACACACCAAATACATGCCCCCTTTAAAACCAGTAATTTTTTTTGTTTCCATACTTGAGTTTTTCAAGAACTCCTCTAGATGGTGCCAGCTTCTGTCAGCCATTGAGGAAATGAATAAACCACAGTCTTTTCCTACCCAATGGTTCTCTTAGGTCAACATTAAGAGAACCCTCTCAATGTGGAAGGGTGAGACGGGATCAAAGATTTGGTGGCAGAAGTTGTGTTAAAAGAGAAAAGGAGATTTACTCTGTTTAAGAGGTGGGTGAGAAAGCTTAATGATGTAAATAAAGAAGGGCTTCCAGGAGGGTGAGTGAAGGCAAGTTTGCTGCAATCTAAACAAGCATTGGCATAGCCAATATGTCCTGCCTTTGGGACCTTATAAGTGTTTTTCCAGAGCTATTGGCTTTGTTAATGTGTTTAAGCTATGTTTACGATTACTTTAATGCCTGTTTAGCAGTAAAATATTGCAATAGTTAGTGGTTATAAGGGCTCCTAGAGCTTTGGGCCTCAGTGTCACTACACCTGCTGTACCATCTAAATAAAGCCTCTTTCAACTGCAAAGGAACTGCAATTTGACTGCCCGTTTAGATGTAAAATGTAGCAAAATTAGGTGTTTAGAGGAGATCTGACAACTTTTTGGCCCGGTGCGATTGCACCTGCTGCACCATTCAAATATATATAAAAAGAAGTGTGATTTTTACCCTGTTTACCAGTACAATATTTATTAACCTGAGAAAGATGAAAGGTGGAGATGGTCCACCAAATGTTAAGCTTGCTTTCTGAATGAGGAAGAGGGAGAAAGAGGAAGAGACATGCCATTGAAAGAGAGGTAGAGAAAAACTAGAGTATGCTTCAATAGAGAATTCTAGAATTTGCAATAATTAGTAATAATCAGCAGAGGCAAAATACACCAAAAATAACATTCTGAAGTCTAAACTTGATCTTGACAATCACTGAACTCTTCAACGTTCAGGATCCTTTTCAGGGCCTGTGAATACATGATTGCTGAAAACATATTTTAATCAAGGATGCCCCGCATTTCTACACTCAATGTGGAGAATCTCATTACACGCACAATGATTTAGCACTCACTGTAGGCGCACCTGAGGAATCTCATACCTGCCGCTGAGTGATTGCAGTCTGCAACAGACTGTGTTTAGCAGTCTACGCAGAACTCGTCTGATTTTAGCAAAACGAGAAACGGCTGCTGTGGCGCTGACACAAAGAATGCATGCACTGCTGGCAATGATGTCCTGGTGATATTACATTGATGGGTGTAGACAGGACTTTAGACTGCGCTGGCTTGTATTCAATTTTGTCATTGGTTGTTCAAATTCATTCTTTTGAGCATAATAAAAGTGGCAGCCGAATGATGTGCCACCGCCCCAGTGTAACCTACCTCCTTTGCAACTCAGCTTTAAAGAAAAGCTTCACCGAGGCTTGGTAAAGGTTTGCACAACACGCACAGACAAATAACATACCACAACCGAGCACGCAGTGGAGCGACTGAAAGAAACCAGCACGGCACGAAAGTGAAAGCTGCCACGAGACCGGCAAATGGAAACAAGCGCGGCCACGCTAATTAGAAACAGATTGCCCCTGTGCGCCGCTGCCTGCTCCCGGAAGGTGTATATCGTGGGAGTCAACATTTTGAGAAAAAGGTGGGACATGTTCCAGCTCTAGGCCAATTGCGTGCCTTCTTTTCTGAAAGACAAACGCAAAAAAAGGCCAATACAATTACTGCAAAAGAAAGCCACACACACACGAGTTTCAGAAAAGTGCAGACCGATTCCGAGAGGTCATCTCCTAGAGCAGCGCTTGCACGCTGCGCTAGGCTTGACCTAAATATGGAGAGTGGCATAAGGGAGCAGAAGGTATTTGTTTTGGCACTCAAGAGAGTAGAACAATCTTGGTCATAAACACCCTTGAAAGACAGAAACAGGCAGACTACATAAAAACGCAAGAGGGACAACATTCACAACACAAGCTCTGTTTCAACTTCCTATAAGAAGACAAACATTTAAAAAACCAATATCAAGTATTTACAGATTCAGCATTAAATATAATAAATATAAAAATACACAATATACAAAGTTATGTGTGCATTGATTTTATTATGTATAATGGAAGTAAGAACCGGCTTCCAAGCAAAGACAACAAATAATACACGTGAATAAATTGCATTGAGCAATTCCACACAAATGTCGGCAAAAAATCTACCTGATGTATTCCAGACTGACATCTAACATTACTCCACAGTGATGTAAAGATTACTATCACTGTGCAAGAAACGCTGCAGAAGCACGGGGATTCTGTAGTGGCAGGAAATCTGAAAGATATCATAGTTGAAGAATTGGAGTTGCAGGCTAGTAATTCATTTTGTTTGTCTTAAGAGGACGACTCTTGACAAGCTGTCGACCCAGCACAACTCCGAGAAACTCACCTTGCCCCACCAGTGAATATATTTAATGGTCCTTGAGGTGCTTTAGAGTTAGAGGCATCATGACACCAAACCCAGCATTTTCAAAGTTTCTGAAAAACCGTCGTGGTACAACCCAATTGGCCATGGCATTGATACGGGGTAGTCCGATTTTAAAGCAGGCTAGCATGCAGGACGGTATCTAGTGCTATGTTACATTTACAACACACAATTTTCATCTACTTACTTTTACAATTCTTTTTTTACACCACATATTCCTTTACAATGCTTGCATTTACTTTCTAAATCTGCATTGTAAAAGTAAGTATTTGCAAATGATTTATATAAATTAAGTTTCAAATAAACTTCACACGAGGCTCAACTTCAAGCTTTCAAACGTTCTATTTTAGCAATGTATTGGTCCTTTAAGCCGCGGAACAATAGATGGCTTTGTCTAATTATAGTGAAATTGCTGTTTTCAAACGCAACAACCGATTATTCAAATAGAACGTTGAAATGCTTGACGACCATCATCGTGGGATGTTTATTTGAAACTTCAATATTGACATTTCACCGCTGTCCCGTGACACCACCAGGATTGGCTTGGTTTTGAACAGCACATTTAAAGTAATGTGCGTGCTCTGATGCAGAGCTTGAATGCCCCAGAATTGCTAACCATAACATTAATTACATAAATAAACCTGCACAATGTTTTTTAATGTTATCTAATTTAAAATACATTTGCACTGCAGATGGGTTGTAAATGTATTTAGGTACATGTAAATAACACATTTAAATATATTGCTTTTGCTTTTATTATCATGACTGATAACTATCCTAGATATTATAGGCATTTCCACTTACCCTTCGGATTCAGTACCCCCAAGGATTCAACCAGACAGGCAGACTAGTTCTGGAATCATCTACATCAAACAAGTCCTTAAAATGGCTTCGCTATTTGAGTGGTAGAATGAAGGATGAAATTAGTTCCTTTCTCCATAGTCATTAATCTGTAGAGTCCGAGGACTGAGCCCACACACCCCTTGTTCCATCACCTTTTCGCTTATATTCACTTATAATAATACCACCATTGGCATATAGATGGCTGCCCACTATATGTGTGAATTACAAGCACCAAAAACTCTTCCAACATCAAAAAGCACTGTCTAGTAGGAGCCTGCCTCAACCTCATCTCATCTTATCTCTGTTCTTCTCCTGCACAGTAAACTGCTCAGCCCTATGAGGCACAAAATCAGACATATTTATTATTTAATTTACTTCCCTAACCAAAGTCTGGAGACTTAGTTACTGCCTTGAATAATTTTCCTGTCACTCACTATGCCAGCTCAGACTTGTATTGCATTACCTCCTGGTTCATTCTTGCTGTGGACTAAGGATCGGGTAATTCCTGTGGAAACAAGCTTAAAGGTACACTAAGTGAATGGTCTAAACCTAGGCCTCCTGGACATATCCTTTTCCAAACAGCAGAAGATCCAAAACTCCACATCCAAACTCTTGCCCGGAGATCGACTCTACCAGTCCATTAAAACTACAATATAGACACTGTTCTGGGTCACAGTAGGTGATAGGATACCATTTAAAGTGCTTTATGTGGTGCACACAACCTTTTGTGGAACCAGGCTCTTCTGCCGGATAGCAGCAGGATGGCTCCGTGAGATAAGTGCCCCCTGATGACCTCTTCTGTGTTCTGCAGGCCACAAGATTGAATCCTGGCAAGGCCACCTCGGCTTTCCATCCTTGATAAATTGGGTAGCAATACTACCTGTTATTTATAGCACTTAGAAATAGCAAACATGTATTATTGTTAATGAAAAACCAAGTTCTAGAACTAGGTAACCCAAGCACCAAAATACGAATAGACACAAAAACTTCAACTCTGGTCCAGTAATAACCCCAGGCTAAATGTCCCCACCTTTTATGGCAAGCAAAGGCTACAAGTTCCTCGCCAACCGCAGTAAATCTTTGGAATGCTCTTTGAGACCATAAACAAAACAGGAAGCATATATGCATTCAGCATTTGTGTGGAAACGCATCTTTTCCAACCAGGCAGTTGTCTGACAATTTATTGAGTTTGCTTGTACAGAGAATCAAATTTGGTCACAGTGTGTGCTTTAAATTTTTTCATACAATCAATGTGTGTTTAATTTTACATATTTCTGTAAATTTACTACAGGAAACGAGATATCAGCTTCTTCAGTTGCGCCCAACTCAACGAGCTTCATGGATTGGCTATGCCATTGCATATCATTTATTGGAAGATTATGATATGGCCTTGAAATTACTGGAAGAATTTAGAAAAACACAGCAGGTAGGATATTTTTTACAAAAGCTAAACATTTTTAAGTGCATTCCTTACTTGCTTATGTAACGTACATTGATTCTGATGTCCATAGTTCACAAAATTTGTATCCAGTGGTTCACTCATTAAGAACTTTTAGCTTTGCTTATAAGAGATCTAGAACTTTGTTGTGATGCCTTTTTAATAATGCCTACAGACAGCTAAACTGTCTGTTGACAAAAGACCTATTGTGGACCATATCCAAAAGTTACACTAGGCTTGGTGTCAGCCCATTGCTTACCATTGGTTGCTTTCAGGTCACTCTCCTTTGTTTACTTATTATTCTATGACTTTCGTTCCACTTCTTGTGTTTGTCCCTCTCTTGGAGCATAGCTTCCCAGGTCAACCTTTACCCATTCACTGTTCACATTCAGGGAACTACTTTTTATTTTTCATTCAGCACTCCATCAGTGTGCATGTGACATCTTGCTCTGTCTCTTGTGTTCTGCCTCCTCCCTTCGAAAGCATTCATCCCGCGCTCTGTTCCCCCCCCCCCCACCCCTCCCAGCCTTTCTGTGAAAAGTCAGCAACAGGTATATTGTTTCCAGGTTAAACTAAGAGCGTACTTTACGGTTTGTTTTTTCATTTATTGCATTCCACATATTCCATGGCACACAAACATTTTTATGGTGCTGGAGGAGGGGATGGCTGCTGCACTCAGTTGGTGTTTGAGGTTAGTTTATGTGCATTTGTATAGTACACAACTTGAGCAGCAGGGTATCTGGTGCTGAAACTGGAGCTGTATGAGCTAGGTGAAGAGATAAGGTGGTCGTGCCTTCTATGTCAGAGCCCCTTCCTCAGTTTCCTCTGGAATTAAAAAACGGAGGAAGCGGCTCTGATGTTCAGGAGCGGGTCTTTGCAGGCTTTAGGAGTGACGTAGAAGGCACGACATCCGTATCTGGTTCTGGGTATGCGGGCGGGGGTGGGGATGGGCGAGTAGAAGTCCGGCTGATCGGGGGTGTTTGGTAGGTTTGTGGAAGTTATACGGCTGTTGAGGTATGTGGGGCCAGTGTTGTGTAAGACTTTTTGTGTGAAGTTTGAAAAGTAGCTTTTTTGTGAATTTTGAAACAGTGACGATCTGTGAGGGTGAGTCTACCTGCTTGAGTTTTTTTATAGCGTGGAGTCTTCCGCTAAGTTGAACGTTGTTTCCATCCTAGAGTGCACTGCTGTAGTTCAGCTTGCTGGTGATGGTTCTGCGAGTGTTGGTGGGGAGCCATTTGAAGGTCTTTTTGAGCATCTTGACTGTGTGAAAGCAGGAGTGAGAGACCGAGCTCACTTGGCTAGTCATGGTGAGTTGGTTGTTGATTGCTATTACAACGTTCTTTGTCGAAAGAGGTGTTGGTCAGAGTTTGGCAGGCCACCAGCAGCAGGACCAATGATAAGAATGTGCATTTAAAATGACTGAAAATGAGCTGTCTTCCCTTGGAGGTCGATACAACTACTCCCAGGGTTATTGCAGACAACCAAATGACTGCAGATTTGTTTCAGTTCAGAGTCGTGTGAAAAGTAAATTAGGCCTTGGCAAGTTTTCTTTGAAATTCTGATATTTCCCCTTTTTGAATAATTCTGTTTAGTTTCCCGAGTGATAAGTATTTGAAAATTAAACTGTGACACTTAAAGAATGACCATATTGAAATCCATTTTCCTTTTTGCAATACCTTAAGATTTGTTTGCTGTTTTTTTCCAGTGTTGTGAAATGTTTTTTATTTTACTGTTTTTTCTAAACATTGCTTTACAAGCAAGTTCTAGCCAAGCCAGTTGTGTGGCACTCTCAATACAAACGGGAGACCTACTAGCTTTCCCAATGCTTATTTAAACGTATACTCTGGACATCTGAAAAGCCTGTTCTTTTTTTTTCTGCCTTGCCAAAACAAGTTCTCAGCAAATCCTTATTTATTAAGTTATTAATCAGTGGTTGTTCATGTGATTATACAAGTGAAGACTGTCCCTAACCTTAAATCGCCCACTGCACCCTAATTTGTTTTACCACATGTTTTGATTTTAAACTGTGTGGTATGATACCTATTTCAAGGCATAACTGCTGTTTATTAACGGAAATGAAGAGTTCTCCCAGTTAATTTTAGGTCCAGAGGGGGGAGACAAAGACAAACTAGGCATAAAGGGTACCTCTAGAAGGACCTATATTGCTTTTACAAGGAATATATCCTAAAAACATTCACATTAGAGGGATGCTAAAGAGGGAAGCCAAAACTTCAGAATATTATCAAAACATTTTTATTTATTTTTTTCGTATATTTTAGTTTATAGATATTTGCGCATCTGTACATTTCATTTTGTCGCATAGCATCATTGACATAAGTTCATCAACATTCATTATACAGTTTATATAATTAAATAAAGTGCAAATTAAGAAAGAGAATAAGGAAGTGCCCCTAACAATCTAGTATATTGCTAACATACATACACTCTCACATACCAGTCATACCTCTACAGTAGTTTAAAAAATACCTAACAACATAGAAACAAAATTAAGCACAATAGGACAATAACCTGAAGGTGTACTTGGTAGTTTACAGTTGGAACCTAGATTTAACAGTTCTGCCAGGTAATCATTGGTCGGTGTGTCGTTGACCAATCTATATCCAGATTTTTATGGATGTACGGCCGACGTACGTTTCGGTGATGGAATCACCTTCCTCAGGGCCAAAGAAAAACAAGAAATAACAGACTAACATATATACATGATCTATACATAAGTTAAAAGGAACTGGGCATTGCAATGTTTTTTCTTTTTCTGTTTTGGATTCACATGGATACACATTGATTGGACATATGTAAGAAAGCGACAGTGGGTACTCCCTCTAACTGCTGCTAGTAGAACCAATTCTGTGCTGCAAAAAGTGCCTTATGTGAAAAGATCCACAGGTTGATAGCAGATAGTTGTTCCAGTAGATGATTATAAAGATAAGGCGCTTGTATGTGGTTGTGATATGTCATCTAATAATTCTGGACATAAGACATAGTAATTCCCGATGTCTGAAATTTTGATGTGGGGCAGCCTCTACATCTTCCTAGGCGAGGGCTGTCGCCGTAGCATGGGGTTCCTGGGTCTGTCCGAACCCCGACAGACCCACAGACAGACCCAGGAACCCCATGCTACGGCTATGCGACAAAATGAAATGTACAGATGCACAAATATCTATAAACTAAAATATACGAAAAAAATAAATAAAAATATGTTTTGATAATATTCTGAAGTTTTGGCTTCCCTCTTTAGCATCCTTCAGCAGGACCCTGATGTGATTACCGCTGTACAGGCCTCAACCTCTGAGTTTTTTGTGTTGAACTCCGACTCAACAACCCCAGATGTTGTCTGGGACGCCTATAAAGCTTGGCTCAGAGGGAAACTCCATGGAGCCATCTGTTATAAGAACAAGATCGAAGCCATGGTATTAAAGGGTATTGAAGAGAGGATAGGTGGCCTGGAGAGAGATAGGGATGGGGCTAGTAATGGGGACCAGGAACAACTTACTCAAATCTTGGGAAAGTTAGAAGAGGCAAGATCAGAATATAGAGGGAAACTAGAAGCTAAATGTAGAGCACAGTGGGAAATTGGTAAGATGCAGAATTATGAGTATGGAGAGAGGGCCGGTGCTTTATTAGCATGGAAAGCTAGAGCCGACCGAGCCAGGAATGACATAAAAGAACTTAAAATAAACGCCGGCGGGGAAATCTCAAATAAGATAGATGACATACAGACATGTCTTCTCTCCATGTTCTCAGATCTGTATAGGGAAGATCTGACTCCCCGATCAGGTGTGATTCAGTCATTTATCAGAAACAAACAACTTCCAGTTCTCACAGAAGAAAGTAAAAACAACTTAGATGCTCCCTTTACATCAGAGGAGATCATAGCTCAGATAAATAAATCTAAGAATAAAAAGGCTGCAGGATCAGACGCGCTCCCGAGTGAAATATATAAACATCTTAAAGAGGAGCTCCTCAAACCCTTGGAAAACACCTTTAACTCAATTTATGGTCTGGATGGAAAGGTCCCTAATACTTGGAAAGAAGCAATAATAGTTCTGATATTGAAACCGGGTAAGGACCCAAAAAAGGCAGACTCTTACCGCCCAATCTCCCTGCTGAACGCCGATTATAAGATCTTTATGGGCATTTTAGCAGGGAGATTGGCCAAACTGATACCTGGGTTAATACATCCAGATCAGAAAGGGTTTGTCGCAGGTAGACATATACAGGAACAAGCACAGCTTCTTATAGGCAACATTGACTTGGCTATCAAGAAGACAGAACCCTTGGCCGTTATCGCAGTCGATGCGGCCAAGGCGTTCGATAGAGTCTGCTGGGCATACCTATGGGAGGTCCTGAGGGCTATGGGTTTTGGTCCTATTTTTATTCAGACCCTGCAGAATTGTTATCAGGGTGCTTCTGCCCGAATATTCTTGAACGGGTTCCTCACCGCGAGTTTTAAAATTCAGAGAGGAACGAGGCAAGGGTGTCCGATTTCACCCCTTTTGTTTAATTTATATATGGAGCCGTTGGCACAGACGATTAGATTGGATGAGTCAATCTATCCATTCAGATCAGAACATTATAGCTCAAAAATAGCTCTGTACGCTGACGATCTGGTTCTGTATACAAGCGACCCGGATACAGCTATTATAAGGGTGGAAGAGCGTATGCGCGAGTTTGGAGCAATTTCTGGGTTTCTTGTAAATAAAACCAAGACGGAGGTGATGTGTTGGAATTTGGAGTGGACAGGGACAGAAAGTGAAGAGATGAGATACTTGGGGATCTATGTAGTGAAGGAAATTGAAAAGATCCCTGAGTTAAATTTAAAGAGGGTGGTAAAGGAAATCGACAGCTTATTCAGTAGATGGAAAAATCTACCTCTGACTATATATGGAAAAACCAACTTAGTAAAGATGGTCATCCTTCCTAAATTGTCATACCTCTTTTCTTCAATTCCTTTGACATTTTCAAGTAAAAGCCTGAGTAAAGTAAAGAGTAAGATCAACAGTTTCATTTGGGGCAATAAAGGGGTTCGACTAGCGTGGAAAAAACTTAGACGTAGATTAAAAAAAGGAGGGCTGGCGCTTCCAGACGTAAAACTATATGCAGATGCGTTCCAGTTTAAAAGCATACGAATGCTGTTAGTTAAGCCAGGGGAATCAGCTTGGGGGAGGCTATTAGGTGAAATGGTGCGGGTAGAAGGGGGAGGCAACGGAGAAGCATTTCTGTATAAATTTGGATCCCCTAGGTTCTTCAAGAGGGTACGTCTGAAGGTTCTAAGGACAGCTTTGGAGACTTGGTGTAGGCTCAGGCATAGATGGGGCATTGGATACTATTCTGATTATGCCCCTATATGGGACGGCCCAGGGACCCCGGGTTGCTTGCAGGATGGCTTGGCACTGCCGATAAAGAGGGCCGGCGTCAAAATCTGGTCTGAGTTGTTGGACAGTGGGGGGATACTCCCCTGGGATTATCTGAGAGCTAAGATTGGCACCGGGTTCTCAAGATTTAAATACATACAGTTAACATCATGGTATGAGGCGGAAAAGCGGGAGATAAGCGGAAACTGGGAGATTGAAGACTTGTTGCAAGAGACAAGCCCACTGAATAAGGAAATATCTATTTGGTATAACAGTCTGCTAGATGCCGAAGACCATAAGACCCCCGCTTCTGCAGCAGTGTGGACAGGATCCCCACTTGGACCACCAGCAGACCTTTTGTATGAACCCTCACTGAAGACCCTGTACAGATCAGTTAAACCTGCCTGCCTAAAGAAAAATCCCTTTTTTGTTATTAATAGACTCTATTACACCCCGGCAAAAATTGCAAAGTTTGCTCCTTTTCCCGTTCCTAAATGCCCTAGATGCGCAGAACCCTTAGCAAATGACTTACATATTTTCTATGAGTGCCCAGCACTCACAAGATACTGGGCTGAGGTAGGGGACAACTTACTGGGCATATTTAATACCAACATTGAGATCAATATACAACTGGTATTTTTTGGAGATGATGGTCAACTCAGCCAGAACCTCTCGCAGAAAGATAGGGGCCTATTACTGAATTTGATACTGCTGGCAAGAAGGGAAGTGTGTAAGAGGTGGAAGGATGCCCTACCCCCGCAAAGGGAGGAATGGCTTAAAGCTGCATTTGCTATGGCGCGACTAGAGTACGATGGAGCGGAAGATAAAATCTTGAATATCTGGCACCCCTTGGTGAGCTGGGGCAAGGACTTAAGATTATTGTAACATCATTGGTCCTATGATTACACCAGGGTCCCATACAAAACAATGGGACTGGTCGGATGACCCAAGCGAGTGCGGTAAGCCGTAGGGGCGACCAGTAACGAAGGCGGCTTCATAAGACCCGCAGAGGCTTGTCAGGTGAGATGAGGACCAAAAAAAAAAAAAAAAAAAAAGAAAGGCCACTGGACTACCACACATATACATTTATATGCACCAAACACTGGTCAGTAACATTTCCTGAAAAATATCATCAATAAATTCAGAGGGGCAGTAAATGTGGTTATCCTGGGAAGAGACTTCAATTTTGCATGAGACTTACATGAAACTGACAACCTTCAAAGGTCTTAAGAATCTGTTAGCCGAGTGGAGACTGGAAGATGCATAATCTACACTACATCTAGACGTTAAAGATTTTGCATATTTCTTTTGAGTACCGATAACCTACTTTCTCATTGACTTTTTCTTCATGTTGCAAACTATAATAATCAGATTAATGTTGGCAGGCATATTAGATATTTTAGTATCTGTTCATGGGTATGTTGTGGTGTCTTGGGATCGTAGACCACAGGTTCAATCGTTAAGCCTCAGATGAATACTCCCGCACTTAATCAGGGACTGAGTTAGAAGAAAGAGCTCAGAAAACATTCATTTTCATTCTTTATTTCGATCGATTAGATCATAAAAGATTACAACCAAAATTAAAAAACACAATTAATTTTAACAAATCCATTGAGCATGAATTAAAAGACAGTGCAGTTTTCATCCTAATATACAGATTCAGGCTGTTACTATAGTTTGCCTATCACAAATCGAAAGTTAGATTTAAAAGATCATAAATTAATTGCATTATATTTCAATTAAAAGTCAGCAAAACATAAAATTGTTGTAAAACTTATACCGAATCTGTATCAAAATTCATGCAACGAGTACGTATGTGCCACATCGCAGTCGGGGGTGATACGTCCGTTTTTAAAATTCTGTAAGCAGGCAAGTAATGCCTAAACCCTAAGCTTTTAAGAAGGGGAACAAGCCAATACTTTCTGGGTTTCTAGTAGGCCTTGCAGAAAAATAGGACATGCAAATCATTTTCCTGTTGGTGTGGGCATGCTGGACAGTGCTCTGGAGTAGGGGGCTGAGACCAGGTACTGCCGTACCTCCACTGTAAAAATAATTTTCTTGTCGGGTCAGGGCTAATTGTATCAAGGACAAGTTCCCGGTGATATGAATCTTTGGATTGAATAAATAAGTGTGTTAGGGACCCCGGGCGTTGATTCTGTATTAAAGATGTTATTTTAGAGTCATAATAGTCTTTTGATAAAGATTTGCGTGAAACCTTGCTACAAGCATTTGCTGGATCTAACCACAGTTCAGGCCTTCCCAGGCTCTCACATGTCTTTTTTATGTATTTTAGCCAGGAAATGTTCGTTATGTTTGGTAAGGATAAAATCTCTTGCAACTCCATCCTGTAGCTTATGAGCTCTGGGGTACTCCAGATTAGTCGCCAGAAGGTTAGTGGTTTTAACCCCAATTCTTCCTCAATTGTTCTTAGGCCCAGATCTAATCTGAGCCGGAAGAGTTGGGTGCTTGGTGGTAAGGCTACCATCTGCCTGATAAATTTATTCTCAGTGGTTGTCAGGTTTTGGGCGGGTATGTGCCCCCAGAACTACACCCCCCCCGTGTGTGACTGCCCCCCGTGCCTGCATTTTATAAATTTGGAGCACTGGGCCTAGGGGTTTGTAAGTTGATCTGTTTGCCATCCTGGCGATACCACCCGTTAACTGCGCTAATTTGATATTAGCCTTTGTCCGATGTGTATCCCAGGTCAGATTTTGATTGATGGTCACCCCTAGGTACTCAAATGTGTGGACCCTCTCTAGTCTCAGTGTGCCTATGGTGGGATTGGGACGTGTAGAAGGTGGAGGGCTGAGAATCATATATTTAGTTTTCAGGGCATTGATCTCCAGTCCCCGCTCAACACAAAAGGTTATGAACCCATCAAAGACCCGTTGTATTCCCATTGGGGATTTTGACAGCAGCAGAGTGTCATCCGCAAACATGATAGTGGTCACCCTGCTGCCGTTGAGCTTTGGGGCATCAATGTCGGCTATCCTAGTCAGGTGGTCGATTACCCCATTAACTAAGAGGCAGAACAGGGTGGGTGCAACCCTGTCTCACCCCCCTGTCAACGGGGAATCTTCCTGAGAGCATCCCATTTCTACCACACCTGACCCGTGCATAGTTTTCTTGGTGCAATCTTGTCAAGATATTCAGGATGTCAGAGGGAATACCCATCTCCGCCAACACTGACCACAGTCTGGATCTTGGAACCAAATCGAAGGCGGAACGCAGGTCTACAAAGACCGTATATAAACTGCCTCCCTCGATTATAGCAGTTTTTCAAAACAAAAGATTCAGTCGGAAAATCTGGGCTGTTGTTGAAATCTTTCTTCGGAAACCTGCCTGGTAGGGGCTAAGAATGGAGAACTCCTCGATCCAGTTTTGGAGGCGATCTAATATCAGCCTGCCGAATAGTGTTTGGGACACATCGATAAGGCTGATGGGCCTTTATTTGGCTGGAAGCAGAGGCGATCCATTCTTAAATATAGGGACAATCTCTGCTCCCAGCCAAGTACAGAGCACCTCCATGCCCCTCAAAACGGCGTTAAAAATTGTTAGCAGGTAGGGAGCCCATATATCCGGTTCTTGTTTAAATATGCCGCCCGGGAGCCCATCTAGGCCAGGCGCCTTTCCTGAAGCCAGCCCTGGAATGGCCGCCCGTACCTCCACCTCTGTAAAAAGATCCCCCTCTAGCAGTGTACCCGTAATTGGCAATACTTTGGTTGGGGCCCTATCTCCATCCGTGTACAAGGTCTGGAAATGGTCTTGCCAGACCTTGGCTGAGATATTAGGCTCAGTGGCGGGAGATAGTTCCTCAGACCCTGTACTCACTAGTCGCCAAAACTTCCGGGAGTCCCTAACAGCTAGTGTACTAGTCAAATTCTCTCATTTATCGTAGTCCCATTCCGCCTTGGCGTGGGTGATCAGCCGCTTATAATCCCTTCTCCTTTCCTGTATAAGAGATCTGTTTTTGCCTTCCCTAATGGTAGACAGTAGGTCAGATTTAGCCTTTCGGCATGCCGCATTATACCAGGTAGGGCAATGTGGCCTCCCTCCCCCTGACTTTCCCATAGAGAAAAGAACTTCTGCCATAGACTTGTTAAGGTCCTCATGTGCCGACCAGAGTTTTGTGTGCGCATCGCCGGTATTAGGTTGCTCCATTAATGCGCACACCTTTTCAAGTATGGGAATGACACAGGCATATAGCCCTGAAACCTTCTCTGGGTTAGCGGCTAGCTTTTCCCACCTCACTCTCCGTCTATTATTAACCAGGGACATCCCCATAGCAGGCACGTCTGCGCCAGCCCCGTTTACATTATCAATGCCAGGGAAGGAGTATTCTAGTTCTAACGCATTGTGGTCGCTATCCTCCCTGTATATCATACTGAAGTCCTCAATGTGCGACTAGGAAGACAGTTGAATTAAAATATAATCCAATCTTGACTCCCTTCCCACTCTGTTGAATGTACATTTAGGGGGAATGTCAGACTTCATACGTCCATTACAGGCCCTGATGCCATGTTTGAGGGTTAGAGTGGTGATCTGTACTGCAAGAGGTGTCCAAGCTCTGGGGGGGGGGGGGCGCCGTGGGAGGAACTAGGGGGGGCGGGCGGGGATTGGGGGGCGGGGCGCCGTGGGAGGAACTAGCCACAACGCATCCTCCTCCAGTGGTATCCCATCGGATAATCCTGCGAGAGGCTCGAAATGGCAGTTCAGATCGCCTGCAACCAGGAATGGAATTCCCTGGGGGACATCACTAAGGAAGGCTGAGAGTTCCTCTATGGTACTCGATTTCCGGGTTAAATTTACCGGCCTGGAATACACAATTACCAGTGCCAATTTACTGGCATTTGGCCATTCTAGAATGACACATTGAATGTCATCCGAAGCTGTAGGATGGGATGTGGCCTTACAACCTAGGTGTGTAGCCACCCAAATCGCAAGGCTGCCCCTTGCCCCCCATCTCGCAAGAGTAGAGAATACCGCAAAACCTGAACAGGTGTGTTCCTCTCGTGCCCAGGTTTCTTGGAACAAACAAATGTCTTTACAGCCTACAAATGTGCTCCACTCTGGGCAGTCTAGCTTATTTCCCACACCAGCCAGGTTCCAAGAGAGTATCTTTAAAGGATGCGGTCTGGAATTGGAAATGGAGCTTGAAGCAATCCTCTTGTCATATGGACTAACCGGGGATGTTATGGTTTGGGCCGAATCCCCTCGATTGCCTGGCAGTTCCCCATAAGTGGGCAACATCCCCAGGAGGGGGTGTTGGCCTTCCTGGTCATGGTGTTGTTCAGCGCAGGGCATCATCCCTAAAGTTCGGTCAGAATGATTGATGGATGGGATGATGTTTCCCTCCTGGCCACCCCTAGTTTGCTGTTGGCCCACCCCCGCCACGTCTGAAAGTGTCAATCAATCATATCCAGGCAGCTAAAGCTGTTATATGTAGTAAAGTAGGTGGGCTGCCTGGGTATGTAGCGGTGGAAATTTCCTCCCTCCCTGCCTCCCCACCCACCCCCTCACCTAGGGACTGATTCCCATCCCTCCTCATTGCATGCATACTTCAGGGTTGGATAGGAAAAGGATAGAGGTAAGGATTGGATAGATGTCCCCTGGTCACGATGAGGCCAACCACAAATATGAGAGACAGTCCTGGGATCCCTAAAGTTGATCACGGCACAGTCCCCATTAATTGATTTCCTTGAGTTGCCAACCCAGGGGACTCTTCTCACCATAAGAACCTCGCTCGCTATTCCTTGGGGGAGAGGTCGATTTAGGGTAAGCCAGTTGACCACCTTATTCTTGAGAGAGGTGGTCGATTCTATGGTCTCCGGTTTTAATTCCGGTATACCGGCTAGAAAAACTACATATGGTCTCGCCTCTGGGGGGAGAGTCAGAGGCCTGGATTTTTGTGTCGTGACCGGTAGTCCTTGATTGGCTATGGTGTTGGACCGTAGGTGAGTCGATTTGGGAGCTCCTTCAGTGGGCTGGGGATTTAAAGGATGGGTGGAGGTCGGCTCAAGTTGTGGAGTTTTTGGAAGCTGTCTAGGATCCTTCGTTGGGGGAACTAGTGTACCCCTCTTATTCTTGGGTTCAGCCCCGCCCCTATTGACTTTGTTATCAACTTTAAGGGCATCTGCTAGGCGCACCGTTGACTTTTCTATGGTCGTTAGCCTAGCCTCCATCTTTATTAAGCAGGCTTCTAGAGGGCTAAGGAGAGACCTCAGGAGAGAGGCAATGTTAGCAATAGTAATGTCGCCTCCTTCAGTCGGCTAGAATTGTGATTCGCCTGCTCCGTTACCCGGAGAGGTGAGTTGACTCGAGATGTTGTTGTAGATTTCTCGAGTGGTGTAAGCGCAGATTTGCTATTTTCTACGGAGTCGGCCCCCAGTAAAGGATTATGCTTGACAACTTTTGCTTTACGACCGCCTGCGTGTTGAGTCACTCTTTTAATTTTCGGTATTGCCCCTTGCCTAACTCCCTGCTTTAAGCGACTGGCTCTAGGATTAGGACTTAGTGTTAACAGCAAGGGGAGGGGAACTAGATTGTATGTGGAGCTCTGGTGGGGTTGGTAGGTGGGGTAGTTCATTAAAAGAGATCGCAGTATCTACGTCAGACGTAACCGCTACCCCACTGTTCCCAATATCTCCTGTACCAATCGGCACGCGATCAAGTTCTTTCTCAGGAGTTCTTGCTTGTGCTATGGTTCCCATAGAAGATCTTCTTACCTATTCGATTTCCTGGGATATACGCCGTTCCAATACTGTTATTTCATCAATCAGGAGAACGCCCGCTTTAACAAAATATTTGTCCAACGTGCCAGTAGGCACTCCACGGCCCAGCGCACTTTTGCTCCTTGTTTCTCTTGTGGACATTGTCCTTTCGCTGTAAGTAGAAGTCTAGCTTGGCCGTGCAGGAGAGGACCCAAGGGGGATGGCCCGGTCCGGTCTCGACCGTTCTCGAATGGCCTCAAACGGCCCACCCTTTGCCCGGGCTTCGCCCCGTGCTCCGTACCGCGGGAAAAGGGCGTACTTAAATATGGGGAGCAGGGGGCGGGAAGAGACACCAGCTGCACTGAGTTGTTTAATGCGCGATGCTCGCTGGGTCTCGCAGTCCCAGCAGACGGTGTAGTTCTGCCCCAAATCGGCGTTTAACGCTCTCCCCAGAGTCCGTGGCAAAAAGGATTAGGCTCCGTATCAGGAACGTCCAGGGTCCCAATGAAGTTCGAATGACCCAGGAACGGCTTGCGAGCGGCAACATTGAAAATTCTTTGAGACTAATAAAGGGTGTGTAGGCATGTTAGCAACTAGGTGTGATGCTAGGATGGCTATGTTGAGGATGCAATGAGTTTACTGGGAATGAGATGCACACCTTGTAATCCAATTTCAACCAAGTTAATCTTTTCAAACATTTGTAGCATGCAAAATTTCTCTGTGCTTCGTCTCGTTGAGCTACAACCATACTAAATCACTATGGAACCGGTTTAGGTTCCACAAAGATGCACAGCCATGTCGTAGCTTGAATCCAATCAATTAAATTAATCTAATTTCTTTTACTTTTTTCGCTTTGCACCATTCATTTTTATCCTTTTTAGGTCTCGGCTAGCGTAGGCTGCACATGCGCAGTCTCGCTTGCGAGATTTTATGTTTTTGGATAGCTTTCACTACAAGACTTTAAGCCCCGCCCCTCTTTTCCATTGGCTGGCGTCACTGTTTAGGCTAAACGTTGGGCAGCCATTGGAAAAGAGCTTCCGTAACGTACACTTTTCTCTGTTAGAGCCTTTTCACTTGGACAGACTTCCCTGACTCCCTTCTGGTGCAAAAGCTTTGTGGGGGTGAAACAGATGGCCCAATACAGATAAAAAACCTTTGCAGCCAAAGGAAAGCAGGCCAAGGCCGTCCAAGTGGGTCGGTAGAAAAGTGTACATCGTAGCGAGCGCTTGTTTTATGCAGCACAGGAAGAAGTCAGCCGCGTGCTCACAACACATATCGCCATAGGTTTGAGGTGCGTATGTGTGTATCTGCCCGCTGTATCCCAAGGATGCACATATATGAAAAATGAAATAAAATGAAAAATTCCACTTATATAGCGCATAACCACCCGGAGGCCTCGCAGCGCTGTATATATGTGTACGTGTACCTGACACTCGGTTGCAGTCAGTGACTGCAGCTGGGAACGTCTGTTCTTTAAGGACAAAAAGCTGCACCCCCATTCATTCTTCAAATGAAAGGAGCCCGACGCGGCTGTGCCAGATTAAGTGATTCATTCCTGCTGGAGCGTTAAGACACACGTGTTTGCGGAGCGTGTCTTGTAGAGTGCCGACGCTTCAATGCGTGCATTCATTTCATGAGAAGACGTGTGGGTGCCGCTCAGGATATGACTAAAAACAAAGCCGCTTTTTGGTATTGGTGTGAGCGCCACGGTCCCCCGTGATCCTCCCCGCAGACCAGCTCAACTTCGGCTCTGCATCTTATCAGCGAGCGGTAAGTTTTTGGGAGGTTCGCTGTGCGCCATGTACAATTCACCACCCCCATCATCTGCGTCCAGGGGCTGCAAGTGCATACAGAAGGTAGGTAGGGGTTGATGGTGGTCTATGACAGAACCTATTAATGTGCATATGCCAGATCTGTGTGTGCCATAAACAAAACCTGCGATTTTGGGACTAAGCCCATATTGTTTTGCGATGAATACCTTGTCTATTTACGAAGCTCAAAAAGATGGCGGGCGTTGGGACCAAACCTCTTATTTAAAAACATTAGAAGTGATCGAACCTGGCAGTTAAAAGTGGGACAAGCTCTCTTAAAGATTATCGGTTGACTTGGTGGTAAACAAATTTTAAATGAGGTCAAAGTAGATCTCCGTGAGCGTCAAGGGAAGAAAAGCCCACGACAGCACTACTGAATTAAGCTTCTGGTATCCTGTAGGGAGGAGCCTGTGAGATTTGTTAGCTAGTGATAGTTTCATTGGGAGCCTGTGCTTTCTTTCCCCCCGCATCCTCAGTCCTGTGAACTACTCCAGTGCAGATAAACAACCGTTACTGACCCACAGTGATGGGGCCAGGACAGAAGGCGGCACAGCAGTGTCTTCATCCAAGAAGGTGATAGTCCATGGCAGTAAACCATGTGCTTCAACGAGAGGGGTCGCTCAAAATCGGATATGTTGAGTCAGAAATTCAGACTTGCCTGGGCAAATCCAAGGTGTCAGAAACAAGGGGGAGGGACTGGAGCTACATCAAGCAGCACACACAGGGGTGGGTGGGCTCAGGACAGGTGCATAACAATGTGGTGGTGGGAAGGGGCGCCTCCCACACCCCAGAATAACAGCAGGGTGCGAAGGACTGCGTGTCTAACCAACCACTGTTCGATACCAAAAAACATCCCCATCCCTCACCGGTGTTGTGTAACCCTGTTCTCCTTCCCAGTTTCTGTGCGCCTGGAGTTGCTGCAAAGTGTGTAAAAGACTTTCATTGTGCCTTGATTCAGTACTTTCTGATTAACACATTAGGCAGATTTGGGTGGGGTGGGGAAAACCTATTCACGTCGTACCCCGCGCTCCTGATAGCACTCAACCATGAGCAATGACTATTTAAGGCCGTAGCAGGTACTTCTCAATATATTTGCGACCGCTGATTCTACGTACTTACATTGGAAAGAAGCGTGGGCGGTTTTCATTAATTTTTGGGAGTTACAGCAGCTTTCCAATTTTCCCGTTCAGTTGTCCGTGTTGTATAAAACCACCCACCCGGCTCCTTAATTCTTAAGAAACGTTGCTTTCCACACTGTGCCTAGTTGGAAGTATGAGCGTGGAACACATGCTGCCCAGAAAAAAAAGTAGTCATGGACCTGAATGTGTCAAAAATCGCACAGGACCACTTTATTTTGTTTTTATTATATAGAGCAAAGGGTGATGTAGCGCATTCGTTTTTTTTTATGCAGAGAACAGTAATATTCAGTAGGCGGCTGAGTTACACTATAACCACAGTGTAAAGTCACAAAATGGGAATGTTCAGCTCGAACGGAATGGGGACGAGATGTCAGAGTGATCGTTCAAGAGCATGGGGGGAGGATGTGGCATAACAACCAGAGCTGCCGACTTTGGAACTGGAGAATCTGGTTCGAGTCTCGGCGTCTGCTCAACAACCTGGGCAAATCACTGATTATTTTTTGACTACTTTTTGAGACTTTTTGTCTTCCCCCGCTTGTCTCCTGGTACAAGTAGGGATGCCCGGCTTTTTCTTGTGGGTCATGTCGCCGTAACATGTCGGTGGCGGAACACCACGATGTGTGCCTCTAATGCGTGGAGACCGATCATGACTGTTGAGCCATGGCCTGAAGGCCTTGCGGGAGAGACACCGGAAGTTGCAGGAGGTCCCGCACTCCTCTCACCGCCGCTTCGGATCTAGGGGCTGTTCGTGGGACCGGAGCCGTGGCTCTTCAGACTCTTAGTCTTCGCCTTCAGATTCTGGGAAGCGACACCATAAAAAGAAGTTGAAGAAGTGTGTTCGCTCTCAGACGTCCCCCCGTCGCTCCTGGGAGGTGGACAAGGGGGACAGGGGCTCCACCCCTGATGTTCCTCTGGAGCGCCTTCGGGCCCGTCGGTCCCGTGTCAAGATCCTGTTGGCCTGGCGGCTCCGCCACCGGCGCCACAGGATCCTGCGCCGTCGGCTCCGGTGCAGCACTCTGACTCCGAACCTGGCGCTGCCCTTACCTCCGGCCCTGGCGCCGCACTTGGCTCCGCCACAGGCGCCGCACTGGGTGCAGTTTATCTCACCCCTTCCCTGGTTCTCGGATGATTTCATTCCAGCCTGGAATCTGCATTGGGATACGGCTCCGGCTCGGCCCCGACCGGAGCCGTTTTGGGCGCCGTTCCCAACGCCGCTTGCCCCCTCTCCGGCTCCGGCCCTGCCGCCGCAGCCGTCTCCCTCTACTCCGGGGCCGGACGAAGACTGGGACTGCTCCGAGGACCCCCTTGCCCGGCAATGTGGCTCCGAGCAGGATGGGTGGACGACCTTCGAGATACGGGCGAGCTTGATGTCTTTTCTGACCCAGGGTTTGCCTCTCCTCCGCCTACTATGGAGGAGGGCGCATCCTATTCCATGGTGCTGCTGCGGAGGCTCTCCATCTGGACCTTCCTTACGGTGGCCCTTAAGACCAACCTCTTGACGGAGGTGCTCCAGACGGCATCTACGTCTCTGCTCTCTTTCAATGAGGCTCTCACTGAAGTCCTCTTGGGCACTTGGTTGCGATCGGCCTCGGGGGCGCTAGTGGATAAAAACGTTGCCAGGCGTCATCGCCCGGCGCCTGGTGACCCGGCCTTCTTGACCACTCACCCCACGCCTTAGTGGCTGGTCATTCAGGCCTCGACTTCGCAGAGTGCCTTTTCCACGGCTCCGCCAGATAAGGACTCTAAAAGGCTAGACCAATTCGACAAGAGGTTATTCTCCTCAGCCAGCTTGTGGTTGTGGTCAGTTAACACCGCCTGCTTATGGGGCCGTTACTCCCACGCAGTGTGGGGTTCGGTAGCTGCGGTCTTGCCTCAGTGTTCTAAGGAGGTCCAGGCTGTCCTTTCCCAAGCGATTGCGGAAGGCAAGGATGCGGCGAAGTTTGCCATCAGGTGTGGTTTGGACACCACTGATTTGTTGGGCAGGGCAATTTCCACGACTGTGGAATTGAGGCGCCACGCCTGGGTGCGTTCCACTGGGTTCTCACCCGATGTCCAGAGCTCTTTCATAGACATGCCCTTTGATGGCTCCCGCCTCTTTGGCGATAAGGCCGACAATGCCCTGGAGCCTTTTAAAGACTCTCAGGCCACAGCAAAGTCTTTGGGTCTTTCCACAAAGAACCTTGCCCCACCTGGGTTTCGTTCCTTTCGTGGCCAGGGCAGGGTCTCCCAGGCACACTCTTCCAGCAAGCCTGTGCAAAACCAGCCTCAGCGCAGCTGTGGATTCCGCAGGGGCTGGTAACCAGTATGTGGGTCAGTCCATTTCCACCCCCGCTGCTTCTGCCTCTAAGCCTTCCTAATCCAAGCGTCAGGGAGCACCCCACGCCGGTGGGTGGCAGAATTCGCCACCACCTCCACCACTGGCGCGAAATTGCATCGGACAAGTGGGTGTGGCAGATTATCGGCCATGGTTATGCACTACCCTTTCTGTCCTCCCCTCCGGCCAAGCCGCCTCTGCACCACTTCATGTCGGATCATTTGACTCTTCTCCGTCAGGAAGTCTCGGCCCTCCTGGCCAAGGGGGCCATCGAGCGCGTTCTTGGGCCAGAAATAGGACGTGGTTGTTATTCCCACTGGTCCCCAAGAAGGATAAGGGGGGCCTGCGCCTCATCTTGGACCTCCGGGACGTCAATCGCTTCCTCCGGAAGGAGAAGTTGAAGATGCTGACTCTTGCTCAGGCCCTGGCTGCCCTGAACCCCGAAGACTGGATGGTGGTGTTGGACTTGCAGGACGCATATTTTCACATCCCCGTCCTGCCGGCGGTTCACGGTAGGCCAGGAGCATTTTCAGTTTGCCGAGCTCCCCTTTGGCCTTACCAGTACCCCTCGGGTGTTCACGAAGGTGATGGCGGTGGTCGCTGCGCAGGTTAGGGGTGTAAGTCTTCCCCTACTACGACGACTGGCTGTTGAAGGCGGGCTCGCCCCAGGCAGTCGTCACCCACCTCCAGACTTCAGCCGACCTCTTGCATTTGCTGGGGTTCTCCATCAATGTGCTGAAGTTGCACCAGAGTCCCTCTCAGCAGCTCCCCTTTATCGGAGCGGTTCTGGATTCGACGCTGTTTCGAGTTTATCCTCCCGAGCAGCGGGTCTGGGATATTCAGGCACTGATTCCGCTCTTTCAGCCTCTATCCTGGGTTTCTGTCAGGCTGACCCTCCGGCTTCTGGGCCTGATGGCCTCCTGTATCCTGCTTGTGACACATGCCAGATGGTATATGCAGGTCTTCAGTGGGACCTGAAGTTCCAATGGCACAGCATCAGGGCAGCCTGTTCGATCACGTCCGGATCTCGGAGGGTGCTGCACGACAATTGCAGTGGTGGCTCACGAGTCGCGATTGGGTCAGTGGCAAATCCCTCTCCCTTCCGCAACCGGAGCAGGCAGTGGTGACGGATGCGTCCCTCCTGGGATGAGGAGGCCACATGGGAGAGGGGGAGATCAAAGGCCTCTGGTCTCTGGCGGAGTCCCGGCTCCATATCAACCTTCTGGAGCTGCGGGTGATCCGACTTACACTGAAGGCATTCCTTCCCTCTGTTCGGGGAAGTGTAGTGCAGGTGTTCACGGACAACACCGCCGCCATGTGGTATTGCAGCAAACAGGGCGAGGTGGGGTCTTGGACCCTATGTCAGGAGGGTCTCCGCCTCTGGACATGGTTGGAACACCACGGCATTGCCTTGGTGGTTAAGCACCTGGCAGGTTCTCCTAACGCCAGGGCGTACAAACTCAGCCGCTGGTGCATGGTGGATCATGAATGGCGTTTGAACTCCGACGTGGCCAAAGGTCTCTTTCTACAGTGGGGAGAGCCTTGTTTAGATCTACTCGCCACCGAAGAGAACGCGCAATGTCATCAGTTCTGCGCGCTAGAAATACCAAGGTGGCACTCGCTCGGAGATGCTTTTCGTCGCGAGTGTAGTTGCGGTCTGTTGTAAGCCTTTCCGCCTATACCACTTCTGCCCAGAGTGCTGAAGAAGATAAGGCACGACCTGGCCCAAGTCATTCTTTTGGCTATGGACTGGGCTCGAAGAGTATGGTATCCAGACCTACTCAGTATGAGCATCGATTCCCCCGGTCCTCCACCTGAACCTCCCCAGCCTCCACTTTCATGCATGGAGATTGAGCGGCGACAGTTGACACCTTTCGATCTTCCTCCCGAAGTTTGTGATGTCATTCTGACATCCAGGCATTCCTCCACCAAAACGGTATACGCCTGCACGTGGAACAGATTTGTGGCATGGTGCATAGTGAAGGCTGTGGATCCCCTTTCTGCCCCTCTTTCTGAGGTTCTTCTGTTCCGTCTCTCTTGGGATCAGCAGGGCTCTGCTCTGGGCACTATCAAAGGTTATTTTTCGGCCATCTCCACCGTTCTACGGCTTCCAGATCAGCCTTCTCATTTTAAGTCCCCGGTTGTTAACCGTTTTCTCAAAGGCATTACACACACGTTTCCTCCCGCGCCTTTCATAATGCCTCAATGGGACTTAAATCTTGTCTTGACTTTTCTGATATGCGCGCCCTTCGAGCCCCTTCAGAACTGTCCTTTGCATCTTCTCACTCTAAAGACAGCTTTCCTGGTTGCTATCACCTCTGCCAGAAAAGGGGGGGTTGAGCTCCAGGCCCTTTCTTCCAAACCTCCTTTCCTTTCTGTTCATCCAGACAAGGTGGTTTTGAGGACCCCTCCTTTTCTGCCAAAGGTTGTCACGCCCTTCCACATCAGGCAGACCATCAGTTTGCCCACCTTCTTTCCGCCTCCGCATCCTTCAAGGGAAGAGGAGAGGCTCCACCGTCTGGAACAAAAACGTGCGCTCTTATTCTATCTGCAGCGTACACAGCAGTACCGGGTGGATGATCAGCTTTTTGTTGGCTACTAGGGCGCCAAAAAAGGTCCGGCTGTGCACAAACAGACCATCTCCCAGTGTGTCGTTCTGTGCATCAAAGCATGTTACTTCTTGGCCAAGAAGGAGCCTCCTGTTGGGCTGCTTGTCCATTCGACCAGGGCAACTGCGGCCACTACTGCCTTGGGACGCGGCGTCCCCTTACAGGAGATTTGTCAGGCACTACGTGGGCCTCGCTTCACACGTTTACCAAATACTGCTGCCTTGACAGTCCGGTTCGGAGAGACTGCTACTTCGGCCGTTCTGTGTTCCGTGACTTTCTGGTGTAATCTTGTTCGCAGACCCACCACCGGGGTTGGTATTGCAGGGGTATCTATTCTATTCTAAGGTAACAAATCTATCACTAATGTGTCTCTTTCAGATGCACAAGTTACTACTTGTGTAACAATATATCTGTATGAGATATTAGTGATAGATTCCTTACCGCCCCACCCATCCTCCCCGTTCTGCGAACTGATTACTAGGGTTAAGGCCATCCCCCTTTTAGGGCCCTAGTTTTATGCACCAGTGGTCCGTATCTTGCATGGCTCTGCGTTTCGGCGTGGAAAGTAGTGTACAGAACTGACATTAGCGCACAAGGGTGGCTCCTAAGTAGTCTCTGTGACGTCATCTTGTCGCTCCCGACGCGAGTCACCGGCGCGGAGCCGCACAACGCCACCTACTGACGCGCAGGGGTAGTGCTAAGCAAAACTTTCCGGATCCAGTCTGACGCCGCGGGGAATATTCTAAGGTAAGGAATCTATCACTAACTAATGTCTCATACAGATATATCGTTACACAAGTAGTATCATGTGCTTTTTGAAACGTTGCCAGCTGATTGCCTTTAACCCCTTTACTGCTAAGGCAATATTTTTGCTGCCATTCACTTTCCATTGAAATCAATGGAAAGTCCATGACGAGTTACCCTTGTCATTAGCGGCGAAGAGGTTAAGAAATGTACGTATGACCGTACTTACACAGAGAAGAAATGTATAAGAATATGGTCACCCATGCTGAAATATATGTCTAAATTGGTGTTCGGATATTTTTAGTGGCTTAGATTGTGAGCTTTGCAGTTGTTTACATGATCTAATTGTTGCACCTATCCATTGTAGTGGGAGAATCTATCTTAGTTAAATGAGTACTTGTTACAACATGCATGCTTTTTTTGCCAATGTTGTATACTGGGGACTCAGTGAGGGGAGAAAGTTGAATCTGTTATTGTTTAATATATTTTACGCTTCCTAAGCGACACATCTTGAAATGTGAAATAGCTCACCTACCAAGCTAGCATCCCTGAAAATCGTTTTTACAGTATGATGGTGCAAGTCGCTGCCACTTACGTCCCAGAGTGTTCTATTGGAGCCCTATGTGTTTACTTGAATTTTAACATCCTCCGTACTCACGTTGGTGACTCTGCCCCTCAATTGGATTTAAATCTGGTTCTGGCTTTTATCCTTCATGACAGTTTTAATATTTATTTCCCATTGACCTAGACCAGCATACTTGGAAGACATCCTATTGCCCCAGTATTGGAACGTTCATAGATTCCCATGCTTTGTATCATTCCCCTTCGTCGGAATGGGAGCCTCGGTAGTATCACAACCATAGAAACAAAAGAGAAAAAATAGGCCTAGGCCTCATCTTCTTTTGTATCCTATCACCCTCTTTGTGTAAAAGAGACCAAACTTTTGTCAGGACCAATCAGAGCAGCCTCACCCCCTAGAACCTTCCTGACAGAGCTCAGAGCCTCAGATTTTTCTACTGCACGTTGTGCTAGGGAGTCTCCACTGAGCTCTGCTCAGTTTTTCTCATTCTAACTGTTTATTTCTTCAAGTTTTCTACTTCAATCAGGACATGTCTGACAAGGAGAAGGCCTTATTCAGGTCCTGTGCGTCTTGTGGAAAAAAGTGCCTTTTTGTGGAAGATAAGCATGAAAGCTGTATCTATTGCTTATACTCTGACCGCAAGGCCACAGACTGCAAAATTTGTAGAACCTTCTCTACTAAGACACTTCGTGACAGAGAGGGTCGGCTTTTGACCTGGCTTCAAAAAATTAAGACTCGGAAGGAGGTTCTCTCATCGGATGAAGAGGATTCGACATCTCTGGCTTCCTCTCACAGATCCAAGAAGAGGGTTAGGTCTCCTCCTGGTTGTTCTTCAGCTGAGCCCCCTTCTAAGGCCCCTCATAAGATCTCTGACAGGTCTGAGAGGGCTAGTCCCCTTAAATCTCCTCACGGAAGTGAAAAGGAGAGGCAGGGACAGGCTGCTGGATTAGTTACGGTACAAAAGTTACAGCCTCTAAGAACAAAAAGGAGGTTTCTATCACTTCTCCTCCATCCAAAAAGGAAAGGACTGGTGACAAACACTCTACAGGCACTCCAGGGACCGTGCCTGAGAAAAACCAGCGTCCGTCGACGACAAAAACATAAGGTACGTCGACGACGATTACTTCTATGAAAATTCCCGCTGCTTACTTGGCTCCGTCGACGGGCTCGTCGTTGGTAGCGGTTTCAGCGTCGACGACTTCGTCGTCGTTCAAGGTTCCTGGTTCGTCGACGATAACTTCAACGTCGACGATGGTGGTCTCCGGAAAGCTGCTGTCGACGGCATAGTCGACGACGAAAACTACGTCGACGACGACAACGACTTCGACGGTGGCAATGATGGTGATGACGACGAGTTCGTCTACGAGACCGTCGACGACGACTAAGACTCCGTCGACGAGGTCTTCTGTGCCGTCGATGACTCCGTCGATAATACCGTCGACGACCTCAACGTCGTCGACGACGGCTCCGTCGACAGGTCAAAAACTGCAATTTCCTCTGCAGAGTGAAAATTACACCTGAGATGACGTCTCCTTGACGAGTTTCGACACATCTACCGACATTGCTTCTGGAGGACGATTCGGAGGAGGATGAGGACAATGAAGGCCATTTTGGGGATGCCTACAGTCCCTCAGACTTAAATGTAAAATTGCAAGAGACTGACATGGAGGAATAATATGAGCAATGTGACCAACGGATGCGTCAATATGTTCCACAAGGACTACCTCCACCTGGTTTAGGGCAGGACATGGTGGCCATGCCCGCCTCTTTAATTTCCGACCTGCAGTTGATGCTGCAGGACTATAGGAACAGGTTTCCTTCGGAACAGTCAATGCAGTCTACGCAACCTCCACCTCAGGCGTTGCCGCAGGCACAGCCAGTGGTCGAACTTCCTCCGTCACAAGTGGTGTCTCTCACACCACCAACGGTCATTTCTAGGGTCCTTTCCCGGACACCGAATCCCGGACCCTCCACTCCTATTCAGCAGGATACCTCTTCGGATGATGAGGTACTGGTGGAGCCCTTGCAGGACCCAGACTTGGATCAAGGAGACAGTGGGTTTCAAGATCCAGACGCCACTGGTCGGGATACTTCTATTTCCCCTCCGGTTGATATAGGGGGGGGGGGGGGGTCCATAAACTCATGGAGAGAGCTGCAAAGAGGTTTGGACTACCAATTTCGAAGGAAGAGTGTGGGAGGAAGGTATGAAGATAATGCAAAATCCAGCCACTGGGATTCCGGTTCTCCCCAGGTTGGAAAAGAAGTATAAGGCTCCAGATGGCAGTCCAGCTTGTCTTTTTGGGCAGCCGAAGCCTGATTTGGTGATATTACAGGCTGCTCAAAGCAAGTCCAAGAACCCATCAACACCTTTGACTACGCCTCCGGACAAGGACGGTAGGCGCCTGGATAACGTTGGGAAGAGGTTTTCTTCCATGGCCAGTTTACTGGTTCGAGCAGCAAATGCTCTCGCCATTCTAGGCAGATACAATCGCCAGATGTGGTGTGACATGGAGCCGTTTGTGGAACAACTGCCAGACTCCGCGAGGGAAGAGGCAAAGAGAGTTCTGATGGAGGGAGAAAAATCATCCTCTGAAGTTATCGACTGTGCTATGGACATAGCTTCCACGGCTTTTCGAGCATTGGCAGGGTCAGCTGTGCTTCGTCACCAAGGTTGGTTGGGAGCCACCTGGTTTCGTCAGGAGGTCCAAAATAAGATCCTGGACCTCCCATTTGATGGAGAGATGCTCTTTGGTAAGCATGTTAATGATACCCTGCAGAATTTAAAAAAGGATACAGACACGGCGAAATCTTTGGGATCACTCAACTACCGTAAGATCCCATTTAAAGGTGCTCGTGGCAGAGGTTTCTCTTCATATAGAGGCAACACCCAACAGATAGATTCCTCTGTCTTCGCAATCTTATAAGACTCAATATTCAAATCAACGGCACGGACAATCGGCGTCTTACTCTCGTCAACCTCCGCGACGGCGTCAGAACAGTCAGAGACGCGACAGCACCAAGAGACAAAAGCGGCCTCCTGGCTCTACCTACTGTTCCTCCCCTCCCAGTCACATCAGTGGGGGGCAGGATATCATTTTGCCTGAACAGCTGGAAGTGTATAACATCGGACCAGTGGGTCCTGAATATTGTTCAGTGTGGCCATACGTTGGAGTTCCAAGACCTTCCTCCAACGAGAGCTCCGGGCGCCACCTGCACAAAACATCTGGGACTGCTCCACCTCGAAGCCCACCAATTGTTCCTCAAGGGGGCAATAGAACCGGTACCTCTCTCTGAGGGGCAGAGGTTTTTATTCCAGGTTCTTCCTGGTTCGGAAGACGGCAGAGACTTGGCGCCCCATTCTAGACCTATGAGAGCTCAACACTTACCTCATCAAACTCTCTTTCAGGATGGTCACTCTCCAAGAAATTCTTCCTCTTTTGAACCCAGGCGACTATTTGGCGTCTCTGGATTTAGAAGATGCGTATTTCCACATTCCAGTACACCCAGCTCACAGACAATATCTGCGATTCACAGTGGGAAAGAGCCATTTCCAATTCAAGGTGCTTCCGTTTGGCCTTCGGTCTGCACCTCGGGTATTCACCAAAGTGTTGGCACCAGTAGCAGCTTTTCTACGGAAACAATCCCTGGAGGTTTTTCCCATATTTGGACGACTGGCTCGTCAAGGCTCCATCTTTCAAGGACACCTCTAAAGCTGTTTCGGCTTGCATTCAGTTGTTCAGTCACCTGGGCCTTCAATTGAACACACACAAGTCAGTTCTACAGCCCTCCAGATCCACAAGGTTGCTTGGGGCCATTATAGACACGACGCAATGCACAGCTCGTCCTTCAGAAGAACGTCAACAGAAGTTGATCATATCAGCTCGCCAACTGTTCCACAAGCAATGCCTTTCAGTCAGACAATACAAGTCCCTGCTCGGGTCGATGTCATCCTGCATACCATTAATACCTCATTGCAGGCTGCGAATGCGTCCTCTGCAGAAGAACTAGACTAACAATGGTGCCAAGCAGAGAGATCATTCAACGACAAGGTGTTGGTGACACCAGAAATGAGAGCCATGCGAATGGTGGCTAGTGCTGGACAATATCGCACAGGGTCTGACGTTCAGAGTTTCACCATCCCCTCTGATCATGACAACGGATACCTCTTTGGAAGGCTGGGGAGCGGTGCTCCGAGAGCTTCAAGTCAGCGGTCACTGGAGTCCAGAACAGCGCCGGTGCCATATACATTTTTTGGAGCTAGCGGCCATTCGTTTGGCTTTGCAGGCTTTCCTTCTCAGAGTCCGAAATCATACAGTGCTGGTCTGGACGGACAATACGACGGCCATGCACTAAGTCAACAAGCAAGGAGGAACGAGATCGCAAACTCTGTCCAAAGAAGCTCAGAGGATCTGGGATTACGCGATTCTACACATCAGCTTGAGAGCCGAACATCTGGCAGGCTCTCTCAATGTCAAGGCGGATGCCCTGAGTCGCCAGACAGAGGTGAATCACGAATGGGAGTTGAATCAGTCCATTCTGGAGAGTGTGTTTTCGGTCTGGAGGACACAAACCATCGACCTTTTTGCCTCTCCGGTGAACGCCAAATGCCGGTTTTACGCAAGCAAAGTTCACCATCAGGGATCTCTGGGGAACGCCCTTTCGATGGCCTGGTACAGCGCATTCTTTTATGCTTTTACGCCAATTCCCCTCATTCCTCGAATACTCAGGAAAATGAAAGCGGACTCCTTCTACTCTCCCAAACTCATCCGATTCGCTTGCGACCAATTCCTTCCCTATTGTCGAGGAATCAAGGAAACGTTTACCATCCGGATCCGAAATCACTGCACTTGACGGCGTGGCTCCTGAACACAGAGAGTTCCGTCATCTGAATCTAACCCAGGAATGTAGAGACGTTTTGTCACAAGCTCGAGCACCGAGCACTAATAAAACTTACAAGGCTAAATGGAAGAGGTTCTGCCTGTGGTGTCAGAGACCAGATCTCCATCCTTACAAATCTCTGCCTCATCAACTTTTGCCATATATACTATCATTGGCAAAGTCTGGGTTGGCACATTCATCTGTTAAGGTACATCTTGCAGCCATATCGTGGTTTAGGCGCAGTTCTTCAGGTCCTTCCTTATGGTGCTCTAGGATTATTAAGCAATTCTTAAAAGGCTTGTTTCGAATGTATCCTCCTGTTCGCCCTCCTCCACCAGTTTGGCAACTCAATCTTGTCCTGGCTCAACTCATGAAAGCTCAGTTTGAGCCGGTGCACAAGGCGGACTTGAAATTCCTGTCTTGGAAACTTGCCCTCCTCTTAGCTCTAACATCAGCGAGAAGAGTGAGTGAGCTTCAAGCCCTCTCCATAGTGCATCCATTCCTGCAATTCAAAAAAGATGGGCTTATCCTTCGCACCAATCCGAAATTTATTCCAAAGGTGCCGTCTGAGTTCCACTTGAATGAACCTTTGATTTTAAAGGCTTTCTTTCCGCGCCCTTCAACGCCTGCGGAACGCACATTACATTCTTTGGACGTTCAAAGATGCTTAAAATTCTACTTAGAGCGCACACGACCCTTTCGGAAATCATCCCAATTGTTTGTGTCCTACAGCGCACCACGGAAGGGGTGTCCTTTGGCAAAGAGTGGCATTTCTCGCTGGATCTCCAGTGCGATTCAATTTTGCCATCAGGAGGCGGGCAAGCCTTTGGACAGAAAAGCCCGTGCACATTCCACAAGGTCTGTGGCATCGTCGGTGGCTCTTTTCTCTGGAGTCGCCATTAAGGACATATGCAGGGCAGCAACGTGGAGCAGTACACATACCTTCACGAAGCACTACTGCCTGGATTCTGCAGGACGAGACGACGCGGCTGTTGGTCAAGCAGTTCTGCTGAATCTTTTCCATTGAGAGGTGAGCTTTCCCTACAAGCCCTCCATCCTGGTGAGCACATTTTGTTTCTTGTTTGCTATGCTATAAGTTTATATGCTTTATGGTTATGTGATGCCATGTATCTACAAAATGTGTCTTAGTTATTACTGCTAGCTACTCTGATACAAAGCATGGGAATCTATGAAAGTTCCAATACTGGGGCAAAAAAAACAAGTTACTTACCTGTAACTTTGGTTTCCCAGTATTGGTAACTTTCATAGATTCCCATGCGCCCACCCTCCTCCCCTGGGAAAGCTCAGTTTTTTGACAGAGATAGTGGCGGTTTGCACAACGGCTACGAAAATCTGAGGCTCTGAGCTCTCAGGAAGGTTCTAGGGGGTGAGGCTGCTCTGATTAGTCCTGACAAAAGTTTGGTCTCTTTTACACAAAGAGGGTGATAGGATACAAAAGAAGAAGATGAGGCCTAGGCCTATTTTTTCTCTTTTGTTTCTATGGTTGTGATACTACCGAGGCTCCCATTCCGACGACGGGGAATGATACAAAGCATGGGAATCTATGAAAGTTACCAATACTGGGGAACCAAAGTTACAGGTAAGTAACTTGTTTTCTTCTTAATCATCCTGGAAGAGACCATATCTAGCAAACTACAATATTTGTGATCCAAACAAATATGCATGGTCTTTCACAGCAATAAAAAGGTCCTTTGGACTGTTATTTTGTACAGGTTCGTAGTTATTACTAAAGGTCTGATAGAATTGAATTTCCATTGAGAAATAATATAAAACTTCCTAACTTTTGTAACAGAAAGGACATGGAAGCGAGGATTAAGCTTTCTTTCTTAAGATTTACTGTAAATGTTTTCAAACTGCGGCCATTTAGTAACATATCTACAAAAAATCCATAAAAAATCCTCTACCTCTTTCTATGCTCCCTCTTTGGTCATGCAATTAATGCCCTACAAAAGTTCCTTTTTTTCTGTTTGAAACCATCCGTCCCTATTGAGAAAGAGTTGATGATATAACTTCTGACTTGCACATGTCTATGCATCTTTAAGTCATACAATAGCAAAATAGATACAGTTCATTAATATCCTATGAGCCAGGGCATGGTATTAAGCTTCAGCACCTTGTCAAGAAATAACATAAGGCAACAAACAGTTCTTAGACCTTAATAATATCAAGAACAATGCACTCCGTGGCAATGGGAGGAAAACCAAGAATTATTTTACTTGGTGGGATAATCCTTGTGTCTGTATGCTTAATAGAATGGAAAAAATATTTAACGAAAGCTAAGAAATTTTATAGTATGTCCGGACCGGAGGCACGGATGTCACTAATTTAGAGCTTGCTTACCACCAACTGAGCGATACCCACCACGAGTTAAAGGAAAACCTCTTGAACGAATAGTCAGAGGACCAATTTGCTGCATTCATAATATCCTCTAGGTGGGCACTCAGAATGCCTAAGATGCCTTTGACCCCCATTCCCCAGTTGAATGTGCCCCAAAAGTCTCTATCGTTGCCGGCCTCCTGCATCACCCATCTTACCCAATGGGCTATAGTAGGGGAGGAGACTGCTTTGTGCGGCTTTCATAATGCAGTGAGAAGCTGACATCCCATGGAGGGCATACCTCCTCTCTCCTGTTCTTTATTCATTTCACAAGACACAGCTTAGGGGAGTTGGCAAAGGCTGGATACAAGATTATGTATAAACAAGAAGAATCCTACTGCTAGTGTGAGGAAAGAAGGGGAGGGGGAGCACTCAGTGTTGTGTAAAATACCCCTCACACACCAACAGGCCCCTTGGTGTCATGCTTCATCATCGGGGTCTTCGCACCCCGCTAGAGGGATGCGGCACGCTGCGACCTACGACTACGTGGGAGCGTTGACAGGTGTAAACTATGTGTGGTGTGTGTTGATTGTGAGTGATAAGAGGATTAAATGTGAGTGGGAAACGTGGTGAGGAAATTAAAAAGTACCTGGCTAGTGGGAAAAATGAAAAAAACTTTATTTCGTACCCCTAGCTGGTGCTATTAAAAGGTGTGCAGAAAAAGACGAGGTTGGTTTGTCTTAATTACGGACAAAACCTCTGGTGTGCGTCGACATGTTTCGGTACGTGTGTACCTTCTTCAGGACGGGGCACAACTCCCAACCCTACTCACGTATTTCTAAAAAAAGGGGGTAATTATATTTAATGAAAAGTGAAATCACTCGTTTCAAGTTGGCTACAATGTGCCTACAGCGGTTTTTTGGGATCATGTATTTACATGTCCTGCAAAAAAGGAAAAAACCATTAGGTTTGGTTACCATGAGGTATTGGCTCAGACAGGTGCAATCACCTGGAGCCCCAAACAAAGAACAATCTGTAAAGGAAAAGACATACTAGACACACAACCCATAGAACACACTTAGGTTTTTGTACTTATTGTTTTTCAGACATACTCGTAGTCTTTGATGTCTACTGCATCATGAGCAAGTCCTGAGCATCAAGGTGGGTAGGTGGATCCACAATCTACAATGATAGAGAGGTGGACTCAGTGCTGTTACTTATGTTTATTTCTTACCTCATCCATCTACCTAGCGAGGCTGGATTCTGTGTGGAGAGAATACTCACGAAATCCGCCTGTATTGGCCTCCTTCTACCACCCGGTGCTGCTCCGCCGTGAATGAGTTGCGGACGTGTTTGGTGGTATTTAAAGAGAGGCTAGGTGAATTGTCATTGGTTAATTGCCGGAAGTCACAGGGAACATGTATGAAGACTATCCATTTTCGCCTTTATGCATGTGATCTAATTAACTTCGACATGTGACCTATTGGTGTTTATTCATTGCCGGAATGTCCATGTATGGTCTTTCCGTTTCCTGGCCAATCATGTGCTATTCATGGGTCCGGCGCTGAACAGAGAAAGGGGAGCGCCGTTGTTTACACGACTGTGTATCATGTGTGCATGCGCATGAGTTGTTTACCATTGGTGTCTATGCGCATGCGTAATAGCCGGTTGGAGGTAGTGCATGTTCAGAGATGTGATTTTCAGCGTTAGCCCTTGTGGGCAGGTACCAGCCGTAGTGGTCAAGTGATTTGGCTCCACGGTATGTCATCGTTTAGTCCCGTGATATGGGTACCAAGGCGGAACACCCAACGTTGTTCCTTCTGGAACAGGCCTGATTCCGAAGGCAGTCGCTCAATGACAGTCCAGCGAAGATCATTTATGCAGTGCTGTAGTGACAGGAAATGTGATGCCATTTTGGTTGTTGATTTTTTACAGCGTATGTTTGATTTATGTTCACCAATTCTTGTTTTGACCGGTCGAGTGGTCATGCCTACATATTCCAATCCACATGGACAGTTGATCAAGTATACCACATTTTTTGTGTTACAGTTTGTGAACTGGCGCTGTTCCCATGTCATGCCATTCCTGAATGTGAGGTTCTTGCTTTTCTGAGTCTGGTGGCAGCAGCTGCAATCACCGCATGGGAAGTGGCCCTGTACACTGGTCGGGTTCTGTCTCGCAGCCTGGTTTTCCCGTGGTCTAGTATGGACCACGATGTCTTTTATGTTCTTGCCCCTCCGATGCGCATGCATTGGTTTCTCAAAATTGAGGTTACCACAGTTCAGGATGCCCCAATGTTTCTCGATCACCTTTGACACCTGGTTCGATATTGTGGAGTAGGTTGTCACGCAGATGGGTCTCCTGTTCATATCCTTCTCTTTGGGATTTTCCTCTATGAGAGCCTCCCTATGGTTGTTTTTTGCGCGTTTTCTCGCTTTTTCAATGGTCCTCGTTGGGTACTGCCTTTCCACGAGTTTCATTGTTAGGTCCTTTGCCTGACGGTTGAATTCGCTTAGTTCCGTACAGTTCCTCCGTAATCTCAGAAACTGTCCGTACGGCAGATTTTCCCTCAGGTGTCTAGGGTGAAAGCTGTCATAGCGTAACAGGCAATTCCTGGCGGTTGGCTTGAAGTGGGTGTTACTTTTTAGCCTTCCATCCTCGCTGTAAATGTTCAAATCTAGGAAGACCATCGACTTATTTGAAAAGGTGCTAGTGAATTTCAGATATTGGTTCTGGTTATTTAGCCAGATCACAAAACTCTTAGCACTGTTGGCATCACCGTTCCAAATGATGAAAATGTCATCGATGTACCGTTTCCAGATGGCAATCTGGGAACGGTAAGGATTGTTCTCATGCAGGATTTTTTGTTCTTCAAGATGGTAGATGTATAGTCCTGCCAGGCTCGGCGCAAACGTGCTTCCCATACTTGTCCCATGGGTTTGTAGATACAGTGTCTCTTTATACTGAAAAAAATTGTCTTTCAGGGCCATACTGATACACTCCAGGACAAGGTTTCTTGGTGTTTGGTATTTCCACGGTCGGCTAAAGAGTACCTCCTCGATTATCTCCAGTGTCTCCTCGTGGGGCAAGCTTGTGTATAAACTTTCCACGTCGAGACTCACTAGGAGCTGCATGGTTGGGTCAAAAGGTAGGTCTTCCAAGAGTTGTAGGACCGACTTGGTGTCCTTGAGGTATGTATTTGTGGCTTGTACCATCGGTCTGAGGAAAGCGTCAGAGAATTTTGATAAGGGTTCCAGGATAGACCCAATGCCAGACACAATAGATCTCCCTGGTGGGTTGTCAAGATTCTTATGTATCTTGGGGATACAATAGAAATAAGGAATCCTGGGACTTCCGGCAATTAACCAATGACAATTCACCTAGCCTCTCTTTAAATACCACCAAACACGTCCGCAACTCATTCACGGCGGAGCAGCACGGGGTGGTAGAAGGAGGCCAATACAGGCGGATTTCGTGAGTATTCTCTCCACACAGAATCCAGCCTCGCTAGGTAGATGGATGAGGTAAGAAATAAACATAAGTAACAGCACTGAGTCCACCTCTCTATCATTGTAGATTGTGGATCCACCTACCCACCTTGATGCTCAGGACTTGCTCATGATGCAGTAGACATCAAAGACTACGAGTATGTCTGAAAAACAATAAGTACAAAAACCTAAGTGTGTTCTATGTGTTGTGTGTCTAGTATGTCTTTTCCTTTACAGATTGTTCTTTGTTTGGGGCTCCAGGTGATTGCACCTGTCTGAGCCAATACCTCATGGTAACCAAACCTAATGGTTTTTTCCTTTTTTGCAGGACATGTAAATACATGATCCCAAAAAACCGCTGTAGGCACATTGTAGCCAACTTGAAACGAGTGATTTCACTTTTCATTAAATATAATTACCCCCTTTTTTTAGAAATACGTGAGTAGGGTTGGGAGTTGTGCCCCGTCCTGAAGAAGGTACACACGTACCGAAACATGTCGACGCACACCAGAGGTTTTGTCCGTAATTAAGACAAACCAACCTCGTCTTTTTCTGCACACCTTTTAATAGCACCAGCTAGGGGTACGAAATAAAGTTTTTTTCATTTTTCCCACTAGCCAGGTACTTTTTAATTTCCTCACCACGTTTCCCACTCACATTTAATCCTCTTATCACTCACAATCAACACACACCACACATAGTTTACACCTGTCAACGCTCCCACGTAGTCGTAGGTCGCAGCGTGCCGCATCCCTCTAGCGGGGTGCGAAGACCCCGATGATGAAGCATGACACCAAGGGGCCTGTTGGTGTGTGAGGGGTATTTTACACAACACTGAGTGCTCCCCCTCCCCTTCTTTCCTCACACTAGCAGTAGGATTCTTCTTGTTTATGTATCAGTGCCCGTGGAGTAGGAATCCTACTTTGTACTCTACCTCCCTTCTTTGTTTAAAATAATACAAGATTATGTATACAGAGTATACAGATCCTAAAAGAATCGGAAAAGGAAGCCGTTAAGGCAGTAGGTCGGGAGGGGTCTGAGCTACCAAATCGGGTTGGGGGAATCCAATTACTCAGAAGCAAGAGCCCTCACACACCCAGATTTGTGTCATGTTTCATCATCGGGCAGCTCCTCGTTGCGTCACCCCTCCACTGGTGCACTATCAATTGGGGACATGCACCACTAATATAGCTTAATGGAAAGATTTTACAAACCTATTAGCCATTCTGTCCACTGCCAAGCTGGACAAAAAGTTGAGAACCTATACTATGTCTGTAACCACCACAACCTGTTGCAGGCATCAACCCATCCATCTCGTCCAGGCTAATTTGGATCTCTTGACTCTACTGGCTGCCCATGCCTTAGATTGGAGGACCACTGGCACCATATCCACTCAAAGATGGTGATAACATGAATCTTTCAATTGGTAGCCCCTCTTCTCTTTTAAAAGATGGTTTAGGGAGTAATCCCTCACCCGAGATTCTTTAGAGGAATGTACAGTTCAAAATTAGGAAGCAGAAAAAGCCAGGCCAGTTCCATATATAATTCTTGAGTTATTGGTGGAAGACTGTCTTTTTTAAAATCCCATAGAATTTCTTGATTAAGAAATGATTGTCCACTTTGTTAATGGTGATGTTCTCTTGTACCAAAATCTATACCATAACTTCAGTGAAGTTTTTGACTTATTGTCAGATATATTTTTGTGAGTGTCTTGAACAACGAGTGTTTAAGTACCTTTTCAATGTGTTATAAAATATTGTAAATGGTCTTAAATGTAACAAATATTAAAACTTTATATTTAATTGAATGTTTTAGAGCTGCAATGTGAATGGTCCATGGTCTTCTTTTATTCATTACTCATGCACTCATTTAGTGCATCTTCTAGAATTCATCTGTTTCCAGGCAGTACGTTTATGCAACCTATTTGATTTGCATACTTGCGCTTTCTTTTTCCTTCCTCCCATTCTTTCATGCCTGTAAAATCCGGTTCCCAACTAAGAACCCCATTATGAAGTTGGGTGGAAGGCCACCTGACAGTTTGTCGCTGACATTCCGCTCAACAGTTCTGCCTCCCATCTGTGGCATCAGTCTGACCTCCATATTCTGATACGGGCGTTCCGACCGACGCCTGTGGGCGGTAATTAGTTCTGCCTCCGACAGGCTCAAATTAGCCATCAGGGCAGAGTGGGCGGATCGTAATCCCCAGAATGGAGTCGGTGCCTGCTCAGGCACCACAGAGGGGTTTAGATGAACGTTTCCCACAGCCTTTCTACAGTGGTCCGACGGCCATAAAAAGGCTGTCGGAAACTGTTTGTGAGGGCCCATAGCATGCCTACCGCGGCCATGGACTCCTTGTCCGGAGGTCCACTTTCCAACACTGTGCCAGTCGGACGGTCGTCTGACTGGCATCATAATGGGGCCCTAACTGTGATGAAGGAAGTCTGTAGTGATGGTGTAAATTAAAGCTTATCTTTCCGATAATTTGAATATCACTTGCTCTCCACCTTTCACAATGTCAGTCTCTTAGAGTTCATGCCCTGCTTGACCTGTACATGTAAGACCAGAATTTTCAAAGTCAGTAGGTCTTGCCTATGCAACAAATGTTGGCTTTACCAATATGTTTTAGCCATGCTGTACACCAGTTTGGCAGCTGTTCAGCATGGCTAAAGGTTAGTAGTGTAAGGGAGAGTGTCGTGGAGTAGAATGGAATGTTATGTAATGTTGTGGATTGGCATGGAGTTGTGTAGAGTTGAGTAACGTGGAGTGGCATAGTGTTGAGGAGTGTCATTGAGGAAGTAGAGTATTGTGGAGTGGGATGGCGCAGAGTGTCCTAGAGTTGAGCGGGAGTAGAGTGTCAGAGTGGAGTAGATTGTCATACAGTGGAGTGGCATAAAGTGTTGTGGAGTGGTGAAGAGCAGAGTGGGGTAGTGTAGATGGTGTTGCATACATTGGAGTAGAGTGCTGTAGCGTAGAGTGGTGTAGAGCAGAATAGATTACCTTAGAATGGAGTGGCATAGAGTGGAGTAGTGTAGTAGAGTGACATAGACTGGAGTGGCGTAGAGTGGAGAAGCGGAGAGGAGAGTTGTCGTAGAATAGAGTGGAGTAAAGTGACATGGAGTGGCATAGAGGTAGTTGAGTAGTGTCGTGGAGTGGCATACAGTTGAGAAGAATGTCAGAGTGGAGTAAAGTTTAATGAAGTAGAGAGTCATTGAGTGGAGTGTTAAAGAGTGGCCTAGAGTGTAATGTCGTAAAGTGCAGTGGTGCAGAGTATATTAACATACAGTGATGTGGCTTAGAGTGCATTGGTTTTGAGTAGCGGCGCAAAGTGGAATGGCAGAATGGCACTGAGTGGAGTGGCACAGCACAGAGTGCAATGGCGTATAGTGAAGTAGCGCAGGGTGGCGTAGAGTGCTGTGGCGTACAATAGATTGTTTCACAGTAGAGTGAAGTGGAGCAGGGTAGAGTGCAAACTTTTAGAGTACAGTGCAGTGACGCAGAGTTTCTTAGAGTGCAGTGGCCTGGAGTGTAGTGGTGCAGAGTAGATTATAGTGACGTAGAGTGCATTGGCGTAGAGATGAATTTTGCAGAATAGAGTGTAGTAGCAGCAGTGAAGAGTAGCATAGCGTTCAGTGGCGGAGAGTGCATTCTTGCAGGGTAGAGTGTCTTAGAGTGCATTGGCATAGAGAAGAATGATGTAGAGAGCAGTGGGGTGCAGTACAATAGTGCAGAGTAGAATAGAGTGGCGTAAAGTGCAGTGAAGTGGAGCACAATGGAGTAAAGAAGCATGCAGTGGCATAAAGTGTTGCGGAGTACAGTGGTGTAGAGTGCAGTGGTGCAGAGTGGTTAGCATAGAGTGCAGTGGCGTAGAGTGCATTGAGTTTGAGTAAAGTAGTGTAGAGTACATTGGGTAGAATGCAGCGATTAGGAGGTGAGTGGCAAAGATTGCAGTGGTGTAAAGTAGCATGGTGTACAGTAGTGCAGCATAGAGTACAGTGGTATATAGTGCAGTGGTGTACAGTAGATTGCTTAAGAATAGAGGGAAGTGGGATGGTGTGGATCGGCTTGTGCTGTAGTGCATAGTAAAATAGTGCATTGGCATAAAGTAGAGTGGTGCAAAGTAGAGTACAGAGGTGTAGAGTGAAGTGCATCGAGTGCAGTCCACAGTAGATTAGAGTGGCTTGGAGCAGCGCAGAGTGGTGTGGAATATAGTGGCTTAGAGTGTTGATGAGTAGTGTATAGCGGCATAGAGTGCTGTAGAGTATTGTAGAGTGCAATGCCGTCGCAGAGTGTTACAGAGCCATATTTAGACATTACCCATCCAGTCCAAATACAGGCATGGATACTACCACTAGTTCCAAAAAGGCACAATGAAAACTCTGCTTCTGCAGTCAGGGAAACCCCCATGTTTGAATATTGATTTGTCCTGGAAATCATGGCGTTTTCAAAGAACATCCATTCCCTTGGGGTTCTTTGGTGACGTTATGATGTCCGACTTTACGTCAAACAGGTCACCTTCCAGATATAAATATGCCTACACTTGCCCTAGCAAACACACGGTGGTTCGGAGCAGCTCGACTATCTACTTGCCTGACGAAGCTCGCTACAGCAAGTGCCGAAGGAAGCCGACCCTCCAGCTGACGCACTGACAGAGAGGCTGCCTTTCTCTCACGGAGAATCCAGCTCCAGTGTTTTCAAGCTCCCCTCGTGGGGTTTTGGGAAATCGAGTCCCAAGACAGAGATACCAGACCTCCGACATTCTAAAACCAAGGTACGGAGCTGATTAGGCCTTAAGAGAACTCTTGGTTAGGTTCCTATGCTACACCTCACTTACTTCTTCCCTCTTACTAGACTTAGGTTAGGTACATCGGGGTAGGCGAATTTAGAAGCACCAGATGAGTACTTTTTAGCCTTTGTTATTTATGTATGTATTTATCTATGGTCTAGGAGCCATACAATGCTTTTACAGTATTATTTTATAATACTCTTCTTACTGTACGCATTATACTATGCAACCAGTATTACGAGTGTAGAAGTTCACTTTACTTGCATGAGAAAGAAGGCTGTTCAATAAAGCCTTTTATTGAAAACGCCCGTCTCTCTATTTCTCTGCACCTCTGATTAAATGAAGCATGCACGAATGACTATGGAAATATCGATCTGTTGTTTCCACAACTCTGAAGATATGTTTATTCTTGGGGAAACAAAGTTGTCATGTTTATGCGGTTGTCAGAAACTAATCCCTTCTTGTTTATTCGAGAAAGTTTCTAGGGACCTCTGAGCCAGCTGGCACTCACAATTAAATCTAATATATTCGATAGAGACCCAGTCGACCTAAGTCCTACGTCAAATCTATAGGATATATTGTTCCAATGCGCAGAGCCTATTGGGAATATAGGAACTACACTACAATAGTGGCTTAGAGCGCAGTGGCGTAGTGTATTGTTCTGAGTACATTGGTGTAGAGTGCTTAGGCATAAAGTGGAATAGTGCAGAGTGCAGACCGCAGGGTAGAGTGCAGTGGCATTGTCTAGTGCCTTAGAGTGCAGTATCGTAGAGTGGATTGGCGTAGAATGGATTGGCGTAGAATGATGCCGAGTGGAGTGATTCAGAGTAGAGGGGCGTAGAGTGTAAGGGCGTATCGTGAATTGGCATAAAGTGGCATAGAGTAGAGTGCAGTGGTGTAGAATGAAGTGATGTATAGCAAAGTGGCATAGAATACAGTGAAGTAGAGTGGTGCCGAGTAGGGTGATGTAGAGTACAGTGGTTCAGATTAGAAGAGCGGGGCTTAGAGTACATTGGTATAGAGTGTTGCCGAGTAGAATATAGTGGCGTGGAGTGCACTATAGTTGGCATAGATTGCAGTGGCGTAGAGTGAATTGGTTTTGACTAAAGTAGTGTATATTGGGTAGAGCGCAGTAGTTTAGAGTATAGTGGTGTAGAGTGTGGCAGTGTAAAGTAGCATGGTGTACAGTGGTATAGAGGTCAGTGGCCTAGACTGGAATCGTGTAGAGTGCAGAGGCGAAGAGTGCATAGTAAAGTAGAGTGAATTGGTAGAGTGGTGGTGAGTATAATACAGAGGTGTAGAGTGAAGTGGCATATAATGCAGTGGTGTAGCGCGCAGTGATGCACAGTAGATTAGAGTGGCGTGGAGTGGCCCGGTGTGGAGTATAGTGTCGTAGTGTGTTGCAGAGAAGTGTATAGTGGCGGAGAGTAGAGTTGCAGAGTAGTGTATAGTGGCGGAGAGTAGAGTTGCAGAGTAGCGTATAGTGGTGGAGAATAGAGTTGCAGAGTAGCGCCGAGTAGGGTAGAGTGTTTCAGAGTAGCGCCGAGTAGGGTAGAGTGTTGCAGAGTAGCGCACAGTGGGGTAGAGTGTTGCAGAGTAGCGCACAGTGGGGTAGAGTGTTGCAGAGTAGCGCACAGTGGGGTAGAGTGTTGCAGAGTAGCGCACAGTGGGGTAGAGTGTTGCAGAGTAGCGCACAGTGGCGTAGAGTGTTGCAGAGCAGCGCATAGTGGCGTAGATTATTGAAGAGTAGCGCATAGTGACTTGGACTGTTGCAGAGTAGTATATAGTGGCATAGTGTTGCAAAGTAGCTTATTGTGGCGTGGAGTTTTATTATTATTATTATTATTATTATTATTATTATTATTATTATTATATTCTTATATAGCGCCTGATTCGACCCCCGAAGGGGTATCTCCGCGCTTGCCTTGGGAACCCGTCCTGGCTTTTCCCTGTGAGATAGCTCCTACAGGGCATCCCCAAGGTGAAAGCCAGGCATCCCGCCGCGGGGGGACGTTGTGGAGATTAAGCAAGCTTAATGCCCAGAGTGGCAGAGTGTGAACCCATGATTAGGTCAGGCACCGAAGCGAGAATTATCGAGTCCATGGACATTTGAGTTCAAGACCCTGCCGCATCGGGAATTGAACCCTGGTCCCGGGTCTGACCTCTGCTTCAGGGTCTGCCTGCTCTAACCAGTGAGCCACACTTCTCTGGTTATAACTATATACTACTGTTGCAGAGTAGTATATAGTTGCGTAGAGTGCAGTGGCATAGTGTTGCAGAGAAGAGTACTGTGGCGTGGAGTTCAATGGCATATACTGTTGCAGAGTAGTGTATAGTGGCGTAAAGTGCACTGATGTAGAGTCTTGTAGAGTAGTATATAGTGGCAATGAGTGATGTGGTCAAAGTGTTGTCAGGTGAGAGTAGAGTGTATTGGTTTTGAGTGTATTGGTTTTGAGTGTATTGGTTTTGAGTGTATTGGTTTTGAGTGTATTGGTTTTGAGTGTATTGGTTTTGAGTGTATTGGTTTTGAGTGTATTGTCGTAGAGTGGAGTAGTGCAGAGTGCAATACTGTGACGTGGAGTGCAGGCGCATAGGGTAGATTGTTTCAGAGTGAAGGGGCTTAGAGTTCCATAGAGTGCAGTATCATAGAGTGCAGTGGCACAGAATGGAGTGGTGCAGGGTAGAGTGCAGAGTGGAGTAGAGCAGAGCAGCATAGAGTGTAGTGGTGTAGAGTGCAATTGGCATAGATTGGCGTAGAGAAGAGGAGTGCAGTGTTGTTGAGTAGACCGTCGGAAAGTGCAGTGGTGTATAGTAGGGAGCAGTGGTGTAGACTTCAGCAGTGCAGAGTTGAACAGCGTGGAGTAGAGTACAAGAGTGTAGTGTTTCAGAGTATAGTGGCTTACAGTGCAGTGGTGTAAAGTAGATTGGCGTAGAGTGCATTGTTTTTTAGTAAAGTGGTGTAGAGTACATTGGCATATAGTGCAGTGGTGTAGAGTGGAATGGTGCAGAGTACATTATAGTGGTATATAGCGGATGGCATAGAGTGCACTGGCATGGAGTGGTGCAGAGCGGAGGGCATTGGTGTGTAGTCTAGTGGCATAGAGTGCAGGCTTGCAGATTGGATTCGCGTAAACTGGAGTGGCTAAGAGTGCATTGTAGAGTAGAATGGGCTAGAGCGCATTGGTACAGAGTAGAGGTGGGGTAGAGGGGATTGGCATAAGATAAAGCAGAGTAGAGAGGCGTAGACTGAAGTAGTGTAAGTTGGAGTGGTGAAAAGTGGAGTTCAATGACAGTATCGAGCGGTTTGGTGTGTCTGGTGCAGAGTAGAGTGCAGTTGTGTGAAGTGGTGCAGAGTGAAGGGACGTAGAATTGAAGTGGTGCAGAGTAAAGTGCAGTGACGCAGTATGAAGTGGCGTAGAGTGTAGTGGTGCAGAGTAGAGCGCAGTTGAGTGGGATAAAGTGGAGTATGCAGGATGTGGTAGCGTACTGCAATTAAAGACCAAACCTCTTCAGTTGAAATGACCATTACATTTGCACACACAGTTTAACTGATAAAAGTATACAGCGTGCAAATGATAATGTGTGGAAATGTCATCACCTACTGCATTGATTAGTTTTGATCATATCTAAATTTGATTCCACCACACTTCGAAATTACCCCCAGTAGTCAGCATGATTGTCGCATAAATCCTCTCACTTTGAAGTCTGAGAAACTAAATAAACACCAACCTCCCTTGGAAGACAAAGTCTGAAATTTGATCTCTATCTTTGAATGTGCAGCAAATAGGACAAGATAAAAACAAGATTTAGAGGCCGGTTTTCAGAAAGGCAAGACTCGGAAGGACACTGTAAAAAAGATTTTGGAAACGGAAGGGACGAACTCATGCTGGACGTTCTAAAGCAAATCAAGCCAGCAAATAAAATTCAAGAAAATGTGAGTTGCAAACTAAAAAGGCAATGGTAAGCAAGGGGGGGAATGCATTCCCAGGGAATCTTTCCGAATGTCCCCAAGATGTTGTTAGCAAACCAGATAGCTGCGCGGTCTGGTAGGCTTCGACCTAAAAATATACATGAAACTTTTGATGCTGCAAGATTTTCGGTTTAAGCGGTTGGAGGAACTATGGGCACTAGTAATCTTTCAAAAAGTTAAATAATCTTTTTGAGAAATTCTCTTATGCTAGCTGCACTTTTGAAGGAGGTGGAGAAAGGGTTATGTGTACTGGGACCGCAGCAAAAGTCATTTTTTTCTTTAATCCCCACATGTTTTGGAACTGCTACTGCCTTGGTGATGTTGTATGGCAGAAGGCCAGTGTGACTGGATTGTGCTGCAGAACTTCGGTCTATTATGTATGATGATCCCTATTTCACGACTTGGCACTTTATTAATAATTGATCCATTGATCATGGCAATATCATGGTTTTATTGTGCTACATTAGTTTAAGCTCAAAAACTGTTCTGTAGATTAATCCACACTCAGCAGTCATTGCAGAGGGCTCTAGTTCCACCTGATGTGTGAGTAATACATGCTGCAATAGTTCCTCCTGCTGGGGATAATGTGCATGGCTCTTTCCATTCTAATGGGCATGTTTCACAAAATATATTATCTGATAGAGACGTCTAGCCACAGATTCCTCAACTTAGAATATCCCCAGGCATCATACTGGATCCGGAAAATCTTTTGCAGCAGCAACTCTGCATGCCGGAGGTGGCGCCGCACGGCTCCGCCCTAACGTAGTCCACGTACGTGAAGTCAGCGGAGCCACATATAGCACCCCCCGGCGCGCTGACATCAGTTTTTTTTCTATTCCGCATCCCAACGCGGGTCCAGGAAAACAAGCGGTTCCTTGGCCTGTTTTTAAGGGCTTCTCGACGCCTTAAGCGTCTTGGAACTGCGTGTGATGCCTTCGGACTTTAAAGTATGTGAGACCTGTGCCCGTCAAATGTTTTTCACGGATCCGCATGCAATTTGTATGTGGTGCCTAGGAGTGCACTACGACTCTGAAGAGTGCGACGCCTGTCAACCGATGAAGCCAAAATCCTTGAGGGGGGTCGTATGAAGCTGCTGGCCGCACGGCTGTCCGGTCCTGCGCCTTCGCAATGCCGCTCTCCCTCTCAGGAATGGCCTGCTCATGAAGTCGTTCCAGCAAACGTCGTTTGGAGACCGGTAAGCACAAACATAAGTCACTGAGGTCACCCACCCGCAAACGTAACGCTGGAGCCCGCTGCTCTCTGTCTTTACCAGAGACATGGGCGCACAGCAGTCGTCTCCCTCATATCCACCCTTTCCAGTTGTAGGAGCGACAAGGACCCAGATGGATTAAACCCTGATCAGTTGACTGGGGGTGAGTGTTTGATTTGCTCAAACGCTCCGTCCATCATCCCCTTTTGTATCGCTTTGTTCGCCCTACGTTGGCAGGGTATGCTCAGACGTGAGTCCCTTGCTCACTTGGCCACTGGATTCAAGATAGCCTGGCTGATGAGGATTATGAATCCGAAACCATTCCCAGGATGCTTGTTTCCGGTGCAGGGAAGACATGGCTTGGCAGTTCAGGCTGGACTGTTCCCATGAGGCACAGGGTCAGACTGGTTTGCATATGGCCGTGTCTGAACTGGGGTGGCTGAGTGAGCTAAAGAATGGTGATGGATTTAAGCCTAATCAGTTGACTGGGGGTGAGTGTTTGATTTGCTCAAACGCTCTGTCCATCATCCCCTTTTGTATCGCTTTGTAGAACCCAGAAGGAGGCATATTCAAGGGCTCTACAGTCTTTCTTCGGGTCACCCTCTCTCCCTGGTTTGCCGTCTGGTCCCACAGAGGAGTAAGGCACTCATGTCGGGTGTTAGCCGGCGGATTCGTCCTCGGCACCTGCTGTGTGCATCGACTCCGGTTCTGGGGTCAATACGGCGCCAGACAGGTCCCTGAGGGGCATCCCAGGCGTCCATCCAGCCCATTTGTACCGCCTCGCATGGCCATGTACGGCTTCCTGCTCATATGTCGGCTGCGGCACCGGGTTCGACGCCCTGTCAATTTCTGTCTTCCATGCAGGCAGACGTCGAAACCATGCCGGTTCGGCGTCTGTTGGTGCCAGAGAGCGAGTCGCCGTCGGACTGCACCCACATCGAATTGCCCTTGGAGGTTCTAAACGTCGATACAACGCCGTCTCGGGGTCGGCTGAAGCCGATGCCAGCGCCGACGGCTCCTCCATTGCAGGAGGATGAAATTCCTCTGGGCTCACCTCGCTCGCAGTCATTTCAATGCCCTTGATGCAGGTGCCTAGCATTCCATGGCCTTCGGAACAACCTCAGGCTCCTCCACCCCTACTTTCTATTGGGCGAGTTAGCCTCCAACCATCCCCAACAGATGGTTTATTGTTGCCACCCAAATAGCGACAGAGGCTAGTGCGGCTTTTGCACGGGCAGTATGCAGGGCTGCAGATATTCCTCAGTTGAAACCCCCTGAAGTTTCATTGCCCTCAGATCCTTTGCTGGACCACCTCCATGTTGAACCTGTGGACATGGAGCCCCTGCTGCCCCTTGGTGGGGCTTTGTTTGACATCCTGCTTGGTACCTGGGCATGGCCCTCTTCTAATGACCCTGTTGATCGAGCCATTGCTCGCTGGCATTGTCCAGCCCCAAACTATCCTATTTGCTTGTCCTTGCACCCTAGAGCTCAGGATCTGGTTGTCCAGGCAGCTTTTGACCTGCAACCTTCTTTCGCTCTGCCGTTTCTACCTCCCACTAGGGAGTCTCGCTGGATGGAGACATGTGGTCGACGCTTTGCTGCCTCCATCAGTGCAACCATCCGTGCCTTGAAAACGTCTTGCGTGTTCACACGTGCTTCTTTTGTCCTTTGGGAATTGGTTGAGTTCCTTCTTCCTTCTATCCCAAAAGGGCCCCTGGCCGATTTGCAAAGCCTTCTCCTTGATGGACGGGAAATGGCACCATTTTCCAATCGGTCGTCCCTAGACGATATAGACAATGTAGGGAGGGCAATGGCCCAGTAGGTTGCTTTGCGCTGCTATGCATTGCTGCATGATAGTAATTTTCCCAAAAACATTCAGGAGGCTCTTCGGGATCTGCCATTGAATGGCGTTTACCTTTTTGATTGTCACGGTGATTCAGCGGTGTCCCGCCTCATGTCAGGTCTCCCGTAATTCTCTGGCTCCTGCAGCTTTTGTTCAGTACAGCTGGTCAGCTGGTTCTGTCTTTCTTTCGGTCCTCTGTCGGTGAGTTTCCCTCAAGAGGAGCCCCCTACCCGGGTTAAGACTTACCCTATGTGGGGTATTTGTTAACGATTATGTAGCTGCCTTCCTACATGGACGGCTCGGTATGCTCCTATGGAGTCTTCCTCACAGAGGTTCTTGTGTGATTCCGCTATCCTGCTTTTCTGCTGTTATGCGACCCACAGGTTGGCATCGCTCTACTGCTCTTTCAGTTGGGGTCTGTGGCTAGTCTGTAGTATTTCAATGCATCTCTGGATGTTTACTACTGTGAGGCTTCCGCCAATCCCAGGGGTGTTTTTCGGTTTTGCTGTGCTCCTCTGTGTCACTGTTGGCTGCTCTCCCTGTTGCCAGCCACTGTCCCTTGGGACACCTTGTAATGTCTCGTTTCGGCACAGTTCTTCCGCGGTTGATGCCCTGTTATCGTATAGTGCCAGGATAGAGCCTGGTAGCGTGCGTTCCCCTCCCCCCCCCCCCCCAATAGTCAGAGCTGCGCTGCACTACTTTGCAGTGAATGCACGTTGCACGTACTGTGAGTGCATCTTGGTATGTAATACGGAATCGGTAATACAGAATGTCTTCACACTCATTCCTATGGGCCTCTAAGCCCATAGGAATGAATTGGTAGGTATTCCTTATTACCGAATCGGTAATAAGGAATATTAACGATTCTGTATTTTTTTTACCGAATATTTACCTACATCACAAATACCGAATTCTTAATACCGAATCTGTCAAATTCGGTAATAAGAATTCGGTATTTGGCAATTACCTACATATGGCCCATAGTCTAGCCGCAGATTCCTTAACGCCCACCCATACTCCCCATTCTGCAAGGACCTTTTCAGGTTGGGCTTTCGGCATTCGCCTCACGCTGGGTGACTTTTCGTTCTGCAAAGTGTCATCTTTCACTCCTCTCCAGAAGGCTTCATTCTGTTTTACCTGTTTTTACATCCTTTCTCATTGTGGGTGGTAAACTTGTGTGTCTTGTGCCCTTTTTTCTCCATCACCTTGGGATCTTTCGCTCCCTGGCGCTTCATATGTTTGAAGCTATTGGCTCTGCCTCAGTATTAGATCTCTTATAAGGGGTACAGTATCCTATTCTGGTACCGACTTGTGGTGGATTGCCATTGCTTCCCTGTTTTGGACTCCTTGTCCTTCAGTTATATATTATGGCTGCCGACTTCTATCTGCCATGATGTTTTTTCACATTCTCTTCTGTTTCCAGGGGTGTTAGCCTTCGCTTTTGCGGGGGTTTCTTCTCAGAGCGGTGCTCTGCTCTTTCCATTCATTGATTTTCAGTATACAGTGCCTGGCACTGTTCTTTATGGTGCTGTCTCACCATTCAGATTCTTCTTCTCCTGTTTTCGCACACTGTTCAGTTTTTTGTGGTGGCTCCGCGTTCGAGCGCAGGAAAGTTTTTCCAACAAAAACTGATGTCAGCGCACCGGGGAGGGGGCTATATGTTGCTCCACTGACGTCACGTCCGTGGACGACGTCGGGGCGGAGCCGTGCGGCGCCACCCCCGGCATACAGAGGTGCTGCCAAAGATTTTCCGGATCCAGTATGACGCCTGGGGATATTCGAAGTTAAGGAATCTGCGGCTAGACTATGTCTCTACCAGATACATTGTTACCGTAGGTAAGTAAATTGTTCTTTCAAGCTTTAATTTTTGCAGGGAACTAAATAACGTGTTCATGTGTATGTCACTCGCCTGGAGTATTTTAAATTATTTACCTTCTGATAGTAGGGTTTCTCTTCTTAACATGATACTTAGCAGGTCATGCTGTAGAACAGTGAAAACAAATAAGCATCTCTGAAAAATGTTTTTTAATTTCTTTTTAGGTTCCACCCAATAAAATTGACTATGAGTATAGTGAATTGATACTGTACCAGAACCAAGTGATGAGAGAAGCTGATCTCTTCCAAGAATCTTTAGATCACATTGAAGAGTATGGGAAACAAATAGGAGATAAGCTAGTAGTGGAAGAAATTAAAGGTACTTCTGTGGTTCCCTTAAGCTGAAAGGTGGTTCTTTACTTGCACATATTTTGTTTGGGAATTAAATAGTTGCATGTTACCATTGCATTTTGTGTGTTGAGATTTGGATATAAATGGAACACTGCTGTTTTAAAAAAGTTCGGATTTATAAATGCAAATCTTTATGTAGCTCACGCCTCATGGTCGAGTTTAACATTTCTCTTTTCATCACTCTCTACTTTCGTTGCTAGCCATAAACTTAGTCACACAGATGTATAAAAATCCTGTAACACTTTTAAGAAGGGATACAATGTGTCTAAATATATATCTCCTCCCCCTTTTTTTTTATTGCATTATGTACCTATTACCAGGCAACTTTAAAATAGATGTTTCTTTTTTGGAACTAAAGTAGCTCAATTTGGATTTGTACCGCTCAGTCTAAAAAAAAAAAATGATACTATTTAATTGGGAATATTTAAATGGGAAAATTAATAGAAATGAACATCTTTCATAAGCTCAACAAGTCACACTAAATCACGTATTCAAACTGCATCATAACTCTACTATAAAATTGATACTTGTATAGCGCACTACTCACCCGCAAGGGTCTCAAGGCGCTTGTACGAATACCGCTGTGGAACCCATCCTGGCTTTCCCTGTGAGGCGTCCACTCCTGGGCACCCCCAAGGTGGAGGCCAGGCATTCTTGGCGTTGTGGGGGCCGTTGTGGAGATTAAGCAAGCTATTGCCCAGAGTTGCAGAGTGGGACTCCATGATTGGAAAAGGCACCGAGGCGAGAATTATCAGGTCCATGGAATTTTGAGCCCAAGACCCGCCGAGGTGGGGAATTGAACCCTGGTCCCGGGCACCGGGCTAGACTTCTGCATCAGGGTCTGCCGCTCTAACCATTGAGCCACACTTCTCCACTTCATACTATCATACCTGGCACTTCCATTTTGTCTCCTTGTTCTTTCTTCTTCACCTCCTTTGAGTATGAAACTGGAGTACTGGTCCCTATCCTTCAAATAGTTTTCCAGTGAGTTTACGAGTTTACCTGGAATTGTATTTTTTTTTTTTTAACATGTTGAAGATATTCTCATGTTTTGTAATCTTTTCTAATCTGGTATACCTTTAAAAGAAGAAAAACTGTGAAGTTTTCGGAGTACAGGGCTGAGAAATTTCTCATTATATCAAGACATGTCTAACATGGCTTGTTTAAGTATTTTTCTGGATAACAATCTGCTTTGATTGCACAATGGTTGCTTATAATCATATATATTGCTGACCTTCACATGTGTATGTTCCATAAAAAATCTATAGCAAATAGAACAAAATGATGGCCGGACTGCTGAAACTTTTTGACTATTCGCCCCCAGTCACAGAACTGGGTTTAATCCATCGTGCTTTTGCACACTATCCCTCCCCAGTTTGGACCGAGCCATATGCAAATCAGCCTTGACCCTGCTCCTCAGGAACAGTCCAGCCAGAACTGCCAGGTCCTCCCTGGACCGGAAACCAGCATCCTACGACTAGTTTCGGGGTATCACCCCTCATCAACCAGGCTAGCTTGAATCCAGTGGCACAGGGAGCAAGGGACCCTCGTCTGGGCATACCCTTTGGCCACTTAGGGAGAACATAGCAAACGCAACAAGATGACGGAAAGAGTGCAGAAACTTTACAACCACTCATCCCCAGTCACAAATCTGGGTTTAATCCATTGTTCTTTTGCTTATTTTGCCATTCCAGTTTGGACCAGCCATATTCAGATCAGCCTTGACCTTGCTCCTCTGGCTGATATTTGGCATGCTGACTACTTTGCCATTACCTGCTTTGTCATTACCTGCTTTGTCAGTGATAGGCACACCTTTTTGCATTATCGTTTCTGCGAGCTTACAAGCATATTTACAGTGAGTGAACTATTTTGTGCACCTTTGCATGCACTATCTGTGACAACCAAACCTTTATGCATATTTATGCAGAACTACAGTGGGAGCAATATTTGATGGAGTTATTATTGATCCTCATCGTTTGGAGTGACCGGTTTCACAGTGTGTACATATCATGTACAAAACATTGAAAGAATTTCTGCACCACCTCTATTTTTGTCAGTACTGGCATCTAGTCCATTGTGTTGGCAAAAATGGAAGGAGGCCTTTGAGGCTTTTTTGGAAGCCGTTGACTGGGATACTTTCCCATAATAAATTTTTAAAAAAGAGCTACCTCCTGTCATTTTTTGACAGACTTTCTTTTAACTTTTTGTCGACTTCATTGGTGTGTTTAGAACATGTTGAGTAAGACGACTTCGGGGATCAAGCCATGTGATGTCTGCGCCATGTCGGTCTCGGACCCCAATTTATTGTGATGCCTGGAGTGTGAACATGCTCCGACTGCCGGGCCATGACGCCAACGGCTTTGAGGGAGCGGTCCCTAAAGCTTCTCACAGTCTGGCGTCCGACACCGCAGAGGTCGCCTCGTCCCTCTCGATCCCAGTCCAGGTCTCTGTCGAGAGGAAGGTCCAAGCACCGCTCTGGTGAATCGAAGTCCTCTTTGTCGAAGTCCGGTAAAGGGCACCACAAAAAGCACAAGAATTCGAAGTGTGCTTCAACTTTGCCCCATTCGTCTCACGACACGTTCGAGGCTTCGCTCTGCAGTGCGAGTGCCAAGGTCGGCTCCAGATTTCCCTCCCTTTCCGGGTCCGGGAGCAACCCCCGCCCAGCTGAAGGAGTCTTATGATGCTATGTGCACCATATTTGGGTGGCCTGACACTGCCGGCGTGCCTTTGGGCCCCGCAGGCTCAGAAGATGGGGGGCGGGCCGTGGTTCCTACACCTGCTGCTTGTAGTGAGGATAAGGGGTGTTCGATGCATATGGGCTGCAGATGGTACATTATGAATAGATCGCCATCTGGTGTTGGGCTCGGATGATTGCACTTGTTTTTCTCTTGGAGAGTCTTTTGTAGCTTGGTGACTCCTCCTTTGGTTGCTTGTGCGCATGGGCATCGGCTCCATCCTTAGATTGTTTTTTTCCGCCATCGGGTTCGGATGAGGATTGAAGCGCTCCAGATAGACTTCGGAAAGAAGTGACTTTTCGGCGCGTATTCCCTTTCCAATTCGACGGTATTGTTATCGAACGCGATTTCATTTCCATTCCGACGCGTTTCAACTCCAACATCAAAGAAAAACTTTGATCTAAGTCGACGAACAGGAGACCTTTCTCGACGTGGTCAAGCCCGGAGTCCATGGAAAGGACTCCATTTAAGAAATGTCCAACATGTGGTGCGAAGTTCCCACACAAGGACCTACACGAGGTGTGCAACCTCTGCCTATCGCCTGAACACGAATCCAGGGACTGCGAAGCCTGCGCAGCATTCTCCTCCAAGTCGACGATTAGAAACCGTCGAGCTCGAAGACCCGAGGTTTCCAGAATGCAGTCGGAGGCGATCCCGGAGCTGTTCGTGGCAGAGTACGCTATCCTTTCCACCACTGGTGAAACATTACATCGGACAGGTGGGTGTTGCAAATAGTCCGACTACTCCATCTATCCTCCCAGTGTACGATCTGCTGACGCAAGATGACCTTGCTTTGCTTCGCAAGGAAGTCAAGACTCTCTTGGCCAAGGGAGAGGGTTCCCGGGCCCGAAGTAGGCAGTGGTTGCTATTCCCACTACTTTCTGGTCCCAAAGAAGGATAGGGGCCTTCGTCCTATCCGACCTCAGAGCCCTCAATTACGTCCTCAAAAAATAGAAATTCAAGTTGCTCACCCTTGCTCAGGTCCTGTCTGCCTTGGACCCGGGAAACTGGATGGTAGTACTGGACTTGCAGGATGCCTATTTTCATATACCCACCCTGCCTGCCCATTGTCGCTACCTGCAGTTCATGATGGGCCATATGGGCTCTGCAGTGGGACCTGAAGTTCCAGTGGGCACAGAATCGAGGAAATCTCTGCGACCTGATTCAGATCTCGGAGGGCACTGTGAATGACCTGCAGTGGTGGCTAACGAACCTACATTTGAGGCAAGACCGTCCGGAGAGGCATGAGGGGATTGTTCCCAGCACCTGCAAGCAGACCGTGCTGCAGTTGTGCCATTAACATGCACCAATTCTAGGAAACACGTATATGTTCCTTACCAGTCCACTTCTGACTACTTCGAATAAGTTGGAGAGCTTACCCAAGCCCAACTTTCTTAGTGAATACGGCGGATTTCGTCCCCCGTTCTTTCTACCAGTGCTCCCCCAGTCCTGATGAAGACCCCACCTCAAGGACCACTACCTGTCCTGACTTAAGGGGTCGAAACGTCGACAACATTCGAAATGCAAACTCGAGAAACCACACAAAACTAATTTTGGGTCCTGTTGAGTTATGTATTACATTGGGAACATTTGACCATGTATGGAAACGTATAAGACAAACTGCGTTGATGTGTATATATATGTCACTATTACCTTTCCTTGCCCCCGACCTACACTTGAACACTCCACCCCCATTCCTTTTTCCTACCTCACCCAGAGCACTGTATAACATTGCACATTTGTTTCAATGAGCCATTGTATGGCTCCTATCTGTAAATGCTTTGAATTGAATTGCGTCCGATATCCTTGAACAATATAAAATCACAGAAGTGGACTTAGAGCACATTTAATTTGTGTTGTGTTTTTGTGCTACTATAATTGCATGAAGAGTTTTGTTTGCTGCCACGACCACATTTTTTTATTTTTTTTTTAATTTTTGGTAAACCTTTATTGTTGCATTAATCAGATACAGGTATGGGCCTACAACCCGCATGGCTGGCCGCTAGTAAGGTTAGGTCAACACAGTAAAGCATCAAGCGAAAAGCATTAGTCCACCACCCTCAGGCCCCGCGTCAAAGCTGATTACAGTAGCACTAGGCATAACATACTTGTATCAGGATCAAGGAAGGTTTTTTTTTTTTTTTATAAGACGTAAAGACAAAACAGGATCTGGTTCAGTAGAGTCAGTCGGTAAGAAATTAAGGAATAGCATTATCACAGGATATTCACAATTAGGATCACTTTGATTTAAATCTTCGGTGCCGGTGCACATGAAACCGGATAGTCAATAAGAAACAATACTCGTAGCACCGTTAAAACTTTCCTTCGGCTCGCCTACGAACATCATATAGTTATCCTCCCCAGTTAAGCAAGCTAACGGGAAGTATGGAAATACCCTACCCAGATCCCAGAAAAGAAGAGAGAAAAAGAAAATGGAAAAAGGGCCATAGAAATAATAAAAGGACAAAATTAAAAAAAGCCCATCCCCACAACCCCCCACCCTGCGCTCCTGTAGATGGCTACGGCCTACCCCCCCTAACAGTGTGCCTGTCGCCCTTGAAAACCCACTAAAAGAACTAACCTACAATAAAGGAAAAGAAATAGATACCAATAAAGTGGAGGGGGACCTCCAGGCCAGCCCCCGGCCCTACTCCGCCCCGCGCTAAACCCTCGATACAGTAAGCAATACGGAATCTAATGCAGTCAGTACACAAAGGGGAATAAGATACATTGTTGCACCCGCAAAGCCACATAGTCACAGGACGTTTCCGAGTCTCCTTTCCGCCGTCAGCCAGGTAGCATTCCCAATACAACGGCACCATCCTTAACCTTTGTCCACCCTATCGAGCTCACTCACGATCATCAGCCGCAGAGAAGATCATGACGGAGGGCTCAGGCACCCCAAGCAGCAAGGACAGCCGGCCATTTAAAAAGGAGTCATTGCGGGGATCAGTCCACCCCAATACGTGCGCCGAAGAACGTGACAGACCTGAGCATGGGGTCCTTAGCAAGTGGAGAAGAATTACTGTCTGAGTCCACTGTCGGAGCCGTGCCATCTCATCCAGGGGCACTGCGTGATCTTCCGGCCCCTCCGGCAGTACAAATCCACTGTTCCCCGCTTCGAGCGAACCCTCCGCTGGCCGGCCAGGAGTCGTAGCGGTCGTGGCACTCTGAGCTTCGCATAGTAACAGGGTGCCAGGAGCACATCCCACTGATGCAAGATCGGGCAGGGTTTCATTCACCCAGGGTACGACTGGCGACTCCTTCTTGAGGGTGGCAGTAATGGCGTCCAGCTTGTCCCCCAGAGTCCGCGCATCATATTCCAGGGCACCCCGAAGGGCACCTAGGGCCAAAACCAAATCACCAAGCTCCATCTCGTCGCAATACGCCCCAATTCCAGTGTATCTCCCTGACCCGAGACCACGGTCACCCTGGGAGACCTGAGGCAGGGCACTGCTGACCAGAGCTGCAGCTCGGTACGTATCCAGCCCCGTGCAGGATCGGGAGCGAGTCACAAACCGCAGTCACGAAGACGATGTTCTGGGCCCTCTTCAGTGGCATCAATAGCGAGGATGAGTTACCGTCGACGGAGCTAGGCAAGTTAATCTCCCGCTCTGGGCGATCGGTGTGGCCTCGCAGCTGGTGGCCGCCATTTTGCGTCGGCGATCGGCTCAGCGCCTCACACAAAGCCCCGGCTCCGGCGCCATCTCAGGCCGCGATCAAAGACGGGGCATATCTCCAGCGGTGCAGCAGGTAGAGAGTCCGGAGGCACACGGCCGGTGAGCACAAGCATTCATCTTGCCGAATCCGCGGTGCAATCACAGGATCTCGGTCTGGATATCATCGCGGGGCGGAGAGGTCTACGGAGCCGGGCGCCTGAGCGGCCATCGCGGTCGCCGGCCTGGCTCCTCCCCCCCCACGACCACATTTTTTGATACTTTTTTTTGATTGGGCCAAGAGCCGACCACTCAACCTTCCCCACCCAGACCTCACAGTAGTGACAGATACGTCTCTTCTGGGTTGTGGCGGCCATCTTGGAGAGGTGGAGATCAGAGGACTATAATCTCCGGCAGAAGCCAGGCTTCATATCAATCTGTTGGAGCTTTGGGCGATGTGACTGGCACTGAAAGCCTTGTTACCATCCATACAAGGAAAGTTAATCCAAGTGTTTACGGGCAACACTACCGCCATGTGGTACTGCAAGCAGGGTGAAGTGGGGTCGTGGGTTCTTTGTCGAGAGGCTCTGCGTCTCTGGTCTTGGCTGGAACAGTGCACTTCCCTGGTGGTTCAACACTTGGCCAGTTCTGAACGTCCGGGCAGATGAGCTCAGCCTAAGGTGCCTGTCGAATCACGAGTTGTGTCTCCATCTGGAGGTTGTAAAAGCTCTTTCAGCAGTGGGGAGAGCCTTGGTTAGATCTGTTTGCCTCTGAAGAGTTTCCAAGGCTGCTTTCACTCTTCGACATTTTTCATTGCGAGTGGAGCTCAGGCCTCCTTTACCCCTCTGCGGCAATACCACTCCTGCCCAGACTGCTCAAGTAGATCAGGAGCGACCGGTCACATGTCATTCTTGTGGCTCCGGACCTGAGATGGAGTTTGGTATCCCAAGCTTCTAGAAATGAGCATTGATCCTCCAATCAGGGAACCCCTTTGGGAGGATCTTCTGTCGTAGCAGCAGGGGAGGGTCCTCCCCAAACCTGTCCACTCTCCGTCTCCTTGCGTGGAGATTGAGCTGCAGCAGTTATCAGCTTTTGACCTTCCTCCCGAAGTCTTTAAGGTTATTTTGGCAGCCGTCCACGAAATCTGTATACAGCTGCAGATGGAACAACTTATGGAAATATGGTACAGACCGGTCTATTGACCCTCTCTCTGCATATTTATCTGATGTCCTCCTGTTTATTCTTTCCTTTGCCCAGCAGGAATCTGCTGTGGGCACCTTGAAGGGTTATCTTTCTCCCCTTTCTTCTTTTCTTCGGCTGCCTGACCAGCCTTCCCTTTTCAAATCACCTCTGGTGCAGAGGTTCTTGAAGGGACTAATCCACTTGTTTCCCCCTTCACCCTTCATTATGCCACAGTGGCACCTTAACTTGGTTCTCACTTTCCTGATGTGTGCATCGTTTGAGCCCCTACACAACTACCCTCTAAGACTGCTCACCATCAAAACCGCCTTCTTAGTGGCAATAGCCTTTGGCAGGAGGGTGGGCGAATTGCAGGCGCTGTCATCATAGCCTTCTTACCTGACTGTCTTCCCGGACAAAGTGGTACTCCGGAGTAGGGCATCTTTTCTGCCTAAGGTGGTAACATCTTTTCATCTGGGGCAGTCTGTTAGCCTGCCCACCTTCTATGCACTTCTCCACCCTTCCAATGAAGAGGAGTGTCTCCATCGTCTGGACCCAAAAAGAGCGCCATTGTTCTATCTGGATCGAACCAAAGAGTTCTGGGTGGACGACCAACTCTTTTATAGGGTATGTGGGTGCAAAGAAAAAGCATGCTGGCCAAAAGAGAACTATATCCTGCTGGCTTATCCTCTGTATCAAGATCTGTTACGCCTTAGCGAAGAAAGAGCCCCCTGAACGGCTGAGAGCTCATTCCACCAGGGCAAAAAACGCCACCACAGCTCTCTAGCATGGTGTTCCTGTTTCTGATATCTGCCAAGCAGCCACATGAGCATCTCTGCCCACGTTCGCCAAACACTATTGCCTGGATTCCCAAGTTTGCAAAGAAAGCCGGTTTGGGTTCTCTGCCTTGCCGATTTCCTGGTCTGAACTTCTCCATAGTCCCTCCTCCGGGGATGGTATTGCTTGGGTATCTGTTCAAAGGGTAAGGAATCTGCGGCTAGATGTCTCTATCAGATGGACAAGTTACTTACCTTCGGTAACTCCTTATCTGGCAGAGACATGATATAGCCGCAGATTCCTTACTGACCCATCCATCCTCCCCGCACTGCAGAATTTTTGGGTCTCGCCTTTTCCATTGGAAAATGGCGAGAATTCAAGTGCTCGATCCACTAGTCAAACCACTGCAGTTTCGACTGCAGTTTCTTCACAGTGCATGTGAAAAGCGGGAGAATCACGTGACCACAAGCCTTTCGTGAACGAGCCCAGCCAGCCCATTTCCCCACAGGCTTCCTCATTGCATCACCACATCAAAGCCAGCCATCTGTTGTTTCCCCAGCGTGGTGCCGCCAGCAGCTTCACTTCAGGCATCCACTCCCCCCGCCCCCTACTTCACACTTCTCACGGTCACCAGGCTGTTTCGCATTACCCCCCACCGCCCCCCTCCTCCCCACTATCATTCTGCTATGCAGATCGTTTCTTTTCTCTTAATTCTAAGAATAATAAGCGCAAACTCGACCAACGTAATCGGAGTGCTTTACTTGTCCTAAAATGCCGAGTTGTCTGTCCCTCGAGCTTGCAGTTTTTTTCCTCCGGGTATCCTTCCTTGTTATAGTAGTGTAGCCACGTGTCTCTTCTTTAACCCCTTCCAGGCTCATGACGAGCTGGGCTCGTCATGGTGTAGCCTCCTCGCACACTGATGACGAGCCCAGCTCGTCATGAAGCATGGGATTTAGTAAATCCCAGCACAGGAGGAGAATTCCACTAGCGCGGATGTGGTTAAGCAACTTCCGGGCCAGATCACATACATTTGGCACTGGTGCAAAAAATAGCGCACAAGCTTGTTTGCACCCCTTAGCTGCTTATTTTATATAAATTGGAGCAAAAGCACTCTGCAGTCCATATTACATAAAGGCTCCTCCTCGTCTTTCGCCGTTCTGGGTTCTCCATCCCCAACGTAACCTCACCCCTCCTCTTTTCGCCGTTCCATCTTTGCTCTGCCTCCATTTGCCCTTTCTTTGCCCTCTGCCTCTCCTTCCCCTCCAGTCCACTCCACCTCAGTCTCTCCTTTCACGTATCCTAAGCCCACCTCCTCTGTTTTTTTCCTAAAACCCCAGCGTGCGCTCGGCCTCATGCCAGCATTTCTCCTCCCCTAATTATTCACTGCAAAGCCGGCCAGCACATCAAAGGCTGCTGCTCTCCGTGCGTCTCGTCACCCGTCCTCCCTTGTAATCATTTACTTCACTTTAGTTTAACAGTTCTTCTTCCTCATCTCTGGTACACGCAGTTGAGTTTCATTGACCTTTTTTCATTGACCTTTTTTCCTCTTAAACATTAGTATAGCGAGAACAATCCCAGTGATTTTCAAAATGTGGGCACTTAATGTTTTGTTCTCGTCAAAATCCCAATGTGTTTTTAGCTTTTACTGATCTAACAGTTGCTTGTTTTAGCTATAAAGCCAATAAAATGGGATATCGTGGTAATAATTCCTGTTCTTTACATTATGCCACGATTTTGGATGTGAGCTTTTCTACAGTGTGGTCCGTCGCATCTAGATGCTAGAACACTTAGTTTACACAGTTGTTTAACAAAAAAGTATAAGCAAAGTATAAAATCAGAGCCACACCAGTTATATTTACATTAAATTAATATTCTAGAACCCAGTTTATTGAACTTGGTGTATACCTTCATGTTTTAGTGAAGGAGGAAAGTGTTTTTTAAAGGTCTCGTGCTTTTCTTCATATAGTTAATTAGTTTTTGTTTGATCTTGGGTTATATAATCAAGAACATTTCAGGAGTTAGATTATCCCTTTCAATGAAGGAAGCACACGCAACGCCACTCAGACACGCAACGCCACTCAGACACGCAACGCCACTCAGACACGCAACGCCACTCAGACACGCAACGCCACTCAGACACGCAACGCCACTCGCACTCGCAACGCCACTCGCACTCGCAACGCCACTCGCACTCGCAACGCCACTCGCACTCGCAACGCCACTCGCACACGCAACGCCACTCGCACACGCAACGCCACTCGCACACGCAACGCCACTCGCACGCGCAACGCCACTCGCACGCGCAACGCCACTCGCACGCGCAACGCCACTCGCACGCGCAACGCCACTCACCCGCGCAACGCCACTCACCCGCGCAACGCCACTCACCCGCGCAACGCCACTCACCCGCGCAACGCCACTCACCCGCGCAACGCCACTCACCCGCGCAACGCCACTCACCCGCGCAACGCCACTCACCCGCGCAACGCCACTCACCCGCGCAACGCCACTCACCCGCGCAACGCCACTCACCCGCGCAGCGCCACTTTTACCCACGCAGCGCCACTTTTACCCACGCAGCGCCACTTTTACCCACACAGCGCCACTTTTACCCACACAGCGCCACTTTTACCCACACAGCGCCACTTTTACCCACACAGCGCCACTTAGACACCCACGCAAGCCCACTCTCACCCACGCAAGCCCACTCTCACCCACGCAAGCCCACTCTCACCCACGCAAGCCCACTCTCACCCACGCAAGCCCACTCACCCACGCAACGCCACTCACCCACGCAACGCCACTCACCCACGCAACGCCACTCACCCACGCAACGCCACTCACCCACGCAACGCCACTCACCCACGCAACGCCACTCACCCACGCAACGCCACTCACCCACGCAACGCCACTCACCCACGCAACGCCACTCACCCACGCAACGCCACTCACCCACGCAACGCCACTCACCCACGCAACGCCACTCACCCACGCAACGCCACTCACCCACGCAACGCCACTCACCCACGCAACGCCACTCACCCACGCAACGCCACTCACTCAAAGGCACTCACACCCACGCAGTGCCACTTTCACCCACACTGTGCAGTGCACAATAGGTCTCGCAGTAGGAAAGTTGGAGCTATTGGTTTTGTAAATGACAAAGCCCTTTATGTTTTTAAAATGAAAACTAAAATAAAAGGCATTGCTATTTGCTATTGTAATAGCTCCAACTTTCCTACTGCGAGACCTATTGGCAACACCAGTGCTTGTTTTTAGTGTCGGGGATATTCCCATTCAGGGCCCTAGCTGTTCATTTTTTAACACACCATGGTCAGTCACTTCATGGCTTCGAGCTTTTGTTGTGGAATATTGTGAAAAGTACTGATGTCAGTATACTGGAGTGGCGGTTATATTGACCACGTGTATGTCACTATGCTGACAAACATGATGCCGAAAACATCACGAGGAGTCACCACCTACCGGCACTCAAGGAAACTGCTAAGAAAAATCTTCCAGATCTAGCCTGATGCCTGGAAGTTCAAAGGTAGGGAATCCACGGCTAGATCATGTCTATACCAGATAAGGCATTACAGAAGGTAAGTAACTTGTCCATTAATTGTAAGATTCAAGAAGGGCTTTTGTCAACGGAAGATCCAGTTTTAGAAGTTGCACTTACTTTAGCCAGGAATATAGAACAAGCAGACTTTTGGGCGAGGGAAATGAGTATGGATGTTGGTGTAAAGTGAAGTAAAAAGATCTCAAAACAGTCTGAGAAACAAGGTGAGTACTGATGTTGGTGTACATGAAGTCAAACAAATTTTGAAACCATTTGAGACATGAGGTAGCAAAGGACATGGTGACAAGTCACTGTATAGTGATCCTGCGGTTCGTGCCAGGACAGTGCTGGCTGACAGTGATGTTTTTGTTACCATTGTGGAAGCTGAGTACATTTGGGCACGAGTAGTTCAGCTATAAATGTGTCCCGTTTCAAGCGTGGGAGGAAAGAATTTGGTCAAACTGTGAAAACATTCGATGACAATGTACCAGATGTAGAGGGTAATTTTGGGGTTGTTTTCTGCAGTTGATGCTGATGTTGGGAAAGTTCTGGAAGTAGCATCTGTGGAAGGTACTAGGAATAGAAAGCTAGCGCTTTGTGACATCTGCATTAATGGATTGAAGGTGAAAATAATGGCAGATTCAAGTTACTGTATAGCTTGATGAGTAAGGATGAATTTACGAGCATTAAAATCTTTGCTTATGGGGGGAGGGAGGGTGGAAGTTATAGGAATATTTGAGGCTGAATAGGGTTTTCAAATTGTGTCACGCAGGGTACTATTTATGTGGCCAAGAATGATCAAATGTGTTTAGTTGGGTTGAGCAACGAAATTTAAACATGTATTGGACCCTAAAAACCCTGATCAGGTGGGGTCTAGATATTTTTCAGGGATGTTTGCATGGGTGCGAGTCAAGTGAGTGAGTTGATATGGGTTAGTCTGTATCCTGAAGCATTTACTAATAATTTGGGAAAATTTAAATGTTTCCAATATAGCATAGGTTTGAGGAGTTTGCTTGCCCTGTGGTACACACTGTACGCAAGGTACCTCTAGTGTTGAAGAATTGGATATGTTGTGTGCCCAGGGATAATTGAACCCATTGACTACTCTGAACGACTATCCCCAGTAGTCCTAGTCCACAAAGCATGTAAGTCCTTGAGGTTGTGCTTAGATTTGCGTGATTTGAACTGCAACATGTTGGTGAATCTCCACCCTCTTCCTAACATCAATGAGATATAAAGACCATCGCCCCATTTAGTGTAATTAACATTTCTTGGCATGTCTGCGGCCTACAACCAGGTGAAATCAAGCAGAGATTCTAGACTCCTTACTTCTTTAATAACTTCAGATGGTGCATTTTGTTATGTATGTATGTATGCCATTCGATCTGGTGTTTGGTTAATGAGTAAGTTGTTCAAAGGAATGACTGGTGTGTTGTACTTTCATGAGGACATCCTCGTTGGGGAAGGATCAAAATGGACATATGAGAGTTAATTATGTGTTGGATGTTCTCAAATAATGTGGCTTGGCATTTAAGAGTGATACGTGAAAATGCTGGGTCTGGTAGCTCAGTAGACTAATGCGTCCATTGCAGGGGCCTGTGTTCGACCTCATGGTCACAGGTTGAAATCTCGGCGGGTCCACTCAGCCTTTCATCCATCTGAGGTCGATCAAATGAGTACCATTGAGTTGGGTAACAATGAACATCTGTTTTTCAGCGCAAAAAGACCTCTGGGTGAACGTGCGCTTTACAAATACACATGTTATGTTATGTAATATGCTAAATTTGCGAGCAGTTTCTCAGCGAAAACAGATCTTTACCGAACAAAAAAGTAAAGTTTGATTGGAATAGTGAGTGTGATGTGACCTTTAACTCTATCAAACATTGAATAGTTTCTGCTGGTCCAGTCAAGCCTTTCAACACTGTTGACATGTCCATCCTTACCACCGATGTCAGCAGTCATGGTTGAGGGATTGTGTTAATGCAAAAAAGAAGCAACAGCTCTGGCGAAATTGTGGCATTTGCGTCAAGAGACTTGTGGAGTGCAAAGCACACACATTCCACTCTTGAGAAGGAAGCCCTTGGTATGTGATCTGGTGTCCAATACTTTAAGATGTTTGTGTGGAGGTTTGAATTTATTTTGTGTACAGGCCATAAACCATTTGTAGATCTTTTCAGAATTAGTTGTGGTGGTAGAGTAACGCTCCTTATTGCCAAGTGACAATATCGTTTGCAAGAATTCCAGTGTTGGTTGCAGTATGTTGCGAGAGAACACAATTTTGCTGCAGGTTGTTTATCAAGATTGTCTTTGGTAGACCAATGGAATGAGGAGGATCCCAACGTTGATGAGGTAGAGTTTGTGTGCTCTGTAGACACCATTATGAGTAGCAGATTTCCCGAGGAAGAGTAGATGGAAGCTGTTGAGAATGATGTTGTAATGCAGGAAGTCATGAAGTATTTAACAGGGAGATCGACACCATCTAAGGACACGTACAATAGTATTGTACCCTTTTGGAGAGTTTCTGGAGAGTTATCCATTATGAATCGGTTGTTACAAAGATGTGAGCTGCTTGTGGTTCCTTGTAGTCTTCGGAGCAAAGTGTTGAGTCTTGCCCATGAAGGTTATGTTGGCATACGGCAGAGAAAGAGGATTATTGATGCCCTGCGGTGGAGAAAAAAGAAGAACACGATGTAAGGGCATTTTATGCTTGTAAACACTCCTATCGAGTGTCCCAGTGTGCCATGGAACAAATTGGAGTTTGATATTTTTGGACTGTTTGGAGTACTGGGTGGTAATCCCAAGTATGCTTTGGTTTTAGTGGACTACATGTCTGAAAGGTACCAACATAAAATTTGTTGAGAATGTGGATACTACTGTAATTGAGGAATTTTTGCAAGACGCGTCTGCGAGAGGAGCTTAACCTGAGCAATTGGTCACTGATAATGCAACCCATTTGGTGTCATGGGAGATGTGTAAATGTTTGCAATTTGCAGGGTTTAAGCATATCAGAACTTCTCTGTATCACCAGCAGTAATGGATTAGTTGAAAGATTTAATTGTACAAGCAAGAACCAGTTAAAACCGGCACTGTTTAATGGCCTGGAATGGAAGGAGGCCATTTGGAACATGCTTTGGGCTATCAGAACTACACCCCATATTAACTTTGGGGTGTTACCTTTTTCTTTAACGGGAAGGTTGGTGGGTTCTAGCTTGAATAAAGGGTTTAAGGGTAGGAAAGCAATTGATGTTGCAAAAGTTGTGTAATGTATTGCATGTGATGGATGTGGTGCAAGGGAAATACTGCACTGAAGGCAAATTGTGCGGAGAACTTCCAGTTAAGGTCCGGCAACGGGTGAGGATAAATGCGCCAGTCTTGTAATACATTGCACTTCAAGATTTTCTGCACCAATTAAAGTCGAGGACATTAGAAGCCATGTTGTGGTGTTGGATAGTGGCAACGTTTGGAATTAGTACATGATGGTGATTGTTCTAGATTCTAGATCTGATTGTGTGCAGGAAAGTTTGAATGTTGAAGAAGATCCAACATCGATATGTGACCAAGGTTGTTGCAACAAACCAGTGTGATTAAGTCCATACCAATTAAGTTTAACAGTTATGTTAAGTAAACCAGTTGTCGCTCACTGCTATTTATCTTAATGTTTTCTATTCAGAATGTTCCTACTACCCTGCTAAACGCATAAAGGTCTGGGATTATTGTACTTTAATGTTGAGGATTGCTTTTTTTTTTTCTTTTGAGGAAAGTGAGCATGTTGGGTCTCTTGGGGTGGTTGGAATGGAAGAGACTGATAAAGCAATGTTGTGGTGAGAGGGATTTTAGGGTGGCAGTTCTTGCCTGGGTGTTGGTGTTCATGGTATGAAATTAAGGTGCATCTCCCCCTACCTGGGTTCTTGGTCCTTTCAATTTCCCAAGTCCTCTTCATGAGTAAGACCAGAAAATCTCTTTAGAGATCTTGAGCACTCCCTCTGACAATCTCTAAGCCCCTTTGCTTGGCATATTGGCATGGTTCCCTTTCCACGTTTTTATCTTTATGGTATGAATCTGTGTTTCAAAAACAGTTGCTTCAAAAACTCTTTAGATGTCAAAGTTGTTCTTGAGAAGAAGGATCTTGTCATTGTTAAGAACTTTGTGCTATACTTTCTATCACCTGGTAGGCCCTACGGGAAAGGAGGAGGGGTGGAGTTTGCGTGTAAGCAAACTATTTAGCATTCTGCTTCTATAGTTAAGGATACTTTAGGGGGGTTGGGCTTTTTGTTTGGCCTTTAGTCAGCAAATCTCTTGCAGGTGTCTTATTGTAGCATCCTCCTGGCCATTCTTGGGATTTTAGCAAATATCTTGACAGTGTGTTGGCCCATTTGATTGTGCAATATTCTTCTTTTAATGTACTAGAGGCCTATATTTTTCAGGGTGACTGTATATTACAAACTCATTTTATGGCTTTGTTGATAGGATGCCGTCTTTGACTCTTTCTCAGCTAGTTACAACCCTTATGCACCAGACAAACCAAAGAATTTACCTAATTTTCTCCATCTTGCCTACGTCTGTTAAGAATTCCTGTCCCCTGCCATGTTCAACCCTTCCCTGATACGTTCTCATTGGCAGGCTGGTTTTAAGATTAATCAGTCGTCCACGTACTGCTCAGTTTTATCAGGCCCAGGTCGCATTAAACTGACTGATTTTAGGAATTTGCTTTCCGCCTCTATGCCGATTTTATCAGGTAATTCTGAATTGGATACTATAGCAGTAGATAGCAAGCTCTAGGCAGCTGTTAATACTATAGCACCTCAAACACAGTATAAGCTTGCATCCGTGGATCGTCAGCCTCTTGGTGTACTTAGGCCTTGGCCACAGAGAATAGTGCTTGTAAGTGGACGGCGAAATAGTGGCTGAATCATTATGTGTCCAGGAATAAAGAGGCTTATAGAGTTGCCTTAAAGAGTTATCCCACAGCTGTAAAGGCAGCTAAAGATTTGTTTTTATAAGGAAAGAATCTCCAAATCCTCAAACTGACCTAGTGAGGTTTTTAAAATAGTGAAAGTGAAAGACCTTTTTTCGCTGACTTTCTACTGCCGTGGAATCTTCCTTGGAGTTGTGATAGACTTATAACATTTTTCAAGGGTAAAATCTTCAAGATTCAGGCTAGTTAGATTACCTCCTTGATAATGGATAAGTGCAAAGAGCTTACACACTCTAACTCTGATCATGTACATTGTTCACTTGTTTTTAATTCCATGTCACTGAAGGACTCAGAATCTGTCATTTTCTAAATGAGGTCATGAAAATCAGTTGATCCTTATCCACCTCTACTGTTGACAGTGGAGATTGCGGTGGGTAATCCAGTAGTGAACAAGTTTTTGAGCTGTCCATTTTAACTGCTGCGGTGCCTTCCAGTTGGAAACAGACTAACCTCATTCCTCTTTTGAATCCGTTTCAGTAGATCCTACTGTCCTTTCTAATTTCAGACCTATTTCTCTCCTGGTGATCTTTAAGTGCCTTGAGAAGTTGTTAGACATGCCAGATTACCTGGAGGCCAGTAATTTGCTAAATGTTAGTCAATCGGGTTTTCGCCCTAGGCATTGCAGAGAAAACGCTGCTGAAAGTGTCGAAGCATTAAATTAACTCCTGATCAGGGAAGGTGGTAAGGCAACATTGAATGTATTAGATCTCACTGCAGCGTTTGATACCGTGCCACATGTGCTTCTTCTGCAACATCTTTCAATTGAAGATCTAGCTTTAGAGTGGATAGAATCTTTTCTTGAGAATTGTGCTCAATCCATCTGATGGCCCCTTTTCCATCTGAATCGAAGCCCCTTTCAATTGGGGTGCCTCACTGATCTTCTCTTAGCCCCACCCTATCTAATGTCTTCATGGCCCCTTTAGTGGTCTTAGTAGAATCCTTTGGCTTTCTTTGTGTGTCCTATGCAGATGACACTCTGCTTCTTTTCTGTTTTGCGAAAGAGGCTGTTGACTAATTCAGTTCACTGAAGGCTTGTCTCTGCAGCCTTTGAGGCAGTTATCTTCTTTGTAATGCAGAATAGTGGACTCCTTAAAGAGGACTGGTGGCTCCGTTGCTGGCCAGATTAGGCCCCGTCCCTGCCACTACCAGCTTATACTTTCAACAGGAGGTATCTTTGATGGTGGGGAAAATGCTTTGGTCTCCTAAGAGCCCGGAAGAATTTTTTCTTTCTTCTACTGCTGTCTTAAAGGAAGGTAGTGGTCCATGCCCTTGCTACATCTATGCTAGACTATTCCAATGTTTTTTACCCGGGTCTTCCCAATTATTTGATCATAAGACTTTAGGTTCAGATTGCTCCGCCCGCTCGTTCTTAGCCTTACATGCCCAACACCTAGTCACCTCATCTGCGCTCTTTACATTAGCTAACTTTTAAAAAATTGAATTCTGTTTAAATCCCTAGCCATGACTCATCATACTTTGGCTAGAACTGTTCTGCATTATATGATTTGAAGGCTCTGTGTCTTATACTCGGGCTGGGGCTTTACATCCATCTCATTCTTGCTTGGCTGTAGTTCCTAGGGTCAGACTAGTTAGAAGGGGTGGATGCTCCTCCTCCTACCTTTTTGTGAAGCCTGGAATCCACTCCTGATGAACTCCGCTGCCTTACCTCTGAAACCACCTTCTGGGAGAAAATGAAAACCTGGTTATTTTCTCTGGAATAATAATCTTCTTGCTGTCCGCTATTCGAATCGTGACACTCTTACGAGCATCTGAACACACTATATAAAAAAGAATATATATATATATATATACATTAAAGAAGTCAAGCTATTCACTACGTCGTGGTGGTGCTCATCCTCTCTATTTTGCTCCATTTCTTGCAGGCAATCAAGATTGCCACAACACACATTATATACGCTATATTGAAGATATCCCAGGTGCAGTTCAGGATGATTTTACACTTCCCGAAAAACTGATCAATGAAGTGTCTGCCACCAGGGGGATGATCATACTCCAAGGAGATCACCCTAACAATCTCCTACAATTAAGCCCCTAGACGGGGAGACACTATTAAAATCCTGAAGAAGTATTTACTTGCCAGTATTTCTTCCACATAGTCTCCCTTTATAGTATCACCAATCAAAGATATTGTTTTTTTTCAAGAATTCCCTATTAAATTGTTTGTTTCACTGGATACATTTCATGCTAATACTTCTGTTATTTTTGAAACATTACAGTATTGTACTTCTTCAAAGGTTTTTTCATTAGTACCAAGTCTCATAGAACCAGCGTTTGGTGTTTTTTCTAACTCTTTATTGAAATGAGAATTATCCAACTAGACCTACATCAGCCCTGTCTGGCAGTGCTGCTCCGGACAAGGACAGCAGTTGTTTTAAAGCTATGTGTCTGAAAGATGTGTGGGACGTCACCTACCTGCACAATGGCTACCACTGCCACAATTTTTCTGGACTCGTATACTTTGGGTTTTTGGTGGATTGTTAATGTGCAGACTCTCCCACGATGTGCCAAAGGAGAACCATAACTATTTCCATGTGATATTTTGCATTAAAGACCAGTTGTTTTCACTCCAGTTATCACATGAGCATATCTTTGAGACCTGTTTGCTCTCAAGGTTTTTCTTTGACTGTCAATCTATCAATCTATTTATTTCATTTTAACAAACATGGGTGTGTTTTTTATATTTATATATATATATATATATATATATATATATATATATATATAACCCCGCAGATATAGAATGTCAACGAGATGAGGAGGTAAACATGGAAGAAAAGAGTTCCTTTTTTAAAAAGCCCCCTCACTCACTCACCAACCTAGTTGGTGCCATGCTTCATCATTGGGGTCCCACCCGAGTAGCCGAATGCTACCCGGGTGTGCTTCAACACCCGTTTACAGTGAAGCAGGATTATTCACAACAGTGGAGTAAGTGAGTGAAAAGCTGGGGTTAAAAATAGTCTTTATTTAACTCCCTGAAAGTTTAATATGGAGCAATAAGATAATGGTTAAAAAGAAAGTGGGACACCAAGTTAGGTTAGATTGACCTGTGGTGTCTGTCTATAATAGTGATCGTGGTAGTCTACCTGTTTCAACCTGTGCATGATATTACCAGGTTTTCATCAGGACCTATTACAATGGCCAGAGTGATATGCACACGCTAAGGTGCACCCTTCTCTGGGCAAACCAGGACCACACCACGTACTTAGTGTGGCAACCTTCCAGCCTTCTGTGAAAGGAACAATATGAAACTAAGGGGACAAACACACAAAACGCATGTTATCCATGTGTGTTGACCTCAGAGGACCTCTCATTCATGGCTCCATTGTGAGCTATTTAGCGTGGTACATACTGTGTTCCATACGTACCATGCATGACGTTTCGGTGTGAATTCACATCTCAATGGCGGCAGTGAGCCATTGTAAAAAGGGTGAGGAACCCATCCCTTTTCCATAGTAATCAACCCATAATGCGCAAATTAGCATGTGTAGGTGTCAAAATGCTCATTGAAAAAAAGCGTGTTTTCAAATAGTAGCTGCGCAAAAAAACAAGAGCATGCTGTCAATTTTGTGCATGCATTGTCCTTGCTAAAATCGGAATGACTGCTAAAACATGTAGGAGGAAAAACTGACTTACTAGAGACTAGCTTTAGTCGTATCTCATGGAGACCGTAGGGAAGGAAGCTGACTCTAGTCACACTCTGGGGGTGTAAAATACATAATCAAAACGCAGTTTGTGTGCACATATCGTCATTGTTGGAACTCTTAATTAGGCGGAGCCCACCCGCATGAAATTTGTACTCACTACGCCAAACCGTGCCATCCGCATTCAAACCTGGATGCTCGTCCTACACATAGTCCAGAGGATCTCCGTCTCTGCGTTCCACTGGATTTTTAACCCGGAAGCGGGACGTAGTGCTTCCTGACATGTTACACGGTGGGATGTTGTTGAAGGGCGTTTTTAGGTATCCCATTGCATGTCATCGGAACCTAAGGGTTCACTTAAAAAAAAGGATATGTTCTTTTTGAGAACGGTATGTGCTCATAGAATGATTAGATGAAGTGGATGAATACAGCAATAGAGTGAAATCAAAAGCACTAATATCAAACGACTGGTAATGTCGGTGTGAATCTTCTGGACTGTTTGTATTGCATCGATTATACTAAGTTGTTAACAGTCCAGAGGGGACTCATTTTTATATGTTCCCTCGTTGAACATGTTTGGGAAAGGCTTTTTTATGGATGCAATTATGGATCAACCTTAACCGCGGCGCAATTCCGCCGCGATGCGGCGGTTTGATTAGGTGGGTGAGGCCGTGTCGGCCAACGGATGTGCACAGCACTACGAAGGAAGTGCTCGCGATGGCCGTTGGCCGACGGGCGCATGGAGAGGGTTATTGTCAATCCAAAAAGGCATTGTTGGGTATTCTCGCGAATTGGAACTTGTTCTATTATTGTCCATTTCATGTTGTTGGGGGTGTGGTTCACCTGGAGGAAGTGTTCACTGAGTTTAGTTGTTACTTTTTTACACCTGATGGTGCTGCGATGCTCACATATACATTGTTAGAACTTCCTTCCAGTCATGTCTACGTTTTTTAGGCCACACAGGCATGTTATAAGGTAGACTACTTTGGTGCTATTGCAATTGGTGTGTGCCCTCTGTGTCCAGATTGTTCCAGGTTCAGTGTTTTCGTTGCAGTTGTCAAATGGCACACACTGCATTTGCCGCAGAGAAAGTGACCAACAATTTTCGGTAAACCCCACGAGTTTAGAACAGTATGTGTATTGTCCTGTTCCTGGTTTCCTAGGGTGGATGTTGAATAGTGTGTCCTTCAGGCTTCTCGCTTTTTCGAAGGAGAATAGCGGCTTATCCCAATGTAGGTTACCCGTTTGAAGGATCCTCCAATGCTTGCTGATGGAGCTTGTCACCTGATTAGAGAGAGTACTATACGTGGTGACGCATGTCAATGGTACGTCTTCTGTCGTGGTCACTTTGTCTACAAGAAGGGCATCCCCGGGTTGATTGCAGGCCCGTTTCTGACACTTGTTTAGTATCCTATCCGGGTAACCTCTCTCTGATAGTTTTTTGGTGAGGTCTGCCGCTTGGGTCCGATAATCAGTGATTTTGCTGCAATTGCGCCGTAATCTGAGATACTGGCCGTAGCGCAAATTCTCCCTTAAGGCCCTCGGGTGGAAGCTCTCAAATCTGAGCATGTTGTTCCTGGCAGTCGTTTTTTAGCTCTCCACAGGCACGCACAGGGCTCTCTCCACAGGCACGCACAGGGCTCTCTCCACAGGCACGCACAGGGCTCTCTCCACAGGCACGCACAGGGCTCTCTCCACAGGCACGCACAGGGCTCTCTCCACAGGCACGCACAGGGCTCTCTCCACAGGCACGCACAGGGCTCTCTCCACAGGCACGCCCAGGGCTCTCTCCACAGGCACCCCCAGGGCTCTCTCCACAGGCACGCACAGGGCTCTCTCCACAGGCACGCACAGGGCTCTCTCCACAGGCACGCACAGGGCTCTCTCCACAGGCACGCACAGGGCTCTCTCCACAGGCACGCACAGGGCTCTCTCCACAGGCACGCACAGGGCTCTCTCCACAGGCACGCACAGGGCTCTCTCCACAGGCACGCACAGGGCTCTCTCCACAGGCACGCACCGGGCTCTCTCCAGAGTCGAGCACCGGGCTCCCTCCAGAGTGGAGCACCAGGCTCCCTCCAGAGTGGAGCACCAGGCTCCCTCCAGAGTGGAGCACCAGGCTCCCTCCAGAGTGGAGCACCAGGCTCCCTCCAGAGTGGAGCACCAGGCTCCCTCCAGAGTGGAGCACCAGGCTCCCTCCAGAGTGGAGCACCAGGCTCCCTCCAGAGTGGAGCACCAGGCTCCCTCCAGAGTGGAGCACCAGGCTCCCTCCAGAGTGGAGCACCAGGCTCCCTCCACAGTCGAGCACCAGGCTCCCTCCACAGTCGAGCACCAGGCTCCCTCCACAGTCGAGCACCAGGCTCCCTCCACAGTCGAGCACCAGGCTCCCTCCACAGTCGAGCACCAGGCTCCCTCCACAGTCGAGCACCAGGCTCCCTCCACAGTCGAGCACCAGGCTCCCTCCACAGTCGAGCACCAGGCTCCCTCTTCAGGCACGCACAGGGCCCCATCCACTGTGTGTGTGTGAAAGACACTGTGTGTGTGTGTGAAAGACACTGTGTGTGTGTGAGAGACACTGTGTGTGTGTGAGAGACACTGTGTGTGTGAGAGACACTGTGTGTGGGACACTGTGTGACACTGTGTGACACACTGTGGGTGGGACACTGTGTGACACACTGTGGGTGGGACACTGTGTGACACACTGTGGGTGGGACACTGTGTGACACACTGTGGGTGGGACACTGACACACTGTGGGTGTGGCACTGTGTGTGTGCGAGACACTGTGTGTGAGACACTGTGTGTGTGTCACTGTGTGTGGGTTTGTGACACTGTGTGGGTTTGTGACACTGTGTGGGTTTGTGACACTGTGTGGGTGTGTGTGACACTGTGTGGGTGTGTGTGACACTGTGTGTGTGTGGGATACTGTGTGTGACACTGTGTGTGTGTGACACTGCAGGTGTGACACTGCGGGTGAGACACTGTGTGTGAGAGACACTGTGTGTGAGAGACACTGTGGGTGAGAGACACTGTGGGTGAGAGACACTGAGACACTGTGTGTGTGTGACACTGTTTGTGTGTGACACTGTGTGTGTGTGACACTGTGTGTGTGTGACACTGTGTGTGTGAGAGACACTGTGTGTGTGAGAGACACTGTGTGTGGGAGACACTGTGTGTGTGACACTGTGTGACACTGTGTGACACTGTGTGACACACTGTGGGTGTGACACTGTGACACACTGTGGGTGTGACACTGTGACACACTGTGGGTGTGACACTGTGTGACACACTGTGGGTGTGACACTGTGTGACACACTGTGGGTGTGACACACTGTGGGTGTGACACACTGTGGGTGTGACACACTGTGGGTGTGACACTGTGGGTGTTTCACTGTGGGTGTTTCACTGTGGGTGTTTCACTGTGGGTGTTTCACTGTGGGTGTTTCACTGTGGGTGTTTCACTGTGGGTGTTTCACTGTGGGTGTTTCACTGTGGGTGTTTCACTGTGGGTGTTACACTGTGTGTGTGAGACACTGTGTGTGTGACACTGTGTGTGTGTCACTGTGTGGGTGTGTGTGACACTGTGTGGGTGTGTGTGACACTGTGTGGGTGTGTGTGACACTGTGTGGGTGTGTGTGACACTGTGTGTGTGTGTGATACTGTGTGTGACACTGTGTGTGTGTGTGTGACACTGCGGGTGTGACACTGTGGGTGAGAGACACTGTGGGTGAGACACTGGGTGAGACTGTGGGTGAGACACTGTGGGTGAGACACTGTGGGTGAGACACTGTGGGTGAGACACTGTGTGTGTGTGTGACACTGTGTGTGTGTGTGACACTGTGTGTGTGTGTGTGTGACACTGTGGGTGTGTGTGTGTGACACTGTGGGTGTGTGTGTGTGACACTGTGGGTGGGTGTGTGTGTGTGAGAGACACTGTGTGTGTGAGACACTGGGTGAGGCAGTGTGTGTGGGTGAGACACTGTGTGTGTGTGACACTGTGTGTGTGTGTGACACTGTGTGTGTGACACTGTGTGTGTGACACTGTGTGTGACACTGTGTGTGATACTGTGTGACACTGTGTGTGTGTGTGTGTGTGTGAGACACTGCGTGTGTGTGTGTGAGACACTGCGTGTGTTTGTGAGAGACACTGCGTGTGTTTGTGAGAGACACTGCGTGTGTTTGTGACTGCGTGTGTGAGACACTGTGGGTGAGAGACACTGTGTGTGTGTGACACTGTGTGTGTGTGACAGTGTGTGTGTGACACTGTGTGTGTGTGACACTGTGTGTGTGTGTGTGACACTGTGTGTGTGTGTGACACTGTGTGTGTGACACTGTGTGTGCGTGTGTGACACTGTGTGTGTGACACTGTGTGTGCGTGTGTGACACTGTGTGTGTGACACTGTGTGTGTGTGACACTGTGTGTGTGTGTGTGACACTGTGTGCGTGACACTGTGTGTGCGTGACACTGTGTGTGTGTGACACTGTGTGTGTGTGTGACACTGCGTGTGTGTGTGACACTGCGTGTGTGTGTGACACTGCGTGTGAGAGACTGTGTGTCACTGTGTGTTTCAGTGTGACACTGTCACTGTGTGTGTTACACTGCGTGTGTGTGTGACACTGTGTGACACTGCGTGTGTGTGCGACACTGTGGGTGTGTGACACTGTGGGTGTGTGACACTGTGGGTGTGTGTGACACTGGGTGTGTGTGACACTGTGGGTGGGTGTGTGACACTGTGGGTGGGTGTGTGACACTGTGGGTGGGTGACACTGTGGGTGTGTGTGTGACACACTGTGGGTGTGTGGGTGATACACTGTGTGTGTGTGACACTGTTTGACACTGTGTGACACACTGTGGGTGTGACACTGTGACACTGTGTGTGTGACACCGTGACACTGTGTGTGTGACACTGTGTGTGTGACACTGTGTGAGTCACTGTGTGTGAGTCACTGTGTGTGTGAGTCACTGTGTGTGAGTCACTGTGTGTGGCACTGTGTGTGTGGCACTGTGTGTGTGGCACTGTGTTTGTGGCACTGTGTGGGAGACACTGTGTGTGTGAGATTCTCTACTACTCACTCTACTACTCACTTTACTACTCACTCTCTACTACTCACTTTCGACTCACTCTACTAAACCTTTCCTACTCACTCTCTACTACTCACTCTACTTCTCTCTACTGCTCACTCTACTACTCACTCGACTACTCACTCTCTACCGCTCACTCTACTACTCTCTACTACTTACTCTCTACTACTCGCTCTCTACTCTACTACCCTACTCTCTCTACTCTCTCTACTCTACTACTCTACTCTCTCTACTACTCTCTACCACTCACTCTCTACTACTCTCTACCACTCACTCTCTACTACTCTCTACCACTCACTCTCTACTACTCTCTACCACTCACTCTCTACTACTCACTACCATTCATTCTCTACTACTCTCTACCTACTACTCTAGTCTCTATTACTCACTCTCTACTACCCACTCTACTACCCACTCTACTACCCACTCTACTAGTCCTTCTCTACTAGTCCTTCTCTACTATTCCTTCTCTACAACTCACTCTCTACAACTCACTCTCTACAACTCACTCTCTACAACTCACTCTCTACAACTGACTCTCTACAACTCACTCTCTACTACTCACTCTCTACTCAATCTCTACTACTCCCTCTCTTCTACACTACACTACCCTACTCTCTACTCACTCCCTACTACTCACTTCCTACTTCTCACTTCCTACTACTTACTCTCTACTTCTCTCTACCATTCACTCTCTACTACTCTCTACCTAGTACTCTACTACTCTAGTCTCTACTCACTCTCTACTACTCACACTGAAAAAACAGCGTCACCGTACTCTAACCCTTTACTCCTTGCCTAAAGGCACTAGTGAAAAAACATTCAAAATGCAATAGATCTCATCTTTATTACACTTAAAGCAATGCATCCATAGATATACATACATATGCATAGTATGTACATAAACGTTTAAAAAAATACTAATAAAAGCAAAGCTAAAAGCTACCTAATTACAAACAGAATTGCTTAAGCTTAACTAAAGCCTAGTCCATTGCTTTGCAAATGCTTGTTGGTATGTTCTTGTCTCCACTCTTCCATTCTCTTTGGTGATTGTGACATTCAGGCACACCATGCTAGTGGGGTCCAGAGTATGTGTCAATCTTAGGTTTCTGTCACTGGTATTAATCCAAGAGATGAAATCCATTAGGGTGCTCCTTTGTCCTTGCCAAATGGCAAGGACATCATCGATGTATCGTTTCCAAAACATTATGTGTGAAGAGAAAGGGTTGGCATTGCCTAGGATATATTTTGTCTCAAAACCGAAGACCTACAGTCCTGCCACACTAGGGGCGAAGGTACTGGCCATCGAAGTTCTGCCGGTTTGGAGGTACAGGGCCCCCTCGTACTCAAAATATTTTCTTTTCAGAGCCACCGTCTCACGTTCAAGGACGAAATGTGTCAGTGTCCTGAAAGTCCAGTCAGTCTCGTAGACAGCTACTCTGACCACTTTCAAGGTGTCATCCTGCAGAATACTGGTGTAAAGGCTCTTGATGTCAAAGCTCCGCAGGATGGTAGATTCATCCACATTGATGTCCTTTATGAGGTTCAGTAAGCTCTTGGTATCTTGTAAATAGGTATCGGTGTTCCACATTAATAGGAAAATAGTCGGTCACATTAGGAATACCCCAGGCATTAAGCACTGTTGGTTGGCTTGATATGATGCTGTGGACGTGTTGACCCCAGATTGTCTTTTATACTTCTTGCACTTCTGTAGGAAATCAAAGGTTTTTCCCAATTAAGCTTGCCTGTTTTCCGTATCCTCCAATTTTTTGTATGATGCATGATACTTTGTTGGAGATTGAATTATAGGTTGTCACGCATGTCAACGGTATTGCAGAGGATGTGCGTTGTCTTTTCCAATAAGCCATCCCGATTTTGGTTATGTGCTCGTTTTCTTGCTGGGTGAATGACTTTGTCAGGGACAGTGCTTGATCTTTGAAGTCTTTAATGTCACTACAATTGCATACTCGGCACACCTTAGCTTGTGTGCTGAAACAAATACACGTGGCTTATTTTTGCCATAGCACAATTTTTTCACGTTGTATGGTCCGGAAGAAAGCCTCTAATATTGTTTCCTGAGGCTGAAACATGTCGACCAGTACCTGAAGGATAACGAAGACAAATTGCCAGTCTTGTCTTTATCCCCCCGTTTTTCTTTTAAATATGTCCTGGGCTGATGTGAATACAGAATTTGTCAGCAAGGAGTCCCACAGGTATTTTTAACCATAGCACTTTTTTTAGCACTTTTTTAGCACTATTCACACAGAAACAAAACCTGCGCCACTGTAATTCAGGCAGCGAAGCACAGCTGGGTAGCATTCGGATGCCCAGCTGGGAACCCGATGATGAAGAAGGCCAACTAGGTTGGTGGGTGAGGGTTCTTCTTAAAAACCCATGCGGTTCCCAGCACTCCAAAATTTATAGCACATGGAAATATAGACACTTTATCTTCTATATGGTAAGCATTTGTGCCATCGTTTTTTGTCCAAGTCTGGATTTGAAACAAAAAATTGCCTCCAATGAGTGTGTAAATCTTACCTTTCTGTTGGACAGCAAATGAATCCAGTTTATTGGGTCATCAAACAATTCCTAATATGGAAAAGCCTTTATTCTCTTGATGTTTGGGTTTTCTGTATCTATTGTTTTAGTGCTGATGTTTCTTGATCGCAGGACCATAACAAATGATTTATGAAAATTAGTGCTAGGTTCCTCAGCACATCTGTAAATGCCACATACCTTTTAATTAAATATTGGAGGCTGTTGAATCTTCTGACCTAAGATTGCACACAATAAAGTGAGTGGTGTGCTACCTTTCCACCAAGACTCCCCTGATGCGACGCCTGCAGCTATCTAGTATATATAAAGTAAAGAGAAGGGAAGCAAACACGCATCCTTTCCATATTCCCTTGTATGAGCGAAATTCTCACCTCTCTGGTAGTATCTAACCCTCAAATAGACACTCTATTACATTTCTTTTAGGAGACTGTTTATACCCAGATTGAGTATAGTAAATCCCAAACCCCAACTTATCCCTGTTAACACAGGTGGATGCCATGTTGAGGTCCACGAAGACTAGATGAGAGCTTTCTATGTTCAAGTGTATGTTCCAGGCATAACTGTTTTTTTCAAGGATACATTTTTATGTGTTTCAAGGCTGAACCTGATCCATTTTAACAATCCCCCACACCTCCTTCTCCCCATAGACCGCTCCATCCCTCAGATACCAACCTCTGAGCCTTCCTGTGATGGCCCATTTTAGTATGCCACCTATCTTTTGTTGGTGTAAATGACATGCCCGACCTCCCTTGCTACTTCTCTCTTTGCCACCAGTAACACCTGGGAGCAGAGGGCTTGCACGTACAAAGTTGTTTGGTATTCCTAAAATTTCAGACTTTCATTATCATCAAGACTGCGACACCCAGGATACAAAACCTATCATTCCCACATCTTTTCATAACCACTCAAGTTGATTCCATGCACGTAAAATGTACACAAAGATATCTCTCTCTCCGCCTTGAGCACCACCCTTTAGTGGCTAGGCCTATCAATCTGGTCCAATAGAAGTAAGCTCTGTGAAGAATCCTCAGTTGAATTAAGATAATGCTAGCTTAAGTAGCCTCCTCCATCTGAAGCATCAGCAATGGTTTCCAATCCATATGCTCCAGAGGGCCTACACACCTCTCCCATTTTCATCTAAGCTCATTTAAGCAAATGTGGGCATTAATGATCAGGTTTTATATGAGAAAGAATGCCTCCTTCACAAACTCATCTTTAAGTATGTTTTATTATATTTTTAACGCATCTGGGAAAGCGGTTCAGTCGGTGGAGTGGATAATAATCAGGTGTTTGGGTTGTCTGTATTTGTACAAGCGAGTGGAAAGCCAATCCTCAGTAGACCTGCAGCTGTGGGGATGATACGAAATAGGGAATACAACTATTAAAGGAGGGTCTGGGGGACGATATTTACCGACCTGTCAAGTTCATACCCCTAATGAACTACATTACAACAACAACAAAAACTTGAAGGTCTACAAAGTTGAGAAAAAGAAGTGGCCACAAGGAAATATCACACACCACCATCACGACTAACGGTGAAGGACCATCAGTTGTAAAGAAGTCCCATCAGCCCACCCATATGGCGGAACATCGTCATCTAGGACCTTATCAGCAGGTTCTAATATGGCCAAGCCCATAGGTTATTGCTTGGTACCAGTAGATCCTGAACTGAAAGAAGATGTGTCCTCACTGAGAGTGGTACTGATAGGGTGCAGTGCTCAAACAGATAAGTGAGTGATTAAAATGACGGTCAGGGTAGAAAAATATGTTTATTAGTATCTCCCTGGACGTCAGGTAAAAAAAGTGTGACGACAGTGTAAAAATATCACTGTACAGTGAGCATATGTACAGTGATATTTTTACACTGTCATCACACTTTTTTTACCTGACGTCCAGGGAGATACTAATAAACATATTTTTCTACCCTGACCGTCATTTTAATCACTCACTTATCTGTTTGAGCACTGCACCCTATCAGTACCACTCTCAGTGAGGACACATCTTCTTTCAGTTCAGGATCTACTGGTACCAAGCAATAACCTATTGGCTTGGCCATATTAGAACCTGCTGATAAGGTCCTAGATGACGATGTTCCGCCATATGGGTGGGCTGATGGGACTTCTTTACAACTGATGGTCCTTCACCGTTAGTCGTGATGGTGGTGTGTGATATTTCCTTGTGGCCACTTCTTTTTCTCAACTTTGTAGACCTTCAAGTTTTGTTGTTGTTGTGATGATACGAAATAACCTTATCCTAGCCATGTCCAAAACATAGAAAAATCGCTATCACGTTCCAGATTTCAAATACCTTTAACAGCACAACTTCCCGCAGTGCTTCACCTGTCCACATTAGATAATTTTAGTGGTCAATCCCTCTTCCTCCCGATTTGACTGTGACTAGCCTCCAAACTTGAACTGCAGAAGTTGTTGTACACTGGAGGATGGCCCCCAACGTCCCTATCAGACAAGTAATACCAAATGCTGTTTTACTCCAGGTAACACAATAACCTCAATTCTGGCGGTTGTGAACCACGTCTCTCTTCTTCGCTCCGCTGAAAGCTTCTTAGGTTTGCTGATTATCCACCTCCCTCACATAGTCCACCGCTTCCACATCCAGCATCTGCTTACTTGGTTGGCAAGGGACTTCATGACCCGTAGTCTGTTCAAGTTCGCGTTCCATTGTGGACTCCATCTACTACACTCGAGGGAGGTCTGCAAAATTGCAACAGGTGTGATCAGCCCCTTACAGGAGAGCTCAGGTTGGTTGGTGCTGCCAAGTTTCGCTCTTCACTGCGAAAACTTGATCCAATCGGCCGCCTCTCCCTAATCTCCCCTGGACTTTTTAACTGCCCTGGATGGATTTTGGGCCTTTGGAATGCTGCGAGCACCACTTCAAGAGCTGAACTGGAGGGAAGTATCTGGAAATATCTGGTGCTCCTTGCTGCAGTCTGGAATTTCCTCCAGTTAAAGATTTTTGGCTCCACCACAAGATGAGAATCAAGGATTCACCATAGGTGATTTTGTTTTAGCAAACATTAAACAACCAAAGTTTAAATACTGTTAAAATTATAATTGTATGTTTGAACATCATCCATTTCCTGGTTTTGAACCAGGAAATGGATTGGTGTAAAATGCTTTCGGATGTTGAGTGGCAATTAGTGAACTTCCATGTTCTAGGATGACTAAATGGGTTTGGAAACTTTCTTCCTCTGCATCACCTTCCTTGGTATGATTTTCAAGTGTGTTATTATTTAGTAACGAACAGGTATGTTAGAACAACAGGCAGAGAAAAACAGGGCAAGCAGGAGCTACCTGGCCCAACCAAGGGGATTGAGACCTTTTGCTCCTCATGTTATGTGGCTCGTCCTACTATGGATCCTGAGCAACTGGGCCAAGTATCGCTTCAGCACTTGACTCTCAGTGGTAGCGCAGGGTGAGCAGTCAAAGGCTTTCTTGGGTTAGACCACACTAGCAGTCTCAGTCCCACTCCGACTCTGTTAGAAAAGTCAAAAGTGTTTCAGTGCTGCAGCGCTGTCTCATAGACAAGCTCCTCCCGGGCCTTCTAGCCCTTAGCTCAGTATTACCTGCACCAGCAGGGATTATTGACAGGAGTCTCTGAGACACACACAGCTTTGCAGGGGCTACGGCTGGGTGTCCCCGGCGCTTCTCTGATGCAGCATAAGTTTTCTTTTATCTTTCCCAACTCAGTGGGGGATCGGGCCTACACAGGTCACCACAGCGGCCTCTGAAGACGATGGAATACATCAGGCTGCAATTCTTTTTTCCCTCCGGTGTCATATAGGGCAACCACACGAGCCCTTCACTCATGCGATGGTCAGAGTAGCAGGTTTCTCCTTTGTGGCCCAACCTGGCATAAGGAGGTCACCGGCTTGCACAACATGCATGGGCAACAGCCCAATGGTCATGACAATCTTCTTGGGGGGCCCCCCTCTGCCATATGGTCTCGCCAACTTAAACACGCACAAGGGGGATGACCTGATCGGTATGGTTAACTTTATGGAAGCCCCCCTCTGGCATATGGAGTCGCCGACCTGAATCTATACACGGGCAGTACTCAATCAGTGCAACAGCCATCTCCTCACACCTCACTTGTAGGTGCCATTGACAGGATCTCCCACTGAACTTTGCTCCTTCCAGCACTCTCCTCTTCCTCACAGGGCTCACTGGTTTTGCAAAGCAGGCAGGCACTGGTACACCAGGGGCAAGTAGTCCTGGACGTCTGAGTGATGTCCCCATACCCAGATGGGAGACTGGTTGTCCTTAGCCTCCAGCCCTGGTCATAGAAAGAAGTCTTTCAGAGCCTCCTGTCCTCATAAAGCCCCTCTGGCTGCTTGATAGTTTACTATTTTGACGTCTAGTTCCCCTTCTTATAATCCATTACCAGACACCAGATATGATTTAGGGTCTTAGTTTTTGAAATTTGCCTGGGAAGTTCCCTCTCTTATCTGCCTTGCTTTTCACCCAGAAAGTAGTGTGTCACAGCAGTAGACTTCAAATCTGATAGCCGCTCAACAGAGGCAATGGGAGTGACTAGATGGTCAGATCTGGATCTCAGCCACAGTGTTGTGTATTGTACCATTCACAGGTACACATACACCCAGCATGCATACAACACACATACTGCACTGCACAGCACTACATACTAACTTGATGTACGCAAGGGTGAGTTAAGCACACAGCAGTGGGATTTTACCTGTGTGAGCCGGAAGGCCTCACTCCAGTGAACTAGGTAAAAAGGCCTTCTCACTTCTACTGATCACTACACGGTATGCTGCCACCACCAAACATGTGCTGCTTAACTCCTGGCACAGGCTGTAGCCTTTTACCACTATCGGGAAACTGCTTTAGGGCCCCTCCCGGTCCAACAAGACTGCAATATGTGAGACAGGCCTATGTTATGATATGCATACCATGATCTGTGTTTTCCCCTGACAACAAAAATCAACACCAGGGATCTAGACATCCTTGCAACAAGGACACTCAGTGCAGGGGTATACTTCCATTAACATGAGGGACTTTTCCATTCCAACAGGGTGTTTCTTGTATATCAGAGAAAATACGGAAAACTAATGTTATTCCAAATGATTGTCCCTAGGTATATCATGTTGATCTCCTTCTACATAATTGTAACTTGTAAATGGCTTTGTTTAAATTATGTTGCCTACTTTATTTGTAGGAGAGGTGTTTTTGAAACTGGGAAGATTAAAAGAAGCTTCTGCTGTTTATCGAGAATTGATTAATCGTAATGCCGAAAATTGGACCTATTATAAAGGCTTGGAAAAAACGTTGCAACCATGTAAGTAATCTTTATAGACATTGTATTATTTTTGTGTTATGTTTGCTTGACATTAGAATTGATGTTTCCGAAATAAATAAGTGTGAGTTATGCTGATACTGTATGATTTCTGAAGCTCTCCATGTTTTACAGGTGTTTGTGCTGATCATTTATGTAAACTGAGAAATGCACCGACTTCAGCTTCTGTTTGTCACAGTCACTTTGAACTCTTACTGCTGCAATGGAGGGATATCAGTGGCATGCTCACTCTCTTCCTTTTCATATTAGTGAAAGTGTTGAGTCTACCCAGTAGCTGGAGGGTCCAGAGGCTGTGGCATGGAAGCTTTTTAAATATTTTAATTACAGTCTGAGATTCCAACCATTATGTTGAGTCCTCCCACCAGAAATGTTTTTGATATATAAAATCATTTTTGGTGTGAGATAGTTACATCAACCCAAACTGTGGCGTCTGGTAGTGTGACATTTAATCATCAGCAATACTATTTAATCAACCCGGAATTGACCTCCTTTCGGAAACAATTGAAAATGTTCCTGTTTAATAAGTAGAGCCTCCCCGGTCCTTATGCCTCGCTAGTCAGCATCCTTAGTCTTAGCGCTTGAACGCCTCCGGGCAGCGATGTGCGCTCTATAAGAACCATTTTCATTTCATAGGTGGTTAAGCAGCCTGGGGATTAACCCTTCCATGATCATAAGATTTAGCTTTAAAGAAACTCCCCTTCTTGAAGTTGTTTATTGATTTTTAAGGGACCACCCCCCACATAACCTAGAATATTATTGCACGTCACTCTTCTTTTGTAGTGCATCAGTTTTGTTTATAAAAAGCAATGCCATTTTATTTTCAGAAAATTTGTATTCCATTTGGCTACATGCCGTACTTTCTTTTGTTGGTGATAATGACAAGGAATGACAATCAAAATATGTAACTAAAACCAAAAATAAATAAAAGATTAAAAGCACCTTAACAAGTGCTGTCATTTTTTCATGTTATCAAAGATAGACACCAAAAATTCCCAGGGCCCACGGTACAAAGCAGATAGTCTGTATAATAAATGCTTGAGTTTACCGTTTATACAGGTCAAGGTCCAGTGTTGCATGGAAAGTCAGCGATGACAATAAACTGCTCATAGTTTCATGCACAAACGGTCTAACAAACTAGATGGTATTCACTGAGTAAATAAGAGGCAAAACCAGAGAAGTACACCCTGCACATCTGACAGATTGTATGTAGCCCTCACATACTGTCCTCCATAATCCCTTTTTCCACATTGGCATCTGTTATTGTATATTTGTGCCCCAACCATACACTTTTGGTACCATACCCGCTGAGCAGCCATTTAGTTACATTGCAACACCTTTAAGATTAATTTTCTTTTAACAAACTTGCGACAACTATTCTGCTGTCTGACCCTTCTACTTCACAATTTGTTAGAAATTGTCTGCACTGCAGGCAATAGTAGGCTAAAAACATCTCTAAATAACTCAACACTTTATTGAAATTTGAAGTCCTTTGAATGTGAGCCTTCCTCTGTCTGTGCTCCACAGCTTATACATGCACCACTAAAGGACACATCCACGTCCGGTTTTGGGACTGTACTGTATTTTTGTATCCATGCCTCCCCATTTAGTTTTTTTATTTATTATTTGATAGAAAAATATGCCTCCTTCTGTCAAATTTGGCTCCTTAGAAGCAGTGCGTTGCACACTGTTTATAGGAGAAGGATAATTACGCACTTATATAGCGCGCGACTACCCTGAGTCATCTCAGCGCTTGTACGAAAACCGCCGAGGAACCCTTCCTGGCCTTTCCCTGTGAGGAGCCCACTCCTGGGCACCCCCAAGGTGAAGTCAGGCATCCTCAGCGTTGTTGGGGCCGTTGTAGAGATTAAGCAAGCTATTGCCCAGAGGTGCAGAGTGGGGCTCATGATCCGAATAGGCACTGAGGCGAGAATTATCAGGTCCGAGGAACTTGAGCGCAAGACCCGCTGAGGCGGGAATTGAACCCTGGTCCCGGCCAGACTACTGCATCAGGGTCTGCCGCTCTAACCATTGAGCCACACTTCTCTAGTCGCTGACCACCACAAGACTTATATGTTGCGTCTAGGGACCTGGCATCTGGTAAGTGTTTTATGGGGTAGAATTAGTCTGAAGTTGCAGAGGAACTTTTTCTTGCTGATTTTCAAAGATCCTCCTTGATCTAAGCGTGGTCTTCGACACAGTCTCCTACTCCACTTTTCTCTTCATACTGGAAGAAGCCAGCATCACAGGCAGTGCACTAAAATCGCTAGATTCATTCCTAAACAATAGGAGCTTCCAAGTCCGAGAAGAGCCTTTTCGCTGCACGAACCAGCAGTTAAAATGTGGAATGCTACAGGGCTCTTCCTTTAGTCCCACAAGTTTTACGTACGTCTGCCCTTTATTAACATACATGCTCCCTAGGTTTTACCATGATATCGTATGCAGATGCAGATGATACACAGATTATCATCTCCTTCTCATCTAATGCCAACGCCACATCTCAAAAACGAAACATATGTCTAGCACAAGTCACTAATTAGATGGCAGCTAGCTGTCTATAGCTAAACATGAAAAAACGGAGGTCCTTGCAGTTGGAAGTAATCCATCCCTGTTGGACCAATTTATCTGGCCTCCATCCCTAGGTGATCGCCCACTTCCCAACCGGAAGTGAAAAATCTGGGTTAAATTGGCCACTCACCTCGCCATGGTCTCGCAGGTGTAGAAAGTCACAGCCAGATGCTTCGGCCTTCTCCGAGCTTTAAGAGAAACTCTTAAATGGCTCCCCATGGACCTGTGCAGAATAGTGGTTCAGGGCTGTATACTATCATCTGCAGACATCTTGGGTGGGAGGTAGACACTTGTGGCGCCGCCATTTGACGAGCGCTCTAGTGCTCAGGCCGGCGCACGAGGGGTGCATAAAAAGCTGCCATGATCACGCGCAGCGGTAACGCGCAGCGGTAACGCGCAGCGGGAGCGCCGTAGGAGAGCCGGAGTCGAGCCAGAGTCCGGCCCGTCTGCGCCCGTCCGCGCCTCGGACGGGCCTACGGCGAGATATGCTGATCCTATAGCCACACGTAAGACTTACACAAGACAGGAGCTATTCTCCCTACAATACGCGCCTGTATGTGATAGACATAATCTGGACCCATCTGTGTGGTCCGGCCCTGCCATCTGTCAGCACTGTGGTAACACTTTCACCTGGATACAAACTACTGATATGACTCCTAGAGTGAAACTCCTATCGGAAGGCCTAATAAATGCTAGATCAATGCCTAGACATGCTCTGGATATATATGATCTAATACTTGATGAAAATTTGGACCTACTATGCATTACTGAGACATGGCTGAATCTAGGCTGCACCCCAGATGTGGTACAAGCTCTGCCTCCAGGTTATACCATTCTTAGGAAAGACAGAGGAGAAGATAAACGGGGAGGGGGAGTGGCTGTCATCTACAGGGACACTCTTTCATGCTCAGTGTTAGAGCTACAGGATCTTAAAGAAGCTGAAGGAATGGGTTTTTGCATAAAAATTAATGACACCTTCACTTTTGCTGGTGCAGTAATTTATAGACCACCAGGACCTTGTAAAGGTTTCTTGGAAACAATAGGAGGAACACTCAGCCCTTTGGTACTAAAATACTCTAACTTCACGGTCATGGGGGATGTAAATATTCACTTAGAAAATAGATCAGACAATGCGGCTGTATCATTTAGGGAGACCATGGAAGTTCTTGGTTTAGTGATCAATGGTAACCAGCCCACTCACGATGCAGGACACATGCTAGACTGTATCGCGACTAACATAAGCACTTTAAGATGTGAACATCCAAAACCTCCGGTATGGACAGATCATGCGCTCATACCGTTCACTCTCACGCTCGAACATAACAAGAAATGTAAAAATCGCGATCTGCAATGTCAGTCCACCCATGAAGAATGGAAGGAACTAATAGCCCACCCAGACCTTGCCAGATTGGCAATGGAATGTAGACCTAATAAAATAGGATCCCTGAATACGGACCCTAATACGTTCAAGGAATGGATGAATGTACTAAAAAGAATGGGGGGGCAGGGAAACATGAGGAAGACCAAAGGCAAAAAAAAGAAGCAGTCAGCCCCATGGTTTAACCAAGATCTTAAAACAAGACAAGGAGAACTACGCAGAGCAGAGCGCAGATGGCGTAAAGACTACTGCATGTTAGAACGCACCAAATATAACGCTACCAAGAAAAAATACCATGAACATATTAAGTTGGCAAAAAAAACCTATTACTGCAAGGCAGTTGAGGCTGCAAATAACAAACAGAAAGCCATCTTCAACATCGTTAGGGGTTTTAATAAACCTGACTTCTTAACACAAGAAATCCCTCCCTCAGAGACGCTGTGCGAGGCCATCGCCGAGTACTTTGAAGCTAAAGTACAGGGCCTGACTAGGGATTTCGTAATCCCTAGCCCGACCAGTGATGAAGCTAATGGAAAGGAGAGACTGGTAGAGAAACAATTGGCGAGCTTCCAACCCGTCAGCTTAGAGGAATCTCGACAAACTATTCTCCGCACCAAATCTGGTTCTCCATTTGACCCCTGCCCTATTAAACTTCTACACCTTATTGTGGAGGTTGCCAACCCTGTCATTAACGACATTGTAAATAGCTCCCTGGCCACAGCTAATGTCCCCTCAGAGTGGAAAATAGCAGCAGTGAGACCCCTTCAAAAGAAACAGCTCCCTGACCCCACCACATTATCTAATTTGCGTCCCATTTCTTTACTTCCTGCTCTATGCAAAATCACAGAATCTATGGTCAATCAACAACTGACCAGGTTCTTAGAAGAGAGTGAAGCATGGCATCCTAACCAGGCAGGTTTTAGAGCACAGCACTCAACGGAGTCTGCTCTTTTGCATACTGCAGATACCATCCGTACAGCCCTAGACCAAGGGAAGAAGGCCGTCCTGATTTTATTAGACCTATCGGCGGCCTTCGATACGGTCTCACATATCATTCTGATAGACCGCCTGAAATCCTTTGGCATCACTGGTGTGGTACTTGAATGGCTCAAGAACTTCCTGAGTGGAAGGAGACAAGTAGTGACGCTAGGAGAATTTCAATCTAGGGAGAGAAGACTCACGACAGGAGTACCTCAGGGCTCTAGTCTTAGCCTGACATTGTTTAATGTCTACACCGCACCCCTAATTAGCTTGATTGCTTCGTTTGGCATAGAAGCTATAGCCTATGCCGACGACACGCAACTGATCCTGACCATGGACAAAGACAACCAGGACTGGGAAGAGAAACTCAAAGGCTGCCTTACGGCGACCTTTGACTGGATGCGAACTAATCATTTGAAATGCAACACCGGGAAGACGGAGATAATACCGATGGGCCCAAACAATGATTTCATACCCAGACTGTGGTGGCCTGAGAAAGCAGAAATTCCACCCAATACTGCCATCACGGCCCGCAACCTGGGAGTGACCTTTGACAGAAATCTGTCCTTTAAACAGCAGGCACTGAAAGTGGCAGGTACGTGTTTTGGTGTTATAAAGAGTCTGAGAAAGTTCTTCGATCTCCTTCCTTTGGAAGCCAGGAAAACAGTGGTGGTCGCACTGGTTACATCTCATCTTGATTACTGTAATGGATTATATGCAGGCACCAATAAGGAGGTCACCCATAGGCTCCAAATGGTGCAGAATTCGGCAGCCAAACTCCTATTAAAGTGGCCCAGAAGATCATCAGCGACAGAAGCCCTCAAAACTTTACATTGGCTACCTATCATCAAAAGAATTCTATTTAAAATATTGCTCATCACCTTCAGAGCATTTCACAAACGTGGACCACTGTACCTGCGGAAAAAATTCACCAGATATCATCCAACCCGAACTCTCCGCTCGACCAACGCCAATCTTCTGGCAGTTCAACCATTTAGGCTTAAGACTCGTGGAGGCAAGTCCATCGCGGTATTAGGTGCAAAAGCATGGAACATCCTCCCACCCCACATAAGAGCGCTGGACAGAGAAACTGAATTCAGGAAACAACTAAAAACCTGGATCTTTACCCTCCCGGACACTACTGCCAGATCCCTAGTGTAAGATTTCTATCTGATCAGCTACACAAGTGGGCGCCAAGATGCTCCTTGGAGCGATAGTTGCGCGGTATAAATAAATCCTTACATTACATTTACATTACATTACATTACTATCTTGCCTTGATTATGGCAACTCCCTTTACCTAGGCTGCCCACTTTCTTTCACTAACAAACTGCAGACAATCCAAAATGCTGTCCACCAAATACTACTGGTGTTAAACTTGGCATCTTTGGCGCGGTTTCCCATGACTGTTTGCCTCAACCTCCTATATTTTTGATGCCGTGCTGGATTTAGTGTTTGCTGGCTTAGATGCTTTGGGCACTTTGCCACTGCTAATAAGTGTCAAAGTGCAAATGCTCCCTATGTGAATTGTGAACTTGATTGGTTATCCATGAGTGGCATATTTAATTTACTGGTAAGCCCCTAGTAAATTTAACTGAGTGTACCAGGGCCTGTAAATCAATTCCTACTAGTGGGTATGTAGCACTGATTGTGCCACCCACATAAGTAGCCCTGAAAAGGTATCTCAGACCTGCCACTGCAGTGTCTGCACGCAGTTCTGAACTGTCATGTCGACTTAGCAAGTGCACCCACTTGGCAGGCCCCAACCTTCCCTTGTCTTACCTATAAGGCACCCCTATGGTATGCCCAAGGTACCCCCCTGGGCAGGGTGCAGTGCATGTTAAAAGTAGGACATGTACTGGTGTGTGTGACGTGTCCTGAATACTACCAATTTCGTTTTTCACTATTTAAAGGCTATCTTGCACCATAGAATAGAATGGGAAATGCTTTGTAACATCTTACAAGTATAACTTCCCATTTAGACAAGATGGAGAAATAAAGTTTAGGCTCTCTAAAACTCAGAATGTAATAACCGATCTTTTAGTGAAGCTGGTTTGTAAATTGTGTGTTTGAAAAATGCCACTTTTAGAAACTAGGCATTTTCTTGTTTAACCATTCTATGTGACTCTTCCTGTTTGTGGATTGACTGTCTGGTTTTGGAGTGACAGGGGAAGTGCATTCGCTGTAGACAGCTACTGGGGGTGTGCCTGGCCCTTCCTGAATGACTCAGAGCTGGGCTGAATAGACTCTGGCTGAATTCAGAGTAGTGGAAGGAGATTTCCTTGCACCTGAAAAGGGCCGGTCTCCCTTGCAGAAAGCTGTCTCCACCCACTGTGGTCATACTGCACCAGAGAGGACAGAACTGGTTTGGATTGGCTCAGAGACCCTTGTACAAAAAGAACAAAGACATTATGGGGAAAACGTATTAGACCTAACATCCCACAACTTTAGATCACTTCTGGAGTCAAGAGGAACCATTGCCAAGGAGGAGAGCTGAAGAGCTGTGAGGAGTACTACCCCTTTGTTGTGTGCTGTATGGGGTTAACATGCAGTTGCTGTTTCTGCCCAGGAGAGAACAAAGACGGGACCTTTGCTTTGAACCTGTTTGAAGATGATCTCCATGGGACTGTGTGTGCTTGTCTCCTGTTCTGAAGTCTCAGGGACACACAGACTTCACCCCCAGTCCCCTTGAACTCTGTTGCTGAGATTTCTGACCTGCCAGGAGGTGCCTGTTCCAGTTCTGGGCCCATGGAGGTTATGCTTGCTGCTTGGAGCTGGAAGAAACCCAAAAAACTGAAGAAATCGATGCATCGCTCTTCTTGCGGTTGTTTTCCTGATGCAGCACCGCTGTCCGAGAAGATTCACCGTGCCACTGCCGAAACCGGCGCAACGCCTGTCGCTGCTGCAAGAACAGACGGGTTGAGGGAACGTGGCTTAAGAAACTGACGCATCTATCGCCAGTGCATCTTGGATTTCCACGCATCGCACCTGTGCGCCACGTTTTCCTGACTCATCACCTACGGACCAGAATAGTCTTGGAGGCGACTCATCACTTCCCCCTACAGACCAGACACAATGCATCACTTCTCTTGCGTGCAGAAGAACTGTTGCATTGCCTCCCCTTGGTCTCAGGAACTGACGCTTCTTTGTTTCTCGACGCTTCCCATCTCAGCTTCCGTTTGGCCTTGTGAATTTTGTCGCATCTACTGGTACTTTGTGAGAAATCACGCATCCATAGTTTTCTATGGACCCAGTTGCTTGAAGCCTTTTTAAAGACAAACCTATTGTTATTACATGGATGTTGGATTTTGGTTGTTTTGTTCTTGTTGAGTTTAGATAAAGATACTTTATTTTTTTAAACTAGTGTGGTGTCGATTTGTGGTGTTATCAATGTTTTACTGTGTGGTTTGAGTACAAATACTTTACACATTGCCTTTGGGATAATTCTGTCTGGTTGTGCCAAGCTACCCAGGGTGTGAGCAGGAGTTATCTAAAGTTTGTAACCCCCTTACCCTGACTAGAAGCAAGGGTCCCTATTTGGACAAATGTACCTACCTCTGTCAACTAGAGACCCCCATTTCTAACATTGGTGGCAGCGTAGTGGGTATTCCTAAGACTCGATCAGCCCACCCAGTGCTTACCACCTTTCACTGGCTGCCATGGAATGATTCAATCCAAGGCACTCTGCATCGCACATCGTGCCAAACATATATTAGACCCAGGTGTTCTCCACCAGCTCATCAACCCCCCTACCAGGCCAACAGCGAACTTGGGTAAAACAAATTAGGTATTCTCGCCCTCCCAAGAATTAAGCAAGCCAGAGGTGGTTGCCGTTCGTTCACCTACCGCTGATAGAAATGATGGAACTCCTTACCTACTAGTCTTCGACTCAATGACAATCTTCAGAAAGCAACCTAATGCCGATCTGTATGCCAAAACTGTCTTAGTCAAGCAAAGGCTTTTAGCGCTGGGAAGCCATGTGCTCCACAAAAGCCCATGAATAGGATAGGGCACAGTGTGATGCTTATTTGATATGTATATGTTGGTTTCTCAACCAGTCACCTTTCATGTGTCGTGGGTATTAGGCCTCTGTGTGCCTTTCTATGGCATGTATCCCTCTTCAGATCATACAGTGCTGGTAACCTTGCCCAGCCAGCCAGCCATGGACCAACTCCTCTATATACCATGATTGCTTCCCTTATTCTGGGCTAGGGTGACTTATCGTATTTTTCTTTGGCTTTCAATATAGATGTGTCCCACCCTGTTTAATCAAGCTGTTCCTCTACCCATGGTTTGTTTTGTAATCAACTCTAGTCTTTGCTTCTGTCTAGTCCCTTTTAAAGTGCTTAGTCAGAGGTGCGCAGCTACATTTTCAGGCTATTGCCAGCCTTCACATGGCTACCAGTAATGCGAGATAAATACATGTGCTCTCTATTCTGTTTCACTAAGGGTGATACCGTAGGTGAGTAGCTAGTGTGATATCTGTAAAGTATTTCACATGATTCAGGATTTCAACCAGTACCTACGAATCGCCGTGGCACTCCAGACCATATGCATGCGGTTAATGTTGCCCAAGTTGTAGGTAAGTGCAACTTTTTGACATCTTCACTCCAACCTTTTGCTCACTAGTACTGGTGATGTTGATTGGTAGAACATTGGGTCCCTACTAACCTGGCCTATGTGCTGGTGATCTTTCCCTTCAGACAATAAATATGTTCAATTGTAGCCCAATTCGCAAGGACTTTAGCACCCTTGTAAGTCCCTGGTAAATGGTATCCCTGGTACCCAGCGCATGAGTACTAAAGAGGGTACCTAAGGGCTTCAGCATGTATTATGCTACTCTAAGGGACCCACACAAACGACATGCAGACAGCCATTGCAGGATGCGTAAAATAGTGCAAAACATTCTGAAAACACAACATGGCACGCTCACTGTGTGCCATGCCCCTGTGCCCGGCATGCACTATATGTAAGTCACCCCTACAACAGGCCTTGAAGCCTTGCATGTAAAGGCACATCAGCATGAGCAGATGTGTCCCTGTCATGCCTAGTTCCATTGCTAGGTTTTCAGGTATGTACTGGACACTGGGTATTATGAGTTACCCAGCTACATAATGTTTCACTGAAAATACTAATGTTTGGTATCAAACATCTTGCCTTAATAAATTCGAACAGATGCCATTGCAGGATTTTTTTTTGACAACCACCTAAAGGGCACCCCTACTGGTCAGAGTGTGCTACCTGATTGGTATCTTCCAGCCTACCCGCAACAGACTAGTTACTGAACCTCTGCAGGTAAGAGTCCGCACTCTCTGAGGCCAGTAACAATGGCCAGTAACAATGCCTGTCCACAGAAGGTGGTCACACCTCGGCAGGATGGCTAACAGAATAGCATTTCAATGCCAGAGGCTTCAAAGCTCTACCACCTTTGAAATATGACCACAGCTTCTCCTCAGACCTGTGGAATGCCACCCCTGCTCTGAGGCCCATTTGGCACTAGAGCAGGCAGGAAATTAGATAGTCAAAAGGCATGTCACAGTTACAGGGTAGCAATTGCAAAAACAACAAGTTACAGGGTAGGCACAGCCCTATGGTGTGCCACCTTAAGTGGACAGTCAAATAAGGGTTTCTTCATTTTGGTTTTGGTAAAACTAGGAACTCTGGATCAAGATTATACCCACTCTTCACAGGAAGTGGTCATATAGGGGTGTAGAAACCCTAGGCGTAGGTAGCCCATTGGCTACCACCCTCACTCCTGGAAATGCCCCCAATTTGAGTAGTTAAGGGTCCCCCCGCACAAGAGCGGAACATGAGCCTACTTGGGAACAGAAGGACAAAAAAAGAGCTGACACCTTAAGGACAGAAGACCGGCTCCGGAATTTGCAAACCCTGCCTGGCTGCTGGCAACCTCGACCATTGCCAGACCAGCTTGTCCATAAGCTGAATATCCTCCCCAAACCCTTGGCGGTTTGTGCAGGGCTTCAACCACCACTTAGCATCTCCCTTGGGGTGAATGAGCCATCCTCCTGGTGCTGCATGCACCAACCACACGTGTCCGGTACTTTGTTTTGTTGTCCGTCAGGCCCACTGAGGGAGCATCTCACCAGGAGGAGGTCACCGTGCTTCCAAGAGGTCAGCCCCATCTCTCCAGCGAGTTTTAAGATGCTAGACCCTCCAGGAGCCCCCTGCACCAATACTCTGGGTACCAGAGCATTTGCCACTACCAATGCTTGTTGAGTATCCAGTCGGACACCACTGCCACAAAAACCGACCTTCCCCAAACTCCCCAGTACATCTGGACCAACGAGGCTCACACACAGAGTGGCTCTGCTGTCTGTTTACTTCCCCTCTGCAGGTCTGGACCGAGAACCTTGAGAGCCTCCAAATCAAGTGCCAGCCAGCCATACACCTCTGCACCCGAGCCCCACAGCCCAGGTTCACGAAAACTGACTGCATCTCCTTGCTCCAGAGACCCTCACAAGCCGAACCCCCACTTTGGATTGTGCGGGACTTGTCTTCAAGCCCACGCTTGCAGCCTTCTTGTTGATGGTACTTTGGACTTAAACTGTGTAGCACTTGAGGCTACCATCACAACCAGCACCCCTGCCCTAAGATACACCAAGGCAGGTAAACCCAAACTGCTGGTGGTTGTTTGGACCTTGGCTCCCAAACATCTTAAGTCTTAATGAGCACCTCCTACAACTGCTTGCAAGTATCTGTATGTAGTATGTCTTTCCTCCCATAGGATAATGTTACTGTGTTTGAGTATCATACCTCAAAAAAAGTAATTTGAACATTTTACTGTTGCTTTGTAAAATTCATTACTCAGAAAGTACTTACCTGATTCTAATGGTCTTGGTGTCTACATTTATATACAAATCTGTTATTTTTTCAATTGGTTTCAGATTTCTTTTTGAGTATGTGTACCAGTGTCCCCCCTGATAAGCCTAAACTGCTAGACCACACTACCACTACCTTGGGATTATTAAAGTACGCCCTATAAACCAATAAGGGTCGTCTGGACTTTTTACATGGTGTGACCTTATATTGGCCCACTACATAAAAAGTCAGCTTCCTATACAAGTGCACTCATCTGGCATCATAAGTGCAATTTGCGTAGTCCATTGGACTTTAAATATGTGCGATGCTGCACTATCTGAAACTATTAATTTGAAACTTAAGTTTTAGGATACCATCTTTCTTTAGGTAGCATGTAAGGCTCTGCCACTGAGTACTTCAGACCCGTTCCCAGGTATTCTTTGGTAATGCTTAACCAGAAAAAAAACCTTATCCTACCCTAAAATGCAGAAGTTATATTTAATGGTTTACAGAGCAAGCCTTTAAATCTAAGTTTGCCCTTCCTTTGGCTCCAGAGCCTGTTTTGAGAGGTTTGGCTTTGTTGAGTAAATAAAAGAAGAATAAGAAGGGTAAGCAGGCAAATTTATCACCACGATAATAACTGCAGTCTGTCGAAAGTCTGGAATCTCTATCAACGGCAACTCTTTGGCCTCCTTAACCCCATAACCGAGACATGCCAATTCCCTTGGATGAGAAGTTTAAGGTGACCAGATCTATTTCTTTTCCTCTGGGTCAGTTAATTGGCTGTCCAGGAAGGGATTTAGATTAATCTAGCTGTATGCAGTTATTTTCCTGCTCCTAACATTGATCAGTCTCTCTCTTTATTTTCTCTAATGTGGGGGTTGCTTTTTTCTGTTGTTTATAATTGAAATTAACATACTCTTAATACCTTTTCTGTTTTTGCCTACAGCTCAGTCTTTGGCTAGCTGGGATTATATTACCTTCCTAAGTATCTTCATCACAGAAAAAAATATTATGCGACCTCCATATTCCATAGTTTTAGCAAAAAGGGCACACCAGTAATGCAGGCATGTTTTCCTGATACTTTCCTGGATATTTTGACATGGCATTTAATATAAAAGTACAACTATTCCTCCCAGTGGAGAAGATGCTACTTGCCCTTCTCAGCCTAAGAAATAGAAAATTGGATCCTCATACCAACTCTAGATATTTGAAGGTTGAGCAAGATCCTTTGTACCAGTCTGTAGTGCCTTATATGGTAATAGCCAAGACGAGAATTAGTTTACGCTTGCTCCTGTTTGATAAACCCACTTCTTTAGGCCTATTTTCTAGGCTTACTTGTTCAATTCTGTCTCCTCTTTTGTTAGTCATGGACTCTTCAATTGTATAACAATGTATTTCTCAGAAGGATGTCAATCTCTGAGCCTTAATCTCCAACTACAAAACACCCAAAAATGAACTTTTGCAGAAATGGGAAATCTATCCACTCTGTAAACTGATTTTACTGCTGGTGGTGAAAAAGCTAAATTTAGCTCCTTCGGTCATCGACAAGAAGCTAAATGATTGGACAAGTCGGAGCAAGAAAAATACGTAATTTCTTGCATTTCTTTTATTTTCATAAATTCTACTTCAGTGACAATAGCGTAAATTAGCTGAGTCTCTTTGTCCAATGCAGGGATATATTTCCTGTTAATGTATGAAAAATCTTATTGATCGGCCGGTAAGAGCAATTAATTCCTCTCTAAGCCTGGGTGCTTGCGTGTTTGCCCATAATCTCTTCATTCAAGGTTAATTAAAGCTCTTTTCTCTGCATCCACAGATGAGGTGCTTCAGAAGTGAAAAATAGGCATCATTGTAGTTAAAAGTAATTACATCAACCCCTTTAAGATGGTGATGTTTACAGACCTTCCAGGACTTAAAAGCATTCAAGATTAGGCTAGGCACCAGTCTTATTCAAAACAGCAAGAATCTTCTAAGAAGCTTAGATTTTATACGAATTGAAACTGCTACTTCGTATCCTGTCACGTATACAGTTTGAATAATTTTGGATCTAGCATTCCAAAGTAAAATATATTCTTTTACTAGCAATGATTGCAAATTTCGAAGAACTAGTGAGCATGGAACATCATTAGTGAATGCCACACCTTGAACCTTCCTTCAGCCTCTGTCTTCATGCCCTCTAAGTTTACAAAGGTTGTCTTCAGAAGTCTTAAATGATTGATTTCAAGTTAATCTAGGTCCAGAAAAGGTCCCGAAAAGGAAAGAAAGGCCTACGTGTGTTGTTGCTCCTAAAAGGAGTGGGGGCATCAAAGCTATATTGGACCACTTAACCCAATTTAATTTGAACACTTCAGCACATATTTTAAAGGTATTTAGGTTGGGACTGTATGACTGTAGATACTCGTGATCCATTCTTCCATATTTCTGTCAAACAAAGGCATTGTTTGTTTCGCAGGTTTGCAATCTGAGATTGACATTATCAATGCATATGCCTAATTCTTAATTTGCACTCTACTCCCTCAGTTTTCTAAATTTCTTTTGGTAGTGACAACCAGCCGTTGTTTCCAGTGGGTTTATGTATAAGCATGTTTTTATGACTGGCCGGTAAAAGCAGAGCCTCGTCCTGTTTGGAGTGTCTTTGAATTGGTTTTGATATCCTTTATAATCTATAGTTTTACACTAACTAGAGCGTTTATAGGAGCAGTGAAGGACCTCTTGCATTTCCTTTTCCAGACAGGGCACTATCATTAAAGTAGGTGGTAGAATATTATTCAAGTTGTACTGTGACTTTGGTGTGGTGAGTCCAAAGGCTGCTGCATCAGAGGCCACCTGCATTAAAAAAAGTTTAATTGGCCCATCTTTGGATCTGATTCTTGCACCATCATCTCACCGGGACTTGGACCATAGTGTCTTCATTGATTTATTGTAAATTCCAACATTCTGTAGGGAAGAGCTCCCAGTCACTCAATTGGATACTCTAATCATAAACGTGTCTAAATATGTGTGCGGAGGATATTGATCATAACCACATCAATATTTCATTGGAAGAAGCAGAGGGAGCGCCCCCATATCACTCTCATTTTGGCCTAGTGGTTTATGTGTGATACTGAGACTTGGGTAGCAGCATTCTTTGATTAGTGTCTCTTCTACAGGGAAAAACTAATGTGGAAGCTTGTCTCCTCAGCAGACTGTAGCTCCACCTAAACGGAAAATTAGTAAAAACAAATCTATCTTCAAAACCTAGGTCTCTGTCAAAAAGAAATGATGCAGTCACAGAAGGCAATGCTCGTTTCTTGAGTAAGCATTCTGTGTGTGATCGATAGTCCTAAGGAGCTGCTCTATTTCTGGACTATTTGGAGAAATCCTTTTGTACATTTTCTTAGCTTCATTGGATGCTTTTAGCCCAGGGCTTGTGCTTCCTCAACTGAAGAAAACGTCTGCAAATTAGATTTCTCAACCTTTTATATTTTATTTTGGAAATAATAAAACGCTTTCAAACTTCCTGGGCATCTATCTACAACGTATAGTAATCTATTGCAGTAGTACCCTTCAATGGAGAATCTGCCAGATTTTCTTACTAAAGTGTCAACGCATCTGACGGTTTCCCTGTTATTACTGTTTCCTTCATGTCTCCTCCTTCTGATGGGTATTTATTGGTCGGACATTTTCCCAGCAGCTGCTTAGGTCTGGTTATTTCCAGTGGTCCTCTTCTTGAGCCTGTGTATTGTCTCCCTGTTTGCTACCACAATGCCGGTCCTGTTGAGTTTGCAGCCTGTTTGATCCCCCAATCAAATCCCAAACCACTAAACTGGTTAGCATTTGGCACTTCGAACATTGCTTAATACACACAACAGTTATAGGACAGCAGCTGTCCTCCACTGTGCTTGCTATTTGTTTCTGTTATCAGCCTCAGTTGTTTTTGTGTTTTTTTTTTCTGGAATTAGTCTATAGTTGGTGAGAAACTATCTCTTCTTGACGTCAAAGGGCTACTACCACTTGCAACATTGGAGTTGATCACAGGAACTGAAGCTGGTTCACTTTGATGAGACATTTGACACAAGCCTACCTTTGCAAAGGTTGGGATGCAGTTCTGTGACCTCCGTCACCACCTTTACTGAAGTCATTTCTAAAGTGTGGGCTCCTATGGTACTTGCAACCTCAATTTTGGCCATGCCTGCCCATTTCCATTATTTCACAGGCCCAGAGGTACTGCAGACTGCTGTTGCATTGGGTTTTTACTTTTATAATGTTCACAATTTCTTTATTAAAGTTTTATTCATGCAACTATAAGTATAAGATAAGACACCTGTGTTTTGTAATCTTCGACAGCATGTGTAAGTACACAGAAGTATTACCAGTCCACCATTGAATGGTACAATTACTGAAGGCTGAAAACCCGCTTCACAACCTGAGGTCTGCTGCAAGGCAAAGTACCAATTGTCAACTGCCCTCACCACCTGGGTTTTGACTTTAAAAGGAAGTGAAAAGAGACTAGGAGTGGGGGGTGAAAACCTACTTCATTTTCGGATTTCCACTTGATTTCCACTTGAGATAATTACATGTTTAAATTCAGTTTTGCTTGTGTTTGGCGCTGAGATTCTTGGTTGTCTAAATACCCCAATTTATTCGAGATGATAGAAAAGTCAACTGACCAATCACATTTATCAACTCTTGCATATTATTGTCTCTCTCCCTTGCCAAATTTCACTCAGAAATATATTTTTGCTCTGACCATGTAATTAAGAACCACCACATCACACAAACTGAACCCCCTACCCATAAACTTTGTAACTAAATAAGAACATTTTGCTAAATTGAACTTTTACCTCTAGTAAGCAGAAAGTTATTTTGAGATGCCAAGCGTAACTTGCATGATTAAGAATTTGTAGATCACTATTTTTTTGTGCAGTGCTTATTCTTTTTAGCTTTTATTTTTCATTGTTTGATTTTACTGCGGCTAAACACTAAAGTCATATTTTTGTTTTGGTCTCAAATTATTTTACTCCAGATAGATCAGGGAGGTTTCTCTTTCCAAACCCATCACTTTTCAGTCAAGTGATACGTTATATTCTGTGCTATAGAGCAAGTGCTTCTATGATATTTAATGTATTGGTGTAATCCTCAGGACTTCTAGCTCACTCATCTGTAAATTAGTGAGGACAGGGATAGCCCTTGATCATTTTCAGGTTCTCTGATAAATTTGCCCTGTCTTGTCATTTTGCACAGACTTTAGCATCCTCATACATCTGCTCTACAGCTCTTAGCAACACTGAGTTAATGCCAAATGTGCATACCTTCCTCCATAGTTGTTTGGCTTGCAAGATCAAAACCCTGTTTCAGAGAATTTAAACATCTCTAATCTTGGCAACACTTTGTGTCATGCTGAATATCAAATTGTGTCCCAAGTTCACCCCCAAATGTGAACTGGCAATCTGACAAAAGGCTTGCCTTAATAACCTGTGAGTTTAAAAGTCCCAGGACCATTTTAGTGAATGTTATACTCACAATAATAAGGTGAATTGCTGGTGCTGTAGTGGGTGCTTTGTGTCCCCTTTCTTGTAATTGGATCCATGGATGCTTTTGTTACTTATCTTCATTATGTAGAGGCCATCATACATCTTCATATCTGTAGTATGGAAAAAGAGGTATTACTTTTCCACATCAACTATGTATTTATTTTAGTATATACATCTGCTCATCTGCTTTTTTTTTGTTTTGATTAAAGTTCCTTCCCTGTGTGTGGGGTGGGTGCTAAGATTCAGTTTATTATGTACTGGACCACTTCTCATAGATATTCAGGGTTCTTATGAAACACATTACTTCTGTTGCTTTAAAAGTGCTACAGTTCATGACATAACGTACAAAGATAAAGTAAAATTGGCCACAAGGTTATGGCCTGTTGCAGCATGGTGTAGGATGTGAGTTCTACTCCTCCTTGTCCCAGCATGTTAACGACCACCAGCAACCCTTCCACACCCCATGCCCGACTCCTCCAGTTGGATGAAGCACACTGAGCGAGAACATTATGTGGTAACAGGCGTAATGACCAACCGGAAACCAGTGCAGTGCAAATCTCAGGTTGGGAGAACAATAGGTGGGAATAGCAGAAGTCTAGGCTGCAGTTTCATAGTAGTAAATCAGAGTAGCTCCTTAGAAGAGGTGTGTCTGGATCATGAAGGAACTGACCCTCTGTGGGAGGAACATTTTGGGGGGGCAATAGCCTGCGCTTGGCTGATATGTATGCACCCCACATGACCGCATGCCTCTATCCTGTTCAGATCCTCCTGGGACATTACCATTATTGGCTTTGTTCTAACAAGGGGGTGGGGAGCCATCAACACATACCCTGTGAAGAACTCTGTGAAGAGCGGGTATCCAATGAGCAGTCCTAAGGAGAAGAACATTTGCACCGTAAGCTCCCCCCTCAGCCGCCTCTCAATGCCCCTATTATGTTGTAGGACAAGTCCCCTGAATGGTAACTCTGTGGAGTCCGTCTACGATGCTCATGATGTTCATGATGTATTTTTGCCTTGTTCACAACCAAAGTTGGGTAACAAGAGGTATGGTGTGCCTTCGTAATTCTTTGAATGCATTGAAAGACTCTTAAATTCTATTTTGTCTTTATTGGAGAAATCTGTTTTTAGTTCAGATCATATGCTGAAAATGATCTCCGTAATGCTGTTTGAAATACAAAAAGTAAATAAATTAGGCACCATTATTCCCCCCTCTATTATACCAGCACAATTGGATGAACAAATTGATGTTAGTCCTCTTTTATTGGCGCCCTGTGTAGAGCACAGAGACGTGTCTGTTCAAGCAGGTACACCTCTCTTCTCATTGTCCCCTATAGAATCTTCCTGCAACCTTGAAAATGAAGAGCTAGGTATAAGCTTACTCTTTGAGGAAGCTGCAGTGGGCCCTCCTCTGGGACATGTCCCACTAAAACTTTACCCTTTATTTATCAAGGGGAAAAGGGGGGCCGGTAAAGCCATCAAGGAAGCAGAGAATATTGAGGGTTATGTTGGGAAAAAAGGCGTGGGAGGGACAAAGGGGGAGGTCCACAATCCATCTGCCCCTCAGGCCCAACCTCCAAACTCCCTGGTGGACTTGGGAACGAAAGTAGGGAAGAGGGGAGGGCTCGTGACAAACTGCAAAGGGGATAACCGGAAGAAGAAACAAAAAAGGAGAAGACGATTGCCCAAATGAAAAATGTCAGTTACACTTCCCACAGATCCCAGATAGTCAGAGTGTTGCTCAGACTGCAACGGAGGAGGGTGGTTGTCAACTATTTATTGGGGAAGGTGCACCCAGGAACCCAGTTGTAGTACTTACGCCTCCTAATGGGAGAGTCGGGGTTACCAGAGCAGTAGCGGCATCATCAAGTTTTTCGCTGCCGTCCCCTTTAGTACCTCATCCTCTTCCGCCTAGTGAGGGGGATGATCCCTTGGGTAGGAGAAATATATCGGGAGTTGGAGGCCCTATACTTCAAACATGGTCCACAGTTCGGGGGGTTGAACCAGATGGTAAACTAGAGGTGGGGTCTCTCACACAGATCGAGTCCAATGCGAAGGTACAGGTGGTTAACAACGGTGATAAGGTGCCTCTATGGATTCCCCAAAGAGATGCGGTAAAGAAAGTCAATACGGTGCAGACTGCTTCATCGCCCATAGTGGATTTCATCTGGCTATTTGAGTCTGAATCTGATCTGATAAATAGGACTCCTTCTCAAAATCTTTTCTGAAATAGAGGCATTGAAGTTGTTAGAAAGTAGGGATATTCTACATGTGAATATTATCCAGCACGAGAATGTTTCCTTTTCTAGAGTCACCTTCTGTTCCTTGTTAGTGGCCAACTTTTAGCTTTACAGAACGGCGAGCACTTTTTAAAACGAGGGTTAGATATAACTTCTGTAGCAAACTTTGAGGATCATTCTACAAGGTGTAGTACAATCCTACGCCCTCAAGATCTGAGGCCGGGTAATCCCGTTGCGTTGAACGCCATGGGCTCCGACTTCGAGTTTTCTATGGGCAACGCTAAAAATATTAGGGTCTCATTAAATAATAAAAAGGGCCGTTCAATAAACTTGGTGTCTGATTCTGTAGTTGCGCGTCATCCCCCTAATAAAGAAGATGACTTAGCCCAGTGGAGTTGGGTAGCAAAAACCCTGAATACCAACTGTCCAGAGGTAGAAAGAAGTGCTCCTCTGAGGTAGCCACAGGGGGCTACTTCTGTCCTGGAACATGGCTGGTCTGGGGCACGATGAAGAAAAATTGAATTATTTAAAATCTTTAAACCCTCTGATTATATGCCTACAAGAGACTTGGGCGTGCAAAGAGCTTGATTGTAATGGGTTTTTTACTTTCTCATGTTATGCTAAGCATTCTGAAAGGGGACACACGAGTGGGGGGATCGCTATTTTGCTTAAGAACAGTATTAATTGGAATCAGAACGTTTTTTATCATCCATCTAATCTCTGTATTTGCCTGAGGCTGGCATGCCTGGGAGAGTTCGATAGACCCTCCTTCTTCCTGGTGGCAAATCTCTATATCCCCCCAGGGAAAAATTATGACCATCTGTTGAGTCACTTTTTTTTATATATCAATGAGATAGCCACTATGGAAGAATGCCCTCTAGTGGTATTGGTGGGAGATTTAAATGCAAAAATGTCTAATTCGTCGCAGGTAATATATGCTAACCCAGATAAGGTAGAAATTTGGCACATTCCAGAGTCCTTTTTACCGGATAAAATAACAAGCATTTACAATGCAACGGTTTCGCCTTTGACAAAGTTAGAGCTATTGGCATTGTAAATGACAAATTGTTTATTTATGTGTTGCCTTTGAAAACAGATAAATAAATGGCATTGTCATTTACAATGTCAATAGCTTAATCTTTCGCAAATTTCTGACAAGATAGGTCAAATCTGGTTTGGCAGGGTATAAGCCAACTGTTATTATGTTATGTTAGTAACATGTTACTGACTGGGTAATACATTTGATATATGTATGTATGTATGTATGTATGTATGTATAAACTATTTTGTAGCGCGCTCCGTTACTTGAGAGTATCCTGGCGCGAGGGGAAAGGCGGGAAACAGAACCACAGAGAAAACAACTTGTATTAAACTCTTGAATAAGTGTGTTTTTAGATTTTTCTTAAATAACGCCACAGTTTGGGAGGAACGCAGATGAAGAGGTAGAGCGTTCCACGCCCTGGCCACAATCACAGAGATTGACTGGCCACCAAGTCTGGCACGTTTAAAACGGGGAAGGTACAGTTTCAGCTGCGTGGAAGATCTAAGAGAGCGGGTTGGCACATAACAAATAAATCTCTTTCTCAAATAGATGGGACCTTGGTTGTGAATGGCTCTGAACGCCAGCACCAGAGATTTAAACAATATGCGCTGCGCAACCGGGAGCCAATGAATGGTGCTCATCTCAGCCCGTACGCTCTTCCATCTGGGGATGTTAAAAATCAGACGGACGGCCGCGTACTGGATGATTTGCAGGCGCTTCACCAGGTAGGCCGGAATACCGCTGAACAAAGCATTCGCGTAGTCCAGTCTTGCCAGTATAAGAGCTCGGGCGACCGTCTCCTTAGCCTCTTTAGGGAGCAGAGGAAAAAACTTGCGGAGCATTTTCAATGTGGCAAAGCAGGTGCCAGTCAGCTTTTTTATATGCTCCTCAAATCTAAGGTCCTCTGCAAACCAGATGCCCAGGTTTTTGGCCGGTCTTCCCATCTCTTTTGGGCTAGGGATGTTAGGGGGCCACAGTGTGTTCTCGAACAGAGGGGGGAAGGAACCGTAAAAAGCACCTCCGACTTGTCCTCATTGCACTTCAGCTGGGCCTGAGTCAGCCAGCGAAATACAGAGGACAGACACCGATGAACTACTGATGGGTCCAATTTATCGTCAGGCCAGGTGAACAGCAGTTGGGTATCATCCGCATACCCAATTATCTTAGCCCCATACTGTTCCGCTAGATAAACCAGGGGGGTGATGTAAACATTGAACAGTAAGGGGCTAAGAGTGGAGCCCTGGGGGACCCCCGTGAGAAGTGGTTTAGGATTCGAAGCGTGGGGGGGCATCCAGACCTGCTGGGACCTGTCGGAGAGAAACGAAGACAGCCAGGACAGCACCGTTCCCCCAATGCCAATAGAGGACAGCCTAGCGAGAAGGAGATCGTAGGGGACGGTATCGAACGCGGCAGAGAGGTCCAATAAAATTAGGACCGCCCTACCGCCTCCGTCCAAACAGTCCCGGATCGCCTCAGTCATCTCCACTAGCGCTGTCTCAGTGCTATAAGTAGCTCTGAAACCCGATTGGGCAGGATGGAGGGCATTGGAAGATTCAACAAAATTCTCCAATTGTTGAAGTACCACCTTCTCACAAACTTTCGTAAGTGCTGGCAAAAGAGATATTGGACGATAGTTCCCAGGAACCGTCGCGTCCAGACCTGGCTTCTTCAAAAGCGGCAGAAGTTTGGCTTGTTTCCACCCAAGCGGCACCGCCCCTGAAGCCAAGGAGAGGTTCACTATCTGAGTGATCTCAGCACAAACCAAATCCGCCACCTCTGAAAGCACTCGAGCCGGGCACGGATCAGCGGGAGAACCCGATTTCAGAGATTGCAAGAGGGGCAGAATATCACCCTCAGTAACTTGGCCAAAGTTCAGAAGCTGTTGTCCAGAATGGGGACAGAGTATGGGACACATGTCAGTCACTGCACAGTCAGCAGACATCGCCGCTATAAGGTCCTGTTGGATCCTCGCTATTTTACTAATAAAAAAGGTGGACAAATCCTCGCACCATTGCGCAGAGGACGGAAGAGCAACTGCATCAGCTACAGGCGCAACAAAGCTCTTGACAATGGCGAAGATCTCTCTGCCATTGTTATTTGCTTTTGCAATACGCCCTGCGTAGTAGTTCCCCTTTGCTCCCTTGATGGCTGCATAATAACTTTTCTGTGCTAGACGTAGAGCAGCCTTAGCCTCTGGGCTATAGCTGCATCTCCACGCACGTTCTAATTTTTTACAGCCAAGTTTCATCACCCTCAGTTCAGGAGAGAACCATGGTTGGGAGGGAGAGTGTCGTACCCTAGACACAGTTGTACGTTTGATGGAAGCAGAGGCCGCCTGCCGCACCCACTCGTTAAATTCGCCGACCGCCTTGTCCAGAAGCATCGTAGTTTTCGGGCGAGCTCTGGACAGGGCCTGTCTAAACACGGGCAAGTTAATCTTTTGGGCGTGACAGATGGTGGGCGTGGGACCAGGTTCCTCAGATAACCACTCAAACCTGACCAGGTCATGGTCAGACCAAGTTGTTTTTTCCACTGTCACAGATTGAATCGGGAAATTGGAGCAGACCAGATCAAGCAGATGACCTCCCTCATGAGTTGGGACAGTAACCCATTGATTGAGCTGCGCCAGGGTAAGAATTTCGCCGAGCCTGCGGGCATCCGGTGAGTCAGGGGTATCTACATGAATATTAAGGTCGCCGACCAAAAGGAACTTAGGGAAGCTTAAGGCCCGCGGCACTATATATTCTTCTAAGGAGTCAAGGAAATGATTGGCCTGGCCAGGGGGCCTATAGATCACGGAACCACCTAAGGTGAAGTGCGGGGATAGTTTTATAGCAAAGTGAAGAACCTCGCCATCAACACCCGCAATCGGAGGCTCAGCAGCAAAGGACCACCCCTCCCTATAAATGACAGCCAGTCCGCCCCCTCTCCCCAAAGGTCTGTCTACCCTCGCAATCTTAAAGCCTCTGGGGACAGCAAGTTCCACACTCGGAGCGGAGGTGCTGGTCATCCACGTCTCCGTGACGAACAGCACATCCAGCTGGCCATCCACCAGAAGATCGAAAATATCCGCAGCATGTTTAACCATCGATCTGGCGTTAATCAGTCCCGCCCTAATGGTGGCAACACCGGCGTTCCTGACCAGGCGTGGGGGTAAGACAGGTTGGGGGAGGAAGCCACAGCTGGGGCATTCAGCCCAAGTTCCACTCAGATCTACACGTGGACAAGATAATCCTACACAGGGGGGGGCAAGCTTCACAAGATCGTGGCGAGAATACATACGTTTCTCTAGGCTTGCCATCCCTGCAGGAAATCGGGCAGAATGGCTGGCCCTGGGCCCGTCCGAGGCACGGACGGGCACAGACGGGCCCTCCTTTGGCGCTCCTTCGGCGCGAAGACGGCGCGCCCGCTGCGCGCGGCCGCTGCGCGCCCTATGAGGTACCATTATTTAACCCCCAAGCCCCTCCCCGAGCTGGACCGCTACCTCCCGACCAGCCAGGGACCGGACCTCACTCAAGATGGCGCCGCCCGACCTGGCCCTCCACAACAATCGGCACAGAGCAGCCGCGGTGGAACGGGGCGCAGGGGAACCGGGAAAACAGCACAAAGGTTAAAAACGGGTCCAAATGATTAAAAATACATACATCAGATTTATCTAATCAATTAGATGTAAAAGTGCAAATTCGATTTTAAAAAGCGCTAAAAGATGAATGCAGGAGAGCGAGTAGGCAGAAGAGTAAACTCGCAGTCTGCCTTTCTTTCCCCAGCGGAATCTCACAGTGCTGCCACCACTATGATCAGCCACCATATATGACTTCAATTGATGTCCTGATGCCTATATGTCTAGACATTTAACTATCTCTCTGTTTCCTTCTCCTCTTTCTTTTATATGTGTGATCTACATGCCTTATTGTTCCCAGGGGTCCACTTTTAGCAGCCTGTGCGAGCTACGGAGGCCGGCATTTATTTGTGTTTCAGAGTTCAGCTGTAATAAGTTGCTATAAGAGGCCACTCATGGTATTACAAGTAGCATAACATCAGAAAGCGATACGCTGCTTAAGTAAATGGTACGGTATCTCCAGGCATTCGCATAGAACCCATAATAAAAGATTTGAGAAAGCAGGAATATAGCGAGTGTTGTTAGCCAGGCCGCCTCTAGGCGCTGGAGGGAATTTTGGAAGCCAGACTCGCACCACATAAGAATGTGCTGACCTGAGTGTTTCGGAAATTAAAGCGCGTCCCGCAGTGCCTGCAGCTTGTATAGGGACAGGGTATGCCCATTCAGTGGTAGGCTTCCCTGCTGAGGGCACCTCTTACAGTGGTGTTTTCTTTTATGTGAATGCGCCGGGACTTTAGCAGTGAGGTCTCTAGCTCTATTCACGGGTACCACTTAAATCCACCTCAGCCACTTTTGTCGCTCTCTCTCATAGGATCACGGATCCACCTCCGGCTCCTTCCGTGGCTCTCACACTCTCTTCCAGACGGAGCTTCTAACAGACTTAATAACAGCCCGCTGGCTTTCCCCACAGTAGAGGAGCTGCTCCTGGTAGCACTGAGGTGGCGTAAGGGCCAGAGCTGCCGCCTTTTGAACTGGGGAAATGAAATACCAGCATTTTGTAAAGCGCACAGCTACCTCCGGAGAGGTGCCCTGGCGCTGGGGGCCCACGGGAAGATTGAGCGAGCTATTGCCCAGAGTCTCACTGGGCTAACCTGTCGTGGGTAGCGGACCCTGAACCCCATAGTCCGGAGTCTGGCACTCTGGCCGCTGCGCTACACCTCTACCATCAGACTCGAGTCTCGGCGTCCGCTCAACATCCTGTATATAAAACTGCAACAAAAAAAATGATTACAGTGTACAGCCAAGAATGTGAGAGCCCTAACGAGAACTGGCGGCAGGGCCTCGCACGCCCCCTCTACGCCCCACACCTCCGCCTTCTGCGATCCATGAGGTTAAATATACAATACATACATTGAATTTAAAAAAACGCCAGCACAGCTGGCGATGTGAAGGCAGACTCCGACGCCAGATGTTCTCCCGCGCTAATTTCTATGTGTCGGCTTCTAGGGGGGTAAATGTAACAAGAGGAAGCGCCCTCCCCCACCCACGCCACTATACCAGTCTAACCTCTTGCACAAAGGGAAGGGAGGCGCCGCGGTAATATTTACGTCGCACATCACCCTCTGACTTGCATCTTGGCGCTTTCATGTTCCGTACCCGTATTATATATTTAAACGGGATCACTGTTATTTTTCTCTACAAGGGAAGGGCGAGTGCGAGATGGTTCTTCTTATGGACGAGGACGCACGTGGACCTCAGGCTCATCAACCCACAGTACTATCTGGCTTGTAGTGTAAAATGCAAATGCATGCAGATGTACGCAGCTGGCGCATTTACCTCCTGAGACATCTAAGTGGGATTGGAATGCAGTATAACCTCGAGGTTAAATACTGATCTTTGAAAGAGGTGCATTAACCAATTGTCCTATAATAAAGGAGAGTTACTCTGCATGTTACACACAGCGGAGTGAAGCTGACGTGTTAACCCACTGACCTATCTTTCTGGGAATGTGACCGACACGTTCCAAACAGATGTCCTCCGCAGGTTCATTAACCCACAGAGATGTCTTACACGGATTACATGTGGCTAGTATAAAATACACAAATCTCTGCAGCAGGAGTTAGAACCAGCTGAGCTATAATACAGCATGTGGAACCTATGACCGGCAACTCACTGAGCCCAAAACAGATGGGTAAACCCAGTGCAATATCATCGGGTTGGAAACCGAACAAGGAAAGGCACGGACAGCGGGAGGGGGCGGGAAAGGCACGGACAGCGCAAGGCACGGACAGCGGGGGGGGGGGCGGGAAGGCACGGACAGCAGGAGGGGGGGGGCGGGAACGGCAAATGGCAAGAAAGGCAAAGCAGAAGGCAGGAAAAAGCACTCACCTGGACTTCTTGCGGCGGTCGGCCTGCAATGACCAAAACAACCCCCCCCCCCCCCCCCCCCCCCCCCAGGGCATAACTGTTTTTAATAAATCTAATGTTCGTTCATTTTGGACACATAAAATATTGTTGAGGTAGGCGCGATATTGAAAAAACTTTTCCAGAACAGCATGGTAGCCTTTCCGTTAATATTATGCAATTTTTTGAGGCACAAATGAGGGAGATAAAAAATGTAAGCTCAGTACCCTCTGGCCGACGTAGAATAGATCAGGTTCCCTCTACCCTGAAGGCTTTAAATTACGAAATCAACAATTTAGTTCGGTAGCAATATAAACAATTTTCTATAGGTGTGCAACGGGAAATTAATCGCCTAAAGCGAGTCAGAGGCCGTTATAAATTAAGAGTAAAGAGAGATGAGATGGGTGCAAAATAGATAGGGTTGAGAGAAGCAGCGAGAGCTAAAGATACAAAAAAGTATTGGCACCTGATCGCAGAGTATTGTGATTCTAGACAGAGGGCCCTCCCCATTCCGATCCCAGAAAGTGAGTGGGTGGACTACATTTCACTACTATATAAATCTAACAGCTCAGTGCCTTTTCAGATGCCTGTAATAGAGGAGGCTGTCTGTGTCGATTATGGTCCCCCCGTCAAGGGCTGAAGTGATGGGCTATATAAAGAACGCCAGAACCTCCGGTGCACAAGGACCGGATGGTATACCAATTATGCTAATTAAAAAGGATCCAGCTGCATGGGGAGCCCTCCTGGTGCCACTATTTAACTACTGCTTTCAATCGATTAGTATTCCTTCATCTTGGAAGGGGATCATTATAGTCCCGCTGTATAAAAAGGGCTCAAAAAGGTCACCTACTAGCTTTAGACAGATCACGCTGCTGGATGCTGCGGGCAAATTATTCGCAAAAAGCATACTTCAGCATGTGCAGCAATGGGCCCAAGACCAGAACATCTTACCGCCAGAACAGGCAGGGTTTAGAAAGAACCACGGAACGCTGGATAACATTGCGGTCGTCTAGACCATTGTGGAGAAATATGTTTTCTCAAAAAACATGTCAGTCTATACAGCTTTTATTGATTTCTCCACGGCGTTCGACAAAGTGGATCGTCAGACGCTGTGGAGAAAGCTTTCTCATCTTGGTATACCATACCATCTCCTGGGCCTCATAATAGAATTATACACAGACACTTGGTGTCAAGTGACGATGAGAGGCTTTCCTGTAGGATTAATACACATAACGGTCTCAAGCAGGGTTGCCTGTTGGCCCCTCTTTTGTTTTCTCTTTATATTTTTGACCTCCCCGAGAAATTAAACTCAGTGAAGGGAGATGCCCCTAAAATTGGTACAATGTCCATTGGCTCCCTACTTTATGCAGATGACGTTGCAACGTTTGATTTAACTCCCATTGGTTTGCAGCGACGTCTGGATGTTTTGACTAAATATGCGAAGGACCATTGTTTGAAAATCAATATTGCTAAAAGCAAAATGTTAGTCTTTCGCAAGAAAGGTTTTCCAATAAAGAAAGGGTATAAGTGGCTGTTGGGGCAGGAAGAACTTGAATTGGTCAATGAGCATCTGTATCTGGGGAAGGTTTTCTCAAAAAACGGGAGTGACCAGAGCACATCAAAAGGTGTGTTGGCAAGCCCGCCTCCCAGGCCGGAGCTCTAAAGAGATTTTATAAGACCTGTGGGAGACGTCATTTTAATCATGTTCTGACAGTATTTAAGGTTAAAATCCCCCCGACATTAACTTATGCTGCAGAAGTTTTGGATAGGAATTACTGGCTCTCATTTGATAAGGCTGAAGGCCGTTTTTTCCGTCAAATTTGTAATTTAAATTCCTTGGCTGCCCCACATGTTCTTCGTCTGGAATTCCATTTAGTTTCTTCTTATACTTCGTCTTCGGCAGCGTTTCTGAGGTGGGGGAACTCCCTTTTTTGGGGGGATGAGGGCACCTTAAGGGCTGCCTTGAAGTTGGAAATTTGTGCAAAATTAAAAGATAAATCAGCTTTTTTTAGATCATTCGCCAATGCAAACCATTTATTTGGGCTTAATTTAAACTGTGATTTACCCATGCCAAAGCCTGTATTGAAGATATTTCTAAAGAAGTCAATACGCACGATTAGTACGGCAAGAGATATAGCTTTAAGTCCTCTTAAAGCCCGTAACTGGGTGATCTGTGCGAGTGCGATGGGGAGCAGACCCCAGCCCTATCTTTCATGGAATATCTCACATGGAATCAGAAGGCTAATACTACTTTTAAGAACTAACTTGCTGCCCCTGAGAGAAGTAACTGGCATTTGGGAAAATACTCCTTGAGAGGAGAGAATCTGTGAACTCTGTTGTTCCCAAATACAGGATCTCAATCATGTGTTATTTGTGTGTCCAGAACTTCTAAGGGCAAGGTGAATGTTTTTGAGACCCTTATTTATTAAATGTAATATTCGTTCTGCTCAGGAGGCCCGATCATTTGTGTTGTCCCCTCCAAATGAAATGATTTGTTATAGAATATTTCAATTTTTTAAAACATTCCTGGTTATTTATTAGAATTGTATTTGTTATAAAGTATGTCTTTTTTTATTGTATTGGTGTATTTTTGTGGACATCCGTTGGAGTTCCGTAACAAATAGGCTAATTGACTTGAATTATTGGCTGAGACATGCCCTATTTGCAGGGGAGAGGCTCTCAAAGTGGGAGTCTCTCAGTTAGGCAAACAGTCACTGAAACCAGCTTGGAGTCTTGCTCTCCAATTCAGTTTACTCAAACACCCCTCTTGGAGTGAAGGACACAGCAAGGTCAAAAAGTTTACTTTCAGCAAGGTGAGCAGAATTTGGAGGGATTTCCGAGCAAAGATCCATGGACCATTTAGCTAGGGCTAGCTGTGGACACTGGGGCCAGATCTGTCCTGCATAGAGCCCTCTTTCTATCACTTGCGCTTGAGTGCAGCCTGGAATATTCCGTTGAGACAGGTCTTGTATGAAAGGGTCTCTTTCTTTCTTAATTGGTCTGCCCAAATGACATGTTCCAGCAGTCCCGGTGGTAGGTTTTATTCTCTGCTGGTGCGCAACTGACTCCAAATGCAGTACCCTTGGCCCCATGATAGAACAGCACAGGAGTTCCTATTCCCTACACAGAGGTCAAGGGTGAACATTACTTCCCTAGTCTCATTTCCCTTAGCCATAATGCCTAAAGTGATTCAAGTAGGGGAAACCATATTAAGCACAGAATTAACCTTGATGGTACATAGCTTGTCACTGGGTAGGAGCACCATTATTTTAAGCTAAGGGTGTAGAGCACACATGTTAAGTACCCTCAAAGTCACATAAGTTACAAAATGAGTGTGAGCAAAGGTAGGAGGAAGCCATCTGCCCTGGACATGTTGAATCCTGATACAAGTAAGGTGTACTCATGAGGCTGTCAATGGATGTACCAGAGAAACCAAAGCCATCCCATCCAGAGATACAGTTGTTAACTTTTACATAAAAGATTACTTGACTGGAAAGGAAGTTTCACTGTTGTGGCTTAAAAACAATACGTATATCAAAGGCTATGTGGAGAAATTGGCTGTTTGGGTGGGAGGTTAAATAACCTGGCATGTACATTGGCTAAGACCCGATGTGGGCAAAAAAGAATGTATCGAAGTTATAAAATATTGAACTTTAGGAAAAATAAGTGGACCTGTAAAACTGGTCTTTCCATAACCTCATGTTTCAGGTTTGCCTCTGCAGCTGAAGGGGATGGTCTGCAGTCCTACCGTCTCAATTTCACATGCAGAACCCCTGAAGTGCTATGCATCAAACTGGATCACATGGGTAAAGTAGCAGCTGGAGGGCTTAAGGGGGGGTTACTGCTTGACAACCTTATGTGTGGTGTAGTTCTTTGAAGAAAAAGGGATATAGAGTTACCATACAGAGTTCACAAAATCTATCTACAAGAGGGCCTCTTATCCAGCGCTTTGAAAAAACACATGTACGTCTGACCTGTCACTGGAACGTTCATAAAGGAGATTGCACCTTACCAATGAGGGCATCCCAATTGATCATTACATGGAAGGGGAAGAAGGTAGTTGGCAAATCTCCCAGCGAGTTCAAGAAATACTGTACTTTCAGTATGAAGCAATCAAAAGATTATAAAAAAGCACCGCTAGTTAGGGGTGCAGACAGGTGTTTCAAAGGGCATGCTCTAAACCGGATATTTGAGAAATAGTACTGAAGCAAGAGAGTAATTTCTTCAGAACTTGAAGTTCTTTATGAGCTGTTTTCTAGAAGGCTACAGAACGGAAGTGATTGCTGTATGAAAGCTCGGAATGAATATTAGTGAATCTAGAATGCCCTAGGTTTTCACCATGTCCTTTGTGGATTCACACTGTTGATCTGGGGTGTTTGGTATTTGTTTTTGCTTTTGGTTTTATAACCAGGCGCCAGCTGGTAGTTTCAGAGGGGAGGGACAGGTATGAAATAAGATACAAGTTTAAGGATGTGCCCTGCAAGTTGTGTCTTGCAGGTGGTATTTTTATGGGGAGGTTGACTCAAGTTCTGGGGGCTGAGCTCAGAATGGTAAATTACTTGGCGGAAGTGGTTACAGGCAAAGGAAATGGTTTCAGCATATGCTACCATTGGGGCTGCACCTTCTTATTAACAAGACTAGGATTATCAGCTTGAATATTAAGAGCCTCTCCTACGGAGAGAAATCATCACATTTCTGAAAGTACCTCATGCTTACTTCAGGAATCAGTTTATTTAAAGATTAAGGAAAGCTCTGCTAACTGGGTTTACAAACACAGTTATTTGCCTCCAGTTGATCCAAGAAATTTGAAGTTGAAATGCTGTATGCCGAAGGGTTTAAGTGGTAAGTGCTGACCATTGAAGCTGACAAAATAGGCATTTGCAAAGTTGAAGTAATAGATTATTTGCTACTGGTCTGGGAGACTATCTCTATGGATTCAATAAGGGGTCAGCAGCCTTTCTTAAAAGCCACAATTTAAGAAATGTAAAACACATTTAACTTGAGCTGGTCATTGAGAGTGATCGGAATGCAGTAACCGGTCCAAACATTGCACACAGCGTGGACCTGAAGAGTCTGCTACCTTTTCCCATGGTGGAAAATATAGGTTATTATCTGTGGGACAAGTAGAAATATAGAGGGCTCTGCTTTTTTAATTCTTTTAATTCAGCTTCCCCAATTCGTTTGCTAGGCTTTACTACTAATTAATAGGCAATTCTTTCAGGAATTCAACAGTTGAGGGCTTCGCAAGAATGATCCGTTCTGACTCAGGCCTATTCAACTTAAACTGAACTTGATCCCTGTTTTCCATCTGCACAGATATGAAAGGGCTTGTCATAAAAAGTTTGGCATAAAACTTTTGCTGTGGGACTTGAGTAGAGCTTGTTAATGATCTACTGGAGCGCATGCATTATAGGGTGAGGCAAAAATTATCCAAGGGGATGGGGGGGATGTAAGGTGGGCATATATCTGCTATCTATAGCTATTATCAGAGATATTATTTAAGTGAACCTAACAAATGGACCACAACTGATTTTTGTTAAGATGTCCTTCACTCCCTTCTTAGTGGAACTGGCATCAGTGATTCAGAAATCTAATTACTTTGATCTCCCTCGGGTGAGAAAACTGACCCTTGAACAGTCTGAGCGACTAGAAACACAGGTGAGTCACTTAAAACACCTATACATCTAGAAGAAGTTGTTAGGCAAATAGCAATCAGAAGTCCAAGAGAACCTTTGGCCCGGTTGACTTTACAGCAAGGGTAAACTAATTTACTTTGTGCCTGTGCATCAGGAAACCACCTATGTTCTGGTTGTTTGCAACCACCTGAAATGGGACTTCCCTGCGAGCTAGTCGTTCCCTCTTCCCATCCCACAAACCGAGGCCCCCTCAACAAGTGACTGCTTCTGAACTGTAGGTTGTAATGTTCTACAACAAGCTTTCCTTCATGCATCAAAAAATGCCCGTTACTAGTCTACTGTCTTCCATTTTGTCTGCATTCATGCATCCTTCCTATTCTTTAAGTCTCTGAAAATTGCCACGAGTGTAGCCGTTTTGATCTGGATCTTGATGTTTGCAACAGACTGTACATCAACCTTCTCACTACATAATGTACAGACTCCAAAAAGTCCAAAAGCATGGTACACTTCTGCTGCTCTGCATGAACATATTTGACTCTATTCCTCCACTGGTTCGAAAAGGAAAGGGTGAACTTCAAAGCCCTCTGCCTAGTTCATAAAACTTAATGTTGCAAATCAAGAAGGCTAAGAGCCAGTAACCAGAACGTGTTTTCAATCTGTTAATTCCACTCCCAAGAAATTTGGTGGAAGTACGTTTCACACACAAGGATCATCGCTTTAAAACTCTCTCCCAGCACTTCTTAGATTCGAAAATTACTTTCTGAGATTGAGAAGGCTGTTCCCACTGTTACTCAGGCCTCGAGTTAGCCATCAGTAAGCTGGGCTTCATGCATACTTCCACATCTCAGGTCTGCGCTTAGATGCTGAATGCGAGCGCCACCCCTCTGGGCTACTTTCAGGCTCCATTATTTCCTCTTAGGCTCTGGCATCTTGTTTTCTGAATATTTATACCCAATTAACTTCCCTAATAACTTTACGTGACCTATAGTGCTCTGAGGCTACCACCAGTCGAGTGATATATATATATCTGGTATGTAAGACTGCTTATTCAGTGTTAAACAGGATGGACTGCAGCTTTTCACCACATGAGAGTACTGGATATTGATCACAATAAAAAGAGCTCACAATGTGTAGTTGGAAGTAACCAAGTGAAGATGCGCACCAAACCACAATTCTCCAAACTGATGTTAAAGGGTGAAGGGCTTGAATTGCAAGGCTGCCTTCAGTGCTTAGTTACTTGAGGAACTTACTCCATATGCTGTAAAATACAAATGTTACTTGCTGGTGGGAGATTTCAATTATCATTTTAGGGTTGCAATCTATTTTATTGATTTTATAGTAACACAATTAACAGCAATCCGCCTACATCCACTGTCCGGAGGTGCTTCTGCGTGCGAAAGACAGCGTGTATCATTTAATAACAAGAGAAACAAAAGACAGAAAGATCAGGCCTGAGTGGGGTTGTAGGTCAAGTAGAGCAGCGCCGCGAATATCTAGGCCACCAGGGTGGTGTCCGGCGGCTAGTGATGCGCGGTTGGAGCACTTGTTGTTAAACGCAGTATCTGCATGTATTGGGGGCGGGAGAGTACTCGGAATTCCTCTGACAGGTACTGTGTGCAGGGTTGCCACATTTTGTCTAAACGTGGTAATTGTTGTGTAGCTGTTCCGGTTAGCTTTTCCATACCCACTATGTCTCAACCCTATGCAACTAATCTAAATGTGACTGGATGGTTTCCGTGTCCCAACTAGTGAGTAGAGTTTATTTAGCTGCCCCCAGTAGTAAATTGAGCGCTTTACCCTTATATGGTCGCAGCAGGTAAGTGAGGGGATTGGGAAGACCTAGGAGTATATAGCTTGGAAACTTGGGTAGGTCTGTCTGATTCAACTATCATTTTAAAGCTGCAAACGATCTCAGCAGTTCTAAGCTAGAGAAGGATCTGGAAACGATAGACGTTAAGCAATGGGTTAAGGGCCCAACCTATGTGACAGGACATACCATTGATCTTCTATTCATGAACAGACAGTTTGTGGGTGAGTTGGTGCTTTAGCCCCTGGGATGGTCTAACAACTTCCTAATGCAGTTTAAGATACCCCACTTTGCGAGGCCTGTAGCAAGTAAAGGTAACCAGTAGAAGATATTTACATGTGCAGAAAAGCCTAGAGGCGGAGACGTTGGAGAAGGCTTTTAATTTAATAGATATTACGGACACTTCATCTCCAAATGAAGCAGTCAGTAATTTCTCCTCCGCCTTAAGGTCTGTGTTGGACATTGTCCCCATTTCTACAAATAAAGCTTGTAGAAATTGTCCTCTGCACCCAGGTACCCCCACCCCTCCCTGCCCTTAACTGAAAGCGTAAAAGATAAGCTGCAAGAGACTTGAAAGAAAGTATAGCATAGTTAAAGAGCTTTTTAGAACTGCTTTAAGCATTTATATGTCACTGAAGCTTGCATGAAAGAACCATTTTACATTTAAGATTGATAAGATCAAGTCTTCCTACAGGGAACTTTTTTGTATTGTCATGGAGTTATTCCAGGCTGGGGCTGGTAAAAGGGCCATCCCTGCATCCTTAGGACTATGCAGTCAATTTAGCACATATTTTTGTGATATGATCAATATGATTTACTCATAGTTTGATCATCAGCTTGATGCAAATCGGGTAATGAGGGAAGGTGGTCCTCTGATGGAAGATGAGCCTAGTTTGGCAGCTTTTGAGCCAGTTCCTATGCAGGCAGTCTTAGACATCATGGACACGATAGTTAGGCTCCCCCCTGGAGCCTTTGAAGGCTTTGTCTTTTACCAACGTGCATTGACTCTTGCCCCACACTTTAACAACATCATCAATTGCACCTTGAGCAAGACAGAGTTCCCTGCGTACTGGTAAACAGCTGTACTACTTCCATGGCTGAAGAAACCTGGGGTCGGTTTCACAAATCTAGCCAATTTTAGGCCGGTCTCGCTTCCCTTCCCGGTGAAAATTCTAGAGAAACTGGTGATTTTGAGACTCCTGAAGTATTTTAAAAGCAATCCGTTATTAGATGATTCTCATTTTGGTTTTAGGGCAGGCATCAGCACTGAAATCAATCTTTTATCTGTTTCTGACAACAGTGATGCGCAGTCGATGAGGGCAATGCTTCTACCCTCATCTTACTCGATCTTCACGCTACATTCAATACGGTCTTGCATGCTGTTTTATTAAACTGCCTGTCCGATATTGGGAGCACTCTAGCACGTTTTGCTATGTTTTGGCTCCCTCCTTACAGGACCTACTCAGACAGTTTATCTGCAACCATATACATCTGATGATGCAACTGTACGTTGTGGTGTTTACTCGGGTTCGAGCCTGAGCTGACACTTTTTATTGTGTGCATGGCTTCTCTGGCTAACATAGTCAGGAGATTGGGTCTATACATCATATCACATGCTGATGACACGCAACTTATGATTTCAGTAGGTAAGGATGTGGACACCTGTAAGGAAAGCCTAGTGGGTTGCCTCTCTGAGATGTCTTGCTGGATACAAAAGCACTGAAATGAAATGAAATGAAAATGGGATTTGTAAAGCGCTACAGTTGCCCTGAGGCATCCAGGTGCTGAAACTAAAACAGAAGATGCCCTCAGAAGAACAGGATGTTACTAATTACTGAAACAAAAAGGTTTTGAGCTGTTTCCGGAAACTAGTTAGGTTGGAATTATCTCGCATCTGCAAAGGGAGTGTGTTCCACAATTTTGACACATTGTACGAGAACGAGCGTCCTCCTGCTCTGGCTCTGAAGATTCTGGGAATTTTGGCCAGTGATGCGGTTGAGGATCGAAGCGCCTTGTTGGGCAGGTAAGGAGAAATCAGGGAACAGTTGATTTCTGGACCCATTTTCCAGAGGGTCTGATGGGCAATGCATAGAGCTTTGAACTTCACTCTGTCCCTAACAGGCAACCAGTGTAGAGTTCTTAGGCCAGTTTTTATTGAAGTCCTCCGTGGGACTCCCAATAGCGCACGGGCAGCACAATTTTGAGTGCGCTGGAGTTTTTGTAAGGTGTACTCTGGTGCTCCAAGATAGAGGGCATTATTAAAGTCCAGGCGGGATTGGACAAGGGCCTGATTGATTATTTGTCTGGCCTCAAATGGAAGGAGGGGGAGAATTTTTTTGATCACCCTAAGGAGGCCAAAGCAAGTGGCAGACACCTTGGTGGCCTGTGTATTGAGGCTCAACGACTTAACTGCCTAAAGTTAAATGGGGGACAAAAAGGGTTTCATTTGGTTTAGAAAAGCAAACTCAATTTGGAATAACACTTGGTGGCCCAGTTCTTTTAGCACCACCGTGACACCTGCCAAATCTGCAGGCAACCTATGCAACATTATTGATGAAACTCTATGAGCGATCAGTTTAATGCGGTTTGTAGAGTCTACTTTGGCCTACCGAGGATGATCTGGAAGATTTTCAGATGGGTACCCCATAGCTGCAGGAAGGTCACTGCACAGGCTCTGATAGTCGTCTGGAGTATGGTAATTCTCTATGTGTCAGAATGGCTGATTATCTGTTTACCAAGCTGCAGAGCATTCAAAACAGGGCTGCAAGATGGATTCTTGATATCTCCTCTAGGAACTCTGACTCCGCCAGCCTAAACAAGCTTCAGTGGCTACCAGTATGGAAGGGGGTTGCGTTTTAAATTACTATGCCATACTGACTGGGCTGTTTATGGCAGGAGCAATATGGTCCTCCAGAACAAAGTCCGGAGATGTATACTGACTAGGAATCTGCAGCTCAAACACTTGGGTGCATGACCAAATTAATTGTGCCGGTGGGAGGGAGTGGGGGTGGCGGGGGTTGAAAATCTTTTTCCCGCTTGGCAGCTACTCATTGGAATGCTCTTGCACCTTCTTTGGGAGAGATTTCCAACTTCCTCCCATTCCCCAAGAGGCTACAAACTTTTCTGTACGAGAAGTATCCATCATTTACCCCAATCTAAAGTTCCCCTGCTAACCACTGCAGTTTGTATGTCAGCCCTAGCACCACTCCCTTTGGAGAGGGCCCATGTGCTATATAAATGAAATAAAATAAATAAGTGAAAGTCTGACATTTAGTGTTCGAGGCATGTGGGCTGCTGAATTCATATTTGTGCATAAATCCCTGCCTAGTGTTGGGTCCGGATGATTGCATATTGTTGTCCTTGAAGAGTCTTCGAAGTATCACAAGATAGGTGGCTCCTCCCTCGGACTACAGTGCGCATGGTCATCCTCTCCATCCTCAGATTGTTTTTTCCGCCATTGGGTTCGGATGTACTTTCCAGCACTCAAAGTTCGGAATCAACAAAAAGTTTTCTAAGGCCAAAAGGCCTTCGGATCCGTCGGTATTGTTAAGCGTTCGGTACAGATACACTTCTTGAACATCTGTTGCACTCCGGTCGTCGAATTGGGCCGTTAGGCCTTCTCGACGCCACGTGGACCGACCGTCGATGGAACGAAGTCCATTCAAATACTGCCCGCAGTGCAACTCCAAGTTCCCGCACACAGATAAGCATCCAGTGTGCAACAAATGCCTATCTCCAGATCACAATGAAGATAGTTGCCTAGCCTGTGCCCAGTTCCAGTCAAAAAAGACGATCCGGAATCGACGGGCGGCGAGGCAAGAAATGCAGAGGTCGGCACCAGAGCCCGATAATATCTTTGACGATGAGGAAGACCGAGTTAACGCCAAAGACTTGGATCAAGACGAAGAACAATACTCTGAGCACAACTCAGATTATTACTTCGAAGAACAAGAACAAATAGTCGATCTCGAGGAATACGATCAAGACATCGTAGCTGTTAAAGACGACTCCGATGACGACGAGGGGCGAACCGTGAGTACTTTGCCGTTAACAGATTCAAGTTCAGGCATTGTTCGACAGTGCCCACGTGGCTTCTGAAGCCGAACTGGCAGTGGTGTAGTATATTATTGTCCTCGGCCCAGCTCCTCATCCTGTTAAAAATTACCCGCCCTAGAACCTTCAGTGTATTGTCAATTAGTGATATTGGGCGATAACAGCCGGGATCTAGTCTGTCGCCTTTTTTAAATATTGGAACAATAACACTATTTGACCAAGATTCAGGAATGGAATTGTCGGATAAGTTATTAAATAAATTACATAACAGGGGGGCCCAAATATTAATTTCAGTTTTAATTTGATCTATTGATAGGCCATCCGGGCCGGGCGCTTTATTCCCTGCACTTTCAGCTATGGCTTCCTCAACCTCTGATAGTGCAATATTCAGGGGTGTGGCAGGCATGACATGGGACTTCAAATCTCAGAAGGAGAAACCCTTTGTTGAAAAGGGAGGGGGTTTCTAAACAGACAAAAAAACAGGTTCCCTTTTCGTGTGGTCTAGAGGAAGAGACTTTCGTCTCTGGGGGGTTATAGAAGGGGTTTGGGGTGAGCCAAAACACGTATTAAAGTTGTTCAGGGATCGACAAATTCACAATCAATTGCAATCTTCATTAATAAACAACATTTTGCCTCTCTTTGAACATAATATGAGGTAATGAGGATGTAAACACTATTTTTATTAAAAGAAATTCTTTATTATTTTCTGTTCATACCATTTATTAGAGCAGGCCCATAGATTAAAAATTATTAAAAACAGTTATTGTGGCATTATGCTCCACACACATGAAAAATTCAAAATCACAGTTTAAAAATGGTTCTTTCAAAGCAACAAATTTATCATATATAACAAAAATTGTCAAATTTATTACACAAACACAAATTGTCGACGCGGCGTTTCGGTGATTCGATGTCTTCACCTTCTTCAGGACAGTGTGTAAGTTAAAAACTCTATAGATTTAAAACACAAAGGAAACATTTAGTGTATTTGGTCTGTGGTAGAACAGAATTTTCCTTTTAACTATACGGTATCTACAGCATACATCCTATGTTAACACCAATACATATTAATTAAGCATTGCAGGCAGTGTCGTTACCACTCTTTCTATTGCGAACACTTCCAAAAAACAAGCCTAATCATTATTTGTAAATCCCACAACTTTAGTTTGGTCACACCTCATGACTTGCATCCCTTCATGCCTCTTATTCTAGGGCGATGGGTTGAACGTTAAAACCTATGTTGCTATAGGTATTACTTGTTGGTCATCATTTTTTTATAAAGATGACATCATTTATAACTATTTCTAAGATATGGGGTGTGTTCAGTTTATACATACCTCCAGTTAAGCTGTTGTTTGGTCAGTCGCTTTTTTAAGAAGAAATTGGCGAAATGTGACCCTGTCGGATATCTCGACTTCTGTAAGAATGATTAAATATACCGGGTCGTTAGATCACCTCTAGGTATTATTTATATTTTTTTCTCTAGATACATCTTACTTCTAATTTCTTGTTACCTTGCTCTAAAGGGATTTCCTCTCACGTGGAGTGGTGTTGGTCCGCCTCTCCGGTATTGTTTAAAAAAGGCGTGCCTATCAAGAAATTCTATACATTAGTAGTTGCTTCCAACTTATTTCACCCATTAAGAAATTCTATACATTAGTAGTTGCTTCTAACTTATTTCACCCATTATTGAGCTTCTTGGTTTAGCTAGCGTTGTCCTATAGTTGCTCTTGACTCTTAAAGTAGAATGGAATTATCAGTACCTGGGGTTCGCCACAGACAAATCTTTGTCCTTGGATGGTATCAATTTTCTTCACCCGGTCTGTTTGGTGAGGTATTTTATCTTAAAAAACCGGGGAACACCAAATGATAAATTTTACCATGAGGCCACAGCGTGGATTCTCACATTATTCATAAGCCTATTTCTGCTTTTTTTCTAAGTCCTATAACATTTGAACTGGGAGTACCTGAGATGCTTCATAGAAGGATCTTATGCAGAGGCCGGTTTTCCTTGTCTTCGCCCGGTATTGATCAGAGTATTATTTCTAACCTTTGGGGAAACCGGGAGAAAACATATGGGAACTTAGTTTAGGGGTAGCGCAGAGCTATCTAGTTTTAGTACTCTATTTGCCGATTTAAATACCTTACCTTTGGCTATCTTTTTTAGCAGCTCGCACTTGCTTTTGTAGCGAAGCTTCTCAAAGAAACGGGGGTAATTCTTGCTTTGTCTGGAACACAACAAGGGGGAACGACTATTTAAGTCTATGGTATTACTCAAGATTAGTTTAGTAAATGGAAATAGGGGTTCGCTCTATTCTAGGGCTTGGATTGGGTTGTACCTACTTGAATTTCTCCTCCTCGCGTTTTCCGGGCGTGCACCTTAGCCGACTTGCAGGTAATGGTTACTGGCCACTGGTGGTTCTCAAGCTTTTATAAGTCTGTTAGTCAATTATGCTCAAGCTCTTGCACCTGAGGTTTTATTTGAGAAAGAGCTCGACTTTTTGGTTGAATGTGGCGGCCATCTTAGCACTATCAAACATTCATTAGGCACTCGTTTGTTTTCTTTTTCCCTTGCTACTTCGGGTTTGTTTACACTATCTTTCCTTGTTTTGAATTTACTGAATGCAATTATTTTTTGCCGAAAAGGGTTCATGTTAGTCCCTGCTTCAGGATTTCACACCCAAAATATACTCGCGTGGATGGGAATTCTATGCGCATGCGCGGCGGCCATCTTGGAACATGTTTAGATCTGCCGTTTTTCCTGTATAGTTATAGTTATCAGATCTACAAGTTCTCAATTCATTTATCCTATAATTCATTTGTCTCTCTACATTTGCGTGTGTATGGTGGACATCTAGGAATTTCAGACCAGCGTTTAGGAATTGAAAATGTTATGTTCTAGCTTCTTTAGTTAATAACTTTAAAACTATACTTGGTGACCATACTCATTTTGGACACCAAATATATTTCCAATAGTCACAACTCCACCTTTCTTTTTTGTTGACAAATTCCATGGGTGTCACAAAGATTGCAATTGATTGTGAATTTGTCGATCCCTGAACAACTTTAATACGTGTTTTGGCTCACCCCAAACCCCTTCTATAACCCCCCAGAGACGAAAGTCTCTTCCTCTAGACCACACGAAAAGGGAACCTGTTTTTTTGCCAGGCATGACATGGGAGATACTGTCTGTAGGGGGCCTTTGTGCAGCATAGATTTTGGAAAAATGCTTAACCCACACATCCCCCGTTATATTACAATTAATAGCTGTAATATTGGAACCAAAGGATCTTAGGGACTTGACCTCTCTCCAGAACCCTGTAGTGTCTTTCAAGGCCGCAGACCGGACCAGAGATTCCCAATGGTTCCTAACTAGGGCCTCAGATCGTATGCGTACTGCAGTTTTATATATTGTTCTCAAGTCTTTTACAAGTATCGGGTCCCTAGGTTTAGATTTCAGGGCTTCCCTTAACTCTCTATTGGCCCTAGAACAAGAAGAGTCGAACCAGCGGGGGCCGCAATTCTTGTTGGTACGGGCTGGTTTCGAGGATTCCCTTTTAATTGCCAAACAGAGATCGCTAAAGGAATTAACGACATCACGTCCTGATCTATCGAGGGTCAAACAGTTCTCCATTAATGTGTGATTTTTGTTAATGACTCTAGCTAAAATGCTTTTATTATCGGCCCCTTTCCAAACAACTCTTAATCTATCAGTAGATGCTTCCAAAAGTTGCGCCCCCATTTCTATTCTGACTTCATCTTTGTTGTTCTTACCAGGGTTATTTAGATGTATTATAATTGGATAATGGTCGCTATAGATGGAACAAGCGACCTCTGCTTTTAAGATATCATTTAGAGAAGGGGAAATAAACATGTAATCTATAGTGGAAGAACACCCTTGACCAATGTAAGTAGGAGTCGCCGTGTTATTCCCTCCCGTGCCCGCAATTTCCAGGGCATTCACTAAATCTCGGGGCGCTAGGTGGTCCTTCAATTCCTCACCGCTTCTACATGGGTGGTCATTACGATACATATGAGCATTGAAATCACCTCCAATACAAATTCCATCAAAAGTTCCATATTTCTGCCCAACTATTACATCATCGATAAAATTAAACAATATTAAAAAATTATTATTGGGATGGGACACAAAATCATTGTTATAAAAAGTGACTAAACATAATTTTATCCTGTTAGTGTATTTCACGGCCATAAAACATTTCTCATGGGTCTGGATCAGTTTAGTTTCTACACCAGCTGTTATTTTGGCCCAAATAGAAAGGCCCCGCTAGGGCGACCCATAGGTGGTTCGGGTACAATTTGATTATGGCAGCTAAATCCTTCTAATAGAAGTGAAGTTGTACACCAGGTCTCTTGTAACATAAGTATATCACAATTATTATTTACCCAGTCTGACCATTCTTTGATTCTCAATTTCGATTTAAGACCCGCTATATTCCAACTCACAATAGATAGGTTACAGCCCTGTATGTTAGTACTTAAGTTACCAGATGGTTGATTAACCCTTTCGATGCTGATGACGAGCTCAGCTCGTCATCACCCAACGGTGGCGTGTGCTGATGACGAGCTGAGCTCGTCAGGACACCAGCAAATTGGCAATTTGCAGCACAGCGCAAAAATCACCGCAGCAGCGATGCGGTTAACTACAGTGAGTGGAAGGGGTGGACGGGTGTGTAGTGATAATTATTGATTGGGTACCTGGGGTGAGTGATCAGTGGCCATAGTATCAAAGTCGGTAACTAATGGTCAGTTTAACATGTCTAATTCAGAAAGGGGTGTAAACCTGTTATGCAGGTTAAGGGGAAAGAACGCTGGACGCAGTTGCCTTTGTGGAGGTCTATAAAAGTAGCTTAAGGGGTAATAAAGCTACAACAGTGGAGATACCAGGGCAAATATTATTTCTACTAAGCAAAAATCTAACTGTGCCAGGGTTCTTGAAATTGAGGACTATGCAGTCACCTTCAATATCTTTAAATAGGGGCCCTACCCATGACACCCTGCGGGCTGACAGGATTTCATTGGAGATGTCATAACCAACGCCTTTGTGCTTAGTTAGCCAATCAATACATTTATTGTGTAGTTGGACCCATGATTCCCCCTGTCCCTCCCTTAGTGGTGGTATACCTGCTAAAACCAGAACAAAGGGGCAGGCATCTGAACCCGCACCCCTATTGCCAACGGAGGTGGACCCCACTGCTGCGCTCGTCAGGATGGGGCCACCGTTCTGGTTGTCAATACTAGATCTAGCAGTGGGTGGCAATGGTGTAATTACTGGTTTGGGCGTGGGTTTAGATGGTAAATTAGCTACAACTTTGTTGTTCCCAGCATTGTTGCCTCTAGTTTGAGTGATGGGCGGCGCATTAGGTGGTTGTTGTCAGCCAGTGCTAGGCCCCCCAACAGGTTTTAGACCACTACACGACGCAGCAGGCCTCTCACATGATATAGTACTACTAACTGATTCCAACTCTTTCAATAAGCGATCACCCCTTATTTGATCTAAGGTAACAGTCCCCTTTCTTTTTACCTCCTCATTTTTTACCAAATTTTCTAATCTGTCCAATCTTTTAAAAACATTATTAAACTGTTTAGTCATTTGACTCTCTAGTCTTTTAAAAATGGTATCTACTATAGTGTCTATGAGGTTCCCATTTTGCTTCGATATACTATTATTGTCTCCTGTTGGAACAGTCTGTGTCCATATTGTATTCTGGTTTCCAATGGGATTCATAGGGGTAGCGGTAGAATTATCACCTGTATCCGCCAAGTCTTTATCGCCGACGTGGATGGTATCTGCCCCTGTTGGTTGATGTTTTTGCTTATTCCACAGGCTCTGTGGCGTAGGTTGATTCCTGTGGTTTAGCGGTTGTTTTCTTTTATTAACACTAGGTTTAGAAGCACCTCTCTTGCGCTTTTCCCCACCCGGTTTATTACTGCCTTCCAAAAGCCCGCTGGCATTGTCATCCACCTGAGAATCGATTATTATTGGGGGATTGTCCCCCTCTGGCGGAGGCACAGGGGGTATAGACGCTATGGTGGGTTTTGCAATCAAAACCATAGGGGATAAGGGGATAATAGGGCTCATTTGCAAGGGTGAAGGCCTTGGAGAGATGTTCGAACAACTCGGGGACATTCTCCTTTCCGTGTCTGCGATTTCATTGGATACCAAATTAAAAGCATTTTCCAACAATGACTCGAATGTAGGTGGGGGGAATGGAAAGTCATCCGTGACAGCTGTCTTAGGCATTACATCCATGATATTTAGATCTTCACTCACCAGATCAGAAGCGTTGGAGTGGTGGCCCGCCCGACCACTGAGGGCCACAGAGGGCCCGCCCTTTGCCCGGACTTTGCCCCGGGCGCGACTCGCGGGGCGAGAGGGCGCGGGGTGCTAAATACCGCCTCCTGGCGCTCTGCACCCGTCACGGTGCGCCGCCACCCCCGAGGCTTCTTGGTGATGTAGTGCCGTTGCCCTCACGGCTGCCCGGTGGCGTGGAAGTCTCCCGGCGCTTCCCTTCGGCCAGAACAGACAAGCAAGCAGCACCGCCGTTTCCCTCACGGCTGGGTTGATGGTGAGAAGCCTCCCGGCGCTTCCCTCGGCCAGAACAAACAAGCAGCACCGCCGTTTCCCTCACGGCTGCCCGATGGCGTGATTGCACTTCTGCTGCAGCCCCCACAGCGCTCGCTGCCGCGGGGTGTTAAATACCTCCTCCTGGCGCTCTGCACCCGTCACGGTGCGCCGCCACCCCCGATTCTTCTGGGTGATGTAGTGCCGTTGCCCTCACGGCTGCCCGGTGGCGTGGAAGTCTCCCGGTGCTTCCCTTCGGCCAGAACAAACAAGCAGCACCGCCGTTTCCCTCACGGCTGCCCGATGGCGTGATTGCATATCAGGCTTTAAGAATGAAGTCCAATCCACTATTCTTAATCAGCCCATGAACCCAGATTTTTTGTTTGGTCCAGCAGTTGGCTCAATTCTGGACAAAATGAAAAAGGATGCTGAAACAGCAAAATCCATGGGAGTCCTTCAGTCCCAACAACACCGAGGCTCCTTTCGTCGCTGCAATTATAGAGGAGGAGCGCGAAGTAATACATCACAGCAATCCTCCACCTACAAAAGCAATCCACATACAACAAGAACACAAACGGTGGATACAGAGGTAACAATACGAAGGGAAGAGGTCGTGGAGGCAATGCAAATAGATCCTCCACTAACACCAAACAGTGACTTCTTGGCACTACCCCCAGACCATATAACACCGGTCGGGGGAAGACGACAACAATTTCTGCCAGTCTGGTTAAATATCACTACAGACAAGTGGGTCAGGCAAATTATCCAACATGGCTATTGCCTCGAACTCGCCTCAACACCACCCAACATACCACCCGTGAACCGTCCAATGTCACAGGAGCATATAACACTACTACAGCAAGAGGTCATCAGTATGCTGCAAAAGGGGGCCATAGAACCAGTCCCACTACAACATCAAGGAACAGTAGTATACTCCCTCTACTTCTTTATTCCAAAGAAGGACGGGTCTCTAAGACCAATATTGGACCTCATTCCCCTCAACCTGTACATTTTGTCAGAGCATTTTCATATGCTCACTCTCCAACAAGTCTTACCATTGCTTCGCCAGGGAGACTTCCTGGCAACTCTAGACCTCAAGGACGCATACTTTCGTATACCAATACACCGTGCTCACAGAAAGTATCTAAGGTTCACCATTCAGGGACAGCACTACCAGTTCAAAGTCATACCATTTGGTGTCACAACAGCTCCACGAGTGTTCATCAAATGCCTAGCTACAGTGGCAGCACATCTCAGGAGGCAACACATACATGTGTACCCATATCTGCACATCAACCTTCTGGACTTGATGGCAATCTTTCTAGCCCTAAAAGCGTTCAAGACACACTTCTGCAACAAAGCTGTGTTGATCCGGACGGACAACATGACAGCTATGTATTACATTCAAAAACAGGGAGGAACACACTCACCACAGCTGTCGCACCTAGCTCAAAAAATGTGGAAATGGGCCTTTCAGAGGAACATGTTTCTCATGGCAGAGCACCTCCCCGGCAAGGACAATCAAGTAGCCGACCTGCTCAGCTGGCACAGCCAACAGATGCAGGAATGGGAAATTCACCCCAAAGTGCTCCAACCATTCTTCCGGAAGTGGGGACACCCGGAGATAGATCTGTTTGCCACAAGCGAAAACACAAAAGGCCAGTACTTTGCCACCAGGTTCCCACATCCACAGTCGCAAGGCAATGCGATATGGATGAACTTGTCGGGCAAATTTGCGTACGCTTTTCCCCCAGCTCCATTAATACCGCTAGTGGCACGCAAAATGCACCAACATTCGCTGAAGCTAATCCTAGTTGCTCCCACATGGGCGAGGCAACCATGGTACACAACGTTCCTAGAACTGTCAGTGGTGCCTCATCAAAGACTGAGACTCACACCCAATCTTCTAACTCAGAGCCATGGAGACATCCAACACCCTGATCCGCAAAAGCTGAACCTGGAGATCTGGCTCCTGAAATCCTAGAGTTTGGATACCTGAACTTGCACCCAGACTGTATGAATATTATCAAAGAGGCAAGAAAACCCACTACCGGAGCATGTTATGCAGCTAAGTGGAAACGTTTCATCATTTACTGCAGTAACAATGATATAAACCCACTTGATGCTTCTACTCAAAACATCATTTGCTATCTATTGCACCTGCAACGTTGCAATTTAGCCTACTCATCCATCAGGATACATTGAGCTGCGTTAGCAGCATATCTTCAAAACAGGCAACACCTTTCACGATTTAGGGTGCCAGCAATTAAAGCGTTCATGGAAGGACTTAAACGTGTAATTCCTCCAATACACCCACCTTCACCAGTCTGGAATCTAAACATTGTTTTAACCAGACTTATGGGACCACCTTTTGAACCATTACACTCATGCGAACTACAATTTCTTACTTGGAAGGTGGCTTTCCTTATTGCCATTACTTCACTTCGAAGAGTTGGCGAGCTGCAAGCCCGAACTATTCAAGAACCATTCATTCAAGTACATGCAATTAAAGTAGTTCTCAGAACAAACCCTAAATTCATGCCAAAGGTGGTATCCCATTTCCATATAAATCAAACAATAGAACTGCCAGTGTTCTTTCAAAACCCACAAACAGTAGCTGAAAGGGCCTTGCATACTCTAGATGTCAAGAGAGCTCTGCTATACTATATAGATAGATCCAAGGCATTTCAAAAGACAAAACAGTTGTTTGTTGCTTTCTCACCGCAACACAAAGGCAACCCTATTTCAAAATCCGGTATAGCCAGATGGATGAATGGTTAAGTGCATCCAGATGTTATTTAAAGGCAAAACGCACCATAACAGTTCCCCCTAGGGCACATTCCACACGCAAGCTAGGGGCATCCGTGGCTTTCCTGGGTAATATTCCTTTACACGAAATTTGTAGAGCAGCCACAGGGACAACAACACATACATTTACAAAACACTATTGTGTAGATGTACATTCAAAACAGCAAGCAGCTGTAGGACAGGCTGTTCTCAAAACAATTTTTCAGACTGCTGCAGCTGACACAGGTAGCCACCGCTAGGGGAGATACTGCTATACATTCTATGCACCGATATGAATTCAGCAGCCCACATGCCGAACGGAATATGCTACTTACCAGTATGCATCTGTTCTTGGCATGTAGGGCTGCTGACATTCATATCGCCCACCCACCTCCCCGGTGCCTGTCGCAGCTGCAACATTCACTCTTTGCATGGACATATCTTACTGTACTATACTCCATCTCTGCCACAATGGCGAAAAACAATCTGAGGATGAAGAGGATGCCCATGCGCACTGTAGTCTGAGGGAGAAGCCACCTATCTCGTGCTACTTCGAAGACCTTTCCAGGACAACAATATGCAATCATCCGGACCCAACACTAGGCGGCGATCTATGAACAGATATGAATGCCAGCAGCCCTACATGCCAAGACCAGATGCATACTGGTAAGTAGCATATTCCTTTTTATATCTTAAAGAGACACATTAGTGATAGATTCCTTACCTTAGAATATCCCCAGGCGTCAGACTGGATCGGGAAACTTTTGCGTAGCAATATCCCTGCGCGTTGGTAGGCGTCGTCCGCGGCTCTGTTTCCGTCGCTGGGGTCGTTGGGCCAGAATGACGTCGCCGGAGTACTTAGACCCCGCCCTCGCGCGCTGACGTCAGTTCTTCTTTTTTCCGCGCCAGCTAGCGCAGATCCGGAGAAGCTCTACCCCTTAGTCACTTTTTGACTAAACTTTTTTGATCTTTTGATCTGTTTTTTTTCTCGAGTCGTTCGACTCCTACGGTGCCGGTAGGGATGCCCGGGTTCAAATCCTGCTCCAAGTGTAGGCGAATGATGTTGGTTACCGACCCCCATCGCCAGTGCCTTCAGTGTCTAGGCCTCGAACACAACGACCGAACCTGCTCCGACTGCCGGGCCCTGACGTCTAAGGCAAGGTGGAAGCGGTCCTGTAAACGACTTGAGATCCGGCAGTCGGCCCCGCGCCGTTCGAGTTCCTGGTCCCACAGGAGGTCGAGGGACCGGTCGCGGGGTCGGAGCCCTCGTAGCTTCGAGAGTCTGCATCGGTCTTCGGGATCAAGATCCTCAGGTAAGAGGCATGAGAGGTCGGAAAGGCGTCATCACTCTTTTCCAACCCACCCCGAAAGCTCGCGCGACGCGGCAAGTGATTCGCTGACACCACCCACGTGGCTCCGACGGAGTCGCGGGCGCCGCAGCCTGCCCCACACCTTCCGGTCCCTGGGCACGATGAGACACCTGAGGAAGTCGAGCGGTACCTCATGGCCATGAGGTCTCTCCCTCCTCCGCCGGGTTCCGTGGCGCCTTCGGGCCCAGCAGTCCCGGCTATGGGGCCTAGCAGGTTGGGTGCTTCGGTCCCGGCGCCGCAGGCCCCCACTGGATCCGCTTCCGGATCCGGGTCGTCGCCGGTCGACCTCACCAACGCCGGCCCCTAGAGTGTCACCCCCGGCGCCGCCTACTGGCGACGCCGCCCCCGATCCTGCCCTTGATTCGGTTCCGGAGCGGCGCCGCTCTCGACGTCGTATGGAGATTTTTATTTCCACGAACCAGCCCCATCCTTTGAACCTGAATTTCAGGTGATGGGTGACTAGGGAGATTGGGAGGAGTCTATGGACCCTCTGGCACAGGAGTGCCAGTCTCAGCAGGACTGAACATGTGAGCTTGGGGATGCCAGTAGACTGGATACTTCGCCAGACACTGGTTTTGTCTCCCCACCAACCGTGGCTACGGGGGAGGGGGCTGCCTACAGTGTAGTGTTGACGCGGGCGGCCAAGGCATTGGGCCTGGATCTCCCCGTCGCAGCCGTGAGGACTAACCTCCTCACTGAGGTCCTTAAACGACAGGCAAGCTCGGCTGAGCATCTACTGCCGTTTAATGAGGCCTTGTGTGACGTTCTTTTGGGCACTTGGTCCAAGCCCGCTACAGGTCAGCCTGTAGATAGGAACGTGGCCAGAGGCTACCGCCCGGCTCCGGGCGACCCTTGCTTCTTGTCCACCCACCCCACCCCCGAGAGCCTGGTTATCCAGGCCTCTACTTCCCAGACCGCATTCCTGACTGCTCCGCCCGATCGGGAATCCAAGAGGTACGAACAATTCGGTAAGAAGGTGTTCTCGTCCCTGAGTTTGGGACTGTGGTCAGTCAATACTGCATGCCTCTTAGGCCGCTACACCCACACTCTGCGGGACACGGTCGCGGACGTGCTGCCACAATGTCCTGAGGAGGCCCGGACTAAACTCGCCCAAGCCCTTGCGGAAGGTCGAGATGCGGCACGATATATCATCCGGTGTGGGCTGGATACCACGGACTCGCTGGGCAGAGCGATTGCAACGACGGTGGCAGTTCGACGCCACGCCTGGTTGAGGACCGCCAACTTTTTGTATGACGTCCAGGTCACCCTTCTGGACATGCCGTTTGATGGCCGTCGCTTCTTTGGCGACAAGGCAGACCATGCGCTTGAGCGTTTTAAGGACTCCAGGGCTACGGCCAAGTCCTTGGGCCTATCGGCCCCACGCCAGCAAACGGGTGCCTTTCGCTCCTTTCGTGGCCAAGGAAAAGGGCGCTCCCACACGTGCTGCCAGCCACGCATCGCTGACTAATACACAGCGCGGTGGCGGCCGTGGAAACCGCCGTGGCGGCGGTCGAGGACAACGGCGAGGTCAGTCCACACCTTCCCCTGCAGCATCTGCCTCAAAACCCTCCTAGTCTGTGCTTTCAGGCCCATGTGACGCCAGTGGGGGGCAGGGTTCGCCATCACCACTTCCACTGGCGCACTGTCACGTCAGACATGTGGGTGCTGCAAATCGTCCGAAGGGGCTACTCCCTCCCCTTTGAGACGAAATCTCCAGCCATGCCACCGCAGTACCACAGTGTGTCGGGGGATCATTTGCGACTTCTGCAAGAGGACGTTACGGCCCTCTTGGCCAAGGGGGCCATCGAGCGAGTTCTTGGGCCAGAAGTAGGGTGTGGTTGTTACTCCCACTACTTTCTGGTACCCAAGAAGGGCAAAGGGGGCCAGCGCCCTATCTTGGTCCTACGGAACGTCAACGGCTTCCTCCGGAAGGAGAAGTTCAAAATGCTGACATTGGCTCAGGTCTTAGCTGCCCTGGACCCAGGAGACTGGATGGTAGCGTTGGACTTGCAGGACTCTTATTTCTACATCCCCGTCCTGCCAGCCCACCCAGACAGTCGTCAGCCACCTCCAGATAAAGGCAGACCTCCTGCACCAGCTGGGGTTTTCCATCAACGTGCCGAAGTCACACCTGTGCCCCTCTCAGAAGCTCCTCTTCATCGGAGCGGTCCTCGACTCGGCGCAGTTTCGGGTTTATCCTCCCGAACAGCGGGTTCGGGATATTCAGGCTCTGATTCTAATCTTTCAGCCTTTATCCTGGGTCTCAGTCAGGTTGACGCTGCGGCTTCTGGGGCTGATGGCCTCCTGCATCCTTCTGGTGCATCACGCCAGGTAGCGGATGCGGGCTCTGCAGTGGTACCTGAATTTTCAGTGGGCCCAGCATCAGGGCAACCTGTCCGACCATGTCAAGATCTCGGAGGGCACTGCGAGACAGCTGCAGTGGTGGCTCACAGACACGATTGAGTCAGCAGCAGGTCCCTCTCCCTTCCCCAAACGGAGCACGTAGTTGTGACTGACGCGTCCCTCCAGGGCTGGGGAGGCCACATGGGAGAGGCGGAGATCAGAGGCCTCTGGTCTCCGGCGGAGTCCCGGCTCCATATCAACCTTCTGTAGGTGCGGGCGATTCGTCTAGCACTGAAGGCATTCTGGGTGAGTGTAGTGCAGGTGTTCACGGACAACACCACCGCCATGTGGTACTGCAACAAACAGGGCGGGTGGGTTCGTGGACCCTATGTCAGGAGGCTCTACGCCTCTGGCAGTGGCTGGAACATCAGGGCGTGACCCTGGTGGTTCAGCACCTGGCAGGTTCTCTGTCTCTGAACGCAAGGGCGGACGAGCACAGCCGAAGGTGCATGATGAATCACGAATGGCGCCTAAACTCGGACGTGGCGCAAGGCCTCTTTCTGCAGTGGGGAGAGCCTTGGTTAGATCTATTCGCCACCGAAGAGAACGCGCAATGTCTGCGTGTTGGAATTTCCAAGGCGGCACTCGCTCGGGGACGCTTTTCGTTGCGAGTGGAATTGCGGTCTGTTGTACGCCTTTCCGCCTATACCACTTCTGCCCAGAGTGCTGAAGAAAATCAAGTGCAACCAGGCCCAAGTCATCCTTGTGGCTCCGGACTGGGCGTGAAGGTACTGGTATCCCGAGCTACTCAGCATGTCTGTCGATCCCCCGATTCGTCTGCCTCTTCAGGAGGACCTTCTGTCGCAGCAGCAAAGGACGGTCCTCCATCCGAACCTGTCCAGTTTCCACCTCCATACTTGGAGATTGAGGGGCGACAGTTGAGGCCATTTGACTTGCCTCCTGAAGTCTGTAATGTCATTCTGGCAGCCAGGCGTCCCTCCACAAAGTCGGTATACGCCTGCAGGTGGAACAGATTTGTGGCATGGTGCACAGCAAAGGCTATGGATCCTCTCAATGCCCCTCTTTCTGAGGTTCTCCTCTTCCTTCTTTCTCTTGCCCATCAGGGCTTTGCTCTGTGCACTATCCAGGGCTCCCTTTCTGCCCTTTCAGCCTTCTTATGGCTACCTGATCAGCCTTTTCTGTTCAAGTCCCCCATTGTAAACAGATTCTTAAAGGGCATCACTCATATGCTCCCTCCTGTTCCTTTTGTGATGCCCCAGTGGGACTTGAACCTGGTTCTAACTTACTTGATGTGCGCTCCCTTTGAGCCACTTCATAACTGTCCTCTCCGTCTTCTTACACTTAAGACTGCTTTCTTGGTTGCCATCACCTCTGCTAGGAGAGTGAGAGAGCTCCAGGCTCTTTCCTCTAAACCTCCTTTCCTTTCTGTCCATCCGGACAAGGTTGTGTTGCGGACAAAACCCTCTTTCCTGCCAAAGGTAGTCACAGCCTTCCACATCGGGCAGTCCATCACCTTGCCCACCTTCTTTCCGCCTCCGCATCCCTCGAAAGAGGAAGAGAGGCTCCACAGCCTGGACCCAAAACATGCGCTCTCTTACTATCTGGATCGCACACGCCATTTCCGGGTGGGTGACCAGCTCTTTGTTGGTTACGTGGGCGCTAAGAAAGGACGGGCGGTGCACAAGAGGACTATCTCTCGGTGGATCATGTTGTGAATCCAAGCGTGTTACTCTTTGCCTAAGAAGGAACATCCTGTTGGGCTGAGGGCCCACTCCACTCGGGCCACGGCAATTAATACTGCCATGGGCCGAGGAGTCCCCTTGCAGGACATTTGTCAGGCAGCTCCGTGGGCCTCGCTGCACACGTTTGCAAGACACTACTGCCTGGACAGCCAAGATGGCTTCTTTGGCTGTTCTGTCCTCCAGGACTTTCTGGTGTGATTATTGGTTCGCAGGCCCACCTCCGGGGGTTGGTATTGCTGGGGTATCTATTCCAAGGTAAGAAATCTATCACTAACGTGTCTCTTTTAGATGCACTAGTTACTACTTGTGTAACGATACATCTGTAAGAGACATTAGTTAGTGCTAGATTCCTTAACGACCCACCCATTCTTCCCTGTTCTGCGAACCGATATCTAGGGTTAAGGTCATCCCCTTTCAGGGCCCTAGTTTCATGGCACCAGTGTTGGTTCTATCATGGCTCTGCGTATCTGGCGCGGAAAAGCTGTGTATAAGAACTGACGTCAGCGCGAGAGGGCGGCGTCTAAGTACTCCGGCGACGTCATTCCGGCACTAAAGACGCCGATGACAGATGCAGAGCCGCGGACGAAGCCTACAGACGCCCAGGGGTATTGCTACGCAAAAGTTTCGGGGTCCAGTCTGACGTCTGGGGATATTCTAAGGTAAGGAATCTATCACTAACTAATGTCTCTTACAGATCGTTACACAAGTAGTAACTTGTGCTTTATTAAATGTCCTTAAAGCTATTACCTCTTCTCCCCCATTTTTTATAAGAGTTGTTGGTTCTATCTTGCACAGTACAGAATCCCAATTTGCTAATTTGCCCTGCTGATTTGTTTAGTTTTACTGTTCTTGGAGTTGATGCTCTCTGCATGCAACCAGCATAATGTTAGGTTTTTAATAATTGCTGTTTAGCATTTGTCACCTCTTGGAGTTGTGGTAGCCACTTTTCTATGTAATGCTAAGATCTTATTTGAGGAAATCAGTATCACATCTAGTCATGATCGAGTTCACAAACATTTTGGGTTTGCCTTTAACTGATCTAACTGTATAATGCAACGTCCATCTAAATTGTGTAATCAGAGACCTCGAAGTTCATATGAACCTTACATGTATTTCTCTCATACATTGAGAAATCTCACTCCCACCAAGCTAATATTGATAAGATTATTTACATTAATAATGTTATGCAGTTCAAGCACTTACATTTTAAATATACAATTGTAAATATGTTTCTGTAGTAGGGGATCTCTGTGTATAGTCATAATCTAGTGAATAGTCCCGCCCATGTGCGTGGACCCCGGCAATCAAAAATAATCTCTTAAGTTGTCAAAATAATGCAGAAACTGCAAAGACACTTAAGAGAGAATTTAAAGACAAATAATGCAGCCTATATCCACAGGCTACACTGTCCAGTACTTCAACTAGAAAATTCCACCAAAAAACACCACACATCAGCCTGCCAGTTTCTACCATAGAGAAACTTGTCTTCCCCAGTAAAAGACTCTGGAATGATAGAGAGGAAGGTAGGGACAGACAAGCCCCATAGGCTGCCATTATGTGGCTTAAATAGGATACTGTGCCTTTAAGAGAACTTTCCAGAACTTCTCCCAGTATCCCAGAATGCATAGCAGGTCCCTCTACTTTCAGTTCTTTTTTTCCGGCTCCTGCTTACAGGACCCTGGCATTGAGCTCTCCCTTGTTTCAAGGGTTTATTGCATATTTTGGCACTTTTGCGTTATAAAAGTGTTTCAGTTTACTTTCTTGGTGTTTTCTTTCTCTTTTTTTTGTGCTGTTTCAGGCGTTTTAGGGCTCTAAAATGCCTGGCCTTTTTGATAAGTGCCCAACATGTGGGAGGAAGAAGGCCAAGAGTGATCCCCATGATGTCTGCATCGTCTGCCTCCCTGAGGATCATGTCCCTGAGGATTGTGTCATCTGCCAGCAGTTTACTGCTCGGACTCTGAGGGACAGACTGAAGATCAGGCTTTCTGGCCTTGAGGAGAGGCGTCTGCAGGCTGCAGGTGGGTCTGGACAGGCTGGGAAGGTTCCCTCTGCCTCCGCTGAGGCCTCTGGGGGGTTCCCCAGGGGCAGGAAGTCCAGGAAACGGTCCTGGTCTCCGTCGACGTCGATTGCATCGACGACGACGTCGAGAGGGATGACGGCGGTGTGCTCCCCTTTTCCCCGGGGCTCCGGGTCGAGACGGCGTGACGGCTCGACGTCGAAGATCATGGAGAAGTCACCGTCGAAGCCACCGTCGACGTCATCGTCTTCGTCGACGTCGAGGTCTTCCTATCGACGCCGAAGGCGAAGTGACAAGCATCGACGCTCGCCGTCAAGGTGACACCGTCGATCGCCGTCGAGGCGACACCGTCGATCGCCGTCGAAGCACCGGTCGACGTCGAGGGGCTCCTCGACGTCGAGAGCATTAAGAAGACGGCGACGCTCGTCGTCGAAGACGGAACGCTCGACGTCGCGGAGGCGGCGTACGACGTCGCGGAGGAAGAGGTCGACGTCGAGGGATCGGCGTTCGACGTCGAGGAAAGAGGGTCGACGTCGCGGAGGCGGCGATTCGACGCCAGAAAAGCGACGCTCTGCGTCTAGCAGAAAGCGGTCGGCGTCTAGGAGTCGTTCAGCTTCCCCGAAAAGGCGCAAGAGGGATTCTAGTCCCAGGAGTCACGCTGCTTCTAGTGGAGGACGCAAGAGGAAGCGCTCGCCTGCGGATGGGGCTGGTTCTCCGCCCCCGTCGCATAAGGGGTCACCGGGCTCGGTGTACTTGGAGGTGTACACGCCATCGCGGCCTCGGACTCCGACTCCTCCTCCTGTTCCTAAAGAGGATCCTCCACCCAAACCTCCACTTCCTTCAGGCAACCCACCACCACCTCCTGTCCCTCCGCATGGGCCCACCCCGCAGCCGAAGGTTCCTCCGCCGAGGTCCACTTCCCTGCCGTCTTTGCCTGTTCCTCCTAAGGGGACCCCAAAATCGAAACCCCGTGAGGAGCCAAGGAAGACCCCGCCACGAAAGCCGGCGGAGCAGCCACGGGCTGGCAGGTATCGCTCTCGCTCTGGGAGAAGGGAGAGATCGCGACGCAGATCATCCACGAGGTCGAGACGCCGCCATAGGAGGCGCGAATCTCGCTCACATACGAGGTCCTCTGGGACCCGGGACTATTCTCTTACCCTGTCGGGGTCCCCGGACACGGGGGTGTTCCCGATTGATGACCTGGTGGCGTTCCATGACGTCCTTTTAAGGGGCGCTGCGAAGTTGGGCATATCCCTGACGGTGCCTACTCCGAAGACGTCAGTCATTTTTGAGACATTGCATCCAAAACACCTATCTCGTCCTCTCCTACCTCTGGTGTCGGGCCTGGAGGAACCGGCTATGGCCCTGTTTCTCACCCCTGCGGTGACGAGAGCGGCTCCATCGAGGTTGCTGAAGAAGTACCGGGCTCCCAATTCGGACCCGGCCTTTCTGAGAACGGAACCCCCTCCTGACTCTGTCATTGTGACGGCGGCCCGCAAGCAACATGCCACCACTCCTTCCTCCACGGTTCCCCCGGATAAGGAGTCCAGGTGGATGGATTCGGCGGGGAGGAAAGTGTCGAACTTCCGCTACCTCCATGAAAGCTGCGAGTGCCACGAACGCTGTTGGGCCGATACGACCGCGCCCTCTGGGACTCCCTCGAGCGGTTTGCTGAGCATTTACCTCGGGAGAAGCGTGAGGACTTCATGGAAGTGCTGAATGAGGGGATGCTGGTGGCGAACCAGATTATCAGCGCTGCGGCGGACTCTTCCCTGTTGGCTGCTCACGGATTTTGCCACGGAGTCAACCAACGACGCCACGCATGGCTCCGGCTTACGTCCCTGAAACCGGACGCTCAGCAGAGGGTGGCCAACCTACCATTCTCCGGTGAGACCCTCTTCGGGAAGCATGCGGACGATGAGATGGCCCGCATGAAGGCGGAGGCCGAGACGCTAACGGCTGTGGGCCTGGAGAAGCCTAAAGAGACCAAGAAGACATACCGCCCTTTCCAACGGCGGTTCGGCGGGCAAGGCCGAGGACGAGGCCAGGCTTCGGGGCAGTCTCAACAGCAACACCAGTTCCGTAAGCCTTTCCAGAAGCGCCAGAAGGGCAGAGGAGGCCAGCAGTCGGCCCCGGCGCCCAAGGGCCAGGCTGGGTCTAGGCCCTAGGAACCTACTTCCCCCGGATCTGTTACCCACTCCGGTAGGGGGAAGCATTCAATTTTTTCTGGCAGAGTGGAGAAAAATTACTCAGGACAAGTGGGTGCTGAATATTGTTTGCAATGGATACAGTCTTCGGTTCACCAGCCCTCCTCCAGCAATTCCCCCGGTCAGCTCGCAGTTTCAACTGCGCGAGCTTCAGGCGGAAGCGGATATCCTGTTGAGGAAAAGGGCGATAGAAGACGTGCCTCTGTCTCAGAGAGGAAGAGGTCTGTACTCCAGGTTTTTTCTGGTTCGCAAGAAGGACAAGAACGAATTCAGGCCCATTCTGGACTTGCGACAGGCAAACAAATGGATTTGCAGGGAAAAGTTTCGCATGCTGTCATTGCATCAGATTTACCCTCAGTTGCAACAGGGAGACTGGCTTTGCGCTATAGACCTACAGGATGCTTACTTCCATGTGCCCATTGCACACAAACACAGGAAGTTCCTGCGATTCCAAGTCGGCCCGAATCACTATCAATACACAGTACTCCCATTCGGACTGAAGTCTGCGCCGAGAACATTCTCGAAGTGCATGGCGGTGGTAGCAGCACACCTGAGGAAGAACAAGGTGTTCGTCTACCCGTACCTGGACGATTGGTTGATCAAGGCATCCTCCTTCTCGGAAGCGCGAGCACACTTCCAGAAGACGTGCGTTCTCTTGAACAAGCTGGGGCTGCACATCAACATGGCCAAGTCTGTCCCGACTCCGATCCGATGCATACAGTACTTGGGAGCCTCCATCAATACGCTGTCAGCAAGCGTGTCTCCTTCGGAAGAGCGACGATTATCACTCCTTCGGAAGGCTCAGGCTCTTATGACAACTCCATCTACAACAGTGAGGACGGTGTCTTCTCTACTGGGATCGATGGCCTCTTGTATCTTCCTGACGCCACATGCACGGCTGCACATGAGACCGCTGCAGGAGTGCTTGGAGGACCAGTGAGATCAGAGGAAAGGATCTTGGGACGACAAGATTCGACTGTCGCTGCATGCTCTTCAGTCTCTGAAGTGGTGGTGTTCGGCGTAGAATCTCCTCAGAGGGGTTCCCTTTCACAAGGACATTCCCACGCAGACTGTCGTGACGGATGCTTCTCTCCTGGGATGGGGAGCGCATTCCGGGACTCTACAGATTCAAGGAACGTGGTCGCCGATGGAGGCCACGTATCACATCAATTTCCTGGAACTCAGGGCTGTTCACTTGGCACTGAAGGCCTTTCTTCCTTCCTTCCAGACCAACTCTTTGCTTGTTCAGACGGACAATACCACCACGATGTATTACCTCAACAAGCAAGGGGGCTCGAGATCACGCACTCTGTCACAGGAGGCGCAGACGATCTGGCACTGGCTCCTAGCCAGAGGACTGACGATAACGGCCACCCATCTGCCAGGTGTGCAGAATGTTCAGGCAGATGCACTGAGCAGACTGGTTCAGGAAAACCACGAATGGGTCATAAACGACGAAGTACTAGGAGAAGTCTTCGCAAGGTGGGGAACTCCAGACGTAGATTTGTTCGCCACCGCCGAAAACAGCAAGTGCAGAAACTTCGCCTCCAAGTACTTCCAGCAAGGGACGCTGGGGAATGCGTTGTGGATCAACTGGACGAACAGCTTTCTGTACGCCTTTCCTCCCATTCCCCTGATTCCGGCAGTGCTCATCAAGCTGGCCCGGTCCAGGGCTCGGATGATACTCATTGCCCCGGAGTGGCCCAGGCAGTGGTGGTTCACGGACCTACTTCACCGATCTCTCCTTCCTCACATTCGGTTGCCGTGCAGGCCGGACCTTCTCACGAAGTTCGGGGAACGGATGTTACACCCCAACCTCTCGTCTTTGAGTTTGGCGGCATGGCTCCTGAGATAGTGCAATATGGCCATCTGAATCTGCCCGATGATTGTATGGACATACTGAAGGAGTCTAAGAGACCTTCCACTCGAACTTCATATGCTTACAAGTGGAAGAGGTTTTGTATCTGGTGCCAGTCTAAGAACCATGACCCTACGACTTGTAAGGAAGATGTCATCCTTCCTTATCTTTTACATTTGGCGCAGTCTGGCCTTAATGTGCATTCCATTAAGGTTCATCTTGCTGCATTGACTGCCTACAGGAAATGCCCTTCACAGACTTCCTTTTTCCAGATACCTGTGATCAAAGATTTTCTGGAAGGATTGAAGAAAGTATTCCCTCTTGTCAGGCTTCCCTCGCCTTCATGGGAATTGAATGTGGTGCTATCCAGATTGATGAAGGAGCCTTTTGAGCCTATTCAGAAGGCTTCGTTGCAGCACCTGTCCTGGAAGGCGGCGTTCCTCGTGGCCATTACATCGGCCCTCGCAGGCTGAGTGAAATTCAGGCGTTGTGTTGTACTGAACCTTATACTGTGTTTCATACTGCTAAGGTTGTTATGCGTACTCACCCTAAATTTCTTCCCAAGGTTATTTCTGATTTTCATATCAACCAGACCATAACTTTGCCTACGTTTTTTCAGAACCCTTCATCCCCAGCGGAGAGGTCTCTCCATTCCCTGGATGTTAGGAGGGTGTTGAAATGTTATCTGGATTAAACCAAAGATATTCGTATGTCTGACCAGTTGTTCATCAATAATGGATCGGTCAGGACGGGTCTTGCGACCTCTAAGCAGTCCATCTCTAGGTGGATTGTGTCCTGCATACAATTGTGTTACCAAAAGGCTAATAAGACCTTAGGAGGTAAGCCTAAGGCTCATTCCACCAGGGGCAAAGCTGCCACGACGGCTCTGCTCCGTAACGTGCCGATTGCTGAAATCTGCAAGGCAGCCACTTGGAAGTCGGTTCATACCTTTGCTAAGCATTACTGCCTGGACACTGACGCCAGGGCAGACGCTCAGGTTGGGCAGGCTTCGCTGCGGAATTTGTTCGCACAGTAGTGGTGTTATGTATCTACTCTCCGCCGCCGCTTTGGTGTGGGGATGGGCTTGCCATTCTATTCACTAGATTATGACTATACACAGAGATCCCCTACTACAGAAGGAGTAGTTTCTGTCCTGTAACTCCAGTTCTGTAGTAGGGGTATCTCTGTTATAGTCATAAGCGCCCGCCCTCCTCCCCGGTGGAGATATTTCATCATGTAAAGAATGCGACAAGTCTGGCGTGCTTCGCCTTCAAAAAGAACTGAAAGTAGAGGGACCTGCTATGCATTCTGGGATACTGGGAGAAGTTCTGGAAAGTTCTCTTAAAGGCACAGTATCCTATTTAAGCCACAAAATGGCAGCCTATGGGGCTTGTCTGTCCCTACCTTCCTCTCTATCATTCCAGAGTCTTTTACTGGGGGAGACAAGTTTCTCTATGGTAGAAACTGGCAGACTGTTTTATGTGTGGTGTTTTTTGGTGGAATTTTCTAGTTGAAGTACTGGACAGTGTAGCCTGTGGACATAGGCTGCATTATTTGTCTTTAAATTCTCTCTTAAGTGTCTTTGCAGTTTCTGCATTATTTTGACAACTTAAGAGATTATTTTTGATTGCCGGGGTCCACGCACATGGGCGGGACTATTCACTAGATTATGACTATAACAGAGATACCCCTACTTCAGAACTGGAGTTACAGGACCGAAACTACTCCATTTTATAAATGATATAATAGATATTCTAATGCAGAAAACAATAAATCAATAGTTTTGCTCACCATAGATACAGACATACAAACTAACCATGCTACTTTATATTTTTTAGGTCTTCTTAAGGCTTTCTCTCCCCCATTGGTAAGTTCTGGAGCTCCAATCTGTGAATTTTAATTAGGGTGTTATATTGTATTTAGATTCTCACCTTTTAAAAGGTTTGTTAAAAAATTAAATATGCCTTGGAGCTGGTAATGTTACTGATTAAATCCCTCAGCAAAACTGCCACAATTTGGTTTCCCTATTATAATTCTTCTATCCAGGCATACTTTTATTATAATGTTCTTCCATTGTTACTCTTTTATCAGTTTCTAATTCCCATGTAAGATGACCTTAAATTTTAAAACACTGAAACGTTCTCTTTAGGCAATAATTCCCAAATTGTGTAAAACATCTTTACATATTAGCAAGATCATGTGCTTTTCATTGCAATCCACATTTGGAGCTCCAAAGCATATTATGAGGGAGAGGGTCCAAACATCACTGGATGTTCATTATACTTTACAAAACAAATTAATGTCCATTACATTTTAGAAATCTGTTGGTCAAAAGTTGAATCCAAGATTTCAGGCAAACTCCTCTCCGGATACCGTAAGAATATATACATGCTCATACATTTAATGTTTGGACGTACTATATAATATTTATTTCATATTCTTTGAAGTGAAACTAGAACACCCAGCTAAAAAAAGATGTATTTGTGGGTATGTAGCAAATTTCTCTGTCTGAAATTCTAACTCTGTAATGTAATTTGTAATGTTAGAAAAGGTGCAAATAAATATAATGTAGGAAACTGTACAGTGCACTGTGCTGTCCCTATCCTGTTTTCATGAGATCAGCGATTGAATCTTGCTTGCAACTGGACAAGCTGGACCCTGTACTTGACACTGTACACCACACCCCATATTTGAGGGGTTCCTATTGCAATAAAAGTGTTCCCTGGTTTGCGCTATATCAGATATCTGCAGTAAAATAACTCACTGTGTTGAGATGCCACCATTTTTCATGATGTATAATCACTCTATATTTTAAAATTTTCTGATGCAGTTTTTTTGTTTGCAGTTAAAATTTATAATAGGCAGTTTTAAAGTTTAAAGCACTGATCCAAACCTTTTCATTAGTACAACACAGTTGTAATTTCACACACGATGAGGGTGTTAACTGAAACAGTATTGTTCCTGTATGAAGAGGACGTTCTTGCTATGTCATGTGAAATAGGGAATCTAATTTTAAGATTTTGACTGGGCTTTTTGAAAACTTGATAAACTGCTAAAAGAATTTTGTTGCTTTGTGCGAAGCTGAGAAAATGTCATCCATGTGAATTTGAATGTATGGCATGATTCCCAAATTGACCTGGTCTAATTTCCTAATGATTTGCCCGTTTTCCTTTTTTTATTGAATTTTATTAATGTCCAACCATACAACATGTATTTACCAAACCTCTCCCCACCTGTTGATGTCACCGGCACACCAAATACCCATCTCCTCTCTTGTCCACCCATTCTCGATCTTCTCAATTTTTTTTTATGGCACCGTCTTCCTTTATGAATCTTCTTTCCCTGTCTGCGACTCATATCTATTTCCCTTTTCAAGTCTCTTATGATTGTAGTCGCTGAGGAGCCCCATTTACACTCTGTTTCTCTTCTGCAAGGAGGAACCCTAGGATGAATAATATGCGGTGATAAGTTGCATTTGATTCACACCAAATCCCTAATAGGATTAGTGGGGCTCCCATGGTTACCTGAATGTCAGTAGCAGCCTCCAACCTGCGGGTCACCCCCTCTGAGAACCCGCGCAAGACCAGGCAACACCAAAGTGTGTGCAGGAAGGTTCCCCAGTGTTCACAGCCTCTCAGACAGTAATCATCTGACACTTCCTCATTTTATGTTGCAGAGCTCTAATATAGTAGATAATATGTAGAATTTTTAGTTGTATTAATCTGTAATGGGCCTTACTCAGTACATGTCTTGGGAATTGTAACGCATCTCCCCAGTCCTCGTCCTCGAGGTTTCCAATGTCTATCTGCCATCTCGCCTTTAATGGTTTTAATTCTCTTTGGGTGTTCCTCATTAAGGCTTGATAGGTGAGTGAAATCAGTTTTGTAAGATAGGTAATCTATTCTCCAGGGGCAATGTTTCCAAAATGTCCTCCTCTGATGTGATCTCTGCCTGCAGTGCATGGTGCAATTGCACATATTTGAATATCTGGGAAGCCAGCCTCTCATATTCCTCTTGAAGGTGGGTGAAGGGCACCATCCCATGAGCGTCCCATACATCCGGCAGTCCAATCATATCCCATTGTCGGAAACCCCTAAGGCCCGCCACCTCCTTCAGTCATGTGCCATCCATAATGGAATCCCCGGAGTAGCCTTACCGTCACCTTCGTCCTCTTTTAGCACACCCACTAGAAAACATGTAGGTAACCTTTCCCTCCCACCATCTGCCTGTCCATTCTGAATGCTAGGCTCTCTATTATTGGCGCATATGCCCAACAATTGACTACGCTCAACTGTGCCGCCTCGTAATACCGTTGCATGTTGGGCAATGCTAACCCTTTCTGAGAATTTGAGACTTGCAGAGTAGTGAGCGCTATTCTCGAGATGTTTCCCTGCCACAGTAATTTCATAATTATCACATTGACTTCCCTGAAAAATTGTTAGGGTATCCTTTGGTGACTTTTTTATAGTATTTAAATGAAGCGTGGGATGGCCACCATTTTGAACAATGCTGCCTTCCCCCATTAAGGAGAGGGGTAAACCTCCCCAGTGTTTTATGTTTGTTTCCTGATTTCCTAGTAGTAGGGCAAGATTGTCCTCATAATGCGAGATTTCACTTTGAGAAATCCATTTCCCCAGGTATTTAAAACGTGTGCCTTCAATACACAATGACTTTGTGAGGTTAGCCCCTGCCATCCATTTACCCATAGGGAAGATTATGGATTTCCCCCAATTGATTTGGAGCCCGAAATATTTCCTGCAAAGTGCAAATATTCAACCTACTCTTTTCATGGTATTGTCTGGGTTGGCCAGATATAGTAGCACATCATCTGCGAATAACGATTTATGATCCTGCCATGGGGAGGTTTGGGGGGTGGGGTCCCATCTACAGCCATCAATTTGTGCATCCATTCAGCTAATGGCCCTAGTGCTGGCACGAATAGTAACAGTGAGAGGGGGCAGCCTTGTTGTGTGCCTCTCCCAACTGGGAATGTCTCCAAGAGTATCCTGCTCCACTTCAATCACGCTTGAGGTTTCGTATACAACAAACCATCCCAGGCAAGGAATTTTGGTCCAAAACCCATTTTCTCTAAGACCGCAAACATATAGGACCATTCCACAGGGTCGAACGGTTGGTGGGCATCAAGGGAGTACCCAAGTCCGAGTGACAAATAAGATGCAGTCAATCCAAAATGCAGCCGCACGAATGCTGGCTGGGATCCCCAAGTTCGCACCAGTTACAAACATCATTAGGGATCTCCATTGGCTCCCGATACGCAGCCGTATCAAATTCAAATCGCTGTGTATTGTTTACAAGTCACTCAATAATCAAGGTCCCCACTTTCTCAAACAGAATCTTCTCCATCATGTCCCAACCCGATCTCTTTGTTCCTCTATTCAGAACTTCTTGGCTGTGCCTTGCACTAGAACAGTCACCTGGGGCGACAGGCGTTTCCTGGTTGCCGCCCCTAGACTCTGGAACACCCTTCCTGCACATATCCGAGCAAGTCCCTCCTGGTTCACATTCTGCAAACAGCTAAAGACGTGGTTATTTGACCAATAGCCTTGTATATCTTCTTTACCCCAGTTGCTGATCCATCCCTTAACTAGCGCCGAGACGCCCACGGGTATTCGCCGCGCTCTACAAATGTCAATAAATAAATAAATAAATAAATTAAATTCTCAGGCTGCTGCTATATTGTTCTGTAGTCTTCTGGGGTTAAACTTTGTCAATCTGTGGTGCATAGACCAATTTTGGTCTGTATGTACCAGATCTAAAGATTTGCCTGTTTTCAATTTAAAATTACTTAACTCAAAAGCACACCTTTTAGATCCAGTATTTATCTCCCCGGATTTGATTATGATTGGTGCCTTCTTGGGCTGCTGTGTCAATGTCAGAGCTGTGAACTGGGCCCCTATGGTGCTAAGGTTGTCTTTAAAGTTCGTGTTGTAACAAGTGAGATTTAAAAACACTCTCGTGAGTTTGGGTAGTGGTCATTTGCCACTGCAGCATTGACTGCATCTTGGTATCCAAAGAGTGAATGCATCCGTTATTACCCATGGATTGTCAAATGCCACTGTCTCATCCAGGTTGGACATGCAGAATTCATCTATTCTTTATAGAACATGATTTACCAGTTGCTCGAAAGTGGTAGGAACATTTCTCAGCCCGTAGGGCGTTATCTTAAGCTAGAATAGCTCCTTTAGTTTAGAGAATGTTGCCTTCTCCCTGGTATTGGGTGCTAAAGTAATCTGCCAGTAGCTACTGGTCTGATCAAAGTACTTTACAGTACTCATTCATCCCAGAAGATCATCAGCTTTGAAGATCCGATGTGCATCTGTTGTTGTGACTTCAGTGAGGGCTCTGTGGTCCACATAAACGTGCAATTTTATTGACCATTACTTGGGCATGAACACCACTGATTGGCCGAAGGACTATGAGATCTGTCAGTCACCAGTCAACATCTTGGCCATTTCATGCATTGCTTTTTTAACAGGCAGACTATCTCCTTTGTCAGTCCCTGGGACACAGTCTGTTGTCAAGCCTAGAGCCAGTAAAAATAGGTGGAAAAATTGATCATAGAACATACCTACTGTGTTTGTGTTCATTTAGGAACAAGCTGTACCCCTTCCACAGATTAGTCCCTTGCGTCACTATGCAGCTAGTCCGGAAGAGGCTCACTATCTTCCTCAGCATTCTAGCCGTGGTGTTCACTGTGTAATCTCTCAGGAGGTAAGGCTTCAGTTGGTTCACATAGAACGCACTTCTAGGTTCCCTTGTCGCATCTTTGTCCACTAGGTAGTTTACATCATGTCAGAAAAATGGGCTGCAGCACCAACTCCTCCTGATAGTCCTGGTACCCAGGTAACGTAGTTTTTTGGTCATACAAAAGGTTCTTTTTTTTTGCCTGACCCATGTATTGTCCCATCAGTCTTCTAAGTCCAATCACATGGTCAACCACATACTTTTGTAGTGACTGTAGTCATGTAAATGCGAGACCTGTTGCATTGTAAATGCTTGTTCGGGTTGCTCTTAGTCATGCAATTGCAATCAATAGATTTGTTTATAGAATCACCTGGAGGAATCTCTATCCCTGCTTCATTCCCTTTTTGATATTTTGGACTCTGAACGTGGCACCTTTTGGCTGTGGTAGGAGCCATTAGTTGTTTCCAATGTATCGGGCCCGTTTACCTGGGGACCTAGTTTCTAAATGCTGCTGCACTAGTCGACCAACTGCAGCTTCCCAAACCAGGTTAATTAACAAAGTAGCACCAAATAGCATAGAGCCGAAAAGAGCACTTACCTCTGCCTTTCGGACGGGCCGGATTTCCTTCCCTTTCTTAGTTTTTTTTGTTGAAGAAAAATTAGGGTTTTTTACAGCACACCACTTGTCATATTTTCGTCATCAGCATTTAAATCGCATCTGTGGGTATAAATAGTCCCATTCATTCAGAAACAATTTCAACAATCATAGTCCAGAATTGAGAATCCAGAACCGCCAATTCTCTTGCTGATCAGTAGCCTTTATTTCAAAATTAATATTTCAGTTAAAATGTTTCCAGCACATGACTTGCCGACACGTGTTTCTTCTTTTTCAAAGACTTTTTCAAGGCATGACCGTAAGTATCAAATACAGCAGGACCGCATATAGACCAAGCCCGGTCATAGAAACAGTTAAATTTTCATAGGCTATGTTTTCCTTGGTCAGGGTTCTCACACCTAAAGTTCTGAGCTTTGAGTGCCTAGGGGGCTTTGTGCAAGCTCTGCCGCATGGCAGCCCTCTTACTGGCTCGCAGAGGAGAGCTGATACAGTAGCGGCACATTACCTCACTGTTGCATTCACACTCTGCACTTGTGTTAGGTGGTTGTGAATGCAACTTGACAGTTTTTACTGCTATTGTAGTCACTGCACCGTTCTTATAGGGGTAGGTGACTCCTGGGGCACTGTTTACCAAGTTCCCAAAATCAAATTATCAGACCACCCTCGTCTCCTGTAGATTCGTGGCAAATGGAGGCGAGTTGGGCAGGCGATTGGCGCCGAGAAGTTCTATCGAGTGTGGGACTTGGGCTGTGAAATTCTTCAGAGTCGCAGTTCCTCCTACTCTCCAATTCTCAAAGTGAGGGGCAGGGAGGCAGGCACGAGCAAGGCAGCACCACACGTTTTAGACAGACCAGGTCTCCGCATCACATCGCGTCTCAGTCGGCCAGTCAGGAAAGACGGAGGTCGCAGTGAAATGGTGTTAACTGTGGAATGTAAGATTGAATTCGGACTTGTATGGCTGGTATATCAATTCAATCACTAGATTCTTGCTAGCACCTGGTTCAGGAGTCACCAGCTCACTATGTAGCAAGACACCCTCCTAGCCAATGTAATGTCTTCCTACTACTCTTTTGCTGACCTGTTCCTGGGCTTCCCTTCAGAGTCCCAGAAATCTAGGCCACTTAACTTGTGGCTTGCAGATAGATCGTCCATCAGCTAATAACCTCTATTGCTCTGACAGTGACCCATATGCCAACACTTGGCCCTCTTTGAGTATCTTCTCCTCTCCACCTAGAGTAAGGATATTGGATGCTATTGCTTCCCAGGGTCTGTCCTAATCTGCCTACCACCTTGCTTTGGTCTCTGCAAAGTACGAATGATTCCAGTCTCCTGAGATTGACAGACCCCGTCTGTGCTCTGGTCCACACAGCTGACAATGTTCAAGCTATATAGGCTTTTTGCCCTGGTACTAAATCCGGTACACAGAAAGAGAGAATTCTCCCAGTTAATTTTAGGTCCAGAGGGGGGAGACAAAGACAAGCAAAAAATACGAAATACCTCTATAGGGACCTATATTACTTTAACATTGAATAAATCCAAGCTATTTTTATAACAGGATGCCAAAGAGGAAAGTGGAAACTTCAAAGTATTATCAAAACATATACATTTTATTTTTCTTTTTTCCTTTTTTCAGATAAATATATTTTGAGACATTTGTGCAGCTGTACATATCATTTCATCATATATCATGCTCAACAAATTCATGACTGTTACACAAGTATTTTCAAAAAAATCTATAAAGTGCAAATGCAAAACAGTAAAGCATAAGAACAAATGTGCCCTCTAATAACATGTAATCCTAACATTCATACATACATGTTAAAGTAATATAGGTCCCTATAGAGGTATTTCGTATTTTTTGCTTGACTAAATCCGGTACACTCAAATCATTGTCCAAGAGACATCCAAATATTTGCTCCACTTACTCACCACCCAAGGCTGATAATTCATTTGCACCTCAGCTCAAGCATTGTGATACTCCAGTTTTTCTACACTGGTTATGAAGTCTGTGCTATTGGCATCAGCAAGAACCTTCTCAGGTTTAAGATACCTCCTCTCAACCATAGTTCTATGAACTGCTTTATTTCTCAGGACAGGATCTCTTCCTCCAATTGATGCTAGCTCCTAAAGAAAATCCCATTGTGTTTGGTTGTATTTTTTTCATGGCCTCTGGGTTCCTTTCCCAAATGTCCATAGCCACTAGATTAATCAACAGGGCCCTCTCAGGTCTTTTCAACCACAGTTAATACACTTGTTCTGATGGGTGCAGCTGGTACTGTGTTTTTCCCCAGACAGTCTTTTGTAATGACCTTCTCTGGGACACCTAATTCAGGCAATCACCCTCAGCTTGGAAGAACTTTCCTGTCGTCCATTCTCCTTGTGCTGTTCTTGATTTGAAACCCAAATCCTTTTTTGTTTCTGTCCTCTTTGTGGGAATTGCTTTGGCCCTTACCATCTGGTTTGAAACCAGTCTCTTGAGAGTTACTCTCTCTCTTTGGCTTTGAGCAATGATGTCTCACCCCGGCCCTTTGGTAACATTGTTAGCTAACCACTTATCAATCAAAACTACAAGGTTTTCTGCATACTTCTCAGCTACATCTGACAAATATTAACTAAGTTCAGTAGATGACTCTTCCTTAAATCTGTCATCTTCGTCTTAAGATAATTAAATCCTTGGTTTTCATCCCTGTGACTCACTCACTCAAGTCACAAAATACTCCCTGAATGTACGGTATGTTTTAAATGGTAACCTGTTTGCTCATCCACAGGCTTTCTTCCAATGACTGCTGTATCTTTCATGAGCAAGCGACTCTTGAGATTGGCTGCCATAGACACATCATTCAAAGTCTGTGCTTTGGAAGCAATCTCAAATTCCACAAACCATTCCAAAATATGTTGGCCCTCCACATAAATGTGCACAATCACTGTTGAAACCTTGGCAGGAATTCCCGAAGAGTTCAATTTTTCCAGATATAGATTCTCTTTCTCCAAAGCTATCCTGTCCTTTTCCTGCTTTTCCCTTTCCCGTTGCCTTTTTCTCTCATTGACTCATTCTTTATAACTTTCCCTCCATCTTTCTTCCTATTCCTGGCGAGCTAATCTCAGCTTCTCATTCTCAAACTCCCTGGTCTTTGCGCCTTCCTCTGCTATAGCTTTCTAAAGAGCCAACCTCACATTTGGAGTCTCAGCTAGACTTAACCCTTTCAAGGGAATAGCTCCTGGAGTTGGTGACAATGGTACCTAAGAAATCGTTGGCTGGGATCATCTCAGGGAAACATTGGAAAACAAATGTGGGGATGCACGCGGGATGTTTCTTGGAAACAAACAGCAAAGGGCGCAACAGCATTCCCTCAGAGATCCTGTCATGGTTGGTGCACCCCTCCATGGACTGCACAGGTCCAGGATCGTACTCATGTCAAACTACAGGCCTAGGCCTTCGTGCACACAATTAATGTGAATCTGAAACCAAAAGGGTAACTGATACTCTCTTTTGGGCACTCTGGGCAAGAGAACTCAACGGTACACCATGGAGGGGGAATTCCAGTCTCAAGAGTATCTGCTCTATTCGCATCATCAGTGCAACCTACTTAATGCTGCTTTCTTCCTGGACAAATGGATGCTGAAAACGTAATGTTAATTTTTACCAAAGGTGGATGATGGTGCCTTTTCGCCTGAGACAGTCCATCTCTCTCCTTCCCTATATTAATTCACCTAACCCCTCTATGGAGAAGGAGAGGCTTCCCCAGGTGAAGCTAAAGAGGGCTCTTAACTTTCACATCTAGTGCTGACCAGCTTTTAATGCTTTCTGCTGGTGCTGATAAGGAAAGCCGGTCCTGGAGCAAATCTTGTGCAGTTGCATAAAAACTTGCTATGACCTGGCCAAAAAGGATCCTTTAGAGGGCTTTTGGGCTTATTCCACCAGGGCCAATGCTGCCACATCAGTTTTCCTAGTCTGTTACATTTTTGGACATCTGCCTGGCTGCTATATGGACATCCACTCAGGTCTTCACCAGGCACCACCGTCACAGTAATCAAGTCCGAAAGGTGGGCCATTTTGCCTGCTTGGTTCGGCAGAACTTCATGTTGTAAGTCACTCCTCAGAACCTGCATTTTTTGGGACTTATTTGTTTGTTGTCTATTCAAAGTTAATGTCCCTACAGTTCGAAGTACTTATCAGAAGGACAAGTTATTTACTTTTGGTAACCTTTCTGGTGGATACTTAATCTAACTGAAGATTCCTCTTTGCCCTCCCTTCTCCTTGGTCTGTGGGGTGGAATTTCGAGATTCTAAACCTCACAAGTTAGATTGTGTACACTTTCACATAGACATTGTCTCGTCTGAACTGCACCTGAGGGCATGGAAGATTTCATTGGAAAACCAACGTCAGTGTGAAGTGGTGTCACCTTTATCCAGCTCTGTGCCATAACTTCAAGAGGTTGTGAGGTAGTCCAGAGTCTGATGGAGCAATTGCTATGAAAGGTTCTAGATTCAGTCTGGTGCCCGTGGGAATCCAAAACGTGAGGAAACAGTGGTTAGATAAAGCATCCACCAGAATCCGTGTACATACAAGGTATGTAACACCTTAGTGATGCTTAAATAAGACTAAATGATCTCAAGAGGATGCTGCGATAAGAATGTCTGGTTTTCCTCAAATCTGGCCAATTAAAAGCGGGGATATGTATATGTATATATAGATAGATAGATCTCTCATTCCACGAACTTGCATCATCCATAGTCTGTCAGGATTCCATCTTCAGACTTAGCTTGCTAACAATATACATTTCCTTCTTGTTTAGTGGATTCCCATATCTATCAAAATGATTGTATTAAGTCATCTGATTGCATTGCAACAGAGGCTTGGAGCTCTTTTTTTTCATCATCCACTGAACTGAGAATTTTTTTTTCTTAAGTAGAGTAGATTCATAAGATTTGTTACCACGTGGATTCCAAAGTAATTTCAGATTCAGGCGACAGTAAATATCTGCTGTCCTCGCTTTGAGCTTCGATGCCTAACAAGTTGAATTTGGTGTGTCTCCAGAATAAAGTTATGCAACGTTTTTATTCAACTTTAGTATACAGCCTTGACTAAATTACTCAGTTATACAGTGATCAATTTTTACATTTACTTGAATGAAACAGAGCTGATCTTTATGCTCTTATAGCAAACCAAAACAGAGACTCAGAGCCACACATTTAAACTTAAATCTGCCCAGCTCTTTCTGATCTGTTAGTGGAGTGGACAACTAGAAATGTTCACACCAACACAGAGGCGCTCATCATAGACTTGATTAGGGAACCGGTACCTGATTGCTGCAGTTGGCTACTTCCTGCTCCTTCCAAAAATGTGTTTGCAACCTGTGACATTGATAGCAAACAAATGTAAACTGCAGTCTTCCAGGTAAACACCCTCAGACAACATTCTGCATTTCCCAATGCTTAGACTATTACAATTCTATCTTCTATGTGCTATTGAGATGCTAATTTACCCAGCTGCGTTAAATTCAGAATTCGTCAGCCATAATTATCCAGGCCCAACTATATTCCCCATATCTAATGAGCATCGCACAGGTTACCTATTTGTAGGCGAGTGCTACTTATCACAGTCACCGTCAAAACATGTTCATCAGAACTCCCCCCTACTTTTTGGTGCCCAAAGTTACATGATGTGTTCCTGGATAAACCCTTCTTTGAGCACAATAGACAGTGCTGGGTTTGCCTAAGTCCAGGAGAGGCTTGGTGGCAACTTCCTTGTCTAAAACTCCTTCCAATCTCCACACCAATCTGTCTTTTAAATTCATGAAGTTCCTTAAAATCTGGTTATTTGTTCACTCTGATTTCTTCCATTCTATGTTTTGTGCTGAAGTAAATGTAATCTACTGTGTTATTGCTTGGTGCCATGAGGCTGTGGTGAACATGCTTTTCTTATAGATTAAAAAAAAACATATTAACACTAATGCATGTAGCTGATTTTTTTTTTTACCGCCTGTGCATTCAATGACTAATCTTTATTCATAACTGAAACTGATCCATGCAAAGTGTATGTGGTAATACATTTTAATCTATATATTAGTGACGTCTTTGATTTTGTTTAGGTGTTATGAAGTTTGAAACTCTGGACTAGTTATTATACCTAATCATACAGTTTTAGTCCGAAAAAGCAAATTCTCTATGTATTATTTTCGATTTAGAAATTACTTGTCTTGTTGGAAACAAATAGTGCTTCTGTTTTTTGATACGTTATTCATCATTGATGAAAATCTAAATGATCTGCATTTCCTCACATGAGTAAAATGCCAATCTTTACAGAGAGACTTACATCACCTCTTTGATTTTATTACCTTTTCAGTACAGTACGATTATACTTGAGAGAGACTTTAAAATATGTCTGGAAAGTGCCAGTGATAATGTATGAGAAACCTCTCCAACTGGAATTTAGGTATTTGAAAGTCTAATCAAAATGTGAGCCCTTTTCTAAATTGCTATCTTTTTGAATGCATGCTGAATAATGCTCTTCACCATTCTTCTATATTGTTTTATTTTAATATTTTACGTATGACTTTTGCTTTGTGGATGCCAGGTAACATAGATGACATGCTTCGTATATATGAGGAAGTCAGCAAGAAACATCCTAGAGCTGTCTCCCCCAGAAGGTTACCATTAAACTGTGTTTCAGGTAAATTACAATCAAAGTTAGCCACTACTGTGCCATTTTCAACTTTTGCAAATAACTCTGCTTAAAGCATGCCTGTTATGTACACTTCCTAGTATATGAGACACAGAAATAAACTACTTGACAGTGCTTCATACTGGAAGAGTATAATTTTGAAAGCAGCAGATAAAGCAGCATTTTCAGAATCACTTTAAACACCAACACTGGTATTTGATGTATTGAGTGCAAACTAATAACATGCATTTCTTCTTTTACATATTTGTCTCAGAATATGGTGTCTTTATAGAAACTTGTATTCATCTGAACCATAAGTGAATATGGACCATTCTAGCAGCATACGTTACATATGAACATTTAAATTTTTTTGGGTTAGAACATTATGTTCGAGGCATGTGATCCATAGATCACATGCTTTGCATACTCCTGCCTTCTAGTGGTGGGTCCAGATGTTTGCAAGTTGTTTGCCTTTGAGTAAGTGAGTAAGTCTTTTCCAGTCACGAGGTAGGTGACTCCTCCTTTCGGTGATAGTGTTCATGGGCATCAACTCCATAGCTGGATTGTATTTTTCGGCTATCGGGTTCGGATGTGTATTGCTGCGCTCCGGTTCATAAAAGTTCCTTGGGTTTCTCTCTCCACTCTACCCGCGTCAGTATTATTTGGAACACATATCCTACTTCTCCACTATCGTATTAGTAGAGGAAAACCTCGATTTTGATTAGAAAACTTTAAGTAAGCTGTCCGGCCTAGCCGCATTTGTCCACCTCGCCGTCTATGGAACGGACTCCATTCAAATTCTGTCCTCTGTTCCATTCCAAGTATCTGCGCACTGACTCGCACGTAGTGTGCAACTTGCGCTTGTCTCCGCCGCACAAAGAACAGGACTGCGACACATGCAGATCGTTTCGATAGAAGAAAATGCTCTGCGATCGTTGGGTTCGGCGTCGCAAAATGCAGAGTCAAAACATCAAATACACTCTGGACCTCTTCGGTTAAGGATCCAAGCACGAATTCGACGCACAAGGGGCAGAGAAAGAACTTGCATCTATTCCGGAATCAGACTCCAAGATGGAAAAAGACTTGCTACAAGGTCAACTTCCCATGTGTACCGAACATCCCTTGCCCCAAAATCCACATCAGCCCAAACAAAAGACTTTATTCCCACACCCGCCTTCGGGCCACGGTCGGCACTGAGAAGATGTTTCTGGCGCCCCACCCTTCATCTCGGCACCGAAACACATCACAAAGCCTTCTGGCTTCGGCTCTAGTCAGCTAAAGTCTGGCACCGTGCCGAAACCTTCAGGCTCGAAACCGAAATCCGCTTTGGAACCTAAATCAATGAGACTGAAACCGGGCTTCTTAGGAACCGAAACCTTCTGCGTCAAAAAATCATTCTACCCCAGCACCGAAATCCTCTATGCCAAAACCAAAAAATGCACCTCTGAAACGGCAGGATTCGTTTTTCGACGTCCAAACACCCAAATCGAACCCAAAACAAAAGGAACTTTATAGAAATCCAGCTACAGAACTTATTCTTACTAAATTGCCGCAGAAACTCAAACCTGAGTCAAAGGACACCTTTTATCATATTCCTATGAGGAGGAAGGATGTAAGTACTAACACCTCTCCTCCTCCCCCTCCACCATGTTCCCCTGCACCATCTTCTCCACCTTTGGAGCATTTACTCATTACATAAACTAACTCTCTACCACTACCACCACCTGATAATAATGATGGAGATGGGGGAACAGTATTTTACTAATTGATCCCTTGAAAGGTTACAACACTCATTCACTCACAGATAGCGACCCAGATCTTTACCCTGCAAAGCCTTCCCTTCCTGACGACAATGTAGGATTTCAAGAATCACTTGCTAGAGCTGAAATTATCATGGAGTACAGTTAAACAAATAATCTCCAGAGGAAGATTTCTTATTTGAAACGCTTAGAAGCACACATGGGGTAGCCAGACTCTACATATTCTTAAAGGTATGATGAGACATGCCAATGATATTTTTAAAGATCCTGTGCGTGCTCGTATTCCCACCCCCAGAATAGACAAAAAATATAAGCCTGCTCCCTCTGATCCAGTTTTTATTAAAGGCACCACTAGACTCATTGGTTGTCTCTAATGCCCTTAAATGGGCCAATTCACAAACTAAAGGGGATGCTCCCCCTTCAGACAAATAGTCAAAACTATTAGACGCCTCTGGTAAAAGAGTAGCCGCCCAACCAGCAAATCATTGATGCATTGCCAACACCCAGGCCCTACCAGCCAGGTATGATAGGGCACTCTGGGACAAAATGGAGCAATTGCTTCAATATCTCCCAGATGAGCACAAAGTAAAAACTCGAATTTAGTGTAGGAAGGGAAGCTCATCTCCAATTTCTCTATTAGATGTCCTTTAGGTGCTACAGACACCGCAGCTAGAGAAATCCACACTACTGTGTTAAGGCGGCATGCGTGGTTGAGGATTTCTGATTTCAAAGTTCATCAGTCTATTTTAAATACTCCATTTGACAAGGAACATCTCTTCGGGCCCAAACTAAATAAGTTATTGGAAGAAAAAGATAAAGAAGTAGCCAAGTCGATGGGAGTTCTGCAGCCTCCTTATCGTGGCTCCTTTCGTCGCTCCTTCTACCGTGGATGGTCAAAAACAATGTCCTCCGATAATACTGCTGCCTCGTATAAAGGCATCAATCAATCTTCCTCTACAAGAGGCTTCTTTAGAGGAGGATACAGAGGTAGCAAAAGAAAAGGTCGGGGCAAAGGTTCCATACCACATAATTCCCCCTTCCCCCTCAATAAGCAGTCACTATATCATTTAACACCTGTCGGGGGACGTCTTCTACAATTCCTCCCCATTTGGCAATCTATAACCACAGACAGATGGGTGTTAGGAATTATCCAACGTGGTTATTGCCTGGGGCTTACCAACAATCCTCAAAACATTCCACCATGCTCTCACAAACTGTCACCAGAACATTTACACCTACTCCAACAATAGGTCCAGTCTCTCTTGTCCAAAGGAGCTATAAAGCCTGTACCGTTACTATTTCCAGGGACAGGCATGTACTCCCTTTATGTTCTAGATCCCCAAAAAGGACGGCTCCTTGAGACCTATTCTAGACCTCCGTGAACTAAACCTCTGCATACTATCAGAGCATTTCCACATGGTGACACTTCAACAAGTGCTCCCACTTCTACAGCAGGGCAATTTTATGTCTACTCTAGACTTAAAGAATGCACATTTCCACACTCCAATTCATCCTGCTCATTGCAAATACCTCAGATTCATGATAGCGGGTCATCATTACCAGTTCAAAGAACTACTGTTTGGAGTCGCCACTGCTCCCAGGGTATTTACCAAATGCTTGGCAGTAGTCGCAGTACATCTGAGAAGGCAGCACATCCACATCTTCTTATACCTGGACGACTGGCTTATCAAAGCCAGCACTTACCAAATGTGTATCCGACACACTCAAAACACCATTCACTTAATACACAAACTAGGGTTTACAGTAAATGCGTTGAAGTCTCATCTACAGCCTTCCAACACACAAACTTATCTGGGAACCATGATAGATGCTCAAAAAGCTCTAGCCTCTCCCAGTACAGCCGGGATTCACAATATTCAGTCCCTTCTCACTCCGTTGCAGCCCAACCAATCATTACCAGCAAGAGTATTCATGCAACTGCTAGGGATGATGGTGTCTTGCATCGTAATTGTTTCCCATACAAGATTTCACATGTGCCCTCTTCAAGAATGCTTAGCTAGTCAGTGGAACCAGTTGCAGGGTTAGTTGACCGATCTAGTGTTGGTAGATGGCCGCACCCATCGCTCTCTGCAGTGGTGGAACCCATAAAATGTATCCAGAGGGCGGTCTTTTCTCGACCCTGTTCCACAGACCGTGCTAACAGCAGACACATCGCTTACTGGTTGGTGCGCTCACCTACAAAGTCACACAATCCAGGGATTATAGAGTCTGAAGTACAAGAGTCTCCATATAAATCACCTGGAGCTACTAGCAGTGTTTCAAGCACTAAAATTCACCTAATAGGCAAAGCTGTCATAGTACGCACAGACAACATGACCGCTATGTACTATATACAGAAACTGGGTGGACACTCTCTCCAAATGTCACGCCTAGCACAAGCCATTTGGAATGGGCTATGCATCACAAAATGTATCTCCTGGCAGAACATCTTCCAGGAGTAAACAATCAGATTGCAGACCTTCTCAACAGACAAAGACCACAAATCCACGAGTGAGAACTTCATCCCAAATTCTTTTTCCCTACTTTCATGAATGGGGATTTCTTCACATAGACCTGTTAACCATAGCTCAAAACTCAAAATACCCAAGCTTCACCTCCAGGTTCCCATACCCGGTCTCCAAAGGCAATGCCCTATGGATGAACTGGTCAGGGATATTTGCCTACGCTTTTCCGCTTCTCCCACTCATTCGGTTTTTAGTTCGGAAGCTCAGACAAATATCCCTCAACCTTATTCTCACAGCGCCCACATGGGCATGTCAACCTTGGTTCACCACCCTGATGGAGCTCTGTAGTTCCATACCAAAAGCTGCATCTCAACTCCAGTCTCCTCACTCAGAGCAATAAATAAATCAGACATCCAAATACCAAAGAACTCAACCTAGCAATTTTGGCTCCTGAAGTCATTGAGTTTGGTTATTTACAATTACCACCAGACTGTATGAATATCCTAAAGGAAGCTAGAAAGCCTACTACTAGGCCATGTTATGCAGCAAAATGGAAACAATTTGTTATCTATTGTAACAATATCAATCCCCTTGATACTTCACTGCAAAATATCATCTGTTATCTCTTACAGCAGTCTGGATTAGCCTACACATCTATTTGATTGCATCAGGCAGCAGTAGCTGCTTACTTACAAAACAGACAACACTTATCTTTATTCAGGGTACCAGTGATTAAGCCCTTTATGGAAGGACTAAAGAGTAATACCACCAAGAGTCCCACCTGCATCAGTATGGAACTTAAACATAGTTCTTACAAGGCTAATAGGTCCACCTTTTTAACCAATGCACAGGTGTCAATTACAATTTCTCTCATGGAAGGTTGTTTTTCCTATTGCAATCCCTTCCCAAAGGAGAGTTGATGAACTCCAGGCACTAACTATACAAGAGCCTTTCTTTCAACCTCACAAAGACAAAGTGGTTCTTCGCACCAATACCAAATTTCTTCCTAAAGTGGTTTTTGCTTTTCAATCACCTGAGTTGCCCATGTTCTTTCCTCAACTTGATTCTGTAGTAGAACGAGCTCTACACACACTAGATATTAGAAGAGCTCTACTTTATTATGTGGATTTTTGTAAGCCAAAACCGCTTTTGTTGCTTTTTTGACACCACAAAAAGGCAATCCCATATTTATTACAAGATGGATCGTGAAATGTATCCAAACATGTTCTGTGAAAGCGAAAAGAACCTTGACAGCACCCCCTAGAGCGCATACCACCCGCACAATAGGGGCTACTATTGCCTTCTTGGGAAATATTCCCTTAGCTGACATCTGTAAGGCCGCACACATTCACCAAGCATTATTGTGTAGATGTGTTAGCAAGGCAACAAGCTAATGTAGGCCAGACAGTACTTAAAACACTTTTTCAAACGACTGCAATAGCTACAGGTTAGCCATCGCTTTGGGAGTATACTGCTTTATAGTCTATGCAAAGCATGTGATCTACAGCTCACATGCCTTGAACAGATAATTTTACTTACCCAGACTTCTTCGTAGAAAAACAACTTGCAAACATCTGGAGCCACCACTAGATTGCAGTAGTGTGCAAAGCATGTGAATCTACAGTTCTACATGCCAAGAACAGATGCTTACTTGGTAAGTAACATTATCCTTTCTAGAATGACCGATGAACCGATTGCTACTGATAATTATTGTAACAAATGCACACAGTTAAAACAAAATACACCTGACTCAAATGCAGTTTAAGGCATGAGTGTGACCGGTGTTCATGAGCAACGGTCTTATGTAGCCCCCATTTCCCAAAGTGTATTTTCTTCACACTTATTGCCTTTTACAGTTTTTTTACACAATTCTGAAAATTTAGAAATAATATGTTTACTTTTGGTGATGGGTTAAATTTGAGTATTTATATTTAAATTACTTACATTCTGAATATTGAAGAGTTTGTGTTTGCTGTTTGTTGATAAATTCAAGGTAGCTCAGCTATTTAACTTTTATTGTTGATATCGGTTGTGATCTGGAGTTAACAAGCTTTAACTTCGAACTGGTAATCTAAGGCTTCTATCCTTCCATGTTGATAATTTGAGGTCCATAAAAATGGATAATAGTAACATCTGTTCACTGAAACGTTTAGGCACAGCAAAAACCTGGCATGAGTCACTAGATATCAAATTTTTTCACACTTTTGATGACTCAGAAATTGAAGGCCCCATGGACTGCTAGGTTTACAAGTATCTTTCTTCAGCTGCTTTTTTCAAGCGGTTTGCCTGTGTTTTAAGTAGAACATGAAACACGTCAGCTCCTACATGCCAAACATGGAAATATGGAATTGGTCCATGGAATCTCAGGAGGAATACATTTAGTTGAAGAATTGTAAAATCCTTTGGTATGTGGTAGATTAGAAATCCGAACAATTCCAGTTAAGTGGAGGGTCAGATGTTGCTGAGGCGGTATTTGGAAATTAATTCTACTACCATAATAAAAAATTATGCTTTCCATGTTTCTAAAAATCCACCTTTCGGTTGCTTCTTTATCTTTTATTTCTAGTCTTTTGTATCCACAACGGCAATAATTTAGTCTTTATGATGGACCCTTCTGACCTCAGATTCCTCAACTTAGAATACTCCTCAGGTTGGCTCAGAGAATCCTTTCTCTAGCAATGCTCCCACAAGCCACTAGGTAGTGCCGTCTGGCCCCACCCTAAGTCTAGAGCGCCCTGGAAGTGACAGAGTGGAGCCACATATAAGCACCAGGGTCCGCTATTTCCTTTTGTGCACCTTCTAATGGGGATCCAGAGCTCCACTCCCAACATCCAGTGTGATAGGTAATGATGTCCCCCTCTATTGCAGGTTTCAAACCATTATGCAACTGTAGAAAATAAATGTCCGTCACGGACCCACTCGAGGTGTGCCTCTGATGTTTAGGATTAACTTTTTTTTCAATTTTTTTTTTATTGATTTATAGCCGTTTAAACATAGTTTACTACTTTGGACCAGGGTTACATTTCGTAAACAATTATATATAAGAGGTAATCCCTCAAGGACATAATACCCTCCTATCAAGAAATAAATGCACATACTCAACCATTTTTATAAATACATACAGTGTTGTACTGGGACATAGCTAGGTCAGTCTGATAAAAAAAAACATAACATAACTTTAACTTACCCATTCCCCCACCCCTATAGTCACATAAGGAAAACCTTGATCCTGATACTTGTAATACAGGCCAGATGATGTGTGTGTGCAGACATTTCTACACTGCACTCAGGGTATGAGAGGCCTGTAGACCTGCTACCTCGTCGGGACCGTTGCTTTCAATATTTTGTTCTCCTGTCACTTATGAGGTAAGGCCCTCCCCGTATGGATCTCCGTGATCATAGCATACCAGGCCATTGCATCTTCTTCTAGTTCATCATCCCTTCGGACCCGTCTCATCCGAATTAGCTCTGCCGTCGCCCATTCCTGCAAATCCCCAGTCCACTTCTCCACCGTGGGGGGGGCATCGGACTTAACCAACTAATCTCGATCCTTCTCTTAGCCAAAACCAACCCCAACTTGAGGAATCTATGTGTAAGCTTTTTCCCTTTAGGTCTGGGGAGTAGTCTCAAAAACACCTCTTCAATAGATTAAGGTGGCGTCCACCTCGTCACTAGACGTAAATTCTCCAGTATTGATCCCCAGAAGAGACACCGCTCTGGACACTCCCATATCATATGTAGGAACTGGGCGTCACCGTGCCCACACCTGGGACATCGAGCAGGGCGATCCGGATATATTTTATGGAGCACACTTGGTGTCAGGTAAGTTTGGTGTACTATATTAAATTGTGTAGGTTTAAATCTGGTATTTGAACTTATGCTTTTAACCCCTTCATGTACCTTTTGCTATTCTGAGTCAGTTAGGGTCTCTCCCAGCACTGCACCTCACTTAGCTTGAACAGGGAGCAGGTGCATATTCAAGTCCCCCTCCCCCCCCCCCCCCCCCCCCCCCTCAGTGCCTTATAAATGTGTGATACCAGTCTACGAACCCCCGCCAGGGTCATGAGAGCCTGAAGCGTGGTGGTAGTAAGTGGCTCCTCCTGGAAAGTCAGCCACACCTCTCGTGCCACCGCTGAAATCTTGGCGGATTGAAGATATTGCCCCCTGTCTAACTCAAAAGTTGATTCCGCCTCCTACCTGGCGATGAACTTTTGTCCCAAATATAAATCCCCCATCGTGCAACATCCCCCTCCGTCCGTCTGAGAATGGTTTGACTTATTTGTTTAAACTGCACCACCACCCCCAGCGGGACCTCTGGGGCATAGGGTGCTCTTTTCACCGCAGTTTTAATTGCAAGTTCGCAAATTACAGCCACATGTCTGATAATATATGGGAGGTCCTCTTGTACTTTGGATCCCATCATAAGGAGGTCTGGGAGAGGGGTCCCCCCGTGAGTACCCTCCAACAACCGCCTCTCCCAGTTGTCATTCTCATGTAGCCACTGGGCGGCGTGTTGCAGCGTTGTCGCCATGTGATAAAATCCCAATATAGGAACCTCCAATCCTCCCCATTCCTGTGTCCTTTGTAGTGTATCAAGTTTCACCCTTTTCCTTTTGGACCCCCATAAAAGATCCACCAAAAGGCGATCCAGTTTACGGAAGTACGTCCATGGAATACGGTAGAGGGAATTCTACATAGTGTATAAGCAATGTGGGACAATCACGATTTTTATTAAGGCTACTAGTCCCATCAGGGACAGGGGTAATTCGTTCCAGAATTCGATCGATTTACGGATACCTCCGAAACAATTACCCATATTGCGTTCCAGGTAGGCCTCCTGAGTATCTGATACCTTATTGGGAAGGCGGGTCCGAGCCATTGGCTTATTATATAACATTTTTAACCATCTCAAATATCTATCTCCCAGTTCCATCCGTCCCAGCACCATCGACATATAATACCATTCAACAGAATCAAAGGCCTGTCGGATATCCAGGAGACACAGAGCCCTGTCCTCCTCCCACAGGTGCGGCGCATACCAGACATGTGCAAGTCTGTGCAAATTATTCATTGTATTCCAACCGTGAACAAACCCAGCCTGATCTGGGTGGACCTTTCGGGTCATGTATGACATTGGCAAGAGCCGCGCCGCTAACACACCTCTCAGAATTTTCTCATCAATGTTCAGCAGAGAGATGGGCCTGTAGGAGCCTGTGGAAAGGGGATCCCTATCCGGTTTCAGAACCATGGACCCTAGTGCTTCCATCATAGTGACAGGAAGGATCCCCTTATCTAGAACCTCATTTTACACCGCCAACAAATGATCTACCAGCTGTGGGGCAAACGTTTTATAAAATTCAGCAGGGAGACCATCACTCCCTGTGCACTTTTCAGATTAAAATTTTTTTTAAAACTTTTTTTATAGATAAACATTTTTTGATCGTGCTAATTTTCTCCTCAAGTGGGTGGCACCCCTAGAGCTTCAGTATCTTCATCCTCAAGGAAGGGAAATGTTATGTTTCTCAAAATATCCTGCAATGTCTGCGGCCGAGTCTGTGTCACAGTCGAACATGTCTAACATAAATGAGTAGCGAATTCCTGTATAATCGCATCCTGGGTATATACCTTGTTTCCCATATTATTGTGAAGCTTCAACACCGGAGTCTGTACCGTCGATGTGCAGATGAGTCGTGTCAAGAGCGCTCCTGATCTGTCCCCCCTCCATATACAATGGTTGCCTGTAAGTGGTAGAATTGTGTTTCTCTAATCGTGACCAAGCCTCAAGGAGGTCACCACAGAGTCGAGTCCACTCTTTTATGTCAGCTTCCACTCTTTTATGTCGGCTTCCACTCTTTTATGTCAGCTTCCACTCTTTTATGTCAGCTTCCACTCTTTTATGTCAGCTTCCACTCTTTTATGTCAGCTTCCACTCTTTTATGTCAGCTTCCACTCTTTTATGTCAGCGTCCACTCTTTTATGTCAGCGTCCACTCTTTTATGTCAGCGTCCACTCTTTTATGTCAGCGTCCACTCTTTTATGTCAGCGTCCACTCTTTTATGTCAGCGTCCACTCTTTTATGTCAGCGTCCACTCTTTTATGTCAGCGTCCACTCTTTTATGTCAGCGTCCACTCTTTTATGTCAGCGTCCACTCTTTTATGTCAGCGTCCACTCTTTTATGTCAGCGTCCACTCTTTTATGTCAGCGTCCACTCTTTTATGTCAGCGTCCACTCTTATATGTCAGTGGGAGTCTTATATAGTATACGCTCTAGGGTCTGTAGACTTTTTTTCTAAAGTGTCAATATCAACACTAAGTTACTGTTGGACTCCATAAGTAGTCCTCATGCAAACTCCCCTAATAATGACCTTCCTTGCCTCCCACTCTGTGGATCTAGCGGCTGTGGATCCCCAGTTTTCCCCAAAGTAATGATTAAGTGCCACCGCACATGTGGGGGGTCCGTAAGAGCCTCAGCTCAAAGCCGCGTTAGTGGAATAGGTGGACGTCCCGGTCTGCTGGATAGCGCCAACAGTAATGGGGCATGGTCGGAGAGATATCTCGGTAAATAGGAAATTGCCGGCGTGGCAACAGACAGGCTCGCGGAAACACAACAATGGTCAATGCTGGAAAAGGGAAGAGCTGCAGGCGTATAACAAGAGAACTCCTTTTTGTGGGATTGCGCGCTCTCCATTCGTCGCAAAGTTGCATACCTTGAGGGATCTCACCATGCGGGCTTTGGTAGGATCTTTAGGGGGTTCCCTATCCAAATCGCTGTCAAATATACAATTAAAATCCCCAAAAAGGACCACAGCCCCTAAGTAAGGGGTCGCTGCTTTTAAAATGGTTGGGAAGAAATCGGGGCTGTCCAAATTGGGGGCATAGACATTGATCATACATATTTCCCTCCCTTCCCACCTCCCAAACAGGATAATATGCCGTCCGTCAGGGTCTAGGACATGTTGAAGGTGTCGGAACGGGACCCCTGGCGCCACCCATATAAGTGCCGCTCGTGCAAAACCAGAATATGATGTGGCGTAGATCTGCACCCTCCATCTCTTCCGTAGGCTCAGTAATGTGTTCCCCCATATATGTTTCTTGCAATCCCGCTATTGCTATCCTATATCTCTTCAAGAAGGCATGTATCCTTCGATGCGTATCTAGGCCTGCCATCCCACAGACATTCCAGTAAAGGACCTTCAACGTTTGTACTGTCATGATAAAAGGACATTAAGCACCTATCGTCTGGGCCCCTGAGGTCAGTGCGCCTATCTTGTTGGTTCTCCAGCCAGTGCATCCAGTGTAATCCTGTGTGACTCTGTTGGTTCCCTCGTAGCAAAACCATCTTATAAGAAATGAACAAACCTGTACCCCCCCCCCCCCCCCCCCCCCCCTTGGGCAGTAGTATAAATTGGTATTTGCATCTCCTCTACCTCACACCAAACGATACATACTGCCCCCAACCGCCCTACACGCTCCCATAGATGCTCCAAGATCAGTATATTATGCTTAAGGCATTAACCCAAGCCTTCGTTATCTAATATGTCAATTATGCGTCTTCTAAACCCTGTGCAAGAGAACTGGGCCAGGAGCATTTTCCTCCTCTTTAACTTCCTTTTTGTGTTCCTTCACTTTGCTTATGCTGCGCGTCGGGCTTATTCATAGTTTTTGAGGCTGATACTCACTGGTTGGATTTGTAGAGCTTTGGGCCTAATCCTTAAATACACACATAGTCTGGATGGGATTTTCATACAGGTAAGATACCCAGAAAGTGGCTGTACCAATTGGTGAAAATTATTGCTTTAGTACTTCAAAGTAAGAAGCAATAGTTAACAAGTTTCTTATTGATCTCTTATTCCTTTGCCAACTCTAAAGATTAGTGTGTAATTGTAGGGTAGAATATTTATCTAATCACATCACACTGTGGTATTCTAAGCCTGACTGTACTACTTTGCAGACCAGTGACTTTCCAGATAATGGTTTAGATTTATTTTCTGATTGAACATTTCAGTGTTTTTCTACTGATGAGGGATGATAGAAATGTAACATAGGACAGGGTGCCAGAAAATGTTTAGTGCTGGTCCGAGGCATGTGTACTGTAGATATACATGCTTTCCATACTCATGCCATCTAGTGTTGGGGCCAGACGTTTGCAAGTTGTTTTTCTACGAAGAAGTCTTTTCCAGTCATAAGGTGACTCCTCTTTTCGGTGATAACACTCATGGGCATAGACTCCATTGTTAGATTTTCTTTCTGCCATCAGGTTCTTATGTGGTTTGCTGAGCTCAGGTTCAAGACCGTTCGTCGAGATCTCTTTGGTTTACAACCCACTGTACCCGCGTTGGTTTTGTTTTAAACGCGTTTCCCATCCTCCGTGTGCTGAAAATCGAGATCATTTCCTAGAAAACTTCAACCCCGGCCTTTGGGTCTAACCCATTTTATTTCACTTCTACTCGAACAAACCTCATCGAGTAATCTGCCAATGGAGCAAACTCTGTTCCTATTCGGCCCTCTGTGCCACTCCAATTATCCGTGCAATGACCTTCACAAAGTCTGATACTTGTGCCTGTCTCCGGTCACAAGGAACAAAGCTGTGAAGCCTTTTGCCCATTTCGCTTGAAAAAGATCCTCGGAGACTCGTGGGCTTGATGGAAAGAAATGCAGCAATAAAGTATTAAAGACACTCCTGATATCTTCGGAGAAGATATTGAACAGGAAGAATCGTATGTATCTGAAGCGGAAAAAGAGGAGGCCTTGTCCGTCCAAGACTCTGACTCCGAGCTAGAGATAGAACTGGAGTTCCATGATGTTCCAACCAGTCAAGGTGCCGTGAGTACCAAACCCCTTTGTACACAAAACCTGCTTCCACTAAACAGAAGGCTTCCGGGCCACCACTGCCATCTGTCCGTGGTAGGCACTGAGACTCTGCTTTTAATGCCTTGCCCTCCGGCTCGGCACTGAAAGTGGACATCAAGCCTTTCGGCTCAGGTTCGAGTGAAGATACCACACCATCTGCACCTAAAACATCAGTTCTAAAAGACATGAACTACAAAACCAGCTCGGCACCGGAAATGTTGGTGCTGAAACAGAAAGCTGCTCCTCAAAAGCATCGGGACTCAATTCTGGAAACTATGCAAGAAAAGCTTGAACCAAAGAAAATTCATATTAATCCAGACACTCGACATATTACAGCAAAGCCAGTAATGCCACTCTCCAAGAGTAAAATGGCCACAATATAAAATCCCTCTCAAAAAGGACATGTCTGGGGCGTGGCCTAGCAGCCGAAGATGGTGGACGTGTGCGAGGCTAGCTCCGTCCAGCCTGCACCAGCATCCTTAATTTATCCCTCCAACTCCGCTTTGTGAAATTATTCACGCCTCAGCTCGGGGGTGCGTGGGGGACGAGAGCGATCCTTCTTCTACGGCTCTAGCCTGCTAGGAGAAGCCACGGCTGAGACGGCCCGGAGGAGGCTAACGGACGCCTTGAGTGGTTCGCTCCCCTGTGTCTCTGCCGAGACTCGGTATCGTACATGCTGCTTTGATCATAACTGTGCCTTTGTTTATCTTTGTTCGCCTGTTATTTAAATAGCGCTTGCCTGCCTGTACCATCTCCGCTCCGCAATTTGATTTTAGCGCGATATACCCCCGGCGCCCTGCTCTGGTGTGCTGCTCTGATTATAAGTGTGCCATTGTTTACTCTTGTTTGCCTGATATTTAAATAGCGCTTGCCTGCCTGTACCATCTCTGCTCCGCAATTTGATTTTAGCGCGATATACCCCCGGCGCCCTGCTCTGCTCCCCCCTCCATTTTGTCCCTGTTGTTGTTGTTGTGCTTGCTGATCCCGCCCCGCCTCCCAGCTGAACAGCCCTCCCACTACCTATTTACGGCGCCCCTGGTCCTCGCAGCGCTGTGACCCCTCTCTGCCTCTGCCTTGAGTGGTTCGCTCCCCTGTGTCTCTGCCGAGACTCGGTATCGTACATGCTGCTTTGATCATAACTGTGCCTTTGTTTATCTTTGTTCGCCTGTTATTTAAATAGCGCTTGCCTGCCTGTACCATCTCCGCTCCGCAATTTGATTTTAGCGCGATATACCCCCGGCGCCCTGCTCTGGTGTGCTGCTCTGATTATAAGTGTGCCATTGTTTACTCTTGTTTGCCTGATATTTAAATAGCGCTTGCCTGCCTGTACCATCTCTGCTCCGCAATTTGATTTTAGCGCGATATACCCCCGGCGCCCTGCTCTGCTCCCCCCTCCATTTTGTCCCTGTTGTTGTGCTTGCTGAGCCCGCCCCGCCTCCCAGCTGAACAGCCCTCGCCCCTCCCCCTCCACCACCCATATATGACAGTAGTTCCCGCGCGCAGCGTTCACGCGCAGCGACCACGCCCCATTCGCGCCGAAGGTGCGCCAAAGGTAAGCCCGTCTACGCCCGTCCGCGCCTGGACCGCGCCCAGCGCCATACCCCCTGCCCCTCGCGCTGTCCAGCCCCCCCGCACTACCTACGATGCCGCCACCCTCCTAGCCCTTAACCCTGGTCGCGCCCCCAACTGCGTCCAAGCCGCTCCTGGACGCTCCCATGGACCTTTCTCCTGCTTCTCCTGCAAATTTAGCGGCACCGACAACATCTCCGCTACTACCACACCACAGATTCCCGACCCCAACCACCTACAATGCATCCTTCTCAACACCCGCTCGGTCCACAGGCACGCCATTGACCTCTGGAACCTCCTAGACACCATCTCTCCTGACGTCGCCTTCCTAACGGAAACATGGATGAACGCTTCCTCCGCCCCTGACATCGCCATCGCTATCCCTGATAACTATAAGATCACACGCAAGGACCGCACCGACCATACAGGAGGAGGAATCGCTATCGTCCATAAGAAATCCATCCGCATCTCCACCAGCTCCGACGCCAACCTCGCTAACTCCGAACACCTTCACTTCCAGATCCACATCGACCCCAAGACAACTCTCAGAGGCACCCTTCTCTACAGACCACCAGGACCCCGCGCTAAATTCAGTGAAGACATCACGGACTTCATCACCCCACACGCGCTCCCCTCCAAAGACTACATCCTTCTGGGAGACCTCAACTTCCACCTTGAAAAGATCAACGACCGCAACACCACCACCCTCTTAGACAACCTCGCCAACCTCGGACTTAAACAACTGGTCACTTCCCCCACCCACATCGCAGGTCACACACTCGACCCCATCTTCACCTCCAGCAACCATGTCTCCTTCAGCCACACTACGGATCTCATCTGGACTGACCACAGCTGCGTTCACTTCACCTACAACAAGCCGAAACCCATCATCCACCTCCAACCAACTCTACAAAGAAACTGGAACAAAATCACCACGGATCAGATCTCCACATCGCTCCTTCGAACCTCCCCAGCCCTCTCTTCTAACGCCAACGAAGCCGCCTCCAACCTCACCCTTTGGTTATCCAACACCGCCGACACCCTAGCACCACTGAAAAAACGTCAACACAAACTTGGCAACAAGAAGGCCTCATGGTTTAACGATGATCTCAAGAAGTCCAAGAAACTGTGCCGCTCCCTTGAAAAGGCCTGGAAAAAAGACCCATCCACCAGCAACAAGGACGCCTTCAAAAGCGCCACCCGCACTCACCACCAACTGATCCGAAAAGCCAAGAAAACAGCATTCAAGGATCGACTGGACAACAACGCCCACAACAGCAAGGAACTTTTCAACATCGTCAAGGAATTTTCCAACCCCTCGGCCAACTCCAACGACATCACCCCCTCTCAAACCCTCTGCGACTCCCTAGCCTCTTTTTTCCACAACAAGATTGCTGACATCCACAACAGCTTTGACAACCATCCCGGAAGCCAACCCACCCTACCATCTGCTGACCATCTTCCCCCCGTAAACACCCTTAACGCCTGGAACCCAATCTCCACTGAGGACACCATCCGCCTGATGAATTCCATCCACTCTGGATCCCCCACAGACCCATGCCCTCACCACATCTTCAACAAAGCAGACTCCGTCATAGCTCCGCACCTCCGAGACGTCATCAACTGCTCCTTCAACTCCGCGACCTTCCCAGAAATCTGGAAACACGCTGAACTCACCGCCCTTCTGAAAAAACCAACAGCGGACCCCACCGATCTCAAAAACTACCGCCCCATCTCGCTTCTTCCATTCCCGGCCAAAGTCATCGAGAAAGCCGTCAACAACCAGCTCGCCGCCTTCCTCGAAGCCAACAAATCACTCGACCCCTCACAATCTGGCTTCCGAGCCAAACACAGCACTGAGACCGCCCTCATCGCAGCAACAGACGACATTCGAACTCTACTGGACAATGGAGACACAGTCGCCCTCATCCTCCTCGACCTCTCTGCAGCCTTCGACACAGTCTGCCACAGCACCCTTTTACAACGCCTCAGAAACATCGGAATCCAAGGAAAAGCACTGGAATGGATCACCTCGTTCCTCACCGAAAGAACCCAAAGAGTCCGCCTCCCACCATTCAAGTCCGAGGCCTCTGAAATCATCTGCGGCGTACCTCAAGGATCCTCACTCAGTCCCACCCTCTTCAACGTATACATGAGCCCCCTCGCGGCCATCGCACGCCAACACAGCCTCAACATCATCTCTTACGCGGACGACACTCAACTGATCCTTTCTCTCACCAAGGACCCCAACACCGCCAAAACTAACCTACACGAAGGAATGAAAGAAGTCGCTGAATGGATGAAACAAAGCCGTCTGAAACTGAATTCAGACAAAACAGAAGTCCTCATCTTAGGTACATCCCCCTCTGCATGGGACGACTCCTGGTGGCCGGAAGCCCTCGGAAAAGCACCCATCCCGACAGACCACGCACGGAACCTTGGCGTCATCCTGGATTCTTCACTCTCCATGAACAGACAAGTCAACGCCGTATCCTCTTCCTGCTTTAACATTCTTCGCATGCTCAGAAAAACATTTCGCTGGATCCCCTCCGAAACAAGGAAAACAGTCACCCACGCTCTAGTCACGAGCCGACTGGACTACGGAAACACCCTCTACGCAGGCACCACCGCTAAACTCCAGAAGAAACTACAACGAATCCAAAACGCCTCAGCCAGGCTCATACTAGACATCCCACGCAATGAACACATCTCTGGTCACCTTAAAGACCTCCACTGGCTACCCGTCAATAAGAGGATCACTTTCCGACTGCTTACCCACGCACACAAATCACTCTACGACATCGGACCAGATTGCCTCAACTCTAGACTGTCCTTCTACACCCCCTCCCGCCAACTTCGCTCCTCCAACCAAGCCTTCGCCACTGTACCTCGCATCAACAAGACCACCATGGGAGGCAGATCCTTTTCATACCTGGCTGCCAAAACATGGAACTCACTCCCCGCTTACCTACGCCTCACCCAGAATCACCTAGCGTTCAGAAAGCAGCTTAAAACGTGGATATTTGACAAATAATCCTCCTCCCCTTCCTAAGCGCCTTGAAACCCTCTGGGTATGTAGTGCGCTATACAAATTTTATGACTTGACTTGACTTGACTGGTGTGTGGCGCGGAGCGAGTGTGGAGCTCCGGGGCATCGGCCGGGCTGAGGGAGGTCATCCGCAGCAACTAGCTACACGGTGAGGGGGTTCGAAGGCCACTCTGTGGCGAGGGGCGGGCCCACCCCGCCTCCCCTCCTCCATACCCAGAAATGGTGGTGGCGCTGTCGGTGGCCTAAATCGGGCCGCGGGGGTACTGTGTGGGCTACAGTGTCGTGCCACTTTGTGCACTGAGGGAGACCAGTGAGCACCGTCTCAAGGGCTGCCCCGCACCGGGGGCTGAGTCTATGCCGTAACGCAGCTGGAGATAGTGGTGCTTTCCCCTGGTACCACCGTGCCCTCGCACTGGCAGCCATTTCGGGTCGCACGGGGGCGGCATAGTGACTGTGTGGTGCCACTCTGGATGGTGTCTGTGTCTTGAGGTCCGTGGAGGAGGCAGGAGGGGCCCACCTGCACCTGGCATTGGCGCTCGAGTTGGGCCCACGAGTACTTATGTGCAGTTGGGTGTGCTCACAAAAGGGCGACGCCAGCTTCCTCCTTGAGGTTTGTTGAGACCCTGTGATCGGCGGCCATGTGAGGTCGTGGTGGTCCTGGACTAGCAGTGCTTGGGCCCTCTCCGTCGCGCTTCCTGGTGCTTCCACGCCAGAGGTCCTGTAGTCTTGCCCCAGAGGACATAATGACCCGCAATAAGCCGGGGGAGGTTCCGCTAAGCAAAGTACGCTGGACAAGTTCACAGGCCCAGGGACGGCTGCGACGATGCCGGTGGGAGGCCAAGGAGGGACCCCGGAGGTACTGGACAATACTGCGCTCATGGCTGCGATCACACAATCTTGTGATGTCCTGGAGACTAGGATCGGGGCAGTTGGGTCCGACGTTATTCTTCTCCGCCAGGATCTGCGGAACACGGTGGCCCGTATTACGGAGACCAAAACGTGCATTTTTGGGGTGGAAGATGTGGTCACTTCGCTACAGAAAAAAGTAGCCACCCTGGAAACGACCCAGCGGACCATGGCGGCACGTGTGTAGGATGCAGAGGGTCGGGCTCAGCGCAACAACCTTCGCTTTGTGGGCTTTCCGGAGGGCTGCAATGGGGAGATATGGAGCGGTTCCTTACCCAATGGCTGGAGGGCTGGCTTCCTTCGGAGTCCCTGTCCCGCTGTTTCGTAATTGAGCGGGCACATCACACGCCGTCCTGCAAAAAAACACCGCCTGGAGCCTGCCCGAGGCCAGTCATCGCAAGGCTACTAAACTACCACAACCGAGATGTTATCCTTTAACAAGCTAGGGCCAAAAAACCATTGCTTTTTGATAACGAGCACATCTTGATATTCCCGGACTACACATGGCCGGTCCAACAACGGAGACTGTCTTTTCTGGCGGCCAAGTCACGCCTCCGAGATCTTAAGCTTCCATATACCTTGCTGTTTTCATACTGGCTGCGGCTGGTATACCGCTCCCGGACCCACTTCTTTGACACGCCTGAGGAGGTGTTCCAATGGACGGATGAGACTGTGCTCTTGCTTTCTCATTCACCAGCTAGGAGAGATTCTGACTCGTCGTCCGGGGGAAGCTGCTCGCAAGCAGTCTCAACTGAACCCTAAAGATCTTAGGCGGTCCAGATCCGATCGCCTGTCTCGCTCCTGCAGCGTCTCTGCGCGAGCTCGTTCGGCCTCCCGACAGGCCTCCTCGGGCACTTGAGCTAGAGGAGAAATCTGACAACACAGATACTGTTGATGGGGTCTGAGGAGTACATTTGAGGGCCAGCTTCTCTGTTGGGTATCCAGCAGAGGGGTGGCCCGCTGACTTTGAGATGTATACTGGGGATCCATTGGCTGAGGTGCGCTAGGACTCCCTGTTGGGGTCTGCAGGTGTCACTTGCCGCGACAGATGCTTATTCGTTATTGAAGTGTAGGGTGGGGGGTTTGTTGGGATGTGTTGGGTTATGTTTTTGTTATTGTTTTCATGTCGCACTGCATTGCTACACTGCTAGACCACTGGGCACACGCCTATCTCCACACCTTCTTTCTTCTTCAATGTAGCCCATGGCGGATTCACCTAAGCAGGCCCGGGTCTCCCCAGACACCCTTCCATTAGTAAGAGCTGGAATGTTAGAAGTGCCCTAGATAAGATTAAATGGGGGCAATTCTCTAGTACGCTAAGAGGGCCCGTGTCGATATCCTTGTGCCCCCCCGTTGTCCTGGGTATTGGTTGAGCGGCTCATGGCCATATGGGCGGATATGCCAGATGACCGGACTGTGGTAGAAGTGGATTGGAATGATGTCCTGGATTTTGCCTTGGATCGCTGGAGACCCGGGGTGGTCGCGCTGGTGCGCCGGAATACGAAACTCTCCGCTTTGGTGTCTGGCTGGATTGGGTGGATCCCTGCCGCCAAATGCATGGTCGGGCCCAGGGCTACACCTATCTTTCTGCTGTGCACAAGTCATCTTGATTATTTGTTTGTCCCGCACGCGTTGCTAGCCCGGGTGGTGGAGGCGGATATACTTCCCCGAGGCCTCTCTGATCACTCGCCGACTACTATTGTTCTGCAAATGGGTTGGGAAGGGAGGCCCTTCCGCTGGCATCTCGACGTGGAACTTACAGAAGGTGGATTATAGAGAGTGCCTTAAGAATGCGTTGGATCAATACTTGACGCTTAATGTGGGGTCGTCTCGGATGCTGAATCTCTGTGGTAAGCGATGAAGCCCACCCTGCGGGGTGTAGATATCTCCTACTGTGCGACGGCTTGTAAGACTCAGAGGGAGGCTTTGGTACAGGCGTAGACCAATATCGCGATCTTGAATGTCGTAGTCGGAGCAGGGAGGGACATCATATACACCGGCAGTTAGTACAGGCGCAGCAAAACTACGCCGCTCTCCTTCTGGATGAGGCCCATCTCGCCTGGTTAGCTACTTGCAGTCGCATATATCAATGGGGAGATAAATTCGGTAAGATGCTCCATAGACTTTGTAAGGGGTGGTTCTACGCTCAGCCCCTCCCTGGGATAGTGGGCCCGGATGGGCAAGCACTCACGGATTCCCTTGATATAGCTGAAAGCTTCTCCTCTTATTTAAAGGAGCTGTATGCCCCTAAAGAATGTCTTGGTGAGGACGTGATTAGCCAGTTTTTAGACGATCGTCCCCCGCGGGCTCTGCCGGACGACGTGAGCGTGGAGCTGGATCCTCGCTTACAGAGGAAGAATTAGGCGCCGCCCTGGGTGACCTTAATTTGAGTAAGGCACAGACTGGGTTCCCTGTGAGTTTTTTAATAAGTTCTTGTTGCAGTAAGGGCCCCATTATCTTCTGGTGGTAGCGGAGTCGCGCGAGTGGGGCTGTCTCCCACGGGACTGGAGGCATGCTGAAGTTGTATTTCATAAACCCGGAAGGCCCCCAGATAGGCATGCCTCCTATCGCCCCATCTCGCCCCATCTCGCTCCTTAATATTGAGGCAAAAATCTTGGCCAAAGCACTGGCTAATCGCCTGCAGGCTCACATCACCACACTTATCCACCCAGATCAATCCGGGTTTATGCCCCAGCGGGCGACCCAAGACAATATACGTCGCGTTCAGGTGGTGGTTGAGGCCGTTCGGGGTCGAAGCGAGCAAGCGGCATTGCTACTGGCGGACATGGATTGGGCATTTGATTCTCTTAGTTGGGTGTATCTCTTCGCTCTGTTGCGCTGCCTCAATCTTGGCCCACACTTCCTGACCTATCAGTCTTTGCTTTACACTGATCTTACTGCCTCAGTACGAGTGGCTCGTACGGTGTCCTCCACTTTCTCATTGGGGTGCGGCACCCACCAGGGTTGCCCGCTGTCTCCTTATCTCTTCGAGTTGGCATTGAGCAGCTGGCGGCATGGGTGTGCATGGATTTGCAAGTGAAGGGCTTTGAATGGGATCATGGATTGTCGGACTGCATTGCGCTCTATGCCGACGGTGTGTTATTCTTCCCTTCAAACGTGAATAGAACAAGTCCGCGACTGCTTCGCATCATGCAGATTTTTGGAGAAACGTCTGGTCTCTACATGAATCCCAGCAAATCTACGTTATGGCTTCTTGGGAACTCGTCGGGGTAGGCAATTGGGCGGAGTCGGTTCGGGTGGTTACGAATGGCACGAAATAACTTGGGTTGTTCCTTTCTGAGTCTCCAGCGATGGATTGGGAGAGAAGCCAAGATATTTATGGGTGATCTTCAGGACTACAACATTCCAAGATTTACCAGACATTGGTGACACACAGCTCCCCCCACCCTACAAAATCTCAGGAGGACTTGGGAGGAGGATCTGGGCCCCATGGATGAGGAGAACTGGATGGAGGCACAGGTCTCCCGCAAGGGGCGGCCATAGCGGTACGTCTACGTCTTATCCAATTTAAATATCTTCACAGGGTCTACTTTACAAGGGTCCCGTTTTGGAGGGCGGGTATGATAGCTTCCCCAATGTGCCTCAGATGTGAACCGGAGGAGGAGACCCTGCTACAAACGGTCTGGCATTGTTCTTCCCTGGTGCGGTTTTGGAGAGGAGTGATGTCCTGCCTCTCGGAAGTGTTCAGAAAAGGGGGTGGTGATAGACAGAGTATCTGAATTAAGCAGAACACTCGTACCCAGTCAACAGATCAGGGCTTGATCCATCACCGTTTTTTAGCTCACTGCACCATCCCAGCTCAGAACCTGGCTACATGCAAATTAGTCTGTCCCTGGCCCAGTGCATCATGGGAACAGGGCAGACCAAACTACCAAGCCAATTATTTTACTGGAAAGGAAACAAGCTTCCAGGGACCGGTTTCTGGCATTACAGCCGTCTTCGGCCCGGCTTGCTTGAATCCTGATGGTGCAGTGAGCAAGGGGCTCATGTCTGAGCATACCCTTCCACGCTTATGGTGGACAAAATGATTCAGAAAAGGGGGTGGTGATGGACAGAGTATCTGAATTAAGCAGAACACTCGTCCACATTCTCGGAAGTGTTAGGCTGGTTCTTGCCCTGGTCGCCGAAGTTGGTATTGCTACACGTCATGGATGGGATTAGGGGCAACATTTATAAGTGGGATCCTATGATGTTAGGATTTACGTTAGCAAAGAGGGATATTGCCAGTGCTTGGAAGGCGCGGGCTCCACCCTTAGTGTCCGTGTGGAACAGGGGCCTGGACTTGTGCATAGGATTGGAACTCCCGATTTTTATAGCCAGAGGTTGCCCGCAGAAACATTATAAAATTTGGAAGCGGTCTGATGCTGGAGCCAATTGTGGAGGGGGCTTTCCCCCTCCAGTTTGATCCTACCACATGGGTACACATGACGTTAGATTTTATACATGAATGGGTGAGGGTGGTTGGTGTGGTGCAAGGCCTTGCTTAAATTGTGATTAAGAGATTGTGTGTGCGACTGGGGAGTGGGGGGTAGTTAGGGGAGGGGGTGGGGAGGTTCCTTTTCCTCCAGTTTAAAAAAAAAAGAAGGGTGGGATTTTTGTCATCTGCATTCCATTTCTATATCCTTGTTATATTTCTTTCCTAACAGAAAAGTCAAAGTCATGCTGTTGTTTATGGATTTTGCAGAGGCCTCTGGGGGTACAGAGTCCTGCAGTATATTTGTCATTAGATGAATAAAATGTGTTTTTAAAAAAAAGGCCAAGTCTACTAGCCCTCTTCACCCTATTCCTCACACCCTCCACCAACTTCACCAATACCTATATCATCTTTGGACCCTCTAGACATCACACCACAGGGCTCTCCTTGTAGATCCTGATGGAGAGGCTGGGGATGACACTTATGGACAACCACCACCAGATCCATGGGGTGATTATAATATAGATCCTCCTACAGACACAGATCCAGATCTTTACCCAGCCAAATCTTCCCCTCCTGATGACAACACTTCATATCAGGATTTAATTGCCAGGGCAGACACATACCCTGAAGTCACTTTACACAAGGAAACTTTGGAAGAAGATTTCTATTTGAAACATTAGGGACCACACACAAGACAACACAGTTGTTACCTAGGTTAAAGGGTATAATGAGGCATATGGAAGAAATTTTTTAAGATCCAGTGAGGGCAATATTATAACACCCAGTGTGGATACAAATATAACCCCACACAATCTGACCCTGCTTCCTTTAGATTATTTAGTCATGTCCAATGCTTGTAAAATAGCAAATTAACCAACTTCAGGTGATGCACCACCCACTGACAAGGAGTCCAAGCTAATAGATGCCTCAGGCAAAACTAGCTGCACAATCAGCCAACCATCGACGCATTGCCAATACACAAGGTCTTTTGGCTAGGTGCGATAAAGCCTACTGGGATGAAATGGAAGACTTACTCCAATGTCTCCCAGAGGAGCATGGGAAAAAGGGCAGGAATTATTGCAGGAGGGAAAACTAATTTCTAATTCCTCTATTAGGTGTGTGTTAGAAGCTTTTGATACTCCAGCCAGAGGAGTTAACATCTGTATTCTCCTTAGAAGACACACATGGTTATTAATCTCAGGGTTAAATCAGAGATACAGCAAACAAAACGTAATGTCCTGTTTGACAAGGAACCTCTTTTTACCCCCCAAGTGTATGAATCACTTCAAAAACTGAAAAAAGACACAGAAGGGGCAAAATCTAAGGGAGCATTACAGTCACCCTCTAACAAAGGCTCCTTTCGCTGCTCATTTTATAGGGGAGGCTCAAAAAGTACCTCCACAGAAGTCAACACATTTCCTATAAACCTCAAAATCTATCCCCACCTTTCCCTCCCACAGGATTTTACAAAGGTGGTTACAGAGGAAACAATTTTAAAGGCAGAGGTAGAGGTACTCCAGTACGTACCTCTCCATCTTGCATCAAGCAGTGATTTGATAACAATTTTCCCTGATCATCATACACCTGTCGGAGGAAGACTGCATCAATTTCTCCCCATTTGGCGATCAATAACATCAGACAAATGTGTGTTGGACATAATCCAACATGGTTATTGCCTGGAGCTCACCAGCAATCCTCCCAGTATTCCACCTCACATTAACAAACTCTCTCTAGATCACCAACAACTGCTCAAACAAGAAGTACAAGCTCTCTAAAAAAGGAGGCCAAAGAACCAGTTCCAATACAACACAAAGGGTTTACTCACTTTACTTCCTAATCCCAAAAATGGACTGTTCTCTACAACCAATATTTGATCTCAGGTCTCTAAACCTATACATACTGTCAGAACACTTCCATATGGGCACACTTCAACAAGTTCGTCACCTCTTTTAGCAAGGTGACCTTATGTCTAAACTAGACTTAAAGGGCTTGTACTTTAACATCCCTATTCACCCAGCACTTTGCAAATACCTCAGATTTTTTGTAGCAGGAAAACACTATCAATGTTTGGTACTCCTATTCGGAGTAACTACTGCACCCAAAGTATTAACCAAATGTCTAGCAGTAGTAGCATCTCATTTAAGACAACAAAATCATGTCTTCCCAAATCTATAGGATTGGCTGATCCAAGCCAAAACACATCTCGGGTATTTACAACACACTCATTACAATAAATTCAAAGTCAATGCACAAAACCCATCTCTAGCCTGCGCAGCTGCAACCCTATCCAGGGGCTATGCTAAACCCTGAAACAGGTCTTGCCTATCCCCACGCAGCTACAACAGTAAGAACTTTCATGCCACCTTTAGGGATGATGGCATCATGCATTACCATAATACCTCCTGCAAAATTAAACATGCATCTTCTACAGGAATGCTTAGAACATCAATGGAATCAATCACAAGGTCAACTAAAAGATCTAGTGTTGGTAGACAGCCGTACCCACTGGTCTCTGCAGTAGTGGAACACTTAAAACATATTAAAAATGGCGGCCCTTTATTGACCCTGTTTCACAGATCGTGTTCACAGCCGGCACATCCATTACAAAGTGTGATGCCCATCTACAACATCTAACAGTTCAGGGTCTAAGGGACGCCAAACAGAAGAGTCTCCACATCAACTACCTAGAGCTTCCAGCTGTTCACCTAGTGCTAAAAGCGTATCCACCTCACCTGATATGGAAAATTGTCCTAATCCAGACAGATAATATGACGGCCACGTACTATGTATAAAAACAAGAGGGGATGCTTTTTCCGCCTCCCTCTTCTTCAATTTGTGGTTCAGAAGCTCAGGCGAACATCTCTCTATCATTTTGATAGCTCCCACGTGGGCTATTCGACCATGGTTCACCACACTCCTGGAACTTTCAGTACTTCCACACCAGATCTTTCACCTCACCTCAAAACAACTCACTCAGAACCATTGAGAAATCAGACATCAAACTCCAAGGTGCTCAACCTAGCGATTTGGTTCCTGAAGTTATGGAGTTTGGATACCTAAATCTACCATCAGATTGCATGGCAATTCTAAAAGAAGTAAGAAAAACTGCCACTATAGCATACTATGCAGCAAATTGGAAATGGTTTGTTATATGTGGTAATAACCTGACAATTGAGCCACTAGAAGCTCCTATACAACAAATAATCTGTTATCTATTGCATTTGCAATGTGCAGGCCTTGAATTCACATCCACAAGACTACACCTTGCAGCAGTGGCTGCATACCTTTAAAATAGACACTTCTTTCTGTTCAGAGTCCCAGTAATTAAAACCTTTATGGAAGGCCTTGAAAGACTTATACCACCAAATATTCCACCTGCATTTAACCTTAATGTTCTGCCAAGACTCATGGATCGACCTTTTGAACCACTACACAATTGCCCATCGCAATTCTTCTCTTGGAAGGTTGCTTTCTTGATTTGTCATCACTTCACTAAGACGTGCAGTGAGATTCAAGCATTAACCTTAGAAGAACCATTTTCCAACTCCATCTTCGCACTAACCCAAAGTTCCTTCTAAAAGTAGTTTCTGCTTTTCATATTAACCAATCGGTTGAGCTACCTGTGTTCTTCCCTCAACCCGATTCTGTGGCAGAGAGAGCTCTACATACATTAGATGTTAATAGAGTATTCTTGTATTATATTGATAAAACAAAAGATTTTCACAAAACCCTTTTGTTGCCTTTGCTCCCCCTCATAAGGGAAAACCTATATCTTAATCTGGTATTTCTAGATGGATTTTTAAATGTATTCAAACATGTTCTATCAAGGCCAAAAGAACTTTGTCTATATCTCCGAGAGCACATTCTGCTCGTAAAATAGGAGCATCTGTGGCCTTTTTCTGTAACATTTGGCAAGCAGCTACATGGTCTGCACCACTCACATTTACTAAACCCTATTGTGTGGATGTTTTAGCACATCAACAAGCTAATGTAGGGCAGGCAGTCCTAAGAACACTTTTGCAAACAACTGCAATGCCCACTGGCTGGCCATCACTTCGGGAGAGTACTGCTATAAAGTCTATGCAAAGCATGTGTATCTACAGCACACATGCCTCAAACGGATTATGTTACATACTCTTTAAGCATCTGTTCTCTGCATGTATTGATTCACATGCACCCTCCCACCTACCTGGACATCTATGACTGTTGCAGTTATTATTATTATTCATTTTATACACGCCTGGTCATCTCTGTACTACTTATTACTCCATTCTCACCCTCTTACGGGAAAACCATCTAACAATGGCGTCAATGCCCATGCGCACTATCACCGTAAGGAGGAGTCACCTTACCTCATCACTGGACAAGACTTCTTTGAAGAAAAACAACTTGACAACATTGAGACCCATCACTAGATGGCAGGGGTTTGCAAAGCATGTGAATCTACAGCTCCAGATGCCAAGAACAGATGCTTACAGGGTAAGTAACATAATTCTTACAGTAGCTCCCTGTCAAATGGTTTCTTGCTACAGCCCCTTGCTCCTAATCATGTATAGGTTTTAAAGCAAAGGAACTTTATAAGTGCTGTGAACAAAATCATTGTGTCCAACCTTCTTAATATCTAGTCGAAGCAAGCAGGACGCGCCCAAAAGTAGTATTTTCTGTGTTCCAGACTTGAACCTGTGCTGAGTTTTCTACGAAGGTATCCCATAATCTAGATTTTCCCAGAACATAGGCTTTTTACCTTTAAGAAAATGTTTTCACATTTTGTTGCCTTTCTTTGTTTTCAACTCCAATTAATAAAGTGATAAAGCTTCCAATGGCAGTGAATAATATCCATTTCAAAATTATTTTAAATGCAAGAAGATAACTTTTCTGAGATTTAATGCCTATTTCACCAGATGAAATGCACCGTAAATGATCTGTTAGATATACGTTTTCCTTAGCAACCCCCTTATAGCCATTTGACAATGCATCAGTTATGTTTTACTAACGGGTACAGAGCTTGGCCTGATAGTTCCTCTTAGTCATAGAAGTAGCATCCATCACAATGTCATATGGTAATGACTGCTAATGCCTGAACAAAATATGGCCATCTATCATTCTCAAGTAGATGGCCAGTGTATTCAAGATCTGATTCTCCAGACTGAATACGTCCTATCCTCCCTCTGTATCTAGCAGCTAGGAAATGCTCTTCTAGATTATATACAGTCATAATGTTGGTCCTCTATATTTAGGCTTCTGTGCATGTATAAGCTTGTTGACTGGCAACATTACCCTAAAATACACACTCTGCGCATTCAACACCTTTAAAGTACAGAGCCGAGCTGACAATATCTTCTCACTTCAAATATAATAGTAGCTTAGCTGCAGCCTGCTGAAGTCAGTTTAGGTCAGCAGATAACATTTTTGACATGCCCAGATGCACACTGTTAAAATGTCAGCACAGACTCGCTTGGAGCGCACTTTACCTACACTTGCTTCCGCCCACTAAGAGGACTGACTCTATATCGGACTCTTATTGAACAATGTTGAGTACTGATGATGAGGAATTTATGTGGATTCATTGGTTTATGTGCCCAGTTTATAACCAGAAAAACAAACCGAAATATTATGCAGAAGTAGTTTGACCATCTGCAACATAGATCGGTTGACTTTGAAGAGGATTTTCATGCTGGTGAGTACCTATGCCAAAAAGATTGATGAAGAGCCTTAGATAATTTTTCTAAATGTCAAGGTTTCTCACTGTTGGCCCTTCTTTTATTCTGAAGTTATGTGAATTTTATTTAAATTTATAATGTATGCTGTCTGCTAGTGGTATAGATTCATGCTTCTCTGGCTTAGAAGGCCTTGTTTAAATAATATAGATATTTCTCTCTGAATTTCTATCTGGAAATAATGAAACTGTTATCGATCTTGAATCATTTGCTTATGACGTGTGGCTGTTCTCACCGGCAATGAACAACTAATGTTGCTATTGTTAAGTGAATGACCTTTTTCATTTGAAAATTTTAGCACACCAATTGAGTTTAATTTCCTTAGTGACCTAATGCTCCCTCTGCCGGAACAAAGAGCATATTGTCCCTGCCTTTCCCTCACAAAGACTTGACCTCAGTAGGCATACGTCGTCCGACACCAAATAATATTTAAATAAATGTGCAGCAGCTTTGTGTAATTGTTGGCTAGTCATGAGTAGAGGGGGAGCTGCACCCTTAAGGACAAATCTAAAGCGAGCACATTCATTTTAGAGATGCTAGTTTTGCCTAATGATGCAAGGATTTCCTAATCCCTTGAGAATTAATAAGAGCAAGAATTTGAAAAGAAATCGTAAAACTAGTATTTCTTTAATCACAACCTGATGAACTAATATCCCCAGTGTATTTATCTATCGAAATGGACAGTTCTTTAGAACTCTTTAGGGCCATGTGTGATCCACCCCAGATCTGTCTCCTGTGTCCTACTCTGTCCCTGCTTATTTTCCTATTCCTGCCGTGCTTGGAGTTCTAATTTCCCACTCTTTCCCCATCCTTACTCATTTCTTTACACAATTCTCACTGCCACCATTTTCAGATTGATTTCTACTCTCTCCTCTCAGTGCTTCATTCATAATCATTGTCCTGCTTCCGTCTCTGCTTTATTATGCTTTTCAGCACATATCTTCGCTCTGTCCTATTGTTTTTCTTCCCTTCTTTCTATCAGTCATTTTCTCTTGCTTATTCTTCCTTCATTTTCATTACTGAGCCCCCTTCCCTCCAACCTTCCTCTCAAAGGTTAATCTCTTAAATTTTTGAGAAGCTTAAGGCCACCCCCACTACATGACGTTTTAGTGGAAACGCCCTCACGCATTTATTGCTCAACCCAATACCTACCCATGCTTAAGTGTATGTTAAAATCCACTCGATGTCTTTAAAGACCCAGTTAGAGCTCCAATAATTACACTCAGGGTTGACAACATGTATAAGGCCTTCCCCTCAGACCTGCCTTACAAAAGAGGACAGGTCCCACCTGATTCTCAGGTCGTGCATACTGCCCGTAAACATGAAAAATCACAGGGTACAAGGGACGCCCCAACCTCTGACAAAGAAAGTAAGAAGATCAATGCAGGGGTCAAACGGGTGGCCACTCAATCTCCCACCCATTGACTGTTTGGCAACTTGGTCAGCCTACTCTCTAGGTATGACGAGCACAATGGGACGAGATGGGAGACCTAATACAACACCTCTTGGATCAGTAAAGGCAAAGGTCTCAAGAGCTCTTGCGGAAGACCAAACCATGTCCAGCATGACCATTCGGTTTGCTCTGGATGTGGCTGACACAGCCACCAGGGGTATTAACTCCAACTTAGTCACCCACTGATATGCCTAGCACAGTGTTTTTTTTATCTTTAAGCCAGAAGTCCAGCAGCATCTGTTCAAATTGCCCTTTGATGGGAAGTACCGCACCCTATGATGGGGAGGACCTCTTTGGGCCTCAGGTTGATTAGATGCTGTAGAAAATCAAAAACGATATGGACACTGCCAAGGCAATGGGTCTCTTCAGTCCCCATTGCCCTGAGGCTCCTTTCGTCGCTTGCAGTTTGTGATAGCACCAAAGCGGTCTCCTTAGAGGCTTCCACCTCATACCAGAGACAACAGCAGTAGCAGCAACCCCCCCGGGGTTATTGCAGAGGTGCCTATAAGGGAAACAACCACAAGGGCGGGGACAAAAGAGGTGTGGCGAAGGGAGCCACCGCAGCCAAGCAGTAACACCCTTACTCCCGACCACATTACACCTGTTGGAGGACACTTGCAGCAGTTCATCACACAATGGGAAAACATCACCTCAGGCCAGTGGCTTCAGTCCATTGTAGAACAGGACTACTGCCTGGAACTCACAGGATGGGTGGGATTTGCTTTGCAAAGATATGACCGTTCATGGCATGTGGACACCTCCTTCAACAGACCTTCCACATCAGTTATCTGGAAGTAATGGCAGCCCACGTCGCTCTCAAAGCTTTTTTCTGCTACATCTATTACTACACAGCCCTGGTAAAAACAGACAACCTCACCTGGCTTCGATATATCATAAAAAGGTTACTAGACCTGCAGGTCTAGTTACTTCAATGTCCACTTGACCTAACTGTAATTGACCTTGCCCTGTAAACTGGTATCAAATTGTGTGATCCTAGGCAAAAAAATTATATTAGAAAGCCAGCTTTATATTCATTGAGCTCTTTCAAATATGCGAAAAACCTTTTTTGTTTGAGTAAATAGAATAAACGTTTGAATCTAACCCACATTTAGGGTACATAAGATCTCAGACTTGTCCGTTGATTCACTAATAGCATTGGTATCAGTTTATGTTTAAAAACTCACTTTTAATAATTAGATTACTAAAGCATGATGTGGTAGCATGTTTTCATTTACAGACCGTAAATTTCTCATTGAAATGACTAAAAACGTTCCCTGTAACATGCAGTTTTAATGATGAAAATATGTAGTGTATAAGCAATATTCTATGAAAATTCAACAAACAGATTTTTTATTGTCACATCACCAAGTAAAGTGTTCTGATTTGTTGTCATCCTATCAAAATATGGGCTTTCATAACTACTACACTAGATTTTAGATTTTTTTGTACAGTTCATTTATTAGCTATTTAAAAGTTGTGTGTAAGAAACGAAGCTTACACCCTACAGCCTTTTATTTCACACTCTTTGTACAGCATGTCAGATAGTTCACTGTACAAAATCCTGGAATTCTGTAGTCGGAGAAAGAAAAGTAATTGTAAGACTACAAAAACTGACTTCTGTCTCTGAACACAGAGAAAATATGACAAAATAAAAACAAGAATAAAAGGCATCATTATTGCTCCTCCACTTTCTGAGTGAACAGAACGTCTGTTCTTTGTCAGCTTGCAAAAGCGGGTGAGTAGGCCCCAAATATAGCTCTCTGTGATAAAATCTGAATTGCTATAGCGAGTGGACAAGTAGATTTCTCAAGGCCTTATCACTGCCTTGTTCTACCTTTGGACACAAGGGAGCATGCGTTCTCCCATCTCTCAGAGATGGCGCAGAACATTTGGCGTTGGACAATCCACCAGAAGATGAATCTACAGGATGAGTACCTTCCGGTATCATACAACAACATACAACTTTCTAGACTTGCTTAGCTGGATGCGGCAACAAGTCTGAGTGGGAACTACACCTCCAAGTCCTCCTCCCATAATTTCACCATTGGGGATGCCAAATGCCCAAGCTTCACCTCCAGGTTTCTGCACCCACAGTCCATGGGTAATGCACTATGGATGAACTGGACAGGGTTATTTCCCTATGCTTTTATATACATTGTCCAATGGCTACAGCAGACTTCCCCCATTCCTAGTGGCTGCCACGTGGTCCAGACAATGCTGATTTACAACCCTTCTAGAGTTGTCTGTAGTCCCGAACGAGACGTTTCCAGCCGGCCTGATCTTCTCACTCAACACCAGGGCACAGTCCGACACACCAACCTCCAAGCAGCTCAACCTAGTGATGTATTTCTTGATGTCCTAGAGTTTGGCTGCCTCATTTTCCCCATTGAGTGTCTGTCCATCCTCAAAGAGGCTTGCCATCCCACTACTTGAGCCTACTATGCTTCAAAGTGTAAGATGTTTGTCTACTAATGCCTACCCAAACACATCGAGCCACTCTAGCCAGCAGTGCAAGACATTGTCTGCTAACTGTCATTTGCAAAGCTCAGGTCTGACTTACACCTCCTTTTGTTTGCATTTGGCTGCAGTGACAACATATGTACAGAACATGGAACACTTCATCATTTAGATTCGCTGTCATTAAGGCTTTTATAGAGGGACTTAAGAGGGCCTCCCTCCAACACAGGTCGCCTCCAGCCCCGTCCTGGAACCTCAGTGGAGTCTTCAGTAAGCTAATGGGTCCCCCTTTTGAGCCCCTTCATATGTGCCTTCTCCAGATTAGCTCATGGACGGTAGCGTTTTTAGTCACAATCACTTCTCTTAGGCATGTGAGTGGAAGCCAAGGTCTTGTGCTGGAAGAACCTTTTTTTAGGTCTACATTGACAAAGTTGTAGAAAAAGACACGGAGGCAGGAAGGTAATTCCAACGGATTTAATAGCTCTTCACGTCTTCACATGTTCCCAGTACATCAATAATAATCATTCCAAACTCCTGTCCTTCCAACCACCCATCTTCGAAAGATGCACACTCCTGAACCGTGTGCCTGGGCATTCGCTACACAGCACGAGACGACATGCAATGTCATCTCGTGTCTATCACATACCAACAGCACAATACATATTCCAACACACCTTCCCCCTTTATAAATTAACCAAAAATAATAAGTAAATAATTAAATAATAAACACAATAATATGTACATATCTTGAATAGAATAAAAATAATTAATTTATGAATTTAAAGAATGTTTCTTTTCTACTGTTATTTAATTCAGAACATCGTCTTTGTACCTTATAGGTATGCGATGAGGTCTAACGCTTCTTTTTGAAATAGCACAATAATCATTAGGTGCAAAACAATCATCTTTTTCTAATTCAATATCCATGGCTGTCACCATCACATTCAGAAAACTTCTTTCCTTTAAATATTGAGACTCTATTCAAATTCCACACACTTCCTCCTTCTATCCTAACAGCATGTTTGAAAACTTCTACAACTCTTTTAGGTTGTGACCAAACCGGAGCTCCTTTTCAAACTCCCTCCTTTTTTTATGCGCACTAAATCACCAATTGAAATTTCTTGTTTCCTTACAAATCCTTGTTTCTTTTCCATTTTTTTCTTCATTTCTTTTTTGTATGCATTTACCCTACTACGAACCATGACAGCTGTCATTGAGATTTTTTTTAAACCACCATGGGGTAAGTCTAGTGCTTGGTTTGCGACCTCTTGAAAGCTCGAACGGACTGATTAAAGTAATTGAATTGGGTGAAGTCCTATAAGACAGCAACATGGATTAAAATGCATTACGCCAATTCAAATCACCCTTTACAGAAAGTTGACTGGCTTCCTTCAATACCTTGTTAAAACGCTCGACTTGGTCATTAGGCTCTGGGTGGAAAACAGCAACTTTCTTATGCACAACGCCACATTTAATAAATAAACATTCAATTTCTTTACTGATAAATTGTGGTCCATTATCGGTAACCACTACTTCTGGAATCCCTTCTCTGCAAAATACCTTGTCTAAAAACTCTATCACATTCTTGTACGTGATGTCCCTTACCATTTTAACTTCCGGCCATTTTGAAAAAGTCAATTAAAACAATTCCAAATTTCTCTTGTTCAAGTGGAACACCAAAAGGTCCAATAATATCAAGACCAAGTTTCCGCCATGGACCAGATGGATATTCCACTGGACAAGGTTCAGAACGTAGTGCTACAGCTGATTTATCACTATTAGCACAGTTTGTACAACTACGTACAAAATGTTCCACACATACATCAATTATTGGCCACCCAAAAAAATCTCTTATCCGCCTCCTTGTAAAAGAAATGCCAAAATGGCCTTCATGTGCAATTCAAATTATGACATTTCTAAATGAATGGGGAGGAATACATTTATCTCCCCACATAAGTAACCCATTCTCAACTGCCAACTCATCTTGTACTTTCGAGTAACTCATCATGTCACCAGACAATTTCCTGTGCTCACACCAACCTTGTAAAATATACCTTTTAACATTTGATAATTCTACATCTTTCTGCATTTCTTTTGACCTGGTCCTTCACTTAAATTCATTTTCTCACCACAAATTAAATTTACATCTTGAGAAGTAAAAGCAACTTCACATTCTTCATCCTCTATGAGACCTTTAAAAGAAGAATGTAACCTAGACATGCAATCTGCATGAGTATTCATTTTGCCTTGTACATACTCAATTTGATATTGGAATGACTGCAATCTTGATGCTAATCTAGCAAGACGAGCAGACATTGTTCGTCCTCCGCCTGGTGCCATCATGTAAATGAGGGGTTTATGATCTGTTTTTATTGTGAATCTTGTCCCCCACAAAAATGTTTTGAAATGTTCTGCTCCCCAATCACAAGCTAACAACTCTCTTTCGATAACTGAATAATGTTTCTCGGCATCTCTTAACACTCTTGATGCATATGCTATTATCCATTCTTTTCCGTAGTCTCTTTGTATGAGAACAGCACCTAATCCAGTGTTGCTTGCGTCAACCATAATAATACATTTTTTCCTAGGGACAAAAGGTTTCAAATATGGTGTATTCACAATAAATGTTTTTAGATTTTGAAATGCTTCTGTCATCTCACCAGACCATGAAAATTTTGCATTTTTCTTGAAAGGGCATCTAAAAGGATTCACTTTTGATGAAAAGTTGGGTATAAATTTTGCATAAAATTCAAATAATCCTAAACATTCTACTAATTGTTCTTTAGGAGAAGGTACAGGTGCATTAAGAATGCTTTCTACATGTTTGTGTTTAGGTTTAATTCCCATACCACTGATGGTGTGCCCTAAATACTCTACTTCCCTTGCTCTAATTTTGCACTTATGAAGGGCGTAGGGTAAGTCCTTTAACAGACAATGCTGATATTGCCCCCTTCAGATTCTTGTCGTGTTCCTCAACATTTTTCACAAACACAAGTATATCATCCTGAAAGGCGATGGCACCCTTTAGACCTTCAAGAGTTTCTTTCATTAGCCTTTGAAACACTGATGCCGCACTTGCCCAACCAAAAGGCATTGTTGTATCTAAAAAGACCTTCAGGCGTGATAAATGCTATAAGATTCTTAGATTCCTCATCCAAAACTTCTTGATGATACGCATTAGCCAAATCAATGCATGAGAATACTTGTGCACCTGCTAATGTTGAAACCATCTCATGAAGATTTGGCAGAGGATGAGCATCAACCCAAATAGAATTGTTGAGACTGCGAAGGTCCACACATGATCTCAGTTGGCCATTAGATTTAACTAAAATTACTATCGGAGAAACCCAAGGTGACGATTCTATGGGTTCAATAATATTTTTATCAAATCTTTAAGTACGTTTTTGAGCTTGTCTCTGTATGTGAGAGGAACATTTCTCACTCTATGCCGAACAGGTACTGCATTGTCATTCAACTTAATCACATGTTTAAAACCTTGATATTCTCCAAGTTCCCCGCTAAAAACATCAGGAAATTTTAACTTCAATCGATGTAACATACTATTTTGTTCACTCTCTTCAGTACTAATAGCATCAATAGCATACACAGGGGGATCAGCTCTCGGGTCAAGTTTGATTCCTAGTTATTCTTGGTGGGGCTATCCCAACAGAGACTGACCTGATTTGGCTACATAAATTTTTTTTGACCGGTTTGCAAAAGTTATATTCCCCCCAAAAAAACAAAGTCAATTTTGTGCCCTGTGTAACCACCAGGTGTAATATCAGGTTTGGATAGTTCCTTTCCAGGCCAATTACTTTTGACCACATCAAGACCAGTTATGGTATACCACGCACATGAGTCAACCAACACATTCACTTTCATATGATCAATGGTTATGCCACAAGATGGAAACTCACTCACTACTACAAATATTAATCACAGTATTGATATCTTTTTCATGTGAATAATCATAATCCTCACAATCTTGAACAACATTTACTTTCTTATTAATAGTTTTGCAAAACATGCTAAAATGGCCTTTCCTGTTGCACTTAGAGCACATTCTATCAACAGCCGGACACATTTTGGAATTTGCCAAATGAATTGGACTCCCACATCTGAAACAGGCCCATTGAGTGTTCTTCTTTTCATTTTTAGTATTTCTAAGCTTCCAGTAGTTTTATTAGGGCTTTCATTCTTTTGTGTAGAATATTTTTTTAATTTGTCTCCATCTTTTGAGACACTAAACACATCCCCTTTGTCGTTTCCTCTTATTTCTTTTACGAATTTCTCAGTGTTCAATAGATCTTGCAGTTGCAATGGCCGCATTTAGGGACATATCGGATCTTGTCCATAGTCTTTCTTGCACCTTTTTATTATTCGTTCTCATAAGTATTTGATCTCTAAGTACCTGTTCATATGTAATATGTTCAAAATCGCTAGTAACAGCAAGTGATCTGAGAGCGGATACAAAATCCTCAATAGTTTCATCTGCATGTTGTTTACGGGAGTAAAACACGAACCTTTCCATGACAATATTCTTTTTTTTTTTTTGCCAAATCTTATTTTCATTTGTTCAGAAGCGTTGTCATATGCGTTTTTTTCACCGGTAAAGTAAAGAATTCTTTTAAACCTATTCCACCAAGACAATGTTTCAAAAGTGAAAGTTTCCTCTCAGGTTTGCACTCTCCTCCTTCTAGGACTTCAACATATGCCCAAAAAACGGGCTCCCAAACTTCTCAATCCATAGGAGGTTCACCTTTATTTGCTAAAAAGGATGGTGGATCAACAATTCCACTCCTTTTTTATTTTAAAAATGTATTTATGTTTATGAAATGTTATTTCTTGATGTCATTTTAATTTGTTTATGTAAATGAAAGTTTATATCTTGATATTACTCTTCTTCTTATTTTCGATACTCTTATTTTCGATAATTTAATAATACAATGTAGTTATCAAAATCCGTTGAAATGACTGTGTAAAAATGGTATTTTAAGTTGTAATACATCATAAAAAAAATAAGATTGAGGAAATTACCTTCTCCGTGAAATGTCTTCAAAATTCATTGAAACTTAAGCTTGAAGTGCACTTACGAAGGACCCGGCATTCCAAAATGGCCGCACATAATGAACGTATGACGTTGAATGCTACGTTCTCGTTTGTGCGTTCCAGTGACGCAGCTTGAGTGTTAATTGGTCTAGAAAGAAATCTCGTGCACCAGTAGCAGTGACGTAGTTTGAGAATCAGTTGGTCTGTGCTCGAGATAAATATCGCGCACGTCACCGTAGCCCTAAATCTCTTGGTAGAATTATCTAAAAATAAAAAAATAAACTTCACAAATACCTTCAGAGATTAGCGGCTACATGGAAATCCGACCAATAACAACTCAGAGTACAGCCTTTGAGAATGGAAAATCACTCTTCGATAAATCAGCAACAACAGCTGATCGCCAAGTATCCTTCCTTACGCTGTGCAGCACTTTTTCAAGAGAATAGACGTGAATATCCAATAAAGTTTATCAGAGGTAATATCAAAATATTTCTCAGCTCCACTTTTTTTTTTTTTTTACAAAAAAAGAAATAAATCTGAATATTTATATTAATTTAAAGACGCGTCTTTACACGTCTTCCGTATCCCTGTTGTTGCTAGTGTAGAAAAAGACACAGAGGCAGGAAGGTAATTCCAACGGATTTAACAGCTCTTCACGTCTAGATATGTTCCCAGTACATCAATAATAATCATTCCAAACTCCCGTCCTTCCAACCACCCATCTTCGAAAGATGCACACTCCTGAACCGTGTGCCTGGGCAATCGCTACACAGCACGAGACAGACACGAGACGGACACGAGACGACATGCAATGTCATCTCGTGTCTATCACACACCGACAGCACAATACATATTCCAACAAAAGTAGTACTTGGAACTAACCCAAAGTATCTGCCGAAGGTGGTCGCCACTTTTCACCGGAACCAAAAAGTTTAACTCCAGTGTTCTTCCCACACCCAGTCTCAGTAGGAGAGAGCACTTCGTACATTAGATGTCAAAAGGGCCCTCAATGCTAAATTGACAGAGCCAAGCCATTCTGTAACATGCAACAGTTATTTGTAGTCTACACTAAGCCACACAAAGGCAGTGCTATTTCAAAAGCAGGGATAGCTCGCTGGCTAGTCAAATGCATTTAGACCTACTGTGCCAAGGCGAAAAGACCGCTCCTTGCTTCCACTAGGCAACGTTCTACATGCATGAAAGTGGCATCCATGGCCTTTTTGGGTTACTTCCTAACAGCTGACCTTTGTAAGGCAGCTACCTGGTTCACTCCACACAGTTTTACCAAAAACTACTGCATGGATTACTAGTATGTCACCAAGGTCAGTCCTCTGCATCGTCTTCAAGCTTTGGGCAGAACTAGTTTACCGTCTATGTAGAGCATGTGTATCTACAGCTACACATGTCACAAAAGGAACATGTTACTTAACCTGTAATCCTTTTGTGGTATGTAGTGCTGTAGATTCACATGTTTCCACCCACCACCACAGAGGCCTTCCATTTCAGATACTTTGCTACACTCTTCTTTCAACATTCACTTGCTGGTCCATCTTCTGCCACTTCTGTGTTGTATCTCCATCCTCATCCAATGGGCGGGAAAAGGATCCAACAGTGGAGCCAGTGCCCATGCACATTACCAGTCATAGGAGGAGTATACTTCGTGACTCTAAAGACTTCTTCGAAGAAAATTTAAAAAGTTGTACACGTATGATCCGAACACTAGATGGCAGGAGTATGCATAGTATGTGTATCTACACCACTTCATGCCACAAGTAGATACTTACAGGGTAAGTAACATTTACCTATAATTACTCTGGGCTATTTGCTATGCCCTTTGGAGCCCTGCTCACGAACATACTAATTCTAATGGCATGGAAAGCCATAAAAAGAAATATATTTGGAAGGGCTAAAATCCTGAATGCTTCCTTTTTTTTCTCTTCAAAATTATGGAGTTTTTGCAGCAAGATAATGACCCTCCCAGGCCATATACATACATAGGACTCTGCAAGATAGAACCCACAACCAAGGAAAACCCAATCATAAGCCGCTTCGCACTCTCTCTCTCCCCTCCCCTGCATCTATTGTCTTATGCAATTTTGAGCCCAGACCCCCTCTGAGTACCCCGCATGTCCTGGCCATAGTATCTTCTGATGTTTTTGGGGGGCATCCCCTCACCTCGAACATCACAACCTCCAACTCCATACAGAGCCCATCCCATGGTTCCAAGCCCCAAGAGACTGCGGCTCACTGCCCTTCCTCTGACTGGCTATATCGCTTTTCACTAGCATCAGCCCAAGAAATATTTTGTGGCGTTTATTGGGGTTCTCTCCTATTACATCTGTGCTATGTAGGAGAGGCAGCTTTAGGACGAGGGATATCCCATGCCTAAAGATTGCTCAAACAGGACGTCACCTCCGTCTAGAAAAGTGTCATCACACCACAGACCGACACATTATGTAAAAACGTACTTTCCTCGACCTCATAACGTAGACACCTGGGGAGACAATGAGGCCCATGCACCACAGGTGACTCCTCGTAGAGTATGCTCTAAAAAGATATTTCGATTGTATCAATCTGAGGCGGGAAGAAATTGCTGCCCCACAGGGATTTCCAAAGCCTCTGTCCAATCATCATCATCATCTGTGTCTCCAATATCGGCTTGCCATGTCACTCGATGGGTGGGTAGCGTCGTGGAACCATTGGTCACCAGGGGTTGATAAATTGTATACATTTTGCGCTCCCTAATTTCCCCCATCAGGAGCTTGCCCTCTAGTGGACTGAACTCTGTATTGTCTGAGAGACCGCGCAGATATGGGGAAATACCCGGACACAACTGTAAATATTTATAAAACTGACTGCGGTGCATCATGAATTCCGACTGCAGCTCCTAAAATTACCTGAATATGGCGACATCACCCATTGTGGAGATGCCAATGCGATCCCATCCCTGAAATCCCTGCAGCTCAACCGCATGCGGAAGGAGCGTTCCTCGCCACAGTGGTGTCTCTCGCGTCAGGTGCCCCCACCAACCCATTTTGCGGAGGGACCGCCTCCACATCTGCACCACCACCCTTGCTGTTGGGGAATGTCTATCCCGCTATAAAGCAAATACAGTAGAGAAGTATTGCCCATGGCCCATCTTTCTCTGGGACATAGGCTGTGTCCGTCTGTGAACAATACATCCAATCGTTCAGAAGATGAGACCGCATAGTATGATTGAACATCAGCAGTGGCGATGCCACCACAGTAGATGGATTGGAAGCAAGTTCAGAGGGCTATGCAGGATGCACCACCTCCCCCAATAAACACTGACCCAAAAGCGCGTTGATCTGTCAAAACCAATCGGGGTACATGGTATATGGGTAGTTATGAAATTGGTATAGAAGGCGGGGTAGAGAGACCATCTTGAAGATGACTGATCTACCGAATGAGGACAACGGCAATGGAGACCACATTTTAACCTCCTCTCGAACCTGCAGCAGCAATTGGGTCATATTATGCTCCCAGGAGACAGCAGGGACTTGTGAAAGAACTATTCCACAGTATTTAAACCCTCCAACCGCCAAGGTCAACCCAACGCCTAACCCATGTCACCTGGCGTACCACCTAGTGGCAGCAGCAAAGACTTACCAATATTAATGTGCAGATCAGAAGTCTCGCAAAAGGCCTGCATAATTTGCAGAATACGAGGCCCGACGCCGTGGGGCGGTCATGGAGAACACGTCACTGGCATATGCATTTCTATCCAACAGCCCATCAGACCATTGAAATCCTGTCACTTGAGTGTCGCCTGGACCCACGCAGTCAGCAGCTCCATTGCAGGGCAAATAAAGGGGACAATGGACACCACTGTCTTGTGCCCCGCCGAGTAGGGAACATGGCAGAGACCGTGCCAGACACACAGATAGAAGCAGTCCTATCAGTGTATAGCAGTCTTATATATGAAAGGACTCTTGGCCCAAATTTATGTCGCCGGAGAAGCGTAAATACTCACTCCAAGAGTCGAAGGCTTTATCGATGTTTGCCAATAACTCTGCAGGACGGCCCAATCGATCCTCCGAAGCCATAGCATTGTGCGCACGTTGTAGGTCATGATGGGTGGCACGATGTGGCATGAACTCAACCCGATCTGGGTGAACCAGGTCGGGCATATATGTCATCAGTTTATTAGCTAGGGCCTTAGCGAGAAGTTTAACCTCGATATTGAGGAGAGATGTGGCGGTATGAATAGTGGGATTCAGGCGGGCGCCCTGACTTGGAAAAAAACAAACAAATTTAGAGTGTTACCAGTCCAATAAAAGTCTTTTCTCCTCGAGTGCCGCATGGATCGTTCCATGTAGGTGCACCCCTAACTGCGGCGTATAGGCCTTAAGGAATTTGCTAAGAAAGCCATTAGTTCATGGGGCCTTTCCAGGTTGCAGCTCAGAAAGAGGCAGTCAATTCCTCTTCCGTTAGCGGCTCATCCCTTTGCTTGCTGGAAGACGCAGATATAGATTTTGGGGTTATAGCATCAATAAAGTCTTTTGATCGGCTGGGCATACAGATCCCTATAATCTGCGTAGCTCTGGGCCACTTCTCTTGGCCATGACAACAGCCACCTGCAGGTTTCTTTGTAACTCTCTGAGGTGTTGAAATGAAGCGGTTCAGATTCAGAATGCCTACATTTAAGTTAGTTAGCTGTCCAAGAGCACCTGTAACAAAGGACCCAAGCCGTAATATCTGTGTTTTCTGTACTGGGTGTCAAATGGCATCAAGTCTACTTTGTAGATCTTTGTCAGTAGGCTGTAGCCTCTTTCTGCCGAAGAAAATGTCATCCACTCCAGGCAGCCAGTACTGAGACCGAGTTGGTAGATCACACCTTGTGCCACCACCAGTGGCCTTCCATATTCCTGCAATGTATATATATATGCCTGCCCGTATCTTGTCCATGCAACTTGACCATCCCAGTAGTCCTTACAATTATCTTCCCATGGGGGGATATAAACCTTCCTCAACAAAAAAGAAATGAGAATCCTCCTTCTGCTGGAGGCTATTTGTACTTTCCTTAAAATATTTCCCTGTATTAAACTGGTTTCTTGCCCTGGGATATCTGCCACGCATACAGAGTGATGTGAGAAGGGAGTCCTAGATATTTCTCATGGCCTAGGAGAAAAAGCTTGTGAAAGTGGCCCAATGTTGTCTATTGGCTAAGTGTTCCACCAGATTTCCCTATTGGATTGCCAGGTAGAATGGCTTCTCATTAAAGCAGTGCTTGCACTGCCTTGCTTTGTGCCTCAGCACCACTCCATTCTGCTACGGTCTGTCTGTCTGAAATATGAGGGAAAAGATGCCTCAGCCCATTGCACGTGACTGGCAGAACAACGCTGGGTTTCAAATCCGGGTGCTGATTAATGCTTCTGTTCAGGTCTAAATGTGGATTCCGGCTCCCATATCATATTCATTAATGTAACGGTAATTTAACAATGTCAAATACGTTTTATTTTAATATTAAATGTTCCAAAGTACTTGTTTTTATAAGTGAAGCTTCTATTGGGACTATAATTGTGCTTTTGTTTTTAGGTGACCGGTTTAGAGAACTAATGGATAAGTTCCTGAGGATAAATTTCAGTAAAGGCTGTCCACCATTATTTACGACTGTAAAATCTCTATATAGCAATGCAGAAAAGGTAAAACTTAAAATGTTTAGCCTTCATATATCTTGGTATTTTCATGCTTAGCAGAGACGTACATGACAGACACTTTGTATTATTTACTGTCTGGATACTAGGTTATATTGAGCATTTTCAATTGTGAATGTTTTGTCGATTTGCTGATAATACTGTAATCTATATGTTTGTGTATCTTTAATTCAATCGAGATACAATACTTCAGTCGTTTTGGCCCTAAAAGTACAATTTAGAACATATACATTATCCTTTTAAGTGTATACTTTAACATGACCATCCAAATAAATAACTAAAAATACCACTAATAAAATATATACAATCGTGTCAGACATATAAATCTATATACACTATAAAATATACTTAAAGACAAAACCCCACCAGTTGACAAATGCAGTACAAAACTATTTAAGGGCTCTATAATAGTTGTGCACATGAAACTGAATCTGGATAGTTAACGTATTGCAGATATCTAAAAATTGATGAAAGCCTTTAGCATATCAAAGTTCTAAAAAGGGCATAACAATAGAACATACTTAACCCAGGCAATTTGTCAATGCAACCACGGTATATTAAATCAATGGTGACCTATTTAGGGCAAGCCACTTGCCTTATCCTCCACATCCTTGCTAATAGAAAACTAAATGCAGAAAAAGCTTTGTGTTGGCTTTCATCTTCCTTCAATATGCAGAGGACATTTTTATGTTCTCTAACACTCAGGAGCTGACAAACTGGAATAAGCCCTTTTTTCCTGCTATAGAGATAAGTTAGACAAAAAAACAGCACTGCTCTACTGTTTCACTTTCTGCCGCACAAGTAGGGCAAGAACACCCTGATGAATCAGAGTTGTGGGCAAATTTGTCAGTAAAAGAAGCAGTTGGTAATATTCCATATCTAAAGTGCAAATATAGTTTACCGGCCAACGGGGGCACAATTTCATCTCAAAAGTTTTAAAAAATGTAGGCTACTTCAGTTTGTAAAAGATAAACAGTCACAATACCTTGGGAGGAAACTGCCAATATTTGACCCAATTTAAAGCGAGTTTAAACTGGGAGTAGCTTTGTTTAATCAGATTTTTGTGAATAGCCAATGAGGACTCTGGAGCCTCCCACAAATCACCTTACCCGTGCATAATTAGAGTATCTTTCACATATCTGAGCCAGGGGAAACTTTGCGAGCTCAAAGTGCCTAATACTTCTGTGTGACATCGCTGCTGTGGTTATTTTTCCCCTGTGCTGAAAATTGCTATTTTCCTTTATTTATGACGAGCTCAGCTCGTCATCAGCACAGCTCAACTGTGCCTCATGACGAGCTGAGCTCGTCATGAGCATGGAAGGGGTTAAGACCGGCTAGATAAGATGATAATGCAGGCGGGGGCCAAATCTGTCGCCAATAAAGAATGGGCTTTATACCTTCTCCCTTTGCAATGGACTGTAGCCCAAATCGAATCTGAGCGGGATTAACTGAGTACTACTAGGAAGACCTAAAAGTTGTTGGAAATTTTTATTTTCTAGATCTTGTAATTTAGACACATTTTTATGGCCCCTAATTCTACTTTTTTAAGAACTATTCATTTCAAGGGCGTTGTGAACCACCTGCTTTGACAACTACAGCGTGGGTTGGGTTCTTTATGGGCTTCTTTGGTCTGCAACTTGGCAGACAAAACGTGATACCTACTGCTTTCAAGGAATACAGCATTAGTAGGAGAGCAAGCAGGAGCAATGAAGAACAAAATATTGGTCAAAAGAAGAGGGAACAATGGAATGAATATTGAATGGAAGTGTCAAAGAATGGATAGTTGATTGGGTGGATGAATGAGTGGATGTACCAGTGGTTAGATGGATGGGTGAGTGGATGAAAAAAGCATGAGTGAATGGATAGCAGATGGACAGGTACAAAGATAGTTGAGTAGAAAGAATGATAGATGAATCGATGAGTGGGTGAATAGAGAGATGAATGACAGGTGAAAGGATGGCACGGTAAAGTGATGGATTGATGGGTGGATATGTAGATGGTCAGGTGAAAGGATGGCAGTGTAAAGGTGTGAATGAGTGGGTGAAAAGATAAGTGATGGGATGGATTGACAAATGCATGAGTGGATGGATGAGTTGATAGCTGAGTGGATACATGGATGGCAAGATTGATGAATGGAAGAATGGCAGAGCGGATAGACAAAATGATGGATTACTGAGTGGATGGCTACATAGCAGTAGATGGATGAATGAATAGATGGTAAGGTGGATGGATGGCAAAGTGGATGGGTGAATAGATGGCATTGGGGATGGATGGATGGATAGGAGAGTGGGTTGATGGAAGGATGGATAGCAGTGTGTATGTATGGATGGAAAAGTAAATCAACAGATAGCAGAGAGTTTGAATGGATAGAGGGATGGACGGCTGGCAAAGTGGATAGATGAATGGATAGATGGAAGAATGGATGGCAGAGTGGGTGAATGGATGGAAGAACAGATGAGTTGCTGGATGTACGGACCAGTGGATGGCAGAGAGTATGGATGGATGGCAAAGTTGGTGATTGAATGATGGATGAAAGAATTAATAGATGACCAAATGTGAAAGTGAAATACTGACAATCAGCGTGTGGATGGTAGAGTGAAAGGATTAATTGATAGATGCTTGGATGGACAAGACAAAGTAGTTCTAGGAGAGGGTTGGGCTCATTTGCTTTGCTTGCTTGGTGCTATTAGAGGTTTAGGTCAACGTGTGTGTGTGGGAGGGGTTTAATATTCTGGCTACACCTTTGAATTCTAGATACAAATCCAATGTACGTCTGAGCTTCCTGCACTCAGGTCCTCTTGATACTCCCCAATATGCCTGCTAGCTTTCCATATTACACATCGTTGTTTTCTTAGCACTTCTGCGAAATTGCCTCTTCTGTCGATTAGCATCTTGGGCATCCATTTTTAGATGGAGTTCCAGTAGTTTGTTGAAGCAACCAGCAGGTAAGCAACATTCTTATTTTTGCTCTGATTTGGTGCCTAACAGTGGATTGGTCCTGAGGGGACAACTTTGCTTACCCCTACAGTTTGTAATGCCAATGTACTTTCTAGGTCTAAAGCGGAGTAACCTTAACTCTGTAGTCACTGTGCACTCCTGATTGCGACCCCGTCCCATTATGTCATCTTTATAATTTCATGCATCTTTTTCACAATACCAAAGATATGGTTGTCAGAGTTCCTAGTATCATACAAATAGATGTAATTTGACTGTGCCTATAAGAATAGAGATGGAAAAATGTAAAAGCCTGTATGGCTGAAGAGTAAAACTCTTAATGTGTTTGGTGCCTAGACCACTTTGAGGTTCATTGCAGGTATGCGAGCCATGGAGGATCTCTGCTCCTACTTCAGTCCCTTTTGTCTCTTCTCTTTTCACATGACCATAGTCATGTGGCATTGACTTCACGAATAGGGGTCTGTGCCACCACAAGAAGGCCTTTTCCATCATGACATCATTGATTCTCATTGTCATGAAATCTCGACTCTTTGAAACCTTGACATCAAGGATGCATTTGATTGCTTGAAGCCTCAGCATCTTGAAGTCAATTATAGCAGTCTAAGCGGGAGCCAACAATGTCTCTAGGGATACTAGCTCTATGTTTCTACTTCAGGAAAGTACTGGACGAAAGAGGGCCACTGAAAATGAATGACTGGTGAAAGCTAACCAGGGGGAAAAAAATCAGTTCAGTAAGCAAAAAGAGCACTGCCTCTGCACTTATTTTTCCTTAGGCATGACTCAATTTCATAAAGTGTATCTGTTTCAGGAATCGGACATACTGAGAGATATTTTCTTAAATCATATATGTATTTGATCATTTTTCTTTTTATACATGTCAGACCAGATTTAAACACATAGTTATTATTGTATCCAATTTAAAATATACATAGTCACATGCATTTATATTGGGGTCCATGTTCATACCACAAACATCTAAAAACTAAACCCATACATCAATACACTCAACCACATTAATTTAACACCATTCGATCTGCTTTCTAAAAGCAATACCTAGAATCCTATATTGGAATTTCGTCAGTTCATTAATCATCCATATGTTTATCACTTTTGGTTTACATTAGGCTCAAACTAGATACAATTATTGGTTTGTTGTAGTGTTTTCCTATCAACTGAGTAAAAAATATGCCTTCTTATCTACTAGATAGGCAAGAGAATGTGCGGATACGTGTTTCAGTAGGAAAATAATCAGAACTTATTGTGCTACCTTCCTCCGGGCACGGAAGCGTATATGTGAGTGGTGGCAGAAGTCGTCCAAGCCAAAGGGAAGACGTTGGAGGGGCCTGTTTCCAATTGAAATAATGTCTGTAAACTTGAAAAAAAGACAACTCATCAATACTTCTAACAATAAAAAAAAAAACGGGATAATGACGTATTCCGACATCTTCCAAGAGAGGTGATATACCACATGTGTGCCCATTGAAGTAGAGTTTATAAGAAATAATTGTGTAAAAAGAAATCCAACACCACATGAATCCTCCCATGTACCAATCTGATACCTTTTTGTATAAAATCATATAGTGCCTTATAGATCGACATATGTACACTATAGTATTGTCTTCCATCCCCAGATGGAGAGGCATCAAAGATGATATCTATCTGTAACCTACTATGGGAGAGTATAGCTCTTCTTTGAAGGGATATCCTCACTAAGATGGGGAAATATATTCCCACCATAGGGTTTACGATGACTAGGTCAGCATTTCCAATCTATAGTTGACCTTTAAAGATATAACATGAACATACAGTAAATAACACTTTGTTTGTATATAATATGATAAAGACACATAGATTCGAAAAAGCCTTTTCCCGAATATTCTGTACTCGCAGCTAGAGATTTTCTTGACCAAAAGATGTATTGCTTTGCACAATGTGAGCCAAAGCGCAGGAGAAGCGTGTGTTTCCAAGATCAAGGATAGCGATCGAAGTTCAATTTTCCGTCTTTGCTTCATATTTTGAGAGTCTTATCGAAAAGAATGCAACATGAGGACTATGTCAGTGAGAGCAATGGCGCAGAATAGATGGTATATATTAAATAAAATATACTCTAACAGGAGACCTGTGTCAGCAAGAGCAAAAGCTCAAAAGGTGTACATTGACACATATAATGCCTCGTAGTTAGACTCGACAGAAAATACACCAAAAAGGACTACATTGACAAGAGCATAACATTACGAGTATCTATGTAGAATTGCTTCCAACATTTCAAAATCAACATGGGGTTGAGATCCATGCAGAAAGGTCTATACATAAAGTGGCAAAAACACTTTTGAATGGTCTCATTGCTACATACTAAAAATGTAGTTGTTCTAGTTGGCCAGTCTGGGCACATAAGAGGTTATTGGACAAAGAAAAAATTAAGGGATCATGAGTTGATATTCTACGCACAAGTTTTTTAGCACATTTCGTGTCCAAAAGAACGCTGAGTTCATGCAGTATTGGGATACACTGAAATTGTTCATGCTGGTAAAGCTAGAACATTGTTTCAGGGGGCTTTTAAATAACGTATATATATATCAAAAGGTAGCCCAAATTAGTATTTATCTATGTGCCCTATATGTATCAGAAGAACGATTGTATAGAGAGAAAAACATAAAGTACCAACACGTCACTCTAAATCAGTAAGGTCCCAGTTATCAGGTCCTTATATCAACTCACCTGATATGCAGAGCAAAAGCTTATATGTCTATTTAGTCGAAGCCACATAGACAAAATAATTTGTTGAATGAGGGCATTCAAATATATACCCTTCATACAGAAAATGTGTCTCACCTGTGTTGGTTGCAAAAGGAAAACAGCTTCCCGTTAACTTTCATGAGCACCATATTTGATGGAATTTCTATACTTGGTAGTCTCGGAGAAATAGAGAGAGCTAAAAATTGCTCTGCCATATAAGAGGGGAAGATAAAATGTATAGATAGGCAGTTAACATATTAGGAAAATATCCTTAATGCCTTTTTCCATTACTTGGGGAAAGGTCTAAACACGGATCCGCCATAAACAATAGGCGGCATATCAGGGAGAATATCCATAATGGTTTCTCAAAGGTTAAAAAGGAACTTGGGCACTGATTCGCCCTGTTGAAAAAGTAGATCGATCACAGGGAAAAGTGGGCGCCATATTGAAAGGGACGATCAAGATCTAGAAAAGCAGAGTTCAAGTTCAGGGAAGGGATACATTATTTTGTCAGAATCCGACCCAGTAGTGAATGAAAATACCATATGGGTATCACCATCCACCTTAGGGAATCAGATATTAGTATTTTACTATGATATAATTTCATTCAATCCTAGTACATACGTTCTTAATGAAAAAATCCAGAATACTTCTCTTTGTTCCCATTGTAAATCTGGTTCCATGTCCCTTCTGCATTTAATCTTCTCCAGGATAATCCAAGCTAGTTACCCCTCTAAATGGTTTTTGAGGTGTTCCTATTCTGTTTCTTAAGGCTGATTTTTTTTTTTTTTTTTAATTTCAAAAGATTTTTTATTAGGAGCTGGAAAGAGAATCATCAGTACAGGAATAGTCGGTACAGTACGAATAGTTACAGTCACATGAATAGGAATACAGAAAATTGTCACCAATAATGCAATTGAGTCCATAAAACATAAAACAATGAGTCCATCACGTTACATAAAATACCCTTAAAATGTCCACATACATTCCGATAATAACTGGTGTCATGTAAAGCCTGACCTTGAAGGAGATAGGCACCACCCCACTATCGCAGAGGCTACATAAGCTGTACATTTTCGTAACCCAAACCTGTAGTACATGTGGGAGCTGGAGTCATCACTCTGTGGTTAGGAATGTGCAAAAACATAGATTGGCTAACAATCAGAATGAAACATTGTGTGATGACACGCTCTAGGGCCTTGTAGACGAGATTCAAGGAGGTTTGTATGTATCAAAATGAGTGTCCAGCGAGGACCAGATTTTCCTCGATGGGGGTCTCCACGGGGTGGAGGTCAAGGATATATTGTCAGCACCTCTCAAGTACGATACCCAGTTCAACCAGTGAGGAAAGGAGGCTTTGTTCGTGCTTTTCCAGTTGTTAAGTATGATTTTAACCCCAGCCGTCAGCAGCAGGTCCAGTAGGGCTCTATCGTTTTCATTGAGAGTGACGGCTTTGGCAAAACCTAGTACAAGCGACGAGAATTCTCTTGGTAGAGTAATATGGAGGACTTCCTTCACGAAACCAAAGATCTTGTCCCAATACGAGATAACACAGGGGCATTTGAAGACTAGGTACTCCAGATCTCCACCCACCCCTGAGCAGTTCCAACACGTGTCATCGTCCTTGATTTTATGAAGAAACAACCTCCTGGGAGTCCAGAATGCTTTATGGAGAAGCCAGAATTTGGTTTGAGACAGTGTAGGGCATATTTTGTGGCGGGTGGTGGATTCCCACGTTCTGGCCCAAATCGTGTCCGAGTTCGGTTCGGAGGAGAATGAGTCCCAGTATTGTTGGATGGGTGCATTTAGGGAGGTCGCTTGCGGACGCATTAATTTATACAAGCTAGAGACTTGGTGTCCTTGCTTGTTAAGGGAGGGGAATAAGTCTAGGAGTGAAGGAGTGGCATCTTTCAGATTAGCCTTTGCTAGAGCTACTTTAATGTGTAAGAAGTTATAAAATTCAATATTATTGAGGTGGAACTTAAACTGAATTTCTTTAAAGGTTAGGGGTATCGCGTTTCCGACGAGTTGGTGGGGGAATATGACGCCCTTGTCTATCCAGGCTTGGTAATTGAGAGGTTTCCCTTTGTATGTGATGGTTGTGTTGTGCCATAAAGACTCCCACTGTGAATTTCGGAATTGATGTGGTAAATATTTACTGACTTTTAAGAGAGCCATTTTCGTGTTTTTGAAGATTAGACCTGGACCTAGGGTGGGGCTGGGTTTGACAGTGAGTAGGGCGCTTGGGCTGAGCCCCTTCAGAATCGCTTTTTCTACCGACAGCCAAACTGGGCTATAGTCCGGTTGGGAGGATATCCAGTAAGACCCCTGTTTTGCTAAGAATGCTATTTGGTATGTTTTAAAATCCGCCAGATTAACTCCTCCCAGTTTCTTATCCAAACGAAGTTTTTTTAAGCTAATTCTCGCTTTTTTGCCCTGCCATAGAAAAGCCGAGATGTGTTTATCTACTTTAGCATGGAATTCTTTGGAGAGGACGATTGGGAGCATCGTGACGAGGTAGTTAACCAAGGGTGATATCATCATTTTTATAGTTTCGATACGGCCCCACCAGGTGATGAAACGGGGTGACCAGCCGTCCAGCAGATTTTTGATTTTGGTCAGGAGTTTGATTTCGTTATGTTTAAGGGTACTCAATAACTCATCCGTGAATTCGATTCCCAAATATTTAATCACTCCAGTTTGCCAAAGAAGGCCGGAGTCGCCCAACACCTCTTTCAAAGTCTGTACATTTAGAGGTTTTACTTCGGACTTATCCCTATTTAATTTGTATCCGGAGAGGGAGGAGTATCTGTCTATCGAGGTCATTAGGGCAGCAATGGAGGTAGTAGGGTTTTCGGTCGCAATCAAGATATCGTCTGCATATGCAGCTAACTTGACTTGCGTGTCCCCAAAGGAGATACCCGCGATGTCTCTATTAGATTTGATGTCTGTAATGAGGGGCTCAAGGGCCAAGAGAAAGAGTGCTGGTGAGAGAGGGCAGCCCTGTCTTGTACCCTGGTAGAGACGGAACGGTTCCGAGAGGGTGCCGTTTATAGCAATCCTGGCCGAAGGCGCCGAATAGAGGGCCATCACCATCCTGGTATAGGTATCGCCCAGATTGAAGGCGTACATACACTGGCGCAGAAAGGACCATGAAACCTTATCAAATGCCTTTTCCGCGTCCAAGGTTATTGCTACCATTGGCGCGGAGGAGGATTTTGCCTTTTCTAGGATGTGGCATAGTAGTCTAGTGTTGTCGTTGGACGTCCTGTTCTTTAGGAAGCCAACCTGCGAGGGGCTAATTACTTTGTGGAGAATGGAGTTTAGTCTGCTCGCCAAGATTTTAGCATAAATCTTGCAGTCCAGATTAATCAACGATATGGGACGGTAATTTTTAGTGAGTAGTGGGTCCTTCCCCTCTTTTGGCAGTACTATTATTGTGGCTTCGCTCATTGAAGGAGAAACACCGCCATTGATTGCAGTGGAGTTAAAGAGTTTTAGGAGTGGGGGGCTAATTTGGTCCGCAAAGGCCTTAAAAAAGGGTGCGGTGAAGCCGTCTGGGCCGGGGGCTTTATTGTTCTTCAGTGTGTTAATCGCTGTTTTGATTTCCGAACCAGAGATTGGGGAGGCCAGATGGGATTTGTCAGATTCCAAAATTTTCGGGAGGTGGAGTGAAGAGAGGTAATTTGCGCAGGCAGTTTCATCTAGTACCTTGTCATTTTTGTAAAGGTCTTCATAGAATTTTTTAAAAGTGTCAAGGATGATGGATTGTTTGGTGTGTGTGACGTTGCCTGAGTCTTTAATGGACGATATGGTAGTCAGTTTCTGTTTGTGTTTGAGATAGGAGGCCAACAGTTTCCCTGCTTTGTTGCCCTCGCACAGTTTCAGGGCCTTGAATCGGTTAACCCATACCCCCGCCCGTTTGCTGGTGATGGTGTTATATTCATATTTTTTCTTGGTCAAAGTATCAAAGACGGTAGAGTCAAGCGGGTTGGCTTTGTGTTGGGTTTCGAGTGAGGTAATCTGCTGCTCTAGATCTACTAGCTCTTTATTAAGTGTCTTGTTTACTCTTGCCCTAATTGTGATGATGGTCCCGCGGATTGTGGCCTTCAGAGCATCCCACAGGGTGGTAGGTGTAGTGTCGGGGGTGTCATTTAAAGAGAGATAATCCTCTGTGGCCTCCGATATTAATAGTTTGTTTGCGGGATCTGTAAGTGTCTCGTCATTGAATCGCGATCTCCTAGGTGGTAAGATCGATCTGGAACCAGCCAGTTTGGTTCTGATACATGCGTGATCAGAGACTAGTTTGGGGGCTATCTCTGTCTCCTCTATAAGGTGAGTGAAGGGGCTTGAAACTAATATGAAGTCGATACGTGAATAGGAATTGTGAGGTGCAGAATAAAACGTGTAATCTCTACCGTCTGGATTTTGTAGGCGCCACGAGTCTTTCAGGTGATATCTGTCACATATGCGGAGGAGGGCGTCATGTGAGCGGGAATGGTGGAAGGCACATTTGGATTGCCTATCGAGGATCGGGTCCAGGGGGAGATTAAAGTCACCTCCCACTATCAACAGATCATCCGTAGGGATAGGTTCTAGAGACTGTGAGACCGATTCCCAGAAATCTGGGTCGTCTGCGTTTGGGCCGTATATATTTAGAACATGAATAGGGTCATCTTCCCTGAGAAGATTAGTAATGGACAGCCGGCCTGCTTCGTCGTGCGAGTGTGAGATTAGAGTAAGGTTTGCTTTTTTCGCTAGGATGGTAATAACCCCTCCTTTTTTGTGGGAAGCTGGTGAGGATAGGATGTGTGATGCCCAATGAATATTAAGGAAACGTAGGTCTTCCTCGGACAATTTGGATTCTTGCAGCAAAATAATGTCACCTTTTGACTTGGTGATATAATCAAGAATTTTCCTCCTTTTTACCGGGTGGTTTAGGCCCTTAACATTGAGAGAGACTATTGTGAGGTCGTCGGCCAACGAGTTTGTCTTAGCCATTGGGGATGAGGAACGTCGTTGAGGTAGTGCGCTGTGACCTAAGGCAGGCAGTGGATAAAACCCCCGGCTGCTCAACATGTGGGACAATATGTGGACTCATAGTGGACTGTAAAAAAATACAAATGACATTTGTGACATAGGTAACCTTAAGGACAAAACAGCATAGAACGTACAGAAAGGACATAAGGGCACTTTGGACCCTTTCAGCTCCATTTTCTCCCCTTCCTACCCCCCCCCCCCCCCCCCCCCCCCCCCCTACTCCCCACCCCCACCCTCTGTCCCTCCCCCCCTCCCCCCCAAAACGTACGTCGGGAGTGCGACGGCAGACCCGTGCAAGGCGGAGTTAAGGGATACATAGAAGATAACTAGATAACTAGAAGCTAACTAGAAGCTTCCAGTCATAAAGTAAAACACTGTTGGGATAAAGCTTGAAAATGTACATCAGACAACTAGTGCAACTTACTCTTGAGCATGGGCGGAATGAATAACTTTATAAATCCAGTAATCTATACTCTAGAAATTCAAAACATTGAACTGTCCTGTGATGGTGAGCACATAGGAGCATTTTCTGAACTATAAGGAACAATATTGTTACATCAACGGAGCCTATAATATGACGGAGTAACGTACGTGAGGAGAACACGTAATAATAATAATGCATGGGGCACAAGGCCTACTCACATTACAGATGAGGATACCTGTTTAGACATGTGGAGACCTGTAGCCGCAAGTTAATGACTAGCATCATTAAAGCATGACAAATCCATTAACTCTATAGTCTAGAAATCCAAAACATTGAAACAGTCCTGTGTTGGTGAGCACATAGGAGCATTTTCTGAGCAATAATGAGCAATATTCTTAAATCAAAGTAACCTCCTTCTATCTGGGCACAAGCCAACTTGCAAAAACGTAGCCTATATAACGACGATGCAACGAACGTGATAAGAACACGTAATAATAATAATGATGCATGGGGCACAAGGCCTACTCACATTACAGATGAGGATACCTGTGGAGACATGTGGAGACCTGAACCCGCGAGATAATGATTAGCACCAATAAAGCACGACAATGACACTTTATACTTGCGCTCGAGACTGAGAATGAGCCTGATTGCATGTGAAAACATATGACATCAAGTTTTCCTCTTGTTCGAGAGGCCTAACGCTAGGTCCATTTCTTGTTCCTGCCGATCTTCCAGAAGAGCTGCAAGGGCTTTGGGGTCTGTGAAATATCTCGGATGACCGTTGGCGATGATCCTGAATTTCGCTGGTCCAGCAAAAGAAAAAGGAATGCTTTTGGATCTTAGCCTGTCTCTGAGCTCCAGGAACCCTTTGCGGATTGATACCGTGTCTCTAGAGTAGTCTTGTGTGAAGATGATTTTATGGCCTTCCCATGTGATGGCGTGGCTTCTTCTCGCGAATTGGAGGATCATCTCTACGTGTTGAAATCTAAGTGGTTTGCAGATCAGCGGTCTAGGGCCATTGGAGTTCTTTGCAGTGAAGGTGGGGATCCTGTGTGCCCTATCCAGTTCAAGGCCGTGTGGGAAGGACAATTTGGTTATCATGGGAATCCATGATTCGAGGAAAGCCACGCAGGAATCCGCATCTTTTTCGGAATTCTCCGGCACACCAAAGATCTTGATGTTGCCTCTTCTATTCCTGTCCTCCAACTCTGCATTGTGGCGCTTCATCTCTTCCGTGATCTTTTCTAGATTTTTGATTTTGGCGACTGATTGCCTCGATATGTCCTCCAGGTCGCTTATTCGTTGCTCAGCTGCGCCCAAGCCATTATTAATCACATTTATATCCGCTCTGATTGCAGTGAGCTCCAGTTGCATCGAGTCGGTGTTGGATTTGGTAGATTTGGAAAGTTCATGTAGATCTGCCATCTTCTTTAGGATCATTTCTATATTGGCTGCCATGTCGGTCTTACTTTTGATGGGAGAGTCCAACAGACTTCCAGGTTTTACTTTTTTTGGGTTATTCCTGTCCTCTATATTTGCCATTGTTGCCTGGTTTGAGTTCGCCCTCGTTGGAAGCCTGCTTGAACTTAATCGCTGTAGAAAGGCACTGCTTATTGACGAGGCCGGGCTCATACGTGCTGAGAGATGGCAGTGGAATCACCGATGCTGATCCCTGATAACGTTAGTGAGGAGCCAGCCAGACCATATATACTGTAGGAAGACGCTGCTGGCTGTCGTGACTGGCACCCACGCAAAAGGAGGCCGTATGACCCTGGGTAATGGCTGCTCTTGTAGAACGTGGAAGTAGAACTCCACCTAGGATGTTAGTGCTGCCTGTGGCTATGTGGTCGGACAGGAACCCCACGTGGTTTTAAAGATATGGGCTCAGGCACCGGCCCCCAACGAGAGAAGTGGCGAAGCAGGTAGGGTTGCACATACCTTCATTTGGCAGTAGATTAGGTCACCAGATGGCTGAAGAAGGTTGCAGATTGGCTTGTGGAGGGCTTTGAAGCACAACGAGGGTCTGTAAGCGTCTTTAAGCTCGTTCTTTATGTGGATCACTATCAGCGCCACCGACAATTAGCACCTTAGCACACATGGGCTTGAACATATAGGCACAGGTACAGGCATAGGAGCTCACCGCGGGTCGGTGTGTCTTCTCGTGAAGCTCGCTGGAGGCGCCGCCGCCATTTTAGGGTCAGGCGCGTGGAGCTGATAGACTCGATCACCGCCTATCACTCGCTCACCCCCTTCCGACATACAACTGCTGGCTGGGGTCTAACCTGGGCTGTGTGACCTGTAATGCCGGCGGGAGGTCGTAGAATCCAGTGAGAGCCCCTCCGGCACACTCTAGGGTCAGGCGCCGTAGTTGAGACAGGGCGCCGCCATTTTGGGCAGAGTCCGGGCGAGGGACGCGTGGTCGACCAAAAGGCCCGCAAAGTCACTAAAAAGTGAACATGGCCCGAAATCAGGGCATTGAAGTGTGCTGCTAGGGTCCAGTCACCGGATCCTGGGTTTTGGCTTGGTATTCGCCGCTGGAAGCGATGTAGGCACCGAGCTCGCTCTCCCTTCTCTGCAGAGCACTCGGTTCAGGCGGCCATTCCTCCTGCCGTCCAAGCCACGCCCCCTTAAGGCTGATTTATGATCACTGAAGCGTGTCCTAAATTCTCAGCCACTGGGACCGATTGATTTGTCTAATTTTGTTATTCAGATTGGAGTGTTGGGTGACACAAACCAGTTTCTCTTCCTTGTTCCTAGATCTGTCTTGGAACAAGACGTCCCTGATGTAATATGTTGCCCTCTTGAATGAATCGCTCACCTGTCAATTGGGATAGCCTCTAGCCAGGAGAATATTTTTTAGGAGTTCAGCATTGGTATTGAAATACTTCATTAGTACAGTTCCTGCATAACTGCAGGAACTCACTGAATGGAATGCAGTGTTTCTGACAGCGAGGATAACTGTCAAAATGAAGGAAGGTATTTCTAGCTGTAGGATTGTTGAACAAGGAAACCAGGATCTGATTGTTCTGAAGTCCTATCCAGATGTCCAAAAATTCAGCTTTCACTTCGCTAGTTTTGGGGATGAACTTCATGTGGGCATCATATAAATTGATCCAGTGGAGAAATTCTTGTAGTTGTTCATCTTCGCCCTTCCAGATAAATAAATATATCCTCAATATATCATGCTCACTGATGTATATTTTCTGAGATGGGGCTATTTCATTATATATCCAACACAACCTCCCTCCAAAGAGAAAGACAAGACCCAGCAGGGGAACCGTTTGGAGCCAGCTTTTATTAAGGAACACCTCCGTACAGACAAATGCATTTCGGCATCATCACAGCCTTCTTCAGCGTCTGGGGTATTCTGCAACAGAGAAGGCGTTCAAATGTCGGTATAAATACCCGCCTCCCGCCTTGCTGTTCTGTGCTTGCTCCGCCCCTCCCAGGTACAATCCATCTGCATATGCCTCCCGTTTGACGCTAAATTGTTATCGCCTACAGGTCCCAGAATGCAATTGAAAGGTGTGTAGGCATTGCGGGGATAGGAGCAAGTACGGGCTATGATGTTATATATATATATATATATATATATATATATATATATATATATATATATCCAGTATCTCCGAATCCCCTTGCAGCGCCCAGCCGGAACACAGCCAAAGAAACGGATACAGACTCCAGTTTTGCGTGGATCTAGCAGGTCTTTATTTTGTTTTCAAATTGTCAGACGCGTTTCGAATACCTCTGTATTCTTTCTCAATTGACAAACAAATAGTCCGCTTTTTATTTTTATTCTTTTAGAAGTGATGCTTTCACCTATTCCCAGTGCAAAAATAGAAGAAATACTACATGCCAATGCATGCTGGGTATTGTAGTATCAACACCACAAACTTTACCAAATCCATAGTATAATTTGTCCATTGAACAAAATACATTATAACTGCATAAATGCCAGTTCATTGGTAAGAGAGTACATTACCATGTGCAATTAGGTTCCCGTGCATATAAGCTAAATAGTTTAGGTCAGATATGTATATATTTACAACATTTTTCATGAAAATACCATAACATACAAAAATATATATATCTCACATTATAAAAATATATATTTGATAAATTTATATATTATGTACAATATAAAAATAGAAACATCCTCTAAAACCATAGGTATTCCCATAATCGGTTATACAAATCTAACGGAATGAATTCCAAATTTATGCGGACCTAAGCTTATTTATGCAATGGGACACTGCAACATTAGTATTATTTAAAAAAATGCAAGTTGGGTGCCGGAAGTGTGTTTGTAGCAGCATGTAGATATATCTTCAAATAAAGTGCATAAAGTGATATTTTCCTTATACCATAATATTCGTGCCTTTTTGTATAAAGAAGAAAATTTCATATTTGATTGGGTTTTTTTGAAATATTTTTTTAAAATTTATAAGATAAAAATAATTTATACTTATAATGTGAAAGACTAAAACCAAAATTGAGATAAGATGGAGTAGACACTGGGGTCACAGTATAGTAATCAATATTTATACACAGGATACAAAGGTTACAGAATACCCTGTCGGGGACAACCTAAACCAACGTAAGACTATTTCAGTTGAAATGGTGGAGGTCCTCCGTGTTGTTCAGACCGTTTGGCTGTCTACTATCTAGTTCAATGATGAATTTCGATTCCAGCTGCCTAAGGCGCTTTTCTCTGTTGCCACCACGCGGATTATCAGTCACCGCTCCGATGACAAAGTATTTCAGGTCCGCTAAGTTGTTTTGGTGGGCTGCCTTAAAGTGTCTTGCGACAGGATACGTGCTATCGTTGTTTACGATAGCACGTAGGTGTTGTAGGATTCTGACGTGTACTTGCTGCTTGGTACTGCCCACATAACGGAGCCCACAAGTACACGTCAGAATGTACACTGCATAATCAGTTTTGCAGTCATGACATCCCTGAATATATATATATATATATATATATATATATATATATATATATATATATATATATATATATATATATATATATATATATATAACAATATAGCTATATATGTCAAAACTAAATGTTATAATTAAATTGAGTGCTAAGACTCGTGGGAGTCTATAGATGGTCAGTTTTTATATTGTTGTACGATCCACGTCATGAGATAATAGTGAAATTCCAAATTTTGCATTCATGTTAAAATGTTCCTGAAACTTTGTGTACTTTACAAGGATGAGTTGAGAATTACTTACATGTTTATTTACCACATTGCAATGATATATGTTGTTCATAATCAAAATGAAGAGAAAAATGTGGTTGGGTCTCCTTTAAATTGAACGTATGTTTTTAATTGGTGGTGGGAAATGGGTAGTGATTTCCCTTTAAATGGACACTCTATGCATCACTGTATGACCCAGTAGAAGGCTCCAGCCGAAACGCGTAGGTCAGTTTTGGATGTTATGCACCTTTGCACTTTGGTAGTTTATGGCTCCATGATGTTTGGTTGCTTGTGAAATTAAATAAAGCACCTCGTCGGCAAAAGGATTTCGTTGTGCCTTCCTTCTGTTCGCCCTTGGAATGGAGTGTGGATGACAGGGTGCTTTTACAGAGGCTTCGAAAAATATATATATATCCCCATGCAAGCTGCCCCCATATTAACACCTTTGATCTATGGGTAGCAGATCCCATCAAACTCAATTAAATGTTAGTTGAATACTATGGCTAGACATTGTAATATGAAATCATGATGGTCATTGGTTCCTATTCTATCTAGTGTCATTTTCACTGCTTCCAATGCATTCTGTTGTGGTATTTTAGTTTAAAGTGCTTTAATGTCCATAGTGACCAATATTTCAATCATAGGACTGAAAGGCAAACCTACCAGCTTAGAGCTCATCTCACCTGTCTCTTTAGCATATACTAGAAGGGCACATACCAAAGGTAATTGTCAACATGTTTAGATAAAGGTTCAGTTGTTTATCCAGTGGTTGATACCGATAGTACTCAGAGAGAGATCCAACTAATCCTTGTGAGTTTGAGGGACCCCCCACTTTCAGAGTTGTCCGTGTTTGTGATCGATTAAGATATGGGAACTCTTAATTGCAAATTGTTCCTTTATTCATAGCATGCTCTGTAATAGTGAGGAGGTGAGCTTTAATTCTCTTTTCAGGATTTGGTTCTGACTGTACAATAGTAGTTCGGTATATTCAGCATAGATTGCATTTTGGTCTTCTATTTCTCAGTGTCCCAATAGTAATATGCCCCCTACCTTGTCACATGGTTTTACCGTGACTTCATGGTTATTACCTCATTAAAGGACATAGTTTGAAAATATTCATAGGCAGAAGTTAGTTCTCTGTTTGTGACTTGTGGATTTGTTGTGGATCAAACATAATACTTTGCTTAGCTTTTTGTTGGAGAGTTATGCATGCCTCCCACCATTTCACTATGTGTGAATTTTTGTTTTGTTTATACATCACAAGAGCCTACTGGGAACACGTTTTATTCGTTTTTTTTACAGAAAATGTTTTATTGAATCTTGTAGGTTAGATTATTGCTAACAGTTGCCCTACTCAATGCCTCTTACATTATCTTATCTGTAGAGTCAATAAATGCGCCATGCTTAGCCATGGAAAACTTGATAAGATAACAGAACAAACAACCTTCTGCCCCCCGTCCTCCTTACTCTTAAACAGAACTATCAATGGTTCCATCTTTCCTCACTTTACATAGATCCTTTCTAATTTTTCTCTCCAAATAATTGTGGTGCCTGAAGTTTTAGGGAATGCAATTTTACATTTCCAAGCCTACCAAATGTATTAGCACAGACCATAGTTTACGAAGTTCGACAATAGTATGGTCACAGTTTTTATATCCATTGTATTATAAATGGCAGATATTTCTTCTTCCAGTGTGCTACTGTGGCCATTCTATTAGTCTCCGTCATGTATGGTCCTGTAGAATTCTATATGGCCTGATATTGTATAAACCCTTTGTTTTCAAGTTCTTCAATTCCATTACAAACACATCTGACTTCTCATAGGACTACAATCTGCCTAATGGCAATTCTCTGTCCTCCTTGCAGCTCCAGCCAGTGTCTGCTGGTTCGTACTACGACTGGTACATCAGCTTTTGGGATAATTCCATATAAGTTATGTTCCTGTATGTTTTTGGGATGTCTGCCCATTCCTTTCTGATATTTCTCTTTCAAGTTGGTCAACCCATTTGGCATAATATTTCCATTGCCCACTCCTGCCCCTTTGGGCTATATTTTATAGAGCTTCAAGATAGCACATTGGATCCCTCAAATTCCCTTACAAACTTCTCATAGGCTCCCTTTCTGTTTCCAGGGTACAAAACCCAGTGTTGGATTTGCATGTAGTGCAGTCTGTTTTTATTACACCACAATTATGTTTATGGCTATTAAATGATTTCACCAGTTGCTGCAAGAACATATCTATCGGCATCCTGCAGCCCTGTGTCACCAAATTCTCTTCCCTATTAGTGGGTGCAACATGAGAATTATAGTTAACTGTTGTTAGGGGACATAACTGTTGTGAGTCTTAAGTCTCTAGTACTGTTCGTGTTAGCATTGCATTTATACATTTCGCATGGCAATGGACCTTCTGTAAACAAAGTAGATCGAAAGGGCTCCCTCTGCGGTTCATCATGAACCAACTCTTTTCCATCCCCCTGGCTGTCCATTTAGCTCCCATTCCAGAGTATTTGCAAACTTACTATCTTGTTATATGGGTGCCATTAATGTTTGCCCACTCTTTCCATGCCCGTATAAAATGTAGAAAGACACTTCGTTGTGTGCAGTTCAGATATGTGTAACATAGGTGTGTTCATTTTAATCTCATTGATCCTCCTTTCCCGGTATCTAAAATTTGCCCATCACCTTGAGAGATCGGGTTTGTGAGCTCTCTTGGCCAAGTGAGTGGAGTTACAGATGATATTGTGTCCTTGTTAGCTTTAGATTAATCCCACTTGAATTGGTTAAGTCAGGTAGGGCATAAGGTTATCTAGTTTGTGTGTGAGCAACATATTTGTGTTGATGTTTCTCAATGATGTTGGCCAATTTGGGGCTCATAGTTCTGGGTCTTTATTGGGATTGGGAATTAAGGCACATCTGCTTTTTGTCTATATGGTATCATCCCATGTGTAATTTAAATAAACCTGGTTCTCACCGGTCCCCAAATAAATTTCCAAAGACCTTATTAAATTGAGCTGTAAAGCAGTCTCTCGTTTTTTTTTTTTTACTTGAGTGACTTGCTGATCTTCTAGACTTACCACATTTCAGCTGGCCTTTCTAACACTGTTACACAGTCTGCCAGAAAAGTTACCAACACTACATAGTACAAGTAGTTCCTGTTCCCCTATCATAAGCCTATAATAGAAAGTGAAAAATATAATTTATGCATTCGCTATTCCTCCATCATCATGCAGCCTTCCTGACTTTTTTTTTTTTTAAACTTCTGTGTATTGGCATTTAAAAAAAAAACTTTTACAATATACAGCTTGGTACCATAGACCAACATGCTGTTTAAGAAGGACTGAAGACTTATCTTCTTTGTTACATAATTCATTTCAGTAATTCTGTAATAACATTAATTCAATATATTTGCTGTTTACAAGAGATGTACCTTTACTTTTACAAAGAGGGGGTCATCAAACAGTGCAGTACAAGTATATACGTTACGGCCCTAAAGGTAGCCAATGGTATAACAAAGGTGGGGGGAGGGGGCGGGGGGGTGGGGCTTGAGATAAAGCTGTGTAATTGATAAACAAGTGCGTGTATCAAGAGGGAGAGAGAGGACCAGATAGCTAGTCCAGATCCCCGGTTTATATGTCAATTAATCAAAAAGAGACTAGCTAAGAATGGGGTTGGTATGATATTTATATTGTAAAGATCATGGTGACTCAGTTTAGTTTTGTCAATTGGTGGTGGCACCTGTTGGGTGTCTTTAGAAAGCCCTCACCCACCAACCTAGTTGGTGGCATGCTTCATCATCGGGCCCACCCAGTGACACCTAGCGTGTCCCGGGTGTGCTACGACGCCTGATTACAGCGGAGCAGGTATGTCACTGTGTGCGGTGAAAGGTGATGAGATTGTGAGTTTAAAACGGGTTGGCGGGGGTCCCAGTACCCGGAGGGTAAAGAAGCTTTATTATCTGGGCCTCCGTCAGCGGTTAAAAATAAGGCTGTCGGACGTAAGAGGCGAGTTACGACCTCTCACGTCCTTTAGAGTGTCAACATGTTTCAGCCAGTGCCTTATCAATATGCTGGCTTTCTTCAGGACTGATAAAAAGGTGTGTGTAATTAAAACTAGTGGGTGTGTAGTGCAGGCTATGTGTCTACACGCCCTAAAGTGTATCTAACTGTGAGAGGGGGGATTCCCTTCTCAAGATCACGCTAGTTTTAAGTTGTTTTCTCATCAAGGTTATTGAAGTGGCAAGGGGTTGACCAGGATTTCTGGCCAGCGCCGGCTTTGGACCTGTTGTGCCTCCTTCGCAGAACCGGTGACCGGTTCTGCGAAGGAGGCACAACAGGTCCTGGTCAACCCCTTGCCACTTCAATAACCTTGAAGAGAAAACAACTTAAAACTAGCGTGATCTTGAGAAGGGAATCCCCCCTCTCACAGCTAGATACACTTTAGGGCGTGTAGACACATAGCCTGCACTACACACCCACTAGTTTTAATTACACACACCTTTTTATCAGTCCTGAAGAAAGCCAGCATATTGATAAGGCACTGGCTGAAACATGTTGACACTCTAAAGGACGTGAGAGGTCGTAACTCGCCTCTTACGTCCGACAGCCTTATTTTTAACCGCTGACGGAGGCCCAGATAATAAAGCTTCTTTACCCTCCGGGTACTGGGACCCCCGCCAAGCCGTTTTAAACTCACAATCTCATCACCTTTCACCGCACACACAGTGACATACCTGCTCCGCTGTAATCAGGCGTCGTAGCACACCCGGGACACGCTAGGTGTCACTGGGTGGGCCCGATGATGAAGCATGCCACCAACTAGGTTGGTGGGTGAGGGCTTTCTAAAGACACCCAACAGGTGCCACCACCAATTGACAAAACTAAACTGAGTCACCTTGATCTTTACAATATAAATATCATACCAACCCCATTCTTAGCTAGTCTCTTTTTGATTAATTGTAATTAATAAACAAGCCATACAGGCACAAGTGAATGACCCGTCTGGGCTCGCGCTATCAATCATTGGTGCAAGTGAATAAAAACACTGGTTAAGTGGGCGGGAGGGATGGGTCAGGAGCTCATCTCTGTGTAGCTCTCCTTGGGCATTAGGACAGATCACCTCTCCACTCGGACCTCATCTCCGATCCTGGTCAAAAGGCTAAGGAACCTGCACTCCTCTGTTTGCAGCACCAGGACGGGGATCTGTGGCAGGGGCTACCAGAGTTCCTCCCAGGTAAACGCTCATCCGTCTCTCCCACCTAGGCCCCAGTGTAACCTCTGCCCCCCCCTCCCTGTGAACTATCATTGGTCTCTGGGCCTCCCTTCAAATCGCACTCTGGGTGTTCCTAGGCCACCAAAACCTTGTTCCATAGGTGTTCTATGGAGCGCCATCTCACCCTTCTAGCGTCCTCCCAGACCGATGTCCGCTCCTCTTCTCTCGCTCACTGGGTCACAACAGATCTCTGGATACTAATCCTGGGTCCCACCACAGATTTCCAGATCATTGCAATGCTCCTTTAAACCAATGCGAGAGCCAAATCTACAAACCATGTGCCCACGCGTTCGGTCTTGGTAATAGCCCTAAAATACAAGTCTCTAAGGAACAGGGAAGGTAGCGCCCCAGCGTGGAGTCCAGTGTGGTAATCGCCTCTTCCAAGAAAGAACATAGGCGAGGTCAGTACCAAACCATATGAGCAAAATCGTCATCCCGGTGCCTACATCTCAGACAAGGGTGGTGTTCACTCCCGCCGACTACCTGTATTTTATGCGGTGTCATGGAAGTCATGTGAATATAGTTGACCTGGAGGTATTTTAGTCTTGTGTTTCTTGGGATTTCTTTAGGGGAGGCCAATATCTTAAATCATTCTGGGTCGTTAAGTCATGCTGCAGGATCCCTTTCCATCTTTCCCGCAGAGTACACAGAGGACCATGGAACATTGCTGAGAGGGATCAATAAAACTAGGTCAACAAATGTCTAGTGGAGCCCATGAAGACCTCTAACTGTAGAACGGCATGAGTCATGGGTTCTCCCCTCTCCCCGGCCTATAGGCCTCGGAACGCCTGAGTCAGCGCTTCATCCATAAGGAATTGTTCTGACTGCAAGTCATAGTATTCCATCAGATCTTCCAGTGGCAGTAGTTTTACCTATTGATGGCAGTCCTCGGTCGTTACCAGTCCGGCATCCATCCAGGCCAACAATTAGCCAGCAGTAAAATAGGAGAGAGGTTCACCAGGAGAGAGTCCCGCTAAAGGCATGCCTAAACATATATGAAGATTCTTGCTATTTTTATAAATTAGTGTGGATTTCCTTCCTGAGTCATATGTAATTTATTGATCACTGTGTGTATTTGCAAATGTCTTGCACTCCTCTGTGTTACGCCTAAGGCTGCTCAATCACACTACCCCCTAACAGAGCACTTTAGGATTGCTATAGCAAGCTCCTGTCTACTCATTACCCCAGGACTCTTTATATGGCATCATATTTCTAATATAACACATTAAGGGCCAGCAACCTACAGATACTTATTTTTACCCAGCTCAGTGCCACTTATATTTCTGACCTGTGAAGTATTAAAGGCCAAGTGAACCTGCTGCAGTTTGAGCATGTGAGTTTTGAGGCCAACCACTGATTTTTGTACAGGATGCATTAGTCCACTGCGCCACCAGATCTTTATCACTATCCCTTCATCTCATAAAAGATGTAGGAAAAGAATATCCAGTACTACTTCCTATTTCATGCACTAGCACCTCTACCCCAGGCTGTTGGATAGCATCTCCACCCCTATACCATGGTCCCCAACCTACATAATAGTCCCCAACCTTCACCCTTGTACTGCTACCCCTGTTTATACGTGTACCCCACTATACGCTAGTACCTCTACCCTCCTATATTCTAGTACTTCTACAATTATCACTTTCCTTGCCTCACTTCGTCACAATTATTCATGCCGCTTTTTGTCTTTACCCATTTTCTTGCGGCCCTGTGTCTTTTTGTTGAATTGCTTACATTTGTATGCAGAAAAGTATTTTTTAACTAAAATGGACTTTGCCAGCCTGGGGCTGTAATGTTTTTTTTCTTTAGTTTGTATTTTCTCTGTAACTAAGGGCCTCATTGCAATGCTGGTTGGTCGGACCACTGACCGGCATTGCAGCGGTTGGGAGACTGGCTGACGAGCATTTGATAGTCTGACCACTAAATTTCAATAGGACCGCTGGGCTGGCATTCCGAACTTGGCGGTTTCACAGTGGGGGCATGCGGCCACAAGAAAGGGCAGCCACCATGCAGCACCTTCAGCACGTCAGTGCACCATGTGCCCTGCACTACAAAGTGCCATGCACTACACGTGCATGGCACACGGTGCACAAACTGCAGTGCGAGTGTAGGGGGGAACTAAATGTGCCTATGACACATTTTAGTCAGTGTTGGGATGCCCTGGAGCCTTGTTTGGGGCCCCTCGTTCTTTCCGGCATCCTTTACAAGGTAAGATCCCCGCCATGTAAAGGTTGTTGGAAAGAAATATTGTAATCCTGACTGAGGTGCCTGCCTTGGCACCGCCGCCTTTGTGGAATGCTTTTCTGACCGTCGCACCATCAGGATCTCTGATCCTGGTGGAGGCGGTGGTGTTGCATCCAACAGTTGTGGGTAATACAGCGGTTGGACCTAGGGGCTGTAGGCGGTCAGTCCGCCAACAACATTGTAATATGAGGTCCTATGTATTGCTGCTACTTTAGCCTAGCTCAAAAAGTCTTTAGAACCTTGCATTCAGACTCCGCTTGATGCATTTCATTTTGGGAGATTTAACTGCATAGCAGTGAGGATCACAGCATTATGAAGTTTAAAAAGTACAGATTCTCCTCACGATTTGACCTGTAGATCACTGTAGTGCATTGTAGTACTGCCTATATGCTAAATGACTTGGAATATCGCTGAATCTCGAGCAGACTGACTTTACAGACACAAACTGGGGTACCATGTTATTTCATACTGACAACAGCAGCAGATCAATCTCTCTGGCTTTTGTTTTTGCAATTAAAAAAAACTAAAATATCAAAAAATTACATATACAATATCCAACAAGTATTCTAAAAATTTCAAGAATCATTTAAAATAACGATTACAGACTAAATATTGTCATTCCATAAATTTCAATTTTAGGCATACATCACTTTATTGTGAGAACAATGGAGCGGTGTACTCCCAGAATGATGTAGCATTAATAAAGAAGCTTGATCAGTGTCTTCGTAGACACAATCTTTATTTTGGCAAACCAAAGGCATAGAAAAATACATCTGCCAACACGTTTTGTTCATCGAATGAACTTCGTCAGGGCTGGAAAGAAACATAGATAATATAAATAAACACATAGGTGATCTACTAAATACAAAATGTACAAAACATTTGCTCAAAACCACCTAAGACACACGGCAAAGAGTGCTATGTACATAGGTGTGACCAGGGGCCACATCTTTGCAACAACCAATTAAAAACATTTAAAACAATATTGGCATTCCTTGTCATTACCCTAGGAGAATAGTGACATTCCTGATTGCTGACAGGGTCATCACAGAGAGGAGAGTATGTATGTATACTAAGTCAGGCATGAGTATATGTGAGGTGGGATGGGGGAAATCTCTAATGGTCCGTTGCAACAGAAAGGCATGCAGAGCTGATCTATTTTTCTATGCATTTGGATTTGTCAAAATAAAGATTGTTTCTACGAAGACACTGATCAAGCTTCTTTATTAATGCTACATCATTCTGGGAGTGCACCGCTCCATTGTTCTCATAGTTCTGTTTCCCAGTCCGGCGGGTTGCACCCTTCAACGGCGGGTGCAGGAGCTAACTGTTGACACCGATCAACAGACATACTGATCACCTACTGGGGAACAAACAGAGGCTAGTGCGGCACTTGGAGTCCGCCGTTGGTTCTTTGTTTGCATGCATCATTTTATATTGATTAACAACATAATAAGTATGCCTGAGATGCATCGGCTGGCAATTTTAGAGATGTTCATTCTATTCCGGTACTACTGGAGTGAAGTTAGGCTCTCCATCTAGAAACTAGAGTTATCTTTAATTACCAGTGACATGCCAGATTGCTTCCAGCACATTGATCATCCCATCACAATAAACTGTACATTAATGACTAAAATAACCCGTTTAATCTAGAATAAGAGCTAACTAGCTTTGTCTTGACACAGGCAGTATAACTTGTATCAAACCAAACTTAAACATTAGTAGGTCTGAGCAGAATTTTAATTTCCCTGGAGTAATCAGAGGTATTTTCATGTTACTCCCTGATGTGGAATTACTGAGAATTACACGATTACTCCTGCTTGCTTAATTCAGAGTAATTTGGGGGGAGGGTGCAGTGGAATCCTAGTGTAAGAGCACATTTAGTGAGTGTGAGCGCCCACCTGCTATTTGTGTTACTCCAGTATTGGAACTTTCATAGATTCACATGCTTGAATCACTCCCTCTTGTCGAGATGCGAGCCCCTGGTATATCAAAACAGCAATACAAAGTTGGCATAAACTAGAACAAGGCCCATTTCAGTTTTGTAACATATTCATATCTTTTTGTAAAGGAGACCAAATCTAGGCTTCAGTCAATGTGAACACCCTACCCTCTAGAACACTCCTGAGGGTACCTCGGACCTTCAGATTTTCTACTTCATGTTGTGCTAGTGAGTCTCCACTGAGCACTGCGCTGTTTCTAGACTCTTGCGATGTTTCACAAACCTTTCTGCGGAATTATTTGGCTTTTTTAATCTACATTCCTGATGTCGGACAAAGAGGTGTCTTTTTAGAGCCTGTGCCACCTGCTCTAAGAAAAGACTTCATGTTGATGACCTTCACCGAGACTGTATCTACTGCCTGTACCCGGACCACAAGGATTGTAAGGTATGTCATACCTTCTCCACCAAAACGCTGAGAAATCGTGAGGGGAGCCTTCTCATTTGGCTCCAAAAACTGAGGACCAGAAAAGTGCCTCTATCTGGTGAGGATAGTGATGAGGCCTCTTCTTCCTCGCCTTCCTGAAGGTCTGACAAGAGGGAAAGGTCTCTATCTTATTCGTCCGGTGAGCACCCTCATAAAGCCTCAAAGACCACCCATTGGTCTTACAGACATAGTCCTACAAAATCTCACGAGGTGAAAAGGAAAGGACATCTTACTGGGGGCAGAAGGGTGAAAATGTTGAGTTCTGTGCTGCCTTCAACACCACCTGAGGGCAGGCAAGCCTTCTTCTGATCCCCCTGAGGAGAAACCATCGACAAAGGCTTTACCGTCAACGAAATCATAGTCGTCGACGACATCAATGATGAAGAGACCATTGTAATTGTTGACGCGGAGCGATGCTTACCAGGCATCTACAGTCAAAGAGCAGTCATCGCCGACAACTCCTCCAGTGGCGGCATTGACGACAGATCGTCATCTAAGACTTTGCAAGCGTCACCTGTAATTTACCGCCGTCATTCTTGTTGACTATTACAACAGCAATGTCGTCGATGACTATGGCGCCGTCGGCGTCATCGACTACGACTGTGTCCAGCTTGCCTTCGACCCTGTCAACAAGGACAGTAGCTCCATCGACAACACTGTCGACCACCTCGTTGACTAGGTAAAAAATCCTGCAGAGGAATTAAGAGTTGGACAGTTAACCCCAGAAATTACATCATCTAGTAAGGTGACTCCTTTGATTCCTTCACATCTCCTAGAGGAAGAGGACTTCGATGAAGACTATGGCCCCTTCAGTTTCGCCCGCAGTCCATCGGAGTTGCATGTAAAATGCCAGGAAGATGAGTTTGAGCAGGGCTATGAGGAGGAGCACTATTGCCTCTGAAGAACTACCACCAATAGTATCAGGAGGAAATGGTTTTTACGCCATCATCGTTGCTTTTCGATTTACAGTTCATGCTTTCATACTATAGGAAAAGATTACCATCGCCCTCTGCTGATCCGGAACGTGCTTTGTTGCCTCCTAAATAATATTCAGTTCCTTCCACCCCACAATTAGGGGCAACGTTACAGTGACTGCTCCACCATCAACACTGCCTCCTGCCCAGCACCCTGTCACCTCTGATGACAACCAGGAGGAGAGGGGGCTTCCACCTCCAACCAGGGAATGGGACGACTATGTTATTCCAACTGAGTCTTCACCCTTGCCAATTCCTATAGATTCTCCACCCGAGTACATTGGTGGTTTTCATAATCTTCTTGAAAGAGCAGCCAAAAGATTCGATTTGCCAGTGCCAACTTTCCAAACAGAGTGTTTTCTTTATGACTTTATGGAACAAATCTGTTTGAGTTATTTGGTAGGTGACTCAACAGTTGCACACAGCCAGTCGCCTACAACCACAGGGGGCGGCGGCTAAAGACAATGCATTGAGTGTTGTACATGGTTTACCTTGTTAATGCCGACATCCGGAGGCTGGCAACGCACATAATCAAAGCTAGCAAGTAGGAATGGCATGTATTTTCAAAGGACAATGCCTGTCCAAAAACGAAAGTCCTCCTGAAAGGGCGAACAATAAATAGAAAAACAAACCCCACCCTCCCAACCACCCCCTAAAAGAGAAGGGAAAAACAAAGGGGGACCCATACCTAGATGTCAAAAGCTCTATAGTGACCCCAATAACCAGGCATGCCTGCTCTCAGACCCTCCCGCTCGCTCCACGAGGGCCCCCCTCATCTGTAGTTGGAGGTATTTAAATGTAGCACTTGGAGGAGTTTGGGGCAAGTAACCTCACAATGATCTTTCGATAACAATGCTATGAAAGGAGCCCAAAGTTCGGCCTACTTCTCACCCTTCTGGTTTTGGATCAGCGAGAGTCACTCCAGGGCCAGGGTCATCCAGAGCCTGTGGAGCCAAGCCGAGTAATCCGGAATCATGGCAGTATCCCAGTGCACTAATATCGCCTGCCGCGCTGCAAGGAGAGCTAACGCCATCTGCCTGCCGCGTAGGGACCTCAATGGGAAGGTGAGGGGGTGCGATAACCCCAACAGGGTGTAAGCCGGGAAGCAAGGTATCTCGGTGTCAAAAGCCTCATCAATGTCATTTAGTACCTGCCCCCAGAATTGCTCTAGCCGCAGGAAATGCCACAAAAGATGTGCAAGGGAGCCTGACAAGCCGCATCCTCGCCAGCATTCTTCAGTGTGGTTCTTGTTCCATCGATGTATCCTAGCTGAAGTAAGATACCAATAAGATGCGACCTTGTACGCGGATTCAGTCCCTGCCTTGTGATGCTCTCTGTAGTGAATGTTGTCCTACTCCTTATCCATGAGGGCCTGTCCGAGCGGAGTTGGCCACAAGAGCGATTCTCCATTTGACACTGAGTAAGGAGAACATACAGTTCTGCTATGAGATGTTTGTCATCTTTCTTATTTGCTATCCATTTCTCGAAAGCGGTAAGCTTACAAGAGACGTGGTAGGTAGGCCTTATGTCAGAGTTCTGAATAATAAAATTCATCAGTGGGAGCAAGGTCAAAGTCGCGGCGAACTCGATCAAATTGGATAATGCCGTCGAGATCAAATAAATGGCCCAAGCGCTTGCAACCAGCTTCCCTCCATCTCTGGGCAACAGCAGTCTTATTACTTGGGGTAAAGTCCAGGTTGTTCACCATTGGAATCATCGGGTAGGGGAAGGTAGTGAGGCCCTTTGAGAGTGCCACCCGGTCCCACACTCTCGTGGTAGCTACCGTAACCGGTGAAGAGTAAAGGCCCCAAGAGCGTGATCGGCGGGGGAGCCAGATTTCACGCCAAATATGTGCGCCAGCTACTGCCTGGTCCATAAAGGTTCAGTGCTTCTCTGCAAGTGTGCGGTTCCATTCCAGCACATAACTAAGGTGCGTTGCCTGCAGATATCTGTGAACTAGTGGCAGCTTCACCCCTCCATTGTCCTTAGGATGCGACAATTGTGCCACCGAAAGACGTGCTTTCTTATTGCCCCGAATTAATTTATTGAGAGCAAGCTGTAACGCTTGAAAGACTTTAGGGAGCGGGAGTTAACGGGAGGGTCTGGAAGAGGTATAGCATGCGCTGCAGAGTAGTCATCTTGACTGCGGCCATGCCCCCAAACCATGACAGATTGTGTTTGGCCCACCCATCCAGTGCCCTCTGTGCCTGCACCACTAGGGCTGTGTAGTTCAGCTCCAACGTGCGTGGGAGCGAGGGGGACAGAAGGATGCCCAAGTAGGGCACAGGGTCACTGGACCAGTGCAGGGGAAGAGACTGTTTGAGCGCCTCAACCTGAATTTGTGGTAAGGACAGGTGAAGTACCAGGGACTTGCCAAGGTTGACCTGGAAGCCAGAGATCCGGCTAAAGAACTAGAGTTCTCCAACCAGCATGGTTAGAGAGGTGTGAGGCTGCCTAAGGGACAGGATGACATCGTCAGCGTAGAGGCTTATTTTGTGGATTTTGCTTCCAAACTTTAGGCCCTGGATGCCGGGTGGTCACGGATTTTCTGCGCAGGGGGTTCATGTAAAGGGGTAAGCAGGGTGAGAGGGGACACCCGTGGGGCATGATAGATGCACTGTACCCATTTGATGAAACGGGGGCCAAATCCGAAGCTCCAAAGGACGTTGAAGAGGTAGTCCTAGCCTACTCTATCAAACGTCTACTCTGCGTCGATAGAGAATAGCACATCGCCCACCCGGGAGCGGTGAACACTGTCGATGAGGTGGAGAAGCGCTTGGTATTGTTGCCTCCTTGACGAGTGGGAATTAACCCTGCCTGGTCTGGATCAATGAGACCAGCCATTAAGGGATTCAGCCGAGATGCCAGTATGCCCGTGAAGAGTTTTGCATCGATGTTAAGCAGCGAAATCGGGCGGTACAAACTACAGAGTCCTGGGTCTTTATTAGGCTTAAGGCTTTAGGATGACAGAAATTGCTGCTTCACACATAGATTGCGTAAGCGCCCCACTGTCTCGGAAGGAATTAGAAGAGGCGGGTAAGGAGGGGAGCCAATTCATGATATAATGTTTTGTAAAACCGGGCAGGGTAGCCGTCCGGGCCGGGTGACTTATCCAGCTTCAGCCGAGAGATGACTGAGATAACCTCCTCTACGCGGATGGGGTCAGCCTCTGCTTTCGGGAGACTAGTGAAGTTGCTAGATTCCAAGTAGGCCCGTGTGTCGGGGGCGTCCTGAGAGTGTAAGCTATATCTGGGAGTCTAGGTGAATCTCCTCGCCTGAAGGCCGCTTAAGGGAGGGAAGGTTCCCTGCCACTGCCCTGGCACACAATTTCTGCACTAGCATCTTCCGCATCTGTCACTACCCAAGTAGAACTTGTGTTGGAGGCGGTGCTTTATGACTTTAAAGAACACTTTAAGAAGTTATTCTCATTGTTGGTTACATATGGGAGGAGAGCTTTAAGGTCATAAACTCCAGCCACAGTGATATCTGTTCTTCCTAGATTGGAAAAGAAATATAAAGCCTCAGAGGATAGTCCTGCCTGCCTGGTGAGACACTCAAAGCCAGACTAAGTAATCTCCCTGCCGGCTCAAAGGAAGTCCGAGACCAAGAACCTGGCTGCTCAGAGTCACAACACCTCCGCAGAAAGAGGTCAGATTCCTTGACAACACAGGCAAACGATTCTCTTTGATGTCCGTACTTGTGGTCAGGGCAGTTAATGCTTTTGCAATTTTAGATCGCTATGATCGCCAGATGTGGTGCGACCTAGCCCCCTACATTGACATAATTCCTGACAAGAGTAAATCCGATGCCAAGAAGATCGTCCTAGAGTGTGAGAGAGCTTGCTCGGAGAATATAGACTGCGCACTGGATATCTCTACAACGGCTTGTAGGACTCTGACAGGAGCTGCAGTCTTACACCGACAAGGTTGGCTCAGAGCCACATCTTTTCAGCCTGAGGTCCAGAATAAGATATTGGATCTGCCCTTTGACGGAGAGGCACTTTTGGGGATACATATCGAAGAGGCTCTCCAGGTTATAAAGAAGGACACTGAAACGGCAAAGTAGTTGGAGACGCCCCAGTACCGCAAGGCACCTTTTCGAGGGGTTCGAAGAAGAGATCAGCCCTCCTAAAGAGGTGGATGCCAAATATACAGATATCCCTTGTACTCCTCCTCTACACAAACAATTCAACAGAAATACACTCAGCAGCAATCTCAATCTACGACCTATTGAAGATCGGCACCCAGCGGGAGAACAGGGCGACGGGGGAAGGATTCCTTATGTCGCCAATGACAACTTTCAGGCTCTAGCTTGTTTCCTTCCCATGCTCAGGTGCCCATGTGGGGAAGAATCTCTTTATACATCCAGCAATGGCGAAATATAACAACGGATCAATGGGTGCTCAACATTATTCAATTTGGCCATATGTTAGAGTTTATTCAAAAACCGCCATCCACTCCACCTCGCTTACAAGCAACAAAGCGTCGACACCTCCTGTGCCTAGAAGCCAGGTTTATGCTCCAAAAAGAGTCAACAGAAACAGTTACGGCATCCCAGAGAGAGAAAGGGTGCTTCTTTTTGGTTTGGAAAGCTTTCAGAAAGTGGGGGCCTATCCTAGACTTGAGGACTCAACACCTGCCTCAAACAGTCCTTCTGCATGGTCTCCTTGCAAGACATACTACTGCTTCTAAATTCAGGAGATTTCATGGCCACTCTTGACCTACAGGACACTTATTTCCATGTTCACCTTCTTCCATCGCACAGGAAGTATCTCCACTTCACTGTAGCCAGGAGCTTCTACCAATTCACGGTCCTGCCATTCAGCCTTAGATCGGCGCCAAGGATATTTACAGTTTGAGCCCCGGTGGCTGCTCTCCTCACGCGGCAGCATCACCACGTGTTTCCTTACATTGGATTAATGGCTGATCAAAATACCGTCCATTTTGGCAGCCAGGTGTCCACAGCGGCTTGCACAGTTCTGTTTGAATGTCTAGACCTTACCTTAAACAAGAATAAATCAAGCCTACAGTCATACAAAAGCATTACCTTTCTGGAAGCTATATTGGACACAACTCTGAACAAAGCCTATCCTTCACTAGAAAGACAAACCAAACTACTATCTATGGCTCAACTCTTCCAAAGAAAAAAGTCACTTTCAGTTCGCCGTTACAAGTCTCTCCTAGGGTCAATGTCATCTTGTATCCCCCTCATTCCCTTCTGCCGCCTGAGGATGCGTCCGCTTCAGGAAAAAATAGATTTACAATGGCGTCAAGTGGTCGGTTCTTTCGAGGATATCATCAGAGTAACGCTGACTATGGTTCAAGCTATCTCCTGGTGGACCCAACAGAAGAACATTTCAAAAGGTCCGTCTTTCTGGCATCCCCAGCTCCTTAAGTAATAACGGCGTATACATCTCCAGGATGTGGAGCGTTCCTGCAAGACATTCAAATCAGTGACTGTTGACAGCAACATCATCGCCTTCTCCACATCAATTTGCTGGAACCAAGAGCAATTTATTTAGCCCTGCAAGCATTCCTACCAAGGATACGGAGCTCATAGGTTCTCATCAGTAAAGAAAATACAACTGCGATGTATTATGTCAACATACAAGGGAGCACAAGGTCTCCTCTATTGTCGCTGGAAGCTCAATGCATCTGGGAGTGGGCGATCCAGAATGGGGTTTCACTAAGAGCAGAACACCTTCCTGGGAATCTCAATGCGATAGCGGATACACTTAGCAGGCTCAAGTCTGCAAGCCAGGAATGGGAACTGCACCAGGGAACACTGGACAACATCTTTAGGCACTGGAGCAAACAAACCATAGACCTGTTCATGACTCCGAAAAAGAGGAAATGCTGGTACTTTGCAAGTTGGCATCACCATCCAGGATCGGGGGGAATGCGTTTTCGATGGCATGGTCAGGCACCTTTGCCTACTCTTTTCCTCCCATTCCCCTCCTGCCAAGGCTTCCCATAAAGACGAAGGCAGAGCCCTGCAGGATAATCCTCATAGCCCCATCTTGGCCGCACCAGTATTGGTACACAGAACTCCTTCTCTCGAAGAGGCAGACGATTCTCTTGGATCCTATCCATCGCTATTGACGATGTTCTAGGGTCAAGTACTGCATTCTGAACCCATATCGTTTTAATTAGCGGCATGGATCCTGAACATAGAGGCTTCAATCATCTGAACCTTTCCTCTGAATGTAAGGATATTATTTCTCACGCCCAGGCGCAGAGCACTAACAAAACATATCAAATTAAATGTAAACGTTTTTGTCTCTGGTGCCAGGAATCTGGCGTTCATCCTTTCTCTTCTTTGGCTGATGAGATCCTTCTTTACGTCCTTTCATTGGTGAAATCTAGCCTGGCTTATGCATCTATTAAGGCTCATCTTGCTGCTATTTCGCATTTTAGAGAACCTCTTCAGGCCCTTCTTTATGGTCAATGAGAATCATCAAACAATTCATGAAGGGACTTTTTAGGGTTTTTTTATGTAAACAAAAGGAGTATCCCCTACGTCAGGTTTTTTTGAAAAACTTACGGAGGGTGAGTTGTTTGGCAAAAAAAGGAAAAAATCAACCTTTTTGTTAGGAAACCCCTCACTCACCACCTAGTGGTGACTTGCTTCATCATCGGGGTCCACCCTGGTGACCTAGCGTCACCAGGATGTGCTTCGACACCTGTGTTACAGTGGAGCAGGTTGTGACTGTATGTGCAAAAAAAGGTGTTAAAAATTGTCCTGGTTTAACTTAAAATCAATTTTATTATAAAGTAATCAGAACAATGTTAAAAATCACTGGCGAGATACTGCTTGGTGAGTTACGGCCAAGGTATCTCTATATGTGTCTGAGTGGCTTGGTCGACATGTTTCTACCATCAGGGCAGTAGCCCGGTATTCTTCAGGACCAAAAACAGGTGGATGGGAGGTGTGTGCCCCCTAAAAGGTACACCCTACCCTGATCCCCTGTAAACCAACTGGAAAAATGACCAGTGGTAGATGTGCTCTTTAAAAATAAAAAGAGCCGTCTGGTTGCAAAAAAGGGAAAGAGACCTGTAGGGAAAAGTAAAAAAGTACTGATTTCAGTAGAATTTCTATACTTTCCTGTAACGTCGTGAAGTGTCTCTGTGATATGACTAATCATGCCAAGGGACGTGCCCTCCGAGTGATCAAGTATTGTGTTCAATTCGGGTGGTTGGCAGGGAAGTAATATCCGAGTATGCACTCTTATCAATAGGTGCTCGTGTTTGCCATGCAGTACATATTTGTTACCTTTATAAAGATACACGGGCATGCACTTCATTTCAAATGCATGCATACCTGATTTATCATTCGTCTCATTCAACCACTTATTGTCTTTTGTGCCCAGTGAATTTCTATGGGCGTCTCTAGATAGGTGTGGCAGGTTGTGGCGTGTCCTCGTATATACAATTATACTTAGTTGTGCCAAAAATTATAGATAATAACAAACAGGACACACAGACATATAACATGTAGTGGCGTGTCCTCGTATATACAATTATACTTAGTTGTGCCAAAAATTATAGATAATAACAAACAGGACACACGAACATATAACACGTAGGAGTGCGCGTAGATTCCATGGTTCGAACAGGGGGCTTACTTGTTATAAGCCTCTAGATTACTTCAACGGGCAGGGGGTAGGTTCTTCTAAACGCCAAACCAAGTTCTGAAATGGCGCGAAAGATAATAGCGGGGTGAGTAAGTCGAGCGAAGTGCTCGGTAGGAATCAAAATAATCACAGGTTTTGGGTTCCATCTCTGTTTGGAAAGACGAGGGGCATTTACTTACAGTTTGTGGGAGAAATAAACGGCCATTCACCTACTCCTATCCTCCTCTGCTCGGCTAGTGGTGCCATGCGGGAGTTCTTCCGTTAAATGAGATTACTCTTCCGGGAAAGGCGTGGTGCCGTGCGCCGGAGGGGGAGGAGTTACAGGGCGGGACCTGGTGACGCGGTAAACGCGAATGTTTGTAAACAAAACGCGTGTCGGTTGCTATACATCGCTAGAGATGGTTTTGGGATTAGGGTCACTAGATACTATTGATTAGTGGACATCAGTATATTGTTATTAATCCCAGGAGAGAAGTGCTTAGAATTATAAAGTGCATGAAAAAAGGGGTATGATTAGGACCCACTGATGGCGGGTGGAGCTAGCTGTGGGAAACCGCCTTAAATTATGCAGGTTTTAGATCGTGATGTGGACGTCATTATATATTAATCCCAAGAGACAAGTGCGTGGGATCTTAATGCACTATGGAAAGAGGATATGAATTGGCCCCATTTATAGTGCGAGACCTGGTGACGCGGTAAACGCGTATGTTGGTAAACAAAACGCGTGCCGGTTGTTATACATCGTTAGAGAAGGTTTTGGGATTAGGGTCACTAGATACTGTTGATTAGTGGACATTAGTATATTGTTATTAATCCCAGGAGAGAGGTGCTTAGAATTGTAAAGCGCATGAAAAAGGGGGTATGATTAGGACCCACTGATAGCGGGTGGAGCTAGATGTGGGAAACCACCTTTAATTTATGCAGGTTTTAGATCGTGATGTGGGCGTCATTATATATTAATCCCAAGAGACAAGTGCGTGGGATCATAATGCACTTTGGAAAGAAGGTATGACTTGGCCCCACTTATAGTGGGTGAAGCTAGAAGTAGGAACACAACTGCAGTTGTGCAGGTTCTCATCGTGTGATGCAGGAACAGAGTTCATGGGTCATTTGAGCACATTGGCCCATGGAATGTTATCATTGAGTCCAACTTTATGCGTGGAAAGTCTATAAATCCACCTCTGCTCTTTCTCATAGAGGCGTGACTGTATGTTGGGACCCTGCTGTATTTGCTCAATAACAGTCCACCTCATGTCGTTTGGGGTATGCCCCATTGCCAGAAAATGGTCCGTGAGTCTTGTGTTGTTTTTCTTGCATCTGATTGTGCTACGATGTTCAGATATCCGTTGCTTCACTTTGCGGGTGGTCATTCCAATGTATGGTATATCACAGGAACATTTGATCAAGTATACAACATTTTGGCTATTGCAGTTTGTGTGTGCCCTCTGTTCCCAAGTTTTGCCTTCCTCAAGGTTCAATGTTTTAGTGTTGGTAGTCAAATGGCAGACACTGCAATCCCCACATCTTGAATGTCCTGTGACACGGGGGAGCCCCCATATTTCCGTGATTGTGGGGTTAGTAATGGTCAAGGTGGGTTTAGGTCTAGTGTTCACCAGAGTGTCTTTTAGACTGCGTGCCTTTTTGTAAGAAAACAGAGGTTTTTCCCATTTGTAGTTTCCTGTATGGAGTATGGACCAGTGTTTCTTTATACTTTTGCTCACCTGATTGGATATAGCATTGTATGTCGTGACACATGCTAGTGGAACCTCATCCTCGTTTTTGGTTGTGTCTTCCAATAGAGCTTGTCGAGGCTGGTTACGAGCTCTTTTCTGGCATTTGTTAGTAATTTTCTTGGGATAGCCACGTGAGGAAAGTTTTTGTGTTAGGTCATCTGCCTGGCTCTTGTAATCGGACAATTTACTGCAATTCCTTCTGAGGCGGAGATACTGTCCATAGGGAAGGTTTTCCCGTAGGGGGCGAGGATGGAAACTCTCGTATCTAAGCAAGTTGTTCTTTGCCGTTGGTTTGAAATGTGTTTTAGTTATTAGATTCTCATTTTCCCTTTGTATTTCGATGTCCAAGAAGACCATCTTGTTTCTGTCTATGCAGTGGGTGAACCGTAGATTCCTGTCACGGGTGTTCAGCCAAGTTATGAATTCCATAAGAGTTTCTTCTGAGCCTTGCCATATGGAGAAGACGTCATCTATGTATCGTCGCCAAAATTTTATGTGGCTGCCAAATGGGTTATCCTCTGCCAGGATGTATTTCAGTTCGAAGTCATATACGTAGAGCCCCGCCACACTAGGGGCAAAAACACTGCCCATAGATGTACCCCCTACTTGTAGGTACAGGGTGCCCTCATATTCAAAGTAGTTCCTTTTAAGGGCCAGGGTGGCACATTGCAAGACGAACTGTTTTGGTGTGTGGTAGTTCCAGGTGGTGTTTTCCAGGGTTCTTTCCAACACATTGATGGTGGCGTCTTGTGGGATGTTCGTATAAAGGCTTTCGATGTCAAAGCTGAGGAGAATGTAGTCTTGTTCCATTTTGATGTCCTCCAAAATTCTCAATAAGCTTTTGGTGTCACGTAAGTACGTGGATGTTCCCTGTACAACAGGTTTCAGGAAGAAGTCACTGAATCTTGATAATGGTTCAAGAAGTGAGCCGATGCCTGACACAATGGGTCTGCCTGGTGGGGGGATCTTGCCCTTGTGCATTTTAGGCACCACATAGAAGTAAGGAATCTTATTGTCGGTTTTGCTCAGATAATCTGCTTCTTGTTTTGAGATGTTACCTCGGGCTTCAGCTGTTTCCACCATGTTGGTGATTTCAATTCTCAGATCTTCAGTAGGATCTCTGGGCAGTATTTTATAGTTTTTTGTGTCGCCTAGTAGGCGTCTGCATTCTGCATCGTAGTCAACCCTATTCATCACTACAAGTCCTCCGCCTTTATCTGCCGGTTTTATGATTATGGTTTCATCATTTTTCAGGTCAGATATGGCTTTATTTTCAGCTCTGGTGTTGTTATGGAATTGGCCTTTTGCTTCCAATTTTTCCACATCATTGAATACTGCCTGTTCAAAAGTGATAATCTCGACTGGAACCGAGTGTGGTGGAGGTATGAAGGTTGACCGTAACCTGAGACCTGTTTCATTGGGGGTGTCTGTTGGGTCGTCACTTGTGTTATCATTGGTAGGGTTCTTTTCGAAGAAGGCTTTTAATTTGAGTTTGCGGAAAAAGGAAGCTAACTCGCAATGTAACTTGAACTTATCTAGGGATGCAGTAGGTACAAACCCTAGTCCCTTATTAAGCACATTTGATTCTGTGATGGTTAGTGTGCGTGATGATAAGTTCGTGACTAGCTCCTCGCATTGCTGGGGCCGGCCTTGTTCGCTCCTGATTTGCTCCTGGTGATGCTGCCCGTGTTGTCCTCTTCCTCCCAGTGGACGTTGTTCCCCCTTCTGTTGCGTCCCCTTCCGCGCCTGCCTCTGTTGTGAAAAGGAGGACGGAATTGGTTCTGTGGAAAGGGGAATTGCTGGAAGGGTGGTTGCCATCCATACATTTGGAAATGTGGTGGTATTTGGTATGGGTTTGGTGGTGGTTGTTGGTAGGGGTTCTGGAGGGGATGGTTGTATTGGGGCCATTGGTTGTTCCCTCTGTGTCCACCTCTCTGTCCCCTTCTCGGGGTCCCATTACTGGATCCAGTGCTGCTATTTGAGCTGGAGGTGTTACTCGCGGTGTCAGAGTCTTGGTCTTGTGGGCCCGATATTTTATAGTCCGGGTCTGAATAAGGGTAGACCTTCACAAATGAAAATTTTTTCAGATCTTTTTGGAATTTCAATGTTTTTTGTTGTAGTAGGTTGTCTTTGTATTCATTAACTTCCTTATTTAAGTCATCCAATTTTTGCTTGTAGCCTTTGATGCTGGCTTTTATTTGAGTTTCTGTTACTTGAATCTCTATCTGGATTTTCTCAGACAGACGTATGGCAGTTTTTAGGATCAATATAATCCAGTCATGCGTGCAGTGCCACGCAATTAGGGCCCAGTCTTTTCTAAATTCTGGATCATCCAAAAAGATGCGTGGTGCGTTGGTAACCAACAGGCCCTTAGGAGCTATATTATTGGTAACATACTCTTTCATGATTGTACCATGTAGTATGGTTCTGATCCGGTTCCGCTTCATTTCTGTCAGTTTTTCCCATTCAGATGTTTGAGAGATGGTGTTGCTGATGTTGGCGTCTGCAAAAACATTTAAGTCACTCATGATCGAGTCTATTTCTTCCGTGGAATAAGTTAAGCCTGTGTTCTCTGCCATGTTGTCCGTGTACGCACTCCGTTATGCCAATGTCAGTGTGTTTGACTCTCACAGCTGTGCGCTGCCAAGAATTTGAAATCAAACGAGAGAGCAAGGGATATTGTCACTCGGAAGTGAAAAGAGATACCTCCTATTCCCCTGATAGGAATATTTATGTAAACAAAAGAAGGAGTATCCCCTACGTCAGGTTTTTTTGAAAAACTTACGGAGGGTGAGTTGTTTGGCAAAAAAAGGAAAAAATCAACCTTTTTGTTAGGAAACCCCTCACTCACCACCTAGTGGTGACTTGCTTCATCATCGGGGTCCACCCTGGTGACCTAGCGTCACCAGGATGTGCTTCGACACCTGTGTTACAGTGGAGCAGGTTGTGACTGTATGTGCAAAAAAAGGTGTTAAAAATTGTCCTGGTTTAACTTAAAATCAATTTTATTATAAAGTAATCAGAACAATGTTAAAAATCACTGGCGAGATACTGCTTGGTGAGTTACGGCCAAGGTATCTCTATATGTGTCTGAGTGGCTTGGTTGACATGTTTCTACCATCAGGGCAGTAGCCCGGTATTCTTCAGGACCAAAAACAGGTGGATGGGAGGTGTGTGCCCCCTAAAAGGTACACCCTACCCTGATCCCCTGTAAACCAACTGGAAAAATGACCAGTGGTAGATGTGCTCTTTAAAAATAAAAAGAGCCGTCTGGTTGCAAAAAAGGGAAAGAGACCTGTAGGGAAAAGTAAAAAAGTACTGATTTCAGTAGAATTTCTATACTTTCCTGTAACGTCGTGAAGTGTCTCTGTGATATGACTAATCATGCCAAGGGACGTGCCCTCCGAGTGATCAAGTATTGTTCAATTCGGGTGGTTGGCAGGGAAGTATTATCCGAGTATGCACTCTTATCAATAGGTGCTCGTGTTTGCCATGCAGTACATATTTGTTACCTTTATAAAGATACACGGGCATGCACTTCATTTCAAATGCATGCATACCTGATTTATCATTCGTCTCATTCAACCACTTATTGTCTTTTGTGCCCAGTGAATTTCTATGGGCGTCTCTAGATAGGTGTGGCAGGTTGTGGCGTGTCCTCGTATATACAATTATACTTAGTTGTGCCAAAAATTATAGATAATAACAAACAGGACACACAGACATATAACATGTTCTGTGTGTCCTGTTTGTTATTATCTATAATTTTTGGCACAACTAAGTATAATTGTATATACGAGGACATCTAGAGACGCCCATAGAAATTCACTGGGCACAAAAGACAATAAGTGGTTGAATGAGACGAATGATAAATCAGGTATGCATGCATTTGAAATGAAGTGCATGCCCGTGTATCTTTATAAAGGTAACAAATATGTACTGCATGGCAAACACGAGCACCTATTGATAAGAGTGCATACTCGGATAATACTTCCCTGCCAACCACCCGAATTGAACACAATACTTGATCACTCGGAGGGCACGTCCCTTGGCATGATTAGTCATATCACAGAGACACTTCACGACGTTACAGGAAAGTATAGAAATTCTACTGAAATCAGTACTTTTTTACTTTTCCCTACAGGTCTCTTTCCCTTTTTTGCAACCAGACGGCTCTTTTTATTTTTAAAGAGCACATCTACCACTGGTCATTTTTCCAGTTGGTTTACAGGGGATCAGGGTAGGGTGTACCTTTTAGGGGGCACACACCTCCCATCCACCTGTTTTTGGTCCTGAAGAATACCGGGCTACTGCCCTGATGGTAGAAACATGTCGACCAAGCCACTCAGACACATATAGAGATACCTTGGCCGTAACTCACCAAGCAGTATCTCGCCAGTGATTTTTAACATTGTTCTGATTACTTTATAATAAAATTGTTTTTAAGTTAAACCAGGACAATTTTTAACACCTTTTTTTGCACATACAGTCACAACCTGCTCCACTGTAACACAGGTGTCGAAGCACATCCTGGTGACGCTAGGTCACCAGGGTGGACCCCGATGATGAAGCAAGTCACCACTAGGTGGTGAGTGAGGGGTTTCCTAACAAAAAGGTTGATTTTTTCCTTTTTTTGCCAAACAACTCACCCTCCGTAAGTTTTTCAAAAAAACCTGACGTAGGGGATACTCCTTCTTTTGTTTACATAAATATTCCTATCAGGGGAATAGGAGGTATCTCTTTTCACTTCCGAGTGACAATATCCCTTGCTCTCTCGTTTGATTTCAAACTTTTTAGGGTTTCACACCTGTCAAGCCTCCCCCACCACTCTTGCACCTTAATGTGGTCCTGTCTCAACTCATGGAGCATCCCTTTGACCCGTTCGATAAGGCAGAGATCAAATTCCTGTCATGGAAAGTGGCTCTAAATCTGGCTTTGACATCTGCTAGAAGAGATGGTGAAATGCATGCTCTCACCATCCAGGAGCATTTTCTTCAATTCAGGGGTGACAAAGAAATATTATGACGACCCCAAGTTCCTCCCTATAGTTCCATCGGACTGTCATTTAAGTTAACCATTGCTCCTAAAAACTTTTTCCCCTGCAACCTACAACACCAGCAGAGAGAGCTCTTCATTATCTATGTATTCAGCGCTGTCTAAAATTTTATCTTAAGAGGGCGAAAACCTTCCGAAAATCAGCCCAACTCTTTGTGGCATATTGTGTCCCTCGTAAGTGCCGTGCTCTCTACAAATGAGGCATGGCATGTTGGATTTCTCATACAGTCCAGTACTGTCACCAGGCCGCAGGAAAACCCCTCCAAGGGAGGGCCCGTGCACATTCTACTAGAGCAGTCTCTACCTCGCCCGCCTTGTGTGCCGGTGTACCAAACCAGGAGATCTGCAGGGCAGCCATCTGGAAGAGTATCCACTCCTTTCCCAGGCGCTATTACTTCAACTCCTCGGTTCGCAGTGACACTTCTGTGGGCCAGGCAGTACTGAGGAACCTGTTTCAGTGATGGCGAGCTTTCTTTTCCATCCCTTTTTTCTTTACTTTCTTAAAACCTTGCACATTCTTGATTATTTTCTAACTCTGTTCTTTCCTTTGTCATCAGCACTCTATGGGTATATTAACATAGTTTTATATACAGTTATATAGGTATATATTTGGGTGTGTATGTATGTGTGAATATATATATATATATATATATATATAGATATATAGCTATATAGATATATATATATATAGATATATCTATAGTTACAGGTAAGTACCTTATCTTCTTCTGCTGCATTTAGCACTGAAAATAGCTCTAAATGCTGATAGTCAGTTGGGGGAAAATCCTAACCAAATATAACATATAACATTTGTTGAGCGCCAGCGGCTGTTCACTCTTATTTGTATTCTGTTGTATTTAGTGCTATTTCTTAGTGCAAAATGGTTCCTCGCATCCACTTTGGGAGCAAGGGGGCATTTGTGCACCAAGAAAATGGAGGTAAGCGCATAATTACTCTTCTCCCATAATTCAAATATGATCTTGTGGGGTTCTTAGTTTCACATGATTACGCTACACAAAATTAAACCCATCCCTGCTTATTAGCATTTCCTAAGCTATGAAGTTTTGTAGTTTCCTGTGTACAACATACACTACCAATAAGCGAAAGAGTTGCAATTAAGCATAATTTGCTCAGATAGTTTTGAGTAACCATCATATACCAGGAATATTGGTAGCTCAGTTTCTGAGTGTTAAATTGAATCTTGCTGCTTTTCCAGTTTTATCTCTGAGGGCCATTCTATTCTAGATTCTATATGAAGTACATTTTTGTAAATGTTATTTTGTTAAATGCCACTTGCACTGCATTCGAATAGTTGTGTCCTTTTTTGTGACTTACAAGGCTTGTAAGTTTATGCCTGCTAGGATGCATCAGATTTTCAACAAAATGGTCTCTGACTTCATAGTTGTTTCACCCAATACAATCAATAAGTATTTAATACAGGGTCACCAGCGAGCCCGGTAGCAAGATGGCTGCCGCTTAGTAATTCTATGCCTTCATTTATCCGTAGTGTCTAAGTTTTTTGGTGTCTAAACCTCCTTCAGGTACAGCAATTGGGCTCAGGCGGCGGCAGAAAACTTAATTTCCATGATTGCTCTCTCTTGCCTGGGACTAGGCGCTGGCCTGCTTGCTGTGCCGGGGCCGGCCCCACACCTGGTATGGCCTAGCTTGCCAGCGCTCTTTGTGGTGGCAAGGGCGTCGTCATGATGCATCTCATTTGCTGCCACCCTCCTGGGTGGCACCTGGGGAACAGCGGCGGCTCCCCGGCGAAGTTTTTCGGGCTAGGCCTGGGTGTAGCCGGGCCATGTCAAGTGACCTGCGGTTGTGTCCATGTAGTGACTGAGGTAAGCAGGCTGCTGGGGTGTGATCTGGATTACTGGTCTGTCGTACCCTGCCCCCTGAGGCGCTAGTGGCCCGTGCCACACATTTCCAGTCGTGGCCCAGGTGGTTGCTTACTCTCTGGGGCGGGTGTGCATTCAGAGAGGCCTGGGGCCCACTCCTTGTGCAGTGGAGGACTGCAATTGAAGACAGTAGGTGTCCCCGCACCCACCATATCCACCTGAAGGCGGGTCTGCTTGTGGCACTCTGCCCCCTTCCCCCCAATGCTGGGTGATCAGTGTGAGGTGGGACCTGGGGAAACTGTGTGCGGGCAGGACTCGACGAGGGAAACTGCATCTGGACCTGCTGCTTATCCAGTGCTGCTACTCCATGCAAGAGCTGCTCTTCTATGGATCTTCGTGACTGCTAGAAGGCACCTGCTTGCTGATTGAGCTTTGGCCCTGTACCGTCTGCTACTTACTGGACCGTTGTCTGCTCGTGCTCCCCGGCCTCTTGATGCTTGTATGCAGGGGTTAGGTGGGACTTTGCGGTTCAGTACGCATCACGGATCTTCAACATATGCAAACAGAATTCCAATCAATCAAAAGTGACCTTTGATTGCAAAAGTATGTGGTAGGCCTTGACCAGTGCTTTCCCACCCCTGCTGATCCAGTCTCTGTAGAGGGTGTGCAAGACCTCGACATCAAGGAGATCTTTGTTGATTTTTAAAACAGCTTGTGCACCATTGATGACAAAATTAATTTGCTCACTAGTAGAATTGTCTTGATCAAAGAATTGGTTGACTAACATGGCGATTGACTGAACCACCTGGAAACTCGCACTTCTGATATGTAAGATTCCTATGCTACCTCTAGCTAACGGCTGCTCCAAATAGAGGTGGTGTTGGAGGCTGTCAAACTGAACAGTAAGGACCTTGAAGTGCATACCCAGCGCAATACCCTTCGGCTTTTGGGTAACCATGACTCAATGTATATCGACAAAAGTGAACCCATTTGTTGAATGAATGCTTTGCTCCATGTTTAGCGACGCACTAGCCCTGGTTTTCTTCATCGAATGCTCAGATTGAGCACTGAGCCTGCATCCTCCTCCTTGTGGCCCGTCTTTTCAATTCTAGAGAAAGGGCATCATTTTGTTCTTGGCCGGATAATGTCAAACTGTCCATCAACAGGGAAATGCTATATTCTTCTACCCTGATTTATTTTTTGCAGTACAGGCTGCTTGCCGGGAATTCTTGCCCATGAAACGTCTCCTTCAGAAATCTGTGGTCGCCTACTCTCTTCTTTACCCTCCCAAGCTGAAATCCGAATTGATGGCAGGCAGCACTACTTAACAAGACCTGAGACTGTCATGAAGTTCTCCCTGAGGTTGACACCTGCTAGGCTGCTTGCTCCCCTTGATCCTGGAACTGCTGCAGAAGGCTGACTCAGTGACAGTGATTAACCAATATTCTGTTGTTGCACCTTTGGTTTCTCTTGCAGCGGATGAGAGGAGCCCCCCTCTGCTTGGGATACGTATGACGCCTTGCTCTGATTTCAGTAAACTCCTTACTGCGGTGGCCTGTGCTGTTGATATCTTCCACCATACACTAATATCTTCCTGTACCGACCCCTAAGGGTTGGGGTGGCAGGAGGATGGATCTTACAGCTAGTTGTAAAGGTTGAAGTAGGTGTGGGTGGGCTCTGTGTTGTAGTTTTCTTGTTCTACCCTACATGCCTTGCGCTTCGCACTGGAGACTACTCTTTAGTTACAGCCATACATAAATGTCCAGTGACCTTTGCATCAGCGTACAATCATTGTCATTCCCTATTAAATGCTTAACGTGGAATGTCAGCAGTTTCAATGATAGTCATGAGGCACGCTTGGTGCACACTACCTTCACAAGCATCATATATTCCTGCTTCCTCCAAGACCTCCACTTAACTCCGGCAGCTGCTGTCCACCTTCTGGCATGGTGTATCACAGAAACACTTACTTCCCTATACCTTATTATGCTAGAGGCACTGCTATCCTCCTAAGCAGGGGGTTGCGCTTGCGCACTCTCCCATCCATCTGCAAGAAAGACTGCAGGTTTGTTGTTATACATGGTGAGCTCCACAAGTGTCTGGTGACCTTGGCCTCGGTCATTGGTACCACCTCTGCCCAGTTTGCAGTGACTAGTGGCACTAGACATGGCTGCCCACTGTCTCCCATCCTGTTTGCGATAGCGATGGAGCCCCTGGCTAATCGTCTGCCTCAGCATCATGCTGACAGGGGCTTCCGTTTCACTGTGTGGGGGATATTGATGTCTATTTATGCAGATGCTATTACCTTGTAAGCCCGCAGTCTCCGGGACAATCTTACTTCCATTATTCTGGAAGTCATGTGGTTCAGGGGACACTCCAGCATCCTCATTAATTGGTCATAGTCCCTCATACTCCTCATAAGAAGCCACAGAGCAATGTGAGTCTGAATTCCCTTTCCAGTGGGCGACGCAGCCACTGAGATACTTGGAAATATGGCTCAATAGTGATGTTGATGAGTAGTGGAAGGCAAATTATGAGCGGGCTATGACCTGGCTTGAGGAGCGTGTATCATATCTGGTCCAGACTGCCATGGTCCATGGCCGATAGGATCGCCATCCTCAAAATGGTGGTGCTTCCCAAATTTCTTTACTTCATCATCAATATACAGATTCCGCTTAGCGAACTCTTCTTGAAGCGACTTTTCTCCTATATAGTGGCCCTGACTTGGACGGGTAAGCAGCCGCGTGTGGCATGGAAGACTATAACACTGCTGTTCCAGCAGCGACGTCTCAAAGCTACTTTTATTGCACGCAATCCCTATTTATACGTTTCTGGTTGCACCCTACTCTATTACTGCCATTCTCAGCTGATCAAACGGCTCCATACCCCGTGGTCTTCTCCCCGCTGTCAGACCATCTTTCCATACTGAGATAGACACTGTGGCATGCGCTAGATGTGCATGGCAGGGGCTGAGAAAGCACGCTGGTCTCACGTGTGTATTCTCCCAATGTCATGTTTGCTAAGCACCCCTTGCTGCCTTAAATGGATGGCCGATGAGGGTATATGTCGGAACACTCTCCTCCTGGGGCTCCATACGTTTGCGACCTCTACCCAGCTGAGCACTTCCTTCCACCACATAGCTTGAAGACACATTCTCCGCACACTGCCCTTGACCTTTGTATCATCAGCTTTGTGCTGCATGCCTCGCCCTGTACAAACACTTTCCTCCCCCCCGCCTCACTCCTTAGAAAACCTGATAACTAATCCTTTCCCCAGAATTCTCATAACTCGTTTGATGCAGGATAAGGCACTTGTAAAGGCTCCTGGGTCCCAGACTGCCTGAGGGATGGACACTACTCTCCCTATTACGGAGACTTATGGCGCTTCTGTTGCTCTCAGTTCAGCGCTCGCTCTCTGAACTATAGACTCCGCCTTATCCACTTTAAATTCCTGAACAGACTAGATCGTACTCCTACCCTACGATACCCCATGGGGCTTGTGGATGTCACTCGCTGTTTGAGATGTGCTGCTCTGATGGCCACTTTTCTTCATCAGGCTTTGGACTCCCCCAGAGTGGCTTGTTTCGAGGCTGGGGTCTATTGAGAGGTGGCCGAAATCCCTGAACTTCTCCCTCAGTGGGTGCCATATATTACCCCGCTGGGATACATGAAGGAAGTTCCCTCAGAAGTGAAACTGCTCAAATTGCTGTTAATCCTGGCCAAACTGAGGGTGGTAATTCATTGGGGGTCTGCGCACCGCGGCCCACATTAGTCTGGCTGCGAGATGGCACATATTGTCTAACTATTGGGACCTCATGCCAGTACAGTCTCAACCCAAGGACATCTGGGTCCTATTGGCTGTGCATTTGCAACCATGGGGTGCTAATGGGGTCCTGGAGCACACAAATGGCATGATGACCCTGGACAACACACCCAGATTGTGAGTGCTGCCTGCTAGGCTGTCATCTGGATTGGAGAATACCTCTTCCTGTTGGACTCGCAACTCCGACTCTGATGCTTGCTGCTTTGGATGTGGCATTTGACATTATTCCTCTTTGTACTTACTCATTAACTCATTTCTTCATTGCTGCACTGAGAGGCAATTACACCTGCAAGACATGTACTTTCCCCTCCCCTTTTTCCATGTACTTTATTTTTTTGTTGTTTAAATGCTAATAAAAAGAACATCAACAAAAAATGCCATCTAATACGCTATATTTTTTTATTGACGAAAAGAAGCATGGGGACGATTCCCTGGTAAATTTCAAGACCGTGCTGTTGCGGATCTTTAGAACTTAATGGTTTTCATTTAAAAAAACTAAAAACTTTTTATTCATGACTGAAAAAAGAAGCACAACCGTATCTCAAGGTCACATTTACATTACAATTATTATTTTCATTTTCTTCCCCAATAATACTTATGGCAACTTCTGACCCTGAATTCTGTCCACCTCAATCCTCATACAGGACAGGCAAGGACAATAGGTACAATTAACCGAGGCCCGTTATAAACTCCATCTGTACAAAAAGGGTCATCAGTATAAACAGCATTGTCGTCAAGAAATATAAACATTCCCCTCCCAACATTTCCCACCCCGGTCCCCTTCCCCCTCCTGGTCGCTATTAGTATCCGACAAGGAATTTCCTCCTAACATACAATACAAATTGTTAATCTGCCGCCTAGGGGTTGCCAAATAGTATGCACTCCTCCCTATACACCAGGGTCTACCGTAAGTAAGCCCTACTACACTGGCTAATTATTGCGATCCCGCTTCCTGTGAGGGTATCAAATCTAGCCCCTCTTAACTCCAGCAGCATGGCCTCCCATTCCATGGCTATGGGATGCTTTCGCTGACCTCTCTCCTCTTCCCTCCTCAGAGCTGCACGCCCGGCCCCACTGCACTAGATCCATTTGCCATGGTATTAACCTAGGAGGCCAGGGGGATTTCTATCTCATTGTCAGTACCCTAACTGCCAAAAGAAGGGCCAGATCCAGGAATTTCAGTTTAGCTTTGTGTTTTGGTTCGTTTACGAAGCCCTATCAGGCAACTTAGAACCTCCACCTGCACCAGTAAGTGTGTGACTGTATGGAGCACTTGGCATATCTCTGCCCAATAGCCTAGTAGTCGTGGGCAGGCCCACAACATGTTGATGAAACCCGCGTCATCTCCCTTACAGCGAGGACAACTATGTGGGGAATCCGGGAACATGCGATGTAACCTCTTAGGAGTTAGATATGCCCTATGGAGCACCATTGCCTGTATGAATTTAAATTTAACATTGCGTGACACCCGTTTGGGGTGTTCTAGTATAGTCTGCCATGCCTTGTCTGTCAGTTCTGAATCTGTATCCTGTGCTCAGGTCGCCCTAAGGGTAGCGAGCGAGATTGCTGCGTGCTCTCTAACTCCCGTATAAAGCCATCGTACCAGGTGTCCCCCAGCTCCCATGTGATACAATAAATGAACCAGTTCATGTTGCATAGGTTTGAGCCGTTGTGGTGCCCAAGTATTCCGAATGTAATGTGTCACTGTAGCATGCAATAGATATAATCTAGGAGGGGCACCTGTGGCTTGCACAAAGGATTCGTGATTTAACAGGGACTCATCCCAGAAAAAGGTCCCCACCTCCTCTATCCCATTCTCCATCCAGTGACGCAGTGTATGTCGTGTAAGCCTACCTTGCTGTGTCGGAATGCCCAACAAGGGAATACTCGCCGCATACGGTGTCGCTGAAGAAGTATATGACAAAGCCTTCCTCTAACACAACAGGGCTGTGCGCAAAAGAGGGTGGCAATCCCAGGAAGTAGACTCTTCGGTAGTAACAAGGAGTGGAGTTCCCCGCGGTCTAGACGATCTGTCGTATAATCGATCTCATGTAGGTTTCTGCCCGCAACCCAATAGGCAAGCCATTGAAGTTGACTGGCATAATAATATCCTCAAAAGTCTGGGACCTCCAGTCCCCCCGACCTAGTCCCTAATTGAAGTTTACAGAGGCTAATACGCCTTCGACAGTACCCCAAATAAGGCTAATCAAGAGTGTTCAATGTGTTAAAGATGTGTTGAGGAAGATTCACCGGCAAATTCACAAAGTAATACAACAGGCGGGGGAGCATGACCATTTTAGAGATCGCAATTCTGCCCATGACAGACAGGGGTAGTGAAGTCCAGAATCCTACACTACTGCGGAGCCGCGTGATAGCTCGTCTAATATTACCATCTATTTGATCCTCCGGCGTCCTATACACCTGTATCCCCAGATATTTAAATGTTGTCTGCGCCACCAGAATCAGATGCCCGGAAACGTACCAGGGAAGGATGCGGTTCCTCTCTAAAAAAGAAACCATTCGACTTTTCTGGGTTAATAGCCAATCTAGACACCACCTCAAACCGACAAAAGATGTCATAAAGTGGGGCATGATCTGCTCCAAGTCGCGTAGGTACAGTAAGATGTCGTCTGCGTAAACAGATATCAAGTGATGCTCCCCCCCAACCGGGATGCCTGCTCGTGCCATGTGAGTACGGAGGACTAAAGCCTGGGCAACCCTGTCGAGTCCCTCTGTGCACTGTGTAACAATCCGAAATATGTCGGCCCGTGCGTGCCCTAGCCGTAGGGTTAGTGTACAGTAACCATTTCCATTTCAGCACGGAATCTGGAAAGCCAAAACGTTTCAAGGATTAAAACTGGAATGTCCACGACAGGGAATCAAACGCTTGTTTCAAGTCCAGCGCTATGCAGCCCACCGGAGGGAAGTCCCGAGACGTTGCCGCCATCATCGCATGAAGCCTAAGCGTGTTCAGCGATGTACTACGCCCTGGGAGAAACCCGCATTGATCCTGGTGTATAAGAGTGGGAAGGTGGGACTGTATGCTTAAGGCTATGGCCTTACTAAGAATCTTATATTCTGTAGCTAGCATGGAAAGAGGTCTATAATTCGCCATCTCTAGTGTATCCCTGCCGGGCTTGGGTATCGATGTAACTAGGGCTTGCATCGTCGATGCATGTAAATGACCTTCCTCAAACGCCACTGTGTACACTTTCTCAAGAACCGGCACTAAGGTGTCCAAATAAGTTGAGTAGAACTCCACTGGGAGCCCATCCTTACCAGGCGTTTTGTTGCAGTTGAGGGTCTTGATTGCAGCACGAATCTCATGCTGCGTGATAGGGCCATCTATTGCCTTCTGTGTGGCAGCCGTCAGAACCGGAAAGGGAAGGTCGCTCAGGAACTCGGTCACCTGTACCGGGTCCTCCAAGCCAGAGGGTGCATATAGAGCCTTCAGATGATCGAAGAACGCCCCATTAATTTCGAGTTGTGTGCGGACCAGAGTACCTGCTGGGTTGTGTATCTGGGTTATGATCGACGGATCAGGTTGATCCCGGGCCAGTACTGTACCAGACCTGTCAGCATCAGTATGCTGGCGACGCAGGTATTCCTTGTAGTCCATGGTGCGCAGTGTTTCCAACACCTCCGCATGTTCAATGTGTCCTACTTGCAACTCCGCCTTTTTTCCCGGATCCATACCCGCCTCCCGTTCTAGCACCTTCAGGCGGTCCTCCACCTCACAAAGTTTTTTGTGAATTTCCTGCCTGGCCCCCACCAACTGTCCTAACTCCGCACCCCTAATCACTATCTTCATGGCGTCCCACACTACCAGATTAGAGGAAGCAGAATCCCAGTTTTCGCTAAAAAAAGTCAGTGAGGGTAGCAGACAAAGACGTCCGGAAGGGGCCATCCTCCAGAAGTAGTGGATTAAGTCTCCAGGTGGGTACCAGAGCCGGTACTCTGCCCCAGAGAAAAGTGAGTGTCAAGGGTCTATGATCGGAAAATGTTCTAGCCAGGTATTCGGAGTTCTCCACTTTCGTAACTATTGATCTTCAGCACAAAAACCGGTCAATTCTAGTGTGTAAGTTGTGTAAAGGGGAATAATAAGAGTACTCCTTATGTGTAGGATACAATCCACGCCATGCATCTTCTAACCTCCAACCCCCCGCCCAGGCCGTGAACAGGTGAGCCAGCTTAGATGCTCCAGCCGCTTGAAGCGGGGGGTGCGATCTGTCTAGGTCAAAATTCAATACCGCGTTCCAGTCCCCGGCTAGTATCCAAGGGATGCCCACCCAGTCCGATAATGCCATTCCCACTTTTTGTTGAAATCTATCCTGGTCATAATTCAGGGCATATATACTACCTAACACTACCAATGTCCCATCCAAGGTACCCTTCACCATAATGTAACGACCCTGATCAACTACCCTCCTCTCAATTTCCACTAAATGGTGTCCCATGTCGGATCCAAATGGTAGCCCCCCTAGGGAAAGCTGAGTATGTCGTGGAATAGATAGTAACCCTCCACTTCTTCCTCAATTTCTGAGCTTCTGCTTCCGTGAGGTGGGACTCCTGAAGGAATGCAATCTGCGTGTGGTGTCTTAGAAGAAACTAGTGGATTCTATGGCGTTTCTGTATTGCCCCAAGTTCGTGCACATTCCAAGTAATAAATCGGTATACCCCCCAACCTCCGCCATGATCACCACCCATCCAGCATAGGAGTAGCATTAGTCCCTCAAAATACCTCGTACAAAAAGCGACCATGAGGCCCCATACCCCAAAACCAACTCTGAAAACAAAACAAACTTGGCACAGCGGGAAAATAACGCTGGGTCCAACAGTAGAACAGCAAATAGATAGGTCCAAAGTCTGGTGCATATGCCAATGGGGGGGGCGGCTAAGCACTAGTACAGACATCTCACCGTCTATCCCAGGCACCGTTGGCTCAACGGTATTCCATCCCGGGGGCAACAATAAGGATATACTAATCAGTGGAGGGGAAGTATAATTTTGGAGAAAACAAGCAGTTCGTTAGGGGCGGACCACGACCCAGGTCCCTCCCAATGTCCAGAACCAATGGAGAAGGAAACTAAGGTGTCCCCTTCATCTTACCAGCTCTAACCGTGGATCTCCAGCATAATGGACACACAAAATCAGAAAAGGATATTTAAACCAATATACAGTTATTGCATCTTAAAGGATATCATGAGTCACATTATAAATCCACATCGAGGCGGTTTTCAATTATCTAACATGTCATCCGCAGCTCGAGGTGTGCTGGTGGGGAACAGAACTGCGCTGTGGTCAGAGTCAGAATGGATCGTGCTATCTTCGGAATCCGTCGAGATTTTCTCGGTGTCTTCTCGGAATTTGCCGACCATCGCTAGCGCTCCAAATTGGTCTTTCTTCTTCTGCTGCTCCCACGACGGGCTGGGGTGCCCCACCCTCCTGCCCGTCTCAGGGGATCCCTCATCTGCACGTCCCGAGTCACCACCCGAGCCACGGGCGGTTCCTTCCTGGATAGTCTTGGCATTCCCCCATGCCCATCACCTCCAGCCACTCCTCAACGTCCGAGGGACTTTTAAAAAAGTGAGCCTTCCTCTCATGTATAACCTTCAGCGTGCAGGAAAAAGAACTGCGTATTTGAACTTGGCCTTCTGGAGCTTTTTCTTCACTGCCAAATAAGAAGCGCGCTGTTTCTGGACCATGTTCGTGTAATCCGGATATAGGGACACCCGATGATTTTCGTAATGTATGAGAGACTTCTTTTGGGCCTTCTGCAGCAGAACGTCTCTATCTCGGTAATTGAGTATCTTCACTGTTAGCGGACAGGGCGATCGGCCTGGTCCAGGGCGTCCGGTTGGGATCCTGTGCGCCCGCTCCACACAGAAATAGGGCGATAAGCCTTCGGTAGCTACGTGGTCTCGAAACCATTGTTCCATGAAGTCTGCGGCTCGTGTCCCCTCACATCTCTCCGGCAGGCCTATGACGCGTATATTATTGCGGCGGTTTCTTCCCTCCGCGTCCTCCACCCTGTCCATCAATGAGGTGACTTGCTGCTGTAATTGTTGTATGGAAGTTGAATGGTCCGCCACCGTCGGCGTAAGATCATCAAGAGTCAGGCCCTGATCCTTCACCTTATCCGCCAGCTTACTATGGTCTGCCTTCAGTAGGACAGATTAGTTGTAAGGGCCCCCAGCTGCTGCTTCATAGCCGATCTGGTCTCTCTGATTTCCTTCAGGATTAAGTCCAGCTTGTCAGTCGGCTGTCCCCCCGATAGGATCAGCCTCTGCAGCTCCCGGTAGATCCTGACCATCCCCGACACCCACCGTTGTGCACATTGCTTTGGGGTCTCCCTGCCCCTCTGTCCCCCTCGCCCCTTTCCGTACCATGATGTTATGCGGACCAACCCCGTCCGGCCCCCGGCCGGAAGTGACTAGTCAAATAGGCTCCTGGCTCAGGGAGGGCTCCCCGCCAGTGAGTCTGTGGTCCAGCACCCCGAAGGCCCAGCGCCAGTGTTAGGGCAATGATCCGTGCAGGCGGAGATGGAAAAGCCACAGCACAGCAGGCCAAAGGAGACGGCCCCATCAGGGGTCCCCCAACTAGGGGCCCTACAATGTCCGGAGCAGCAGCTAGGGCGTCCCAGTCAGCGCTTCCCCTCTCCATGCAGACCACGTCCAAACTTCAGACTTCAGGGGGGTGTGGGGCAGGACGGCCGTCCACTGCAGAAGAAAGCTATGGGGAAGGTCCAAGCTCGTGGTCCTCACCAAACGTTATTGGGCTGGCGCCATAAAAGATGTCCTCCTCCCTGCAATGTCGCCGTCTTCAGATCTGCGTCGCTATACCCCTGCAGCCTGCCTCTCTGTGCGAAGTGCACACAAGTCTATACAAGGCTGTCGCCAGCCCCCGGGCCGCCGCCCCTATCACCGGCCGGAACTCTTGCAATCGCGCCTTCTCTGTCTGCATTGGAGCCCAAGCAGTACTCTGGTCAGGGGGGCACTTACCGTCTTCCTCCACTCGTACCCTTCAGTCCGCAGGTGTAGGACAGCTGCTGTCTCTAGCAGGTGGGCTCAGAGCGACCCACCTCGCGCACCGCCACAGCAATCCGCGGTAGGGCCTCCGGCCATGTTCAGGGCCAGGGTACCATGCCTTCCACTCCCACATCAACGAAACCTATTAAATGAAATGCTTTACCATTCAGTCCCTTTGGGATTAGACTGACTTATTTTGGAGACACAAAAGAAGGGAACGGTGAAATTTAAAGTCCTGCACTTTTGGTTTATTGCTTTGCGTTCTCGATTCTTCTTCTCTGTTTATCCAATGTCTTTTAGCACCTATTTATTTTTCCTATTTTTTAGATCCATGTTGTTGGTGCTACTGAAGGCAGTAGTGCTAGCACGACAGAGCCCATTAATAATGCTACTCCTGTCTCCATACCTGCGCCTGAGTTTGCAGAGAAAGCAAACAAATTTCTTCTTCCTTTATCACAGTTTGCTGTCATCAGGGATGTAATTTTATTTATATAACGCCTACGTACTATACAGCGTATAAGATTAGCACAAATGAATGGAACAAATCTGCAATGCATGAAGGAAGACCTGTCAGGGAATATCTCATAAGGGAAGAGTTATTTCAAGAAGCATAAAAAACTGGCTGGAAGATAAGTACACACAAAGAGGGATACACATTTGAATATGCAGGGAGCAGAAAGAATCAGGGAAAGACACGTCTGAAATTGGACACAGATAATTGAGAATGACAAATAATGAAGACTTTTCTGTCTACTGTCTCTAGTGAAGAGCAATTTAAATCTAGAGTTGGTCAACCTGAGATCGAACACAGGCCTCCATACCCATCTTAGCCAAAGGGGACAACACAATGGCAATGAATTAGTTTGACAAGTCAGTTGGAGTGAGAGGTGGAAACCTTCTGCTGTGGAGTAGACATTGTTTAGGAATTTTCCCAAGGGAGTGTCTCATAGTCCACCATCTAGCTCGGAAACATCAAAATTGGGTTTCCTTGATGAAGCTGCAGTCAGTTTCAGGTTTGGAAGATTCCAACACAGCTACATTATTTGTTTCGGTTTTTTTCTTTTCTCTGTGAGGCCTTTTTTGAAGAGTATGTTTTTCCACAGTTTTAATTAAGACCGGGAGGCATGGCATTGTGACTGGTCTACTGATACCATTTCCAAACCCGAGTGACCATGTGGCACACTAATTCACCATGGCAGAGGCAGCCAAGCTAGCAGTGGGTAAATGCTCACCCTCTTCTCTTCAGACTCTTTTTGGGATCTCAACAAATTGATGTAGCGATGTAGGAAATCTGAAGATTTTTATCCAACACTTCAGTTGTCCACTCTGGACCACATTGAACACCCGCAGGATGGCATCCTTGATAATGCAGCTTATCCTGTGACACCCAGAGCAGCACAAATGCGGGAATTCACCATCCTCTGGTCTTCTCTAAGCCTTTGGCCCATGCATGATCGAGTGCATCACAGGAAACGTGGGGTAATCGGTCTCGATTTCTGTTGATCCACTGAGACTATTTACAGGATCAGTAATAAAGTGGCATTGTTTAGATGTGCACACCAAGCATCCTGGGGTTGAGTGGACCAGGATCTGCTGTTGCAGCAGCAGTGCAAGCTTCTACAACCTTGCCTTCTTACTCTCCTTCTTCATCCTTGGAGATTAAGCGCCAACAACTGAACACCTTCGTCCTGCCTCCAGGGGTGGTAGGTGTTAACGTGGCACCTGGACACCTCTCTGCACAAAATGTGTTCACCTGTTGTTGGAAATATTTGTGGCTTGGTGTGGTCCATGATAGACAAAGGTATCTGATGTTTTGTTGTTTTCTTTGTCCGTAACCTGGGAAGGCTTTGCTCTGGGCGCAGTTAAAGGGTACCTCTCGGTTATTTCAGCCTTTTTACTGTTGGAGCAGCCCTCTTTGTGCAAGTCTTTATTTGTTATGCACTTTTTGCAAGGTTTACTGTATTTGTTTCCTCCCTCACGCTTTGACGTGCCTCAGTTGAACCTTAACTTGGTCCTTAAATATGTGATGTGTACACCCCTTGAGCCGCTTCAAAGCTGTTCCTTGTGGCTTCTTACCCTCAAGACAGTCTTCCTTGTCACAATTAATATCAACATGACGTGTGAGTGAGCTTCAGATTCTGTGTCAGCCTGCCATACACCACATTCTTCCCACACAAGCTGGTTTTGCAGACGCTGGCATCCTTCTTGCCTAAAGTTGTGACTCAGTTCCACATCGGTCAAGACATTACCATGCCAGCATTCTGTGCTTTGCCTCACCCCTCTAAAGGAGGAGTAGAGACTCCACCATTCGGACCCCCAGAGAGCTATAAGCTTTTATATTGATCGTACCAAGAACACCAAGTGGATGATCAGCTCTTTGTGGGATTATTGGGAGAAAGAAAGGGCAAGGCTGTGCAGAAGAGCACTATCTCCGGCTGGATCATACTTTGCATTAAGATCTGCTATACATTGGCCACTCAGCAGCCTCTGGAACGACGTCATAGCTATTCTACCAGAGCCAAATCGTCAACCACTTCCTTGGCATGCGTAGTCCCTGTCCTGGGCACTTGCTAGGCAACTATATGGATGTCCATTCAGACTTTCACGAAACACTATTGTTTGGATGGTTAGATTCGTTGAGAGGGGCATTAGGCCTACTTGGTCCTGCAAGACTTTCTGGTTTGAATCTATTCTCTGACCCACCTCTGATTAGGTACTTGGTATCTATTGCAAAGGTGAGAAATCTGCCGCTAGAAGTCAAACATGTTACTTACCTTAGGTAACAATCTTTTCTGGTAGAAACTCTATCTAGTCACAGATTTCTCACAAACCTCCTGTCCTTCCCCTTCTGTAATTGGACTCTACCATTAATTTGATCACAATTCTAGGAATGTGCTCACTGGTCACAACCAAATTGCTATTTGGGCTCTGCTTCTGTGGGCCTGTACAGCCTCAAAAGCAACTGGTGTCAGCACCTGGAGTGGCACCTATATAGACCCTGGATGTCATTTCCAGAGAGCAGCACCAGCATGCTGTCACCTACTGGCACACAGAAATACTGCAAAAAACGTTTACATATCTATTCTGACGTCTGATGACTAATCCAAAGGTAAGAAGTCTATGGCTACATAAAGTCTCCATCAGAAAGAGTGTTACCAAAGGTAAGTAACTTGTTGTTTTATGCAACTTCCTGTAAAAAAAACAACTAACAGGCAAACCAAGGACGCAACTAGCTCCAGCTCCTGCCAAATATTGTGTTTGACTGCTGCGGTCCCCACAATATTTGTGTCCCTGGATGCTCCTGTTTCCTTCTGTTTAAGGTGACACTTTTTCGTGGAATGGATAAGTTGTTCGAATTCTGGTACGTCCAGGAGGCTATTCAGTGTGCCCTCAGTTGGGAAAAAAACAGACATTAAAGCCAGTCAGCATCAATACTATAAGCTCTGTGCCACCTTTTGCTTGCTCGCCATATCTAAAAGAGACATGTTAGTGATAGATTCCTCACCTTAGAATATCCCCAGGCATCAGACTGGATTCGGAAATTTTTGCGTAGTCTGCGGCTCCGCGTCCGTCGGCGGCGTCGTGGGCGCCGTGATGACGTCGTCTGAGTACTTAGACGCCGCCTCCGCGTGCAGACGTCAGTTCTTCTTTTTTCCACGCCAGCAAGCGCAGATCTGGAAAAAGCAGTACTTTAGTCACTTTTTGACTAGTTTTTTTGATCTCTTTTGATAATTTTTCTTGAGTCTTGCGACTCCGGACGGTGCCGATAGGGATGCCAGGTTTCAAGCCGTGTGAGGATTGCGACCAACTAATGTCGGTCACCGACCCTCACCCGTCGGTGTCTCCACTGTCTCGGCGTCGACCACGACGACAACCTGTCCCGCAAGCGACTCGAACTCCGGCAGTCGGTCCCGTGCCGCGAGAGGTCCCGGTCCCACCGGAGGTCGAGGGACAGGTCGCGGGGTAGGAGCCATCACAGCTCCGAGAGTCGACATCACTCCTCCGGGTCGAAGTCGTCGTCAGGTAAGCACAAGAAGTCGAAAAGACGTCATCGCTCTTCTGACTCCCCCCGACGCTTGCGCGACGCGGCCGGGGACTCGGGTGACACCGCCCACGCGGCTCCGGCAGTCGCGGGCATCGCGGCCTGCTCCACACCCTCCGGTCCCTTGGCAGAACGCGACGCCGGGGGAGATCGAGCGCTTCCTCATGGCCATGAGGTCCCTCTCTTCCCCGACGGGCTCCGCGGCGCCTTCGGGCCCGGCGGATCCGTCTGGGGCCCCTAGCGGGTCGGGGGCTTCGGCCCCGACGCAGTCGGGGTGCTTCGGCCCCAGCGCCGACAGCGCCATTGGGCCCGGCGCCGCAGGGCCCCACTGGACCCGCTTCGGGTTCCAAGTCATCGCCGGTTGACCTAACGACCTCACCGGCGCCGGTCCCTCAGGTGTCACCTCCGGCGCCGTCCCCGATGCCTCCCTCGCTCCGGTTCCGGCGACGGAACGGCGCCGCTGGGCGCCGCTTTTGACGCCGCTTGGGGAGTTTTATTTATTTATTTATTTGTTTGAATTTATATGGCGCACAGCTACCCAACAAAGGCTTTCCCGGCGCGACAGATCCCAGTTTCAATGCGGTTACAGGAATTAGATGTTGAATAGCCATGTTTTTAGGGCTTTCCTGAATTTGATGTAGCTTGGTTCAGACCGCAATGTGTGTGGCATTGAATTCCAAAGTGTGGGTCCTAGAAAAGAAAAGGACTTGCCACCCATGCTTGACAACTTGATCTTTGGGATTTCAAAATTATTTGCCGTAGAGGACCGAAGAGATCTGGAGGGACGGTAGGGGCGCATCAGGCTTTGTAGGTATTTTGGGGCGGTATTGGTGGAAATCCTGTGCATGAAACATAGGGATTTGAATTTGACCCGATTTTCAATTTTTAATCAGTGTAGTTTCCTAATGTATTTGGTAGTTGGAGTAGTGATGGGAATTTTCCAGAGTAGTCTGGCTGCTGCATTCTGTACTGACTGTAACCTGCGGACAGTAGCTTTATTTGCCCCCAGGTACAGAGCATTGCCATAATCTAATCTGGATGTGATCAGGGCGTTGACAACTGTTTTCTTGGTGTTTTCAGGTAACATCCAGCAGATCTTTTTGAGCCATTTCAATATGGCGAAGCAGGTAGATGAAGTTTTTACTGCTTGCTGGTGTAGACTGAGTGAGTCGTCAATAATGTTCACGAGAGTGTCAGTCTCAAGAGGACTGGACAGGTGGACTTGGGGATGCCAGTGGTCTGGACACCTCACCAGACACTGGCTTTGTCTCACCTCCTACCGTGGCTACGTAGGAGGGGGCAACCTACAGTGGTGTGTTGATGAGGGTGGCCAAGGCCTTGGGCCTTGAGCTCCCCGTCGCGACCGTGAGGACTAACCTCCTCACTGAGGTCCTTAAACCGCAGTCAAGCTCGGCCGAGCCTCTGCTGCCGTTTAATGAGGCCTTGACCGACGTACTTTTAGGCACTTGGTCCTTTGGGTTCGCCCGTAGATAGGAACGTGGCCAGACGCCACCGCCCGGCCCCGGGCGACCCATATTTCCTGTCCACCCACCCCACCCCACAGAGTCTGGTCATCCAGTCTTCGAATTCCCAGACCGCATTCCCGTCGGCTCTGCCGGACAGGGAATCCAAGAGGTATGAGCAGTACGGCAAAAAGGTATTCTCATCCCTTAGTCTAGGACTGCGGTCTTCCAACACCGCATGCCTCTTGGGCCGCTACACCCACTCTCTGTGGGACACAGTCGCGGAATTGCTGCCAGAGTGTCCGTTGGAGGTACGGGCCAAACTCGGCCAAGCCCTTGTGGAAGGCCGGATGCAGCAAAATATTCTATCTGGTGTGGGCTGGATATCACCGACTCACTGGGTAGAGCGATGGCAACGACGGTGGCGATTCGTCGCCACGCCTGGTTGAGGTCCGCCAACTTTTCGGCCGATGTCCAGAATACACTAATGGACATGCCGTTTGATGGCCGTCGCCTTTTTGGCGACAAGGCAGATCATGCGCTTGAGCGCTTTAGGAATCCAGGCCTACGGCCAAGTCCTTGGGCCTCTCGGCCCCGCGCCAGCAAACGGGTGCCTTTCGCTCCTTACGTGGCCAAGGAAGGGGCGCCCCCACACGTGCTGCTAGCTACGCACCGCAGACTAACATCCAACGCGGTGGCGGGCGTGGAAGTCACCGTGGAGGCGGTCGGGGACAACGGCGAGGCCAGTCCACACCCTCCCCCGCAAGATCTGCCTCAAAACCCTCCTAGTCTGTGCTTTCAGGCCCATGTGACGCCAGTGGGGGGCAGGGTTCGCCATCACCACTCCCACTGGCGCACTGTCACATCGGACAGGTGGGTGCTGCAAATCGTCTGAAGGGACTACTCCCTCCCCTTCGAGGCGACCCCTCAAGCCATACCACCGCGTATCGGGGGATCATCTGCGGCTTCTGCAGGAAGAAGTTACGGCCCTCTTGGCCAAGGGGGCCATCGAGCGCGTTCCTGGGCCAGAAGTAGGGTGTGGTTGCTACTCCCGCTACTTTCTGGTACCCAAGAAGGGCAAAGGGGGCCTACGCCCTATCTTGGACCTACGGTACGTCAACGGCTTCCTCCGGAAGGAGAAGTTCAAAATGCTGACATTGGCTCAGGTCTTAGCTGCCCTGGACCCAGGAGACTGGATGGTAGCGTTGGACTTGCAGGACGCTTATTTCCACATCCCCGTCCTGCCAGCCCACCGGCGCTACCTGCGGTTCACGGTAGGCCACGAGCACTTTCAGTTTACCGTGCTCCCCTTCGGCCTTACCAGCGCCACACGGGTGTTCACGAAAGTGATGGCGGTGGTCGCAGCTCATCTGTGCAGGTTAGGGGTTTCAGTCTTCCCCTACCTCGACGACTGGTTGTTGAAGGCGGGCTCGCCCCAGACAGTCGTCAGCCACCTCCAGACGGCGGCAGACCTCCTGCACCAGCTGGGGTTCTCCATCAATGTGCAGAAGTCACACCTGTGCCCCTCTCAGAAGCTCCTTTTCATCGGAGCGGTTCTGGTCTCCGGCAGAGTCCCGGCTCCATATCAAACTTTTGGAGCTGCGGGCGATTCGTCTAACACTGAAGGCATTCCTCCCCTCTGTCCGGGGGAGTGTAGTGCAGGTGTTCACGGACAACACCACCGCCATGTGGCTCTGCAACAAACAGGGCGGGGTAGGGTCGTGGACCCTCTGCCAGGAGGCTTTGCACCTTTGGCAGTGGCTGGAACATCAGGGTGTGACCCTGGTGGTTCAAAACCTGGCAGGTTCTCTGAACGCCAGGGAGGACGAACTCAGCCGCCGGTGCATGATGGATCACGAATAGCGTCTGAACTCGGACGTGGCGCAAGGCCTCTTTCAGCAGTGGGGAGAGCCTTGGTTAGATCCATTTGCCACCGAAGAGAATGCGCAATATCATCAGTTCTGCGCGTTGGAATTTCCAAGGTGCCACTCGCTCGGAGACGCTTATCGTTACGAGTGGAGTTGCGGTCTGTTGTATGCCTTTCCGCCTATACCACTTCTGCCCAGAGTGCTGAAGAAGATCAGGCGCGACCGGGCACAAGTCATCCTTGTGGCTCCGGACTGGGCACGAAGGTACTGGTATCCCAAGCTACTCAGTATGTCAGTCGATCCCCCGGTTCGTCTGCCTCTTCAGGAGGACCTTCTGTCGCAGCAGCAGGGGACGGTCCTCCACCCAAACCTGTCCAGTCTCCACCTCCATGCTTGGAGATTGAGCGGCGACAGTTGAGGCCATTTGACTTGCTTCCTGAAGTCTGTAACATCATTCTGGCAGCCAGGCGTCCCTCCACAAAGTCGGTATACGCCTGCAGGTGGAACAGATTTGTGGCATGGTGCACAGCAAAGGCTGTGGATCCTCTCTCTGCCCCGCTCTCTGAGGTTCTTCTCTTCCTTCTTCTCTTCCTTCTTTCTCTTGCCCAGCAGGGCTCTGCTCTGGGCACTATCAAGGGCTATCTTTCTGCCCTTTCAGCCTTCCTAAGGCTGCTTGATCAACTGTCTTTGTTGAAGTCCCCTATTGTAAATCGATTCTTGAAAGGCATCACACACACGTTTCCACCTGTTCCATTCGTGATGCCTCAGTGGGACTTGAACCTGGTTCTTACTTTCCTGATGTGCGCTCCCTTTGAGCCACTTCACAACTGTCCTATCCGCCGTCTTTCTCTGAAGACTGCTTTCCTGATTGTCATCACCTCTGCCAGGAGAGTGAGTGAGCTCCAGGCACTATCCTCTAAACCTCCTTTCCTTTCTGTCCTTCCGGACAAGGTTGTGTTGCGGACAAAACCCTCTTTCCTGCCCAAGGTAGTCACAGCCTTCCACATAGGGCAGTCCATCACCTTGCCCACCTTCTTTCCGCCTCCGCATCCCTCAAAGGAGGAAGAGCGGCTCCACCGTTGGACCCAAAACGTGCGCTTTCATTCTATTTGGATCGCACACGCCAGTTCCGGGTGGATGACCAACTCTTTGTTGGTTACGTGGGCGCTAAGGAAGGACGGGCGGTGCACAAACAAACCATCTCTCGGTGGATCGTGTTGTGCAGCCAAGCGTGCTACTCTTTGGCTAAAAAGGAACCTCTTGTTGGGCTGAGGGCCCATTCCACTCGGGCCACGGTGACTACTACTTCCCTGGGCCGGGGAGTCCCCTTGCAGGACATATGTCAGGCAGCTACGTGGACCTCGCTGCACACGTTCGCAAGACACTACTGCCTGGACAGCAAGTCCGGAGGGATGGCTTCTTTGGCTGTTCCGTCCTCCAGGACTTTCTGGTGTGATTATTGGTTTGCAGACCCACCACCGGGGTGGGTATTGCTGGGGTACCTATTCTAAGGTAAGGAATCTATCACTAACTAGTCTCTTTCAGATGCACAAGTTACTACTTGTATAACGCTATCTACCGGGTCGAGAAGCGATTGCAGTCCATTGTGAATGCTCCATGTGACACGACCAAGCCTACCGCTGGCGCGTCTTATCAAAAAAACGGGGAGATTGTTCTCCGTCCCATTGTTGAAAACATTGCCTGGAATAAAACGGAACAACGTGTTCCTTCACTGGTCATGACTGCAACCATAATTTCATTACCCTGTACCGGCCGGCACAAACACCGTGCAAGCTGACTATCGCGGCTATCATGGCTAGGAATAATTAGGCTTTATTCAGTCCTGATGATGATCCCTGTAACCTTTTAATGGGATCGAAACGCCATCGACAATTACTACACCATATACTGTGTTGTGTATTAATTACTATAATTACAGTAATGGTGTGAATGAAAATTCTGTTATATTCACAGAATACAATAGCTCTTGCCTAAGAATCTCGCTCTATCTTCTGTCCACTCTGCTAACCATGACAATTTGTAAATGTTTGGGTACAGGATTGTGCCCCTCTCTAAGAAATTGTTGAAGGTATTCTTTCTGAAAATTGTTGTTGAAAATTAAATATTGGACCGCTGCCCGGCTGGGCAAGTCAATATAAAATATAGTTTCCATTGTGTCTATATTTAACCGTGTATGTAATCAAGCCTGGTTGAAACGTTCTGTATGTAGACCTCAATAATTTTTTTTTAATCCCAACAAACAACATAATCACATCTGTGGCAGAGGTTTAAATAAACAACACTCTGCACAATTCCATGGGCTTCTTTCAGAAAAGGTTGACAGTCTTTTTGTTATATGAGGGCACCCAGTGGCAGGTACAACTTTATTCTTCTATTGGACCCTACCTTTTCGGCATTTAAAAAAAGGAAAATCAAACCCCATATTGTACAAGACATTGTATAGCATACTTCCTATTTAGAATATACGGGCCCCTGTTTCCCAAGGAAGTCCTTGGGATTTTCAGTATTACTTTAGAATCACTGCAATTGATTGCACTGATGAGATTACTACTGGACACAGTGCCATAAGAATGCTTGTGCTTGCTGATTTCTAGTCTATATTTACCTTGTATGAGCCACTACCCACAAACTCTCCAGAGTTCATCCCTCTTGTGGGTTGCACTAGAACAAACCAGTTTTTGCTCAGGCCTCATTGTATTTTCTACTGACAAAATAGGAAAACCAAATTACCACCAAGGAATTGGGTATGATCAAGTACATATACAAATAATTCCTTGAGGAATTATTCACATGAGCATTTCACACTTATGATGGTCACTAATGTGATCCAGACTGGATCACATTAGTGACCAATATAAGTGTGAAATGCTCATCTGAATAATTCCTAAAGGATTTCTTTGTATGTATACTTCATTGTATTTTCTGCATTGTATTTGTATCAAAATCAATTAACCATTTTTTGAACTGTAACTTTAATTCTTAATGGGACTGAGATCATAAAACAAGTTTATTTTGATCCCTGTATCTGTTGTTTTGAAACTCCTATCTGCTGCTGAATTTATTAGATAATATGCCCAAATATTTGAAAATCTTTCCACCCTGGATAAAGTCAAGATGCTGAAATGCTATTGATTTTCATTTTAGTTCATAAAGTCAAGATGCCGAAATGCTATTGATTTTCATTTTATTTCTTAACATTTCACAATCAATAGAATGCTCGCTTTAAGCAAACTAAACTTAATTAACTGTTTTGTTGTATGTATGTTTTTTTCATATTTCATATATGATGTATTTTATGCTGTGTATTTCTTTAACAAATAGGTTTCCATCATTCAAGAACTTGTTACTGGATACGAAGTTTCCCTGAAGACGTGTGACTACTTCAGCCTTTGTGGTAAGACTGACTGCTTTGCACTGTGTGCAACCATTCTGCAAGACATTCATGCGTGCTTCCTAGAATGTAGCAGCATTAGTCGAATTTTTTTTCCATAAATGAAGAAAATTCAGAAAACTATGCTTTAAGTCTTTTAGGAAGCTGTGATATTTTTCTTTTTCTTTTGTTTTAGAAAATGGGGAGAAAGAGCCACCAACAACTTTGCTTTGGGTTCGCTATTTCCTGGCACAGCATTTTGACAAACTTGGACAATATTTATTGGCTTTGGATTATATTAATACGGCAATAGCAAGCACACCTACACTAATAGAACTGTTCTATGTAAAAGCTAAAATTTATAAGGTAAGGGAATGAGGTTTAGTTTAATCAGATTACATTTCAATTCATTTATTTTATTTAAGGTATTTATGTAGTATCAGGATACTCAATATGATAGGTTATTTTATAAGCGTAAGAGAGCTTGAGAAGAAATCATTCTTACTCTTAACAGTCAGTGTATGGAGCTTAAGTTGGTAAAGATGAAGAATACTGCTTGTTGAAGTTGCCTGCAAATATGTAGATTTTTAGCATCTCCCTTGAACATGTTCTGGGTTGGAGGCTGTCAGAAATTCTGAAGAGAGAACTCCAAGCTGCAAAGTAGATAGATTGATTTAGTGTTTTTGAGGTAATCTCTGCTTTTTGTCCCTGGGGCCTCCTGCTGCAATTAATGGCCTAATGTGTTTTTCTTAGTTGTGTGACGTTATATATCTCATTCTAGTCTAATGATTATAAGTTGTTATTAATGTTAATCTTGAATGAGCTCTTCTTTTGTTTCTGTTGTTTTACAGCATATAGGCAATCTCAAGGAAGCTGCGAAGTGGATGGATGAGGCACAGTCTTTGGATACAGCAGACAGGTTCATCAATTCCAAATGTGCAAAGTACATGCTTCGGGCAAATCTGGTGAAAGAGGCTGAGGAGATGTGCTCAAAATTTACAAGGGTAGGATATTCTGTTTAGGGGTTAAGGTGTTTGGGAGTTCCATTGTCTAATACAGTGGGATTGTTAACAAAAATGTTGATACTTAATATTATGTAACATATTTTCATGCATACCAGTTGGATTTGGCTGGTGTAATATTTTCCATAGTTATTGTGAAGTTGAAAATAATACAGCACAGATTTGCTGACTGAACTTTTGAAAATTCGGTTAAGGCGAATGTTAGCGTTCCATGCTCAGTCATATGGATCCAGGTGAAGCACATAGTAGTCAGGTCAACTCTGAGGGTGAGCCTCCTTCATCCCTAACCCATCCATGCTGTAGGGAGCCTGTATCATCCCTTTAGGTGTCTTCTGCAGCGCCAAGGCTGTGAAAGTTGAAGAAATTGATGTACATAGACAGCATTCATTCCCCTTCTTCTCCCACTCCTCTCCCTGTGAGCACCATGAATACCGTAAATTATTGACCGTATCACTCTGCCAGTAAGAACCCATACCCCTATGCATATGTACAGCCATTCTAGGCACCATGGCCTTTTACCCATTGGAATCCCCGGCTTCCCTCCTGCGCGTATCCTAAACCCCCTCTCTCATGCATAGGCCATGAAACCCTCTCCCCCTGTGCGACCCTGCTGCGAAAGGCAACTCTCCTGCTTGACCCGCACAAAACCCCCCCCATTCCCTCTTGAAGAGGCATCCTTCGCCTTAGCTGACGTAGCCCTCCCCAGCTGCACCTGACTGCCCCCGCTCTCTCTTGTACTGGTCGTAAGATCTCTCTCTCTCTCTCTCTATGTGACTCTGTCCCCGTGTCCACCCTGGCTCTCCCTCCCTTCTCCTCACGTGGGCAAGCCGTAAAACTTCTTCTACAAGATCCCGTCCTTGAGAGTCATGGCCGCGCCTGACCAACACCTCCTTTCTTTCCGTGAATGCCCCTCTGTTGACAAGCCTCCCCTCCGCGCCCGATTGTCCACGCGGCATGACTACCACTCCTTTGATGACCCCTTCCCCCGAGTCCGGCTGACCACACGTGTCCGAGGCCATCGCCTAAGCCAGGAGATACCATTTACTGCCCTTATTGTATGAAGTCACCCCTCTTCAAAGGACCCACTATTGATCCTAGCCACCCCACCCCCTGGGCTATGATCAGGCGCACACATCCTAAACAGTTGACGGAACACTCAGCTGCGTGATTGCCCTCCCCTCTTATCAGCAGGTCAAGGGTTCCTATTGTGAACATATGAGGGGTAGGATTGACACGAGGATTACAGGGATGTCTTTCTTTTGCGTCACACTGTCCTGATTGTACTATCAAGTGTTTTGTAAGGTATAAAAGAAAGAGCCTCAGCTCACTTGTTAGAGCACCTCCCGAAAGACACTGTGTTTCGTGTCCGAAATGACTGGCTCTCCTCATGAGAATTAAACTCTGTTCTTGATTCCTGCTTCCAGCGCCCGTCTCTTTATTTGGTAATTATTCAACATGGGAACTAAGAGGCGGTTTGCGCCAGCGGCCTGGGCATCGATAGAATTATGGGCTCATGTTCCACAATTGGCGCCCAACGTGGGGCCCATCAGTGACATAAGGTTCGGTAAGAGAGATCCAGACGAAGAAGTGAACATCTAAATGATCGGGGTATGCCTGCCTTGAGAGGGCCCTCGCCCGGCTGCCGATCGAAAGAACTTCACCAATTCTGAACGGACCTCCCTTGAGTGACCTATTGTCCTGACTGTAATCCCACAGGAATGCTACATGGAGTAAGAGAACGATCGGGCGCTGGAGGAGGGAGATGAAGAACTGTCCGTATGGTCCGGTCCGGGTAAGATTAAGTAGGGTGTTTTTACGCCTGATTGGTAGGGTGGTTCTATCCACCTGATTGATTGATTGTTTGTATTGAAATCGGTATTTGTATACTGATATTGTTGGTATTGGTTCATTTAGCTTTGAATGCTACTTGACATATTGGTTCTCTTTTGAGAACGAGACATTCTCTGTTTGCAAACAGCGGCGAATAGGAACGTCGTCCCTCTTTGCAGATAGAGAAGGGTAGGTAATGCAGACTTTTGTCCCCGTTGTAATCCGTCATGCCTACTTTTCTCCCCACTGGATTGTTTGAAATCGATTAATAATCGATTGTTGCTCTTTTGAGATCTTCCCTGTCTACAAACTGAGACGAGTAGAAATATTCTGTCTTCCTTTCTGGATAGCGAAGGGCAGGTAATGCAGACGTTTGTCCCCGTTGTAATCCGTCATGCCTGTTTTTCTCCCCACTGATTGGTTGGTTGCCTGGACATTGTTGTTCCAGGAATTGTTTCGTTTGAGGTATTTTCTGCCTGCAAACAACGTGGAGTAGAAATATTCTATCTAGTCTTTGCAAGTAGTAAAGGGTAGGTTATGCCCCTTTGTGAATTCGTCAGTCCTACCCACTCCCCACTGTTTGGTTATTTGGGGGGTAGCTCGCATGGTCCGCCCAGGAGACTACCCTTATGGAGGACATATGCTCCCCGCTCATGGGCCATTTAGTGGAAGTAGACCATCTGGTCCGTCCAGGAGGCTACCCTAGTAAGTGGAAGTACATCGCTCGGTCTGTCCAGGATGATACCCTAATGAAGGAATATATGTTCCCCTTTTTGATCGATAATCTCGTTCCACCCCGGACCATTTATTGGAGGGAACTCGTCTGGTCCGTCCAGAAGTACCCCCTAGTGAAAAGGACACATAAAAATATGAAGTGATCACCGTTCCCTACTAACAGAAAACTTTAGCTCGAAACACGCTAAGGAAGAGAAAGAAAAATAAAAAGAAATCAGGCTAAGTCAGTAACCCCCTGATGAGCTTTTGACTTCACTAAAAATAAGAAACATTAGAAATAGTTCGTAATAAGAAATATAAAATGGCATAAAGTTTGGCAGCAAAGATAGCCACGAGGTAGCTAGGCTCTACTGCCTATTCCTGCTCCCAACATGTCTGCCTCATTGCCCGCCACGCCCAAATAACGGTCACATGAAATAGAAACCACTCAATAGGTACCTACCCCCATTCCGGAAGCTCCCGAAGTGCAACAGGTCCGCGGTTACGCCCATCCGGAAGGCGAGGCCTCGAGGCATGAGGGGCTCGCCTGGCCGCGGTCAGTAGGAGATGATGTTGGGCAGGCGGTCCAGAGAATGGCAAGGACCTCTCCATCTCTTCTCTTCTGCCGCCCTGCAGGCCACGGGGAGAGAGGGGGCTGTCTTGCCTCGGCCACCGACCACCCCTCTCTCTCACCCGATCCGGCTTTCGTTGATGGGCGAAGCCAAGGCAAGGATGGCGGCATTTCTTTGTGCCATAATGGCCGCAACTACACCCAACGCCTGACAGTTGCAGGTAGTCCCGCCACATGCCATCGCCTGCATAGTTACAGGTAGTCCCGCCACATGTCCACCCCTGGAGAGTTGGAGGTAGTCCCGCCACCTGTCAAAAAGGAAGGGGGGGGGCTGTCTTGCCTCAGCCGCCGACCACCCCCCCCCCCCCATCTTCAATAGCCAGCACGGCCAATGTCGAAGCGACGGAGCCGAGGAACGGCGCGGGGTCGCTGGAAGGGGGAGGCGGCGCGAACGAGCCTCCCCCACCTCCCTCCAGGTGGAGGCTTCCAGCGACACCCCAATGCTCTTACTTAAAGAGGGTCAACATCAAAAAGCGGTCTTCTGCCCAGGACGGGCACACGCCCCATGCCTTCTCTCCTCAACCTTGAAGATTCTATAAGAGCCGGGGGGCACCCCGATCCCTCCGCATGGGCGCCCCCGCCCCCTTCACTGGGAACCACGACATCGGTGCAACTCCTGCCGGCGCCAGCCTCGGATTGGAAATGGCTAAAATGCAGCCACGGCATAGACTTGTTCAGTTCCGGTGGAACACCAGAATGACCCGGTAGGAAAATTGTTGCCGCCCTCCCCACTCTTTGACTAATGGTCCATATTGTCAGAACTGTTAACCACATGATTCAGAACTTTTTGAACTTCCAACGGAAGGCTCCGGTCCAACCATACGAGACTGGAGACATTCTGGCTGTGCTGGAACTCGCCTGACCCCACCCAAAATGGCGCCGACACAAAATGAGACGTTTTGAATAAACTTTGTTGCACCCTGATTGCGCAGCTTTTTGTCCCGAGATATATATGCAGTTTTTGGATAATGAAAGTAGATATGAAGGATGTTGAGTATGTGCTTGGACAATGAACTGACTTAGGGTGGGTACTGATTATGATTTGGAAAATGAATTGGTGTAATTTAGGTAACGAATGAACTTGGATAATGAATTTATGAATTTATTAAAGATGAATTACTGACATGCATCATGCTTGCTCTGTAGGGAAGTTTAATACGATTTTATTGCACTGCTGCACTTTATGCAATGAACTGCCACCAGCTTCGTTCTTCTTATGTACAGTTTTAATCTGCTTCGTAGCCGGCCCACTGAGTTGTAGGCCTGTATTTGTACCTCAACACTTTTTATTAAAGGTATTTTTTTTTTAAAAAGAAAGCATGGTTGTAGCGGTTGCATTAATGAGTTTTGGATGTTTTTCTACTATGAGCGAAGAATAAGTATGATGAAAACTGAAGGTTAAAAGGATCAGATATTTAGCAGCTACATTATGTGTCACGGGCAGCCGGAAAAGTGTTTTAGACGCCCTTAAGACGACACCACAGAAATGCCACCTGACCGTCACCCTTGCACCCAACAAAGAGGGTTGCGACCAAGTAACTCATGTAGATACGCAGATCGTTGATGATTATCTATCTGACCACTGGTCCCTCTGGGCTTAAACGCCGAGATGGTAACAAAATGCAGTACGTGGAGATAGGTCGAGTAAGTGGTAGGTAAAAACGTTTTTCGGACTACTACATGCTGATGTGTTTTGAATGCTGCCCCCCCCATCCCTTCTTTCTCCTCCCTTCTGCAGGTCACGTCAGAACGTCGACTGAAGTATGGGAGAGCGATGGTTGAACCACCGACGAAACGGGAAGGAGGGAATATGTGCATAGTCCTCATAACGATAAGTTTTTAAAGACGTAGACTTAAACATGACTGTTCCTCCTTAGAACATAGCGACTGGGAGGATGGACTGACATAGAAACTGGACAGGTACTGAATGACGAAAAATTGACTAGAAAGGACGCGTTAAATAATGTAACTGGACGTTTGACTAGGTAGGGAAAGAAAAATATAGGGGTAAGGGTTGCCACGGCACCACCCGTCTGGGAAGTTAGAAATGTTGCTGATGTTCAAAATGCACTGCCCCCCTTTCTCACACTCTTATAGATATAGCCAAGCTGCCCGACTGTTCTCCCGATCAATACTTGCCGTTGCCTCAGCCTGGAGAACTTCCCACCAAAGGAAGGAACTGAAAATGGTTTAAGATCCAACCATGGGTAACTAGCACGACCAGGTTAATTTCTGATCGACCAACCGAGGTGTGAGTATTGGCAATTGGGAACGCTCGCAGACGTGACAAGCGAGAAGAAAAAGGAGGGAAGGGTAGAAAGAGCTAAGCACGTAGATAAATAGGATAGTAAAGATACGCAGGATATATAAAACAGATCTTGTTGGCTAACAATTGTTTCCTGTCTTGTCGTGAATGTCTTATATATGTGTAATACATGTGCCGTCTTCCCTGTCTGAGTTTGTGTGTGTGTAATGTACGGATTTATGTCTTCCCTCTGTCTGTATCTGCAGGTTACCTGACCTTTGCTGTTCTGTGTTGTGAGCGCACTAAATGACCTATTTTCGTACACGTCTCTCTCTCTCTCTCACCACCCCCTTATCTCTCTCTCTCTCTCTCTCTCTCTCTCTCTCTCTCTCTCTCTACATGTCATACGTGTACCGAATGGCTCGTTTAGATTGCGGACGACTCTCACTCTCTATGAGAGTCTCCCTATTTTCTCTCCCTCTTTTTGGTAAAATTGTGCCCCACCGGCACCAGTCTGATTTGATACATATTGAACGCGAAGGTGTTCAGCGAAATTGACCGGAACTAAAATGATTGTATCTCGCCATATTACTGCCTCTCCTTTCTGCAAAATGAATGAACTTGAATTGGCTGAGAAGGAAAGGACAGGTAAGACGACTAAAGTCCCCCAAATCTGGCCATTTATAGGGGAACTGTATGTCCATGGCACCTTATGTCTGTTCTTCAGAGACGAACGCCAACGTCTAGATTGACCCCCAATGCCCAGATTGCCCCACCCCCTTTTGCACCCAAGCGCGAGCGCCCGAAGCATCCCCGCCCCATTTTTGATAAGACCCCAGTCGCTGTCCTGGATATAAACATGATGACCATGAGTAACTGTTGACCATCGAGAAAATATTGTTCTGCCTGACTCTCGATGATGGCACCCCCGCCCTGTTTGAAAAGATTAGCCAGTCCTGAAGTAAAATGCTCCGTAATGTTAAATATGATGAAATGCAAAGTTGATGGGAATATCATTTATCCTCACTTAAGTTATAAATAGGACGATGAATAGACCTGCCATGAACTCAGTAGGAATGCTGACACATGCACTGCTTGGTAATGGACCTCTGACTGTGACCAATGAGCGTATCTCCCAAATGCGTAGAATTGAGGGAAGAATTCACATGCGTAGATATCTTCTTCTGCCATTTCTCTAAAACTTTGTCTTGTACCTATTCAAAGATTCACGATCACCGAAGGAGATGGGTCAGATGTGATGTACAGCCCGACTGCGGATCTTGGGACACGTGTGACATCGACCAAAGGTGGAGCCGCAGAGCAACAGGATACGGGACGAGACCGCAATTTCAACGTGGAAAATGAAAAATGATGGGCCGCCTTGAAGCCCTCCGTCTGCTAACCCACGTGTGCCTGGAGTCTCCGTCCCCCTTCTTTGGGCTCGATTGATGGGCCTGCCTGCTTGTTATCCTTTGCTCCCTTGGTCCCTTTTGTGTGTCCCAGGAACTCTGACCCAACTCCGCTCGCTCTCTCTCCTATCGACTATTTGAACCATGCTCACCCTCTTTTCCACGTGACATTTTGCCAAAAGGAAGAACTGCCTTCATATGGGAATAGGGTGTTGCCACAGAAATATAGGTGCCGAGCATAAGGCGCCGCCAAACGGATTGTTTAGGGAACAGGACTGTGGTCTAACAGCAGAGGACTGACCGCACCCTGCAACGCGAAAGGATAGAACTGAGCTGGACCTATAGCTCCACCGCCGGTGCTCAACAGCGCCAACGAAAGTACTCGGACTAGAGCCTACCAGTGATGGCTCAATGATAAAAAGACACTGTGACGAAGAAATCTTGTGTATTGAACTGAATTCCGCTCTCAACTACCTGGTCAAAACTGTTCATTGGTCACATTTTTTAAGTTAGAAAGATTTATGCTATGTAGTGCGTTTTATTGTCAGGAACACAACGAAAATGCAATTTCCTATGTGCTGCATTCTGCCCATCACCTCGACTGTCTATGATTATACGCCAAATGTTAGTATCGACAAAATGCTAATTCATCAACGATGCCTGTCTACCTGTAAACCCATCAATTGCAAAAATGACTGCTGTTATGTAAAAAGGGGCGACTGTGAAAGTTGAAGAAATTGATGTACATAGACAGCATTCATTCCCCTTCTTCTCCCACTCCTCTCCCTGTGAGCACCATGAATACCGTAAATTATTGACCGTATCACTCTGCCAGTAAGAACCCATACCCCTATGCATATGTACAGCCATTCTAGGCACCATGGCCTTTTACCCATTGGAATCCCCGGCTTCCCTCCTGCGCGTATCCTAAACCCCCTCTCTCATGCATAGGCCATGAAACCCTCTCCCCCTGTGCGACCCTGCTGCGAAAGGCAACTCTCCTGCTTGACCCGCACAAAACCCCCCCCATTCCCTCTTGAAGAGGCATCCTTCGCCTTAGCTGACGTAGCCCTCCCCAGCTGCACCTGACTGCCCCCGCTCTCTCTTGTACTGGTCGTAAGATCTCTCTCTCTCTCTCTCTATGTGACTCTGTCCCCGTGTCCACCCTGGCTCTCCCTCCCTTCTCCTCACGTGGGCAAGCCGTAAAACTTCTTCTACAAGATCCCGTCCTTGAGAGTCATGGCCGCGCCTGACCAACACCTCCTTTCTTTCCGTGAATGCCCCTCTGTTGACAAGCCTCCCCTCCGCGCCCGATTGTCCACGCGGCATGACTACCACTCCTTTGATGACCCCTTCCCCCGAGTCCGGCTGACCACACGTGTCCGAGGCCATCGCCTAAGCCAGGAGATACCATTTACTGCCCTTATTGTATGAAGTCACCCCTCTTCAAAGGACCCACTATTGATCCTAGCCACCCCACCCCCTGGGCTATGATCAGGCGCACACATCCTAAACAGTTGACGGAACACTCAGCTGCGTGATTGCCCTCCCCTCTTATCAGCAGGTCAAGGGTTCCTATTGTGAACATATGAGGGGTAGGATTGACACGAGGATTACAGGGATGTCTTTCTTTTGCGTCACACTGTCCTGATTGTACTATCAAGTGTTTTGTAAGGTATAAAAGAAAGAGCCTCAGCTCACTTGTTAGAGCACCTCCCGAAAGACACTGTGTTTCGTGTCCGAAATGACTGGCTCTCCTCATGAGAATTAAACTCTGTTCTTGATTCCTGCTTCCAGCGCCCGTCTCTTTATTTGGTAATTATTCAACATGGGAACTAAGAGGCGGTTTGCGCCAGCGGCCTGGGCATCGATAGAATTATGGGCTCATGTTCCACAAGGCGTCCTTGACTGAACCCCTTGACTTAGGGATCTGTTGGAATAGCTAGAGGAGGCTGTCCTGATTCTGGAACTGCTAGTTCTATTTTTAGGCCATGCTGTTCTGGAGAATTTGTTTGCAACTTTAAAACATTGTAAAATAGAATATCACAGGAGGTGGAATTGGGGTATACGATTGTGTCATAATGGAATGTTAGTGCATGTCCCTTGATAAGTCAGCACTTTCCTGACGTTGTTGAAGACAACTTTTCAAATATCAGGTTATAAAGTTTATAGTAAGCCAAGTGTCTTGGCAGTCTCGCTCATGTTAGGTAGGTATGGTTATCTTCTTGGCTTCGCCATAAGAAAGTTGTAGACCTTCTTTTCAGTTGTGTACGCTTGATAAGTGCTTAGTTTCCGAATTATAACATGTATTTCATTTGCACAAGGTCTCCAGCTTACCAGGGGTGATTTCTCTATCAGAGCATGGTGGCGTTGCCCCTGGGCCCCATATTAAATGTCTGATTCAATGTTTTTTTTCCTAGCCACAGTGCTTTTAGTTCAGCCTGGGCCGAGTTATGTGCCTTTGTGCATGAGTGAGGGGGGATGTGGGTGAGACACAGGTTCTGCAGGACCTTGGAGTGAAGTGTGCATGTCAGGTTGGACGGGTGCCTTGCTCTGCCCAGTCTGACATGCTCACTTGAACTTTCTCCTACCTGAGTAATATTAGGAGCCTGGGGATTACAGCCACAGCCCCAGGTCTCCAATGGAGCACTAGGTTTGTCTGACTGAGCCAACACTTGTGCAGTTTTCATGCTGTTTACTAACATAACCAGCAAGGGAGCAACATCAGGATTGGCTCAAAAGACGTGGCTAAGCCTCTCTAGTCATTCATACATGAGGAAGCGGGACCCAGAGGACCGAGCTGTACTAGAAAGGAGCATACATGGTCACAACAAGTGCAGTTCCAGTACCAATGCATGCACGGAGGCACTTCAGGTGTTCTTAGAGAATATTGAGGTAAGAAATCTACAGTCTCTAAAGGAAACAGAATAGTTTTTTAGGTCGAGCTAGACCGCGCATGCACTGTCTCTTCGAGTCCTGCTGTAATCAGTCTGTGGGCTTCAATTCCATTCCCCTTCTTGCCATTGCTTTTCATTTGTCAGTGTCCTTTGCTTACTAGTGGTCAGTCCTACCTCTTTTTCCTTCCTTCCCCTCTTCTGTTCCTCCCACAGAGCAGGGACTTAGTACTGTCTCGTTCTGCTATGGTTCTTTATCTGTTCTTTGGGGGACAATTTTTTTCTTTGTTTCCTGCTCTATTGCTGTTTGTTTGCTCAGCTTCAGTGCCCTAGCTGATTACATACAAATATAGCCTTCTTCCTTCCACGTCCTCTTAATGCCACAGGTGCCTTACTGCTGCCTTTTTACTACTGCCTCCCCCACCATGGCTCCTGCTCCCTTGTATTTTTGTTTTATTAGGCTTTTTGAACTTTTCAATTTCCATTGTCATTTGGGCTTTTTTCTAGTAGAATATTCGCTGGGTTTGGGCTTCCTATTAAGGGGGATTGGGTGTGTTTTATTTCCTAGCCGTAAAGAGGTTACATATAGGAAATCTAGGTCCTAGTAGCAACCACCCAACTAAAACTTTATCAACAGTAGACTGTGTTTGCCCCAGTATTGGAACTTTCATAGATTCCCATGCTTTGTATCATTCCCCGTCGTTGGAATGGGAGCCTCGGTAAATAAAAAAAAATGCCATAGTAGTAAGCACAAAGTGAAAAAATAGGCCTAGGCCTCATCTCATTTTGTAGCTTATCCACCTCTTTTTGTAAAAGAGACCAAATTCTTGCAGTAGCCAATCAGAGTAGCCTCACCCCATAGAACCTTCCTGAGAGAACATCAGAGCCTCAGATTTTCTACTGCACGTTGTGCAAGGGAGTCTCCATTGAGCTCTGCTCAATTTTCTTCACTTCTAAGTATTTTTCTACAACTTTTTGCCTGTTTTTCGTCATGTCTGACAAAGAGAAGAAGGCACTTTTTAGAGCCGGTGCTACTTGCTCCAAAAAGAGGTTGTTTGTTGAAGACAAACACGAAGACTGCATATACTGCTTATATCCGGATCATAAGGCCACTGACTGCAAGATTTGCAGAACCTTCTCCACCAAGACCTTGAGGGACAGAGAAGGACGCCTGCTGACTTGGCTACAAAAAATCAAGGACCGCAAGGAAGTTCTGTCTTCAGACAGTGACGGCTCCTCTTCGATTGTGTCATCAAGAAAATCGAAGAAGAGGGGTAGGTGTCCCCCTACTACATCTGATGAGCCCCATGTCAAAGCCTTGCCCGGGACCTCTGATAGGTCTGATAGGCCTGCTTCTCTAAAATCTCCTCACTGCGGTGAAAAGGAGAGGCAGGGACAGCCTGAGGAGTCGCAACCTTCAAAAAAGGCTAAAAAGATCGTCCCTGTGACTTCACCACCCTCTGAAAAGGATAGAGGGGTGAAAAAGCCTTCCACTGCGCCTCAGGAGATTGTTTCAGACAAGAAACAGCGTTCGTCGATGGCGAAAACCACAGGTACGTCGACGATTCCTGTCAAGAAAGCCTTCTCTAAAATTGGCCTCGTCGACGGGCTCGCCGACGATGGCTACGACGATGGCATCTACGCCGTCGACTATGTTTAAGACGCCTGATGCCTGTTCGTAGTCGACGAAAATGACTTTTTCCATATCGACGACGAGAGTCTCGATGACGACGAGGACAATGTCGACGACGACCACGTCGACGACGCCGGTGACCATGATGCCGACGACTAATTCGTCGACGGTTCCGTCGACGATCCAGCCATCGTCGACGATGACCATCTCCCCGTCGACGATTCAGCCTTCGACGACGAGCACAGTTTCTTCGTCAGCGCTTCCGTCGACGAAACAGTCTTTGAAGATTCAACCGTTGACGACGATTCCGTCGACGACGATTTCGTCGACGTCGTCGACGACTGGGAAACTTGCAATTTCGCACAGAAAAAGACAGATAACACCGGAAATTACATCTCCACGGCGAGTTACGCAGTTGCCTCCTACCTTATTGCTGGATGAGGACTCTTAAGAGGAGACTGATAGCAATTATGGGCCGGCTTATAGCCCATCTGACTTAGTAGTCAAATTACAGGAGGTCAGTTCTGAAGAAGGTGAATTGGAGCAACAACACTATTCTCCACAAGACTATTATGACCAGCAGGAGAGGCCTCGCATGCAGGTTCATTTGCAGAAACCTCCACGTCAGTCCCAGCAGGATATGGTAGCGATGCCATCTCTGATCTACAATTAATGTTGCAGGACTATCGGAGGCGGTTTCCTGCTCCACAGGAGGTTCAACAAGTACGTCCTCCCTCACCTCCGCCATCTCAACCAATGGCAGAACACTCTTTGCCTTCAAGAGGGCATGGCCCAGAGCCCGTTGAACATCCACAAGAGGTGGTTGCCATTCGGGATGATACGGATGATGATGATAATGCCTCATCAGATGTGGATCAGCAAGTGGACCCTGACCAAGATCAGAATATGGACTGGAATCAGGATGGCCTTCGAGATCCAGACGTCACAGGGCCTGACACCGCAATCTCTCCTCCAGCAGATATTGGAGGTTTTCACAACTGAATGGAACAAGCATCCAAGAGATTTGGTCTTCCAGTTACCACAGTTCAATCTGAATGTTTTTTGTATGACTTCTAAGAACCATTCCGGAAGTCAGTACGTTCAATCCCCATCATTGAACATGTTTGGTCAGAAGGCTTAAAAGCTATGCAAAATCCAGCCACGGTCCTCCCAGTACTCCCCAGACTGGAGAAAAAATATAAGGCGCCGGAGGGCAGCCCGGCATGTCTTCTAGGTCAACCAAAACCGGATTCGGTTATCTCCCAGGCCGCACAGAGTAAATCTAAGAACCCATCCACGCCGCTAACGACGCCACCGGATAAAGAGGGGAGGCGTCTGGACAATGTTGGAAAAAGATTCTCCACAATGGCCAGCCTCCTCGTTAGGGCGGCTAATGCTTTGGCGATTCTGGGGAGATATGATCGCCAGATGTGGTGTGACCTCTCCCCGTTTGTGGAAGAACTTCAGGATGGGTCTAAGGATGAGGTCAGAAAGATCTTGATGGAAGGGGAGCGAGCCTCTTCTGAGGTAATCGACTGCGCTATGGATATAGCAACTACGGCCATCCGAGCGCTAGCTGGCTCAGTAGTTTTAAGACGCCAGGGTTGGTTGCGAGCCACGTGGTTTCGACAGGAAGTACAAAACAAAATTCTGGATCTGCCTTATGATGGAGAGATGTTATTTGGCAAACACGTGGATGACGCCCTACAAGGCATAAAGAAAGATACAGATACGGCCAAGTCCTTGGGAACTAAACAATACCGCAAGGTGCCCTTTAGGGGAGCAAGAGGAAGAGGATTCTCATCCTACAGAGGCGGCAATCAGCATCGCTACACTTCCAACTCCCAACCTGGCCAGTCATACAAACACCAGTATTCACAGAGGGGGTCTTTCTCTCGCCAGCCGCCGAAAGGACGACAGGGGCAGCAGAGGAGAGATAATACCAAGAGACAATAGCGGCCAGGTGGCTCTTTCTACTGTTCCTGTACCCTCGTTAACACCAGTGGAGGGCAGGATTGCCCATTGCCTCAACAACTGGATGGTCATAACAACAGACCAGTGGGTCCTGAACATCATCAAGGAAGGACGCATGTTGGAGTTCCAAGATCTTCCTCCAACGAGAGCTCCAAACATCTAAGACTCCTTCGTCTCGAGGCCCACCAACTCTTCACCAAGGGGGCAATAGAGCATGTACCTCTCTCCCAAAAGGGGAAAGGGTTCTATTCCAGGTTCTTCCTGGTTCGGAAGACGAAGGACAAGTGGCGTCCGATCTTAGATCTACAGCAGCTCAACACTTATCTCATCAAGTTGTCCTTCAGGATGGTCACTCTTCAGGACATCCTCCGCCTTCTCAATCCAGGGGACTACATGGCAACCCTAGATTTGGAGGATGCTTACTTCCATGTGCCCATTCATCCAGCTCACTGGCAAGATCTTCGATTTACAGTAGGCAAGAGCCATTTTCAATTCAGAGTACTGCCTTTTGGTCTCCGGTCCGCTCCGCGGATCTTTACAAAGGTACTGTTTCCTGTGGCAGCTTTTCTCAGGAGGCAGTCTTTCGAAGTCTTCCCATATCTGGACGATTGGCTGGTAAAGGCTCCTTCGTTCTAAGAGGCGTCCAGGGCAGTCACGAGCGGCAGTCAACTGTTCGAGCAGCTGGGCCTTCGGCTCAACAAGGAAAAATCGATTTTGCGCCCCTCCAAGACAGCAAAGTTTTTGGGTACGATCCTAGACACGGAGTGCTGCCTGGCTTTTCCTTAGGAAGAGCGCCAGACCAAACTGATTCTCTCAGCTCGCCTCCTACAGACACGGAAGTTTCTGTCAGTTCGCAAATACATATCGCTTCTCGGATCGATCTCATCCTGCATACCATTGATACCACACTGCAGGCTGCGAATGCGTCCACTGCAGGAACAGTTGGACAAACAATGGCGTCAGTTGACGGGCTCCTTCGAAGACAAGATAGTAATCACACCCGGAATGCGAAAGGGTGGTGTGGTGGTTGCTAAAAGACAATCTTTCAGTAGGTTTGCCATTCCAACTTCCACCATCTCCCATGGTATTGACAACAGATGCTTCCATGGAGGGGTGGGGAGCGGTCCTCCAAGAACTGAAAGTCAGTGGACATTGGAGCTCAGTCCGAGGCAAGTTCCACATCAATCTGCTGGAACTTATGGCCATTCGTCTAGCCTTGCAGGCTTTCCTTCCAAAGATCCACAACCGTTCAGTGCTGGTTCGTACAGACAACACCACAGCCATGCACTACATAAACAAGCAGGGCGGGACGAGATCTTGCACCCTTTCGAAGGAAGCACAGAGGCTTTGGAATTGGGTGATCCAACACTATCACTCTTTCAGCGGAACATCTGGCGGGCACACTCAATGCCACAGCGGACGCTTTGAGTCGACAAAAGACTATCAACCATGAATGGGAACTGGATCAGACCATTCTGAACGAACTGTTTTCAAGTTGGGGGTCCCCAACCATCGATCTGTTTGCGACTCCTCAGAACGCCAAATGCCAGTCCTACGCAAGCAGGGTTCACCATCAGGGATCCTTGGGGAATGCGCTTTTGATTGCCTGGTACGGCGCATTTGTTTACCCCTTTCCTCCTATTCCGCTGATCCCGAGACTGATCCGCAAGCTCAAGGCGGAACCGTGCAGAATGATTCTGATTGCACCAGCATGGCCAGGCAGTTTTGGTACACAGAGCTTCTTCTTCTCTCCCAAGATCAACCGATTCTCCTGCGTCCTGTTCCATCACTGGTATCAATGGCTCACGGGCAGGTTCTGCATCCAGACCTGAAGTCACTACAATTGACAGCGTGGCTCCTGAGTTCAGAGAGTTCCAGGGTTTAAATGTTTTAGGAGAATGTAAAGACATTTTGGCCCAGGCCCGAGCGCCTAGTACGAATAAAACCTATCGGGCAAAGTGGAAGAGATTCTGCCTTTGGTGTCAGAGACAAGGTCTACATCCATATACTTCTGCACCGCACCAACTCTTGCCTTACATCCTTTCTCTTGCGAAATCTGGATTGGCTCATTCTTCTGTAAAGGTACATCTAGCGGCCATTTCTAGATTTAGACGATCATCATCAGGTCCTTCCCTTTGGTCTGCAAGGATCATTAAACAATTCCTGAAGGGTTTGTTCAGGGTTTTTCCACCAGTCCTGCCTCCACCACCAGCCTGGCATCTTAATTTGGTACTGTCACATCTAATGAAGGCCCCATTTGAGCCTTTTCATAGAGCTGACATGAAGTTTGTCTCATGGAAACTGGCTCTTCTCTTGGCCCTGATATCGGCTAGAAGAGTTAGTGAGCTCCAGGCTTTCACAATTGAGGAACCTTTTCTACAATTTAAGAATGATGTTCTCATCCTACGAACAAATCCTAAATTTATTCCTAAGGTACCCTCAGAATTTCATCTGAATGAGCCGGTGATCTTAAAGTCCTTCTTTCCGCGGCCCTCCACGCCAGCAGAGAGGGCTTTGCATTCTTTGGACATTCACAAATGTCTCAAGTTCTACTTGGAGCACACAAGACTGTTCAGAAAATCTTCCCAGCTTTTTGTTTCATTCAGTGCTCCACGAAAGGGTTGTCCATTTTCTAAACCCTGCATTTCCCGCTGGATATCCAGTGCAATCCACTTTTGCCATCGAGAAGCGGGGAAACAACTTCCACGAGCAGTTTGTGGTCATTCTACGAGATCAATGGCTTCATCAGTGGCTCTATTCTCAGGTGTCCAGATCAAGGACATATGTAGAGCGGCGACATGGAGCAGTGTCTACACCTTCACTCGCCACTACTGCTTGGATTCTTCTATGAAAGAGGATGCAGCAGTGGGCCAGGCAGTCTTGGGGAACCTTTTCCAATAAGTCGGTGAGCTTTCCTTTCTATCCCGCCTTCCTGTATTGCATATTTTGTATTACTTGTGGTTGTTCTGCTTTGTGATGCAAATGTGTATCTGTTTTCTTATCAGGATTACGTATGAAATTTACAGGTACACATATTACAAAATATGTTTTTCTCTTTACTGCTAGCTATTCTGATACAAAGCATGGGAATCTATGAAAGTTCCAATACTGGGGCAAGAAAACAAGTTACTTACCTGTAACTTTGGTTCCCCAGTATTGGTAACTTTCATAGATTCCCATGCGCCCACCCTCCTCCCCTGGGAAAGCTCAGCCTTATTATCCAATGATGTTGCTGTTCACAACGGCTACGAAAATCTGAGGCTCTGAGGCTCTCTCGGGAAGGTTCTAAGGGGTGAGGCTACTCTGATTGGCTACTGCAAGAATTTGGTCTCTTTTACAAAAAGAGGTGGATAAGCTACAAAATGAGATGAGGCCTAGGCCTATTTTTTCACTTTGTGCTTACTACTATGGTATTTTTTTATTTACCGAGGATCCCATTCCGACGACGGGGAATGATACAAAGCATGGGAATCTATGAAAGTTACCAATACTGGGGAACCAAAGTTACAGGTAAGTAACTTGTTTTCTTCCTGGCAACAAAGCTAACCCCTAGTCAAGGGACCAATTAGCGCTTTGATGGTGTTTTCTGCCTGACAAAGCAACATGGATCAGCGCCTTCGAGTTTGAACCCGAATTCCAGCTATGTTTTATGACTTTAAAGTGGACTATTGGACTGGGGGAAAAATCGGACTGGCAGAGAAAACATCTTATAAAGTCAAGAACTCACTGCGGAAAAATATATTTCTAGAAAGTCGGCGTAGATTGCGACGAGTGTGCTTTGGTACAAATACTTGATGAATGCTTCATTTTAGAACCCACTATTCCCCAAATTCGTTAATTTGAAATAGTAATGAAACCGAGATGGCCTCTACATTTGCCTTTAGTCTTTGAGTACTTTGTTTGTTTCCATTTCACTTGTGCAGCCCTTGGTTGAGAAGAAGCTCTTTATCTAATGTTAGCGGACTATCCATGTCAGTAAAGCAGAAGTTCTTCTAATCGAGAGGTAGCAGGTGCGAGTTTGGTGACTGGTGATGTTGTTGTAGATGCGCTGCTTTATTTTGACCAGGGCTATAATGCCCCAGGGGTTAGAGAGGCAGTAAGTTGAACTGTTAATTTTGAGTTGCATGCGTGTTCTTAACTGAACTGGGAAGACTGAAGAAAGCAACCAGTGTTGCTTCATGGGTCAATATCTGTAGATATAGGAGAAATACCAGAATTTTATGTTTCAGTTGGGTATTTACCTCTGCTTGAAAAATAGGAAATAGAATGACCACTCACCTACAGCATGGGAAGAAGTAAAGTATACATGCCGAATGTAAATATTTGGACAGTGTAACTTTTTATTTTTTATATACGTGCGTGGTGTTTTTGCACGTTTAAATGAAGGACTGCAAGCTTCGGAATGCAGATAAAGAAGTTTGGTAGAATAAGCTGTTAATGACCAAACTTGTACAGTTTATGATCTGTTACAAGAGAATTAATGCAGTTTGAATACGAGTACATTGCAGTCTATATTATGATTGCTATGGCCTGGTTACTTATTGGCAGGGCAGAAATCAGGAACAAGCATTTGCAATGCAGTAGGTCTCACATTTGCAAGAGATAAAGCTATCAGCATTGTAAATAACAATGCCTTTTATTTATCTGTTTTGAAAAACAACACATAAATAAAAGGCATTGTCATTTACAATGCCAAAAACTCAAACACTCGTAAATGCTAGACCTATTGCATTGCAAATGCTTTTCAAAAATTGCTTTTCTTCTGAACTAAATCTGTCATTCGGCATGCACTGTTATTGAGAGAAGTGTAAATATTAGAATAATGATACTGAGCCTCCACTGGTTTCCCAATCTTCTTTGTGAGCCTGAATATCTCAGTGCCACGCATCCCTGGCATGTATGAGTTTTAACTTCACAACTGTGCTTAAACATTGTATAGTACAGCTCAATAGAACATGATCTATGCATGTGGTGCTGCCAACATTGAATTTATGTGTGACTTTCATATGTGATGAATTGTATGTCTTATGTGCGGTACATGCAAAAAGAAACTATGGAGCCCTTACTTTGTCACACTTCAGCCGTTAATAAATATGTCCGGCATTTTCTTTTAATTTGTTGTGCTTGTGTTCCGGCTGTAATTGAAAGGAGGAAGGAATTCTCCAAGACCTATCATGAAGTTGAATCATTTCAGGGCTCATTCAACTTTGTATTTTTAAAAGCACTTGTATTTTTTGTGCTCTGCACACACATCCTTTTTCTCTTCACCCATGATGCTCTGAAATCGCATCCAGCTGAAACACAGAAAGATTAATACTGGGCTGTAGGTGCACACTGTTTAGTATGTTGCTTAATTTTTAATTGGGAAGTATTTTAATTTTATTTGCAACTTGCATCCTTATTGTTCATTAATGACCAGCTTCATTCGCAGCGCCTACTGAACTGTCTGTTTTCTGTTGCATGGTTCATGTACGCTGCAAGTCCATGGCAGTCAAGATCGATAGACCCCGTGCACTTTCCATTTGCACCTTCAGGCCCAGAATGAAAGAACAGAATGTGCATCAAAGGAAAGGCTGGGATTTGTCCCAGTCCAGGCATGCACACTTACCTCACAGCTGGATACCCCGACCCATTTCTCTGCTTTTTACAGATGACACTTCCAGCCCTGGATAAATCACCAAATTCCACGCTTCATCCCGTTTTAAAAGTTTCAAGGGTACACAAACATAATTGCTTTGAACCCCTTCTTGCTTTCTGAAATTTTCTTTAAAATCAATTTTGCACCAAATTGTTTACACACTTTTCTGTTCTTGCCTCTGTTGCCAACCATTTTCTCTGCTGCCCCCCACCCTCCATTGTCTTTGTTGCCAATCCATTGTCTCTGTTGACCCTCCATGGGCCCCCCACCTGCCCTCCCTCTGTTGGCCCACCCATCCCGCCCTCCCTACGTAGTAGTCTGCTGGCCCACTCTCCTTTTGTAGTCTCTTCTGGCCCACCCCGCCCGTCTTCCCTCCGTCGTCTCTGCTGGCCCACCCCTCCAGCCCTCTCTCCATCATTTCTGCTAGCCCACTACCGTCATCAGGCCTGGTGTTGCAGACTGTGTGCTTTTTTAAACTGCAATTCGACCTGGCAAAATAAGCCCCCTGCTAGGCCTAAACCTCTCTTTTTAATACATGTAATTCACCCCGAAGGTAGGCCCTAAACAGGCAGGGTGCATTATATTTTAAAAGTTTGATATACGGTTTTAAGTTTTACATGTCCAATTTATGGAAAAAACTCACATCCATTTTTCACTACTGTGAGTCCTACCTCTCCCATAGGTTAACATTGGGTTATCTTATTACATTTAATAAGTTATAACTTTTGTTTGGTATCAAGTACAAATGTCATGTTTGGTTTCTAAGGAATTGTAATTTAAATTCTGTAGTAGGGGATCTCTGTGTATAGTCATAATCTAGTGAATAGTTCCGCTCTTGAGCGTGGACCCCGGAGCAATCAAAAATAATCGCTTAAGCTGTCTAACAATGCAGTCCTGCACAGACACTTAAGAGAGAATTTAAAGACATATAATGCAGCCTATATCCACAGGCTACACTGTCCAGTACTTCAAATAGACATTCCATACCAAAAACCACAAACACAGCACAGCCTGCCAAGTTTTCGTCATAGAGAAACACTTCCCCTTTAACCAACAAAGCCTCTGGAATGATAGAGAGGAAGGGGAGGACAGACAAGCCTCATAGGCTGCAATTATGTGGCTCAAAAAGAGATACCGTGCCTTTAAGAAAACTTTCTAAAACTTTCTCAGTATCCCGGAATGCCCAGCAGGCCCCATTTACTTTCAGTTCTTTTTGAAGGCGTATAACGCCAAACCTGTAGCATTCCGAACAACAACATCTGTCTCCACCGGGGAGGAGGGCGGGATCTTATGACTAAAAAAGAGATACCCCTACTACAGAACTGGAGTTACAGGACAGAAACTACTCCTTCTGTAGTAGGGGATCTCTGTGTATAGTCATAATCTAGTGAATAGAATGGCAAGCCCATCCCCAAACCCAGCGGCGGTGGAGAGAAAATAATTACAACACCACTACTGTGCGAATAGATTTCGCAGCAAAGCCTGCCCAACCTGAGCGTCTGCCCTGGAATCAGAGTCCAGACAGTAGTGCTTAGCAAAGGTATGGACCGACTTCCAAGTGGCCGCCCTGCAGATTTCTGCAATGGGAACATTACGTAACAAAGCAGTCGTGGCAGCTTTGCCCCTGGTGGAATGAGCCTTAGGTTTACACCCCCTAAGGTCTTATTAGCCTGTCATGACCGATCCATAGTTGATAAACAATTGGTCTGACCTAGGAATATCCTTGGTTTTATCCAGATAAAATTTCAACACCCTCCTGACATCCAGGGAATGTAGAGACCTTTCCTGCTGGAGAGGAAGGATTCTGAAAAAACGTAGATAAAGTTATAGTCTGGTTAACATAGAAATCAGAAATAACCTTAGGAAGAAATTTAGGGTGAGTACGCATAACAACCTTAGCAGCATGAAATACAGTGTAAGGTTCTTTCTTTTTCCACGCCAGCCAGCGCAGATCCGGGAAGAGCGGTACCTCAGTCATTTTTTGACTAAGTTTTTCTTGAATTCTTGTTTCGAGTCTTCGACTCCGAACAGGTGCACAAGGGATGCCCGGTTTCAAGGCCTGCGGTTCCTGTAATCAGCTGATGTTGTTGACAGATCCGCACTGCGTGTGTCTCTTTTGCCTGGAGCGCGACCCCGACCCTAAGTCGTGCTCCGACTGTCAGTTGTTGATGCCGAAGGCTTTGCGGGAGCACTCGCGAAAGCTGCTTGAACACCCACCGTCTGCTCCACGCCATTCGAGGTCCCGGTCGAGAGAGAGGTCGAGGAGCCATAGTCAATCCGGTTCGAAATCATCTAAGTCTTTGCACTCTGGGTCGGGAAAGTCAAAGCATAAGAAGAAGTCAAAGAAGCATTGTCGCTCTTCCACTTCTTGTCGGTCGGTCGATCCAGGGAGGCACGCTGGTGGTGCCCCTCCTGCGGCTTCGCACGCGGAGCCTGAAGAATCTACTCCACTCTTCCCTCCCCTTCCGGGACCCCGAGCGACTCCCGCCCAGCTTTGTACGTTCTACGGCGGACCCCATCGGTGCGCCTCCAGGCCCCGCGGACTCGGTTGGGGGGCCTAGGTCTTTGCTGCCCACGGCCCCGGTGCCGCAGGCCCCCCTTGGATCCAGGCCTGGATCTGTATCGGCGCCGGTTGACCTTGTTACACCTCCATCGGTGCCGCTTCCTCCTGCACCACTACCGCATTCTGCTCTGTTCGATCCCCCGGCTGGCGTCGACCCCGGCATCCATCCCGACATGGGTACTTTTGTCCCTTTGTTCCAACCTGGCCATTTTCACCCTGTTTGGCAGTCAGAGGAGGGTGAGGAGGACTTGGGAGGGGTCAGGTGACCCTTTAAGTGACCAGCTTGATACCGAGCAGGACTGGAGAGAGGACCTGGGAGATGCCAGTGGTCTTGACACTTCAGCTGACCTTGGCATGTTGTCTCCTACTACCGTGGCTACGTAGGAGGGATCGTCATACGCTGTGGTGTTGCATAGGGTGGCTGAGGCTCTCAACTTCGAGCTTCCTACGGTGGCGGTCAGGACTAACCTCCTGACTAAGGTGCTTCAACCGGCGGCGAGCTCTCTAAAGCCCCTGCTACTGTTTAATGAGGCCCTCACCGATGTCCTTTTGGGCATGTGGTCTCGGCCCAACACGGGGGCTCCTGTGGACCGAGTGATCTCTTGAAGCCACAGCCCGGTTCCGGGTGACCCCACTTTGCTCTGCCAACACCCCACCCCTGAGAGCTTGGTGGTCCAAGCCTCCACCACCAAAAGCGCCTTCCCTACCGCTCCACTGGAAAGCGAATCCAAGAAGCTGGGCAATCTTGGCAAGAAAATGTTCTCTTCCGCCAGCTTAGGACCGCGGTCCGTAAACACTGCATGTCTCCTGGGCCTTTATCCCCACTCAGTGTGGGATACGGTGGCGCAAGTGCTGCCTCAGTGTCTGGAGGAGGCCCGGGCAGTGCACTCCCACGCTGTCACCGCCGGTAGAGATTTAGCAAAGTTTACGATCTGTTGTGGGCTGGACACCGCCGACTCTGGGCAGGACCATTTCAACGTCAGTAGCGCTACGCCTGGATGAGGTCCACTGGCTTTTCAGGGGATGTCCAGAACATCCTGATGGACATGCCCTTTGAAGGCCATCTCCTTTTTGACGCCCTAGAGCGCTTCACGGACTCACGGGCTACAGCCAAGTCCTTGGGCCTCTTTACCTGTCCGGCGAAGTTGCTTTTCGCCCCTTTTGTGGCTACAGAAAGGGTGCCCTGCCTCATCGCACCCAAAGCCACAGGTCTCAGCAAATTACCCAGCCTTCGCACAGCCGGGGTCGTGGAAATTACTGGCAAGGTTCTGGGTCCAACGGACGGGCCAGTCCACCAAGCCCCCCCCCCCCCCCCCCCCCCCCTCCTCTGCAGCAGCCTCCAGCCCCTCCTAGTACAACCTTTCAGGCCCATCAAACGCCAGTGAGCGGCAGGATTCACCATCACCTCCCCTCACTGGTGCACAGTCACTTCGGACAGGTGGGTCTTGCAACTAGTCCCATGGGGCTACTCCCTCCCCTTCAAGACTACCCCTCCAGTCATGCCACCGCGCTCCCTCCGCATTTCGGAGGATCATCTGTACCTTCTCCAGCAGGAAATTACGGCTCTTTGGAGAAGGAAGCCATTGAGTGCATTTCTGTTCCAGAAGTAGGTTGTGGTTGTTAGCCCCACTACTTTCTGGTTCCCAAGAAGGACAGGGGCTTGCTATCTTGGACTTCAGGGACGTCAATCGCTTCCTCCGGAAGAAGTTCAAAATGTTGACGCTTGCTTATGTCTTGTCTACCCTCGACCCGCAAGACTGGATGGTAGCGTTAGACTTGCAGGACGTTTATTTTTATATCCCCGTCCTGCCGGCCCACTGGCATTACCTGCGGTTCATGGTAGACCATGAGCATTTTCAGTTCACCGTGCTTCCCTTTGGCCTTAACCAGCACCCCTCGGGTGTTCACAAAAGTGATGGCGGTGGTCGCAGCTCATCTGCGCAGATCAGGGGTTTGTCTTCCCTGATCTTGACCACTGGCTGTTGAAGGCAGGCTCGCCCCATGTAGTAGTCTCCCACATCCAAACTATGGCCGACCTCCTGCATAGGATGGGGTTCTCCAGCAATGTGCCGAAGTCGCACCTGATTCCCTCTCAGAAGGTCCTCTTCATCGAAGCGGTTCTGGACACAATGCGGTTTCGGGTCTATCCTCCCAAAAAGCGAGTCCAGGATATTTGGGCTATGATTCCAATCTTTCAGCCTCAATCCTGGGCTTCGGTCAGAATGACACTGAGGCTGCTGGGCCTCATGGCCTTCTGCATCCTGCTGATCGATCATGGCAGGTGGCATATGCGGGCTCTGCAGTGGGACCTGAAGTTTCAGTGGGCGCAGCATCAGGGTAATCTGTCCGATTACGTCCATATCTTGGAGGGCACTGCTCGACAACTGCAGTGCTGGCTTACAAACCAGGATTGAGTCAATGGTAGATCCCTTTCTCTTCCCCAACCAGACCATACTGTGGTGACGGATGCCTCCCGTCTGGTATGGGGCGGCCACATGGGAGAGGCGGAGATCAGAGGCTTCTAACTATCGGGATTCAAAAAAAAGTGAGCTACAGGTCGTGTGCAAAGAATAAGGAAAGGACGCCCTCAACCACGATAAACAGAATAATAACAAATAATGCCCGACTTTAGTGCCAAAAAGGTGATCAGAGATGTGTGGAGTACTCACTGGAAACGTGTTACCGAGACGCTATGAATCACAGGTTCCCATTAGCGTATAAGGTTCATACTCGTGTGGGTTTGAAATAGCACGCCGGGTGCATTGGAATTAAACAACAACAACGGACTGTTTACTTGTCCGAAGTGTGGGGGCCATTTTGGAACAGTTAGAGAGTTGTAAAAGGAGTCATGTGGGGGCCATATTAGAGTGGTGAACAACCGGTAATAACGAAATCGAATGGCTCAATCATCAGAGTCTAAAAGGGTGAACAAAACAGGGATTCATAAGTGAAAAAACACAAGTGGCCCAATCCTGAAGCTAATCATAATACAATGTCTAAAAATGGGTGAAAAGACAAAGATTCAAAAGTGAGATATGTAAACATACGGGTACAATGATGAGCATGATAATACATGCCAATTCAGCATAATCATGAGTTAAAGGCATAATAAGTCTGTTTAAAGATAGCAAAGAAATTCCATACGATCATTCAGCCCTGTGGGGTGCGTCGTGCTCAAATACCGTATCCAAAAGTTCTCCCTTTGAAGCAATTTATTTTTGGGGTTCATGCCCTCCTGGTTGACAACGTTCTCCAAAATCATGAATTGTAGCTGAGCTACATTGTGTCTGTATTCAAAAAAGTGCATTGCCATGGCTGATTTAGTATTGGCAGTTCTTATGTTGCTCTTGTGTTCCAAGATTCTGGTTCTTATTTTTCTTTCTGTGTGGCCAACGTAGCACAAGCCACATGGGCACTTCAGTAGATAGATCACATTAGGTGTGTTGCACGTCGCGTTGACCTTAAGTTTGATTTTGTAACCTTTCATGGGGTGATGTAAGATATTGCCCTTGATGACGTTATTGCAATTGCTGCAATTATAGCATGATTGGAGTCCTTCTCTCTTTAGCCCAGCAAGGTTCTGCTCTGGGCACTATCAAGGGCTACCTTTCTGCCATATCTGCCTTCCTTCGGCTGCCCGATCAGCTTTCTCTTTTCAAGTCCCCGATAGTTAACCGTTTCTTAAAAGGCTTAACACTTCTTTTTCCTCCAATCCCTTTCGTTATGCCTCAGTGGGACCTGAATCTTGTTCTAACTTATTTAATGTGCGCTTCCTTTGAGCCGCTTCACAACTGTCCTTTATGTCTCTTAAATCTTAGGACTGCTTTCCTGGTAACCATCACTTCTGCTAGAAGGATGAGTGAGCCCCAGGCTCTTTCTTCGAAACCTCCTTTCTTGTCTGTTCATCCGGACAAGGTGGTTCTCAGGACCCGACCCTCTTTTCTTCTTAAGGTGGTCACTGCCTTCCACATTGGGCAGACCATTACTTTGCCCACCTTCTTTCCGCATCCTTCAAAGGAAGAAGAGAGGCTCCACCGCCTGGACCCAAAAGGTATGCTCTCCTTCTATCTGGACAGCACAAAGCAGTTCCGGGTGGATGATCAACTTTTTGTTGGTTACATGGGTGCAAAGCAAGGTCGGGCCTTACACAAACGCACCATTTCTCGATTGGTCGTGTTGTGTATTAATGCTTGATACTCTAGCTAAAAAGGAGCCTCCAGTCGGGCTACGCGCTCATTTCACCAGGGCGACGGCAGCCACTACTGCCTTGGGCAGGGGAGTGCCTCTACATGACATCTGTCAGCCAGCCACGTGGGCATCGCTGCACACGTTCACCAAACACTACTGCCTGGACAGCTAAGTCTGGAAAGACTGCTTCTATGGCCGTTCTGTTCTCCAGGATTTTCTGGGGTGATCTTGGTTCGCAGGCCCACCACCGGGGTTGGTATTGCTGGAGTATATATTCTGAGGTAAAGAATATATAACTAACATGTTTCTTTCAGATGCACAAGTTACTAGCCTTAGGTAAAGATATATCTGTAAGAAACATTAGTTAGTTATAGATTCCTTACCGCCCATCCTCCCTGTTCTGCGAACTGATTTCTAGGGTTAAGGACATCCGTTCAGGGCCCTAGTTTTGTGCACCAATGGTCAGTATCTTGCATGGCTCTGTGTTTCTGGTGCGGAAAGTCGTGTACAAAACTGACGTCAGCATGCGAGGGTGACTTCTAAGTAGCTGCTGCGACGTCATACTGGCGATTAAGACTACGGACGCGAAGCCGACCAACACCAACTTCCGACGTGCAGAGGTACTGCCAACGAAAAAGCTTTCTGGATCTAGTCGGACGCCTGGGGCTAATTGTAAGGTAAGGAATCTATAACTAACTAATGTTTCTTACAAATTTTTTGTTACTGAAGGTAAGTAACTTGTGCTTTATGTACCCTTCAATATATTTTCATTTTTTCAGATTAATTTGTGTTTTAAGAAGTATACACCCATATTATATTGTTCTTGTATAGATTGTTTCACGTTGAAAGGAGGAATCCTTTTTGCAAAATAATTTAACGTAAGCTACTGTTGAGAGCTTATTGCAATTGACCTCAGAACACATGAAAACCACTATAAGAAAGAATCCCTTGTAAGCACTTTTACGTTTTACCAGGCACCCTGGTGAAAGGCCTGTTTTTCATTAGCTCTCTGTCCCTCCCTGGGCTTTACAGCACAGGAAATCTCCTCCCCACCCGACCCGCCTTTTCACGCAGAGACACCTGAAGAGCCACAATAACTGTTTAGGGTTGGTTGTGTTTAGCTAATTAGAGGAACTGCTTTTGTAAAATTATTAAAGCATGGGCATGTAGGTCCCCATAGATGCCTTCCACTTCACCCTTTGTTTACATGAAGATGTTCTTCAGGGTGAGTCCTGGGGTAACCGTGAGAAGTCTTGCAGGGTGGCGTTCAGACAGTGTTCTAATCGTCCGGCCCCTTTGGACCTCAGAGTACTGTCCAAGAGAAAAAGGAACGTAATGAGCTCCTTGAATGGCGTCAAAGACATAGCCCAGAGAAAGGGGCACTCTATGGGGTAATGTTTTAGTTTACAAATGGGAGACCGCTTTCTCAGATTTCTTGAGGAAGACGGGGAGTTAATAGAGCACCTGGAGCCATGATTTTGAGGTGCCGCTGCCCCACTATTGTGGCTGTCTTAATTATTAGGGGCAATGTCCCTCCTGTGCACACTGTGTACAGGCAACAGGGCTTACGCAACATGGGCGAGAGATGGGACGTTTTCCCATTATTATTTTTATAGAAACAGGCAGACGGCCTATGTCGGGCCTCAGGCCTAGGAGTGGTGGCCCAGTGGAGTACGCAGAGGGCACAGCCTTCTTCACAGTGCTGGAGGCATCATTAGTGCTGCGGGTGCAGTGGCATCAAGGCCTAGCGTTAATGGCCAACTAAACCCCAGTTATGTCTGTTGCACTATGCTTCCTAGTTTGCATTAGGGCCCAGTACACATTTGCTCTGCCAGTGTTGCTTTGGGCCTTGAACACTGAACAGAAGATAAATCTTAGCTGGGTCTCTGAGAGGGCAGAAAGGTGGTGGGGAAAGATGTGGACCCTTGTTTTTAGCAAAGGATAGATGAGACTGCCTGCTTCGCAAGGCAGTAGCTATCATTAGTGAACCATGAGCAGTGGCATTGTGGCACAGGACTTAGAGGGGCCTCACTGTATCACAATTATGACTGTCTGCCTTTAGACAAAGGGGCTTGAGGCCAGGGCTCATTGTCTAGTGTTAGGATTGAGAGCACCCTTAGTGCAAAGAGGGAGCAACACATGGAAACTTTTTTTAATTTAATTTTTTAGGTTTAAAGCATTTTATTGCATGATTGAAAACAATACAAAAAAATGAATACAGTTGTCTCAAAAGATATAGTGCAAAGTTTCCGCCTCAGGAGCGCCATCAGCGCGTAATATACTGCAATTATGACATCCTTCAGAGCATGGGGCCAAGTGTGTATGCGGTGACGACCATTTCAAAAACCAACAACCCCTTCCCCAACTCCCCTCCTCCCGTCCCACCCCCCAAATCCCCCATCCCCCCTCCACCCGTGTTGTGCGAATGTCTCAAACCTCTAGCACGTCTGCAACGCGCCCACTTCTCTCGTCAAGCATTCCTCCCGGGCATACTAGGTGGACGGATTAGCCGGGGACGTTAGTCGCAGTAGTCTAAGATACCGGGGACAGGTAATTTCTTTGATTTCTGACTGTAGGAGGGTATGGAAAGGCTGCCACAGCTCCTCAAACGTATCCACCTCACCCGCCACCATGAGGGACAACTTCTCCATTCCCAGAACGTGCCACAATCTATGTAACCAGCCAACAGTGTTGGGGAGCGTGGTGGTGCGCCAGTGGATGAGTATGTTCTGAATCGCCGAGCCCAAGGCGATCGCTATCTGCCTACCCTTCCTGGACCTCAGAGGATACATTAGGGCGTTGGGCAATCCTAGCAAGACATAGGATGGGAAGCGGGGTAATTCAATGTCGAAGCACTGGTCTATCTCATCTAGGATCTCCTTCCAGTAGGGGCTCAGTAAAGGGCAATCCCACAAGACGTGTGTAAGTGTGCCAATCTGTCCACATTCTCACCAAAAGGTGTTTACAATGTTCCGATTCATTTCATGTATCCTCTCAGGTGTATAGTACCAGTATGTGGATATCTTGGTGAATGTTTCGGTGAGGCCGGTGTGGTACGCAGAGTGGTGCGCCCGGTAGGAAATGTGGTCCCAGTCCGTGTGGCTCAGCGCCCTTCCCAACGCTCCCGCCCAGGATTGTAAATGTGGAAAGGGGGGGGGCTGCAAGAGCCTGTATAGATCTGAGATGAGTTTGGAGTCCGAGGAGCGCGTCACCAGCCACTTCTCATAGGATGTGAGCTTCCGGTCAGCTAGAACATGCACCTGCGGCTGAAGCGCCCAGTGACGCACCTGCAGATATCGCATTCGTTTGGTCTCAGGTAGGTGGTATTCTCGCCTGAGATCCTGAAATGATATGGCGCCGTCCGGGCCGTACATATGAAACAGCGCACTGCATCTAGCCGCTCGCCAGTGCGCGAAGGCTCCGGGTTCCATCCCAGGATGGAAGTCTGGGTTCTCAACCAGTGGCGTAAACGGTAAGGGGAAGGTGGTGAGCTCCTGCTTCGCATTCATGGCATCCCAAACTCGTAACGGGACTCGCGTGATAAAGGACTCGTAGAGGTTGGGGGGGACGGTGTGCTCTGCGTAGGAAGGGTATCTCCTGCAGGGTTCTACCCGCTACTGCCTGGTCCTGGAACAACCAGTGCTTGTCAGATTCCCACTTGCTCCATTCCACTAAATACCGCAATTGCGCCGCCTGGAAGTACTTGTGTAGATCCGGTATACCAAGTCCTCCGGAATCAGGTGCCAGCGTGGACAAGGCCCTCTTGAGCCTGGGTTTGCGGCCTTGCCAGACAAAGCGCGAGATGTCCGCTTGAGCTTGCCCGATCCACCCCTTCGGGGGTTGAAGTGGTAGGGCCCTAAATAGATATAGCACCTGCGGCAAGAGAGTCATCTTCACCGCAGCTATTCTGCCCAGCAACGACAATGTACCTTTATTCCAGCGGGTCAATTCCTCCCTGATTTTCCTACCTAAGGCCGCGTAGTTGGCCGTCACCATAGCACGTAAAGAGGGCGCCAGTAGTAATCCCAAGTATGGCACTAGGTCCTTAGACCAGCACATGGGGAAGAGACTCTGTAATTCGGCTCTCGTGGCGGTGGTCAGCGAGATGTCATGGGCTGCCGATTTCCCCATATTCATTTTAAAACCCGCCACTGCAGCGAAGGCGTCCAACTCGGCGATGCAGGCAGGGAGCGCCTTTCTTGGGTCATCGAGTGTCAAGATCACGTCGTCCGCGTATAGACTAATGGTGTGGACATACCTCCCCATCCGAACGCCCGATGCAACAGGATTCTGACGAATCCTCTGGGCGAAGGGCTCCATGTAAAGAGCGAAGAGTAGCAGCGATAACGGGCACCCCTGTCTGGTGCCCCGCTCTATCCCCATTATTTGGGAGCTGCAGCCGTTCACTCATACCACTGCGGATGGAAATCTGTAACAATTGAATATCAAAGTGCGAAATTTCTCACCTATCCCCAGTTTGCATAGAACTTTCTCTAAGTACGGCCAGTGCACCCGATCGAACGCCTTCTCCGCGTCAACCGAAAGAAGCATTCGTTCCCCAGGAATACGGGAGGCCTTTTCCAGGATATGGATCACTCTCTTGGTATTGTCAACTGTTTGCCTACCAGGAACGAACCCCGCCTGGTCCGGATCTACTAGCCCCGGCAGATGAGGTGCTAGGCGAGCCGCTAGAATCCCCGTGTACAGCTTGAGGTCCACATTTAAAAGTAAGATCGGCCGGTAGGAGCCGCACTCAGTCCTGTCTTTCCCCGGCTTGGGGATAACCGACACCGTCGCTTGGAGTAGGTGCGGGGGGATAGCCCCCGGGTCAGAAAAAGAGTTGAAGAGTCGCGTCAGCAGCGGCGCCAGTTCTGGGCAGAACGTTTTATAGAAAAGTGGGGTGTAACCATCGGGTCCCGGGGCTTTCCCATGTTTGAGTCGGGAAATAGCCGTGATCACCTCCTCGATCCGAATGTCCCGTTCCAAGTATTCTGCGTGTTCCGGAGCAAGGGCGGGAAGATCGACCGAAGCCAGGTAGTCTGCCTCTGCTTGCGCAGAGGAGGGCTCGCCGGCATATTAATCGGCGTAGTAGCGACGGAACCCGTCCGCAATTTGGCCATCCTCCGTGGCCGTCCCCCCGCCGGGAACCGAGAGCTCCGCCACCCAATGGTGTTGGTGTTTAACACGGAGCTTATGCGCCAGTAGCCGGGCGCACCTGTCACCGCCGGTGTAGTACGCGTGTTTCAAGCGCAACGCCGCGTATTCCGCTCTATCCATGTCTAGTGCAGATAGGAGTTTTCGGGTAGCTTTAAGTTGCCTCCAGACTCTAGGGGCCCCCGTTCTCTGGTGCACCTGTTCCAAATCCCTCACCTTACTCGTAAGTTTGTCTCTCTTTTGTTGCCGTTCCTTGTTTTCCGCAGAGGAAACTGCAATAAACTCACCGTGAAGCACCGCCTTCAAGGCGGCCCATTGGGTCGCTCGGGTGGTGTCATCATTGTCATTGTGCCTCCGATATTCGCCGATCGAGTCTCGTATATGTTGTACTACAGATCGCCTATGTAATAGAGAATCTCTGAGGTGCCAGACCCCTCGTGTGGGAGGCATCGGTGGTAGCTGGAAGGTGCCCGTTACTGGGGCGTGATCCGACAATGTAAGAACCCCTATTTCGAAGGCCGTTGCCAGTTCGGAGAGCGGCCCCGTCACTAGAAGATGATCTAATCTCGCGTAGGACTTATGTGCGTGTGAATAGTAGGAGTAGGCTCGGGCAGTAGGATGGAGGCGTCGCCACAAATCATGCAAATCGAGATCTCCCAAGCATGATTTACTCAGCTGCGAGATCTCCCCAGTTTGTGGGCGTCGCTGCGCCGATCTATCTAAGGATGAGTCAAAGACGATATTCAGGTCCCCTCCAATAAGTATGTGCCTATCTGGGGTGGTCGCTATGTCCTCTAGGGCCGAATTTAGAAACCGTTCTTGGTGGTCATTGGGACTATATATCGAGCCAATAGTTAACACCAAAGCTCCCATCCTGACCCTGTAAACCAGGAGCCTCCCTTTCTGTTCTGTCACTTTGTGCAAGACCTCCCTCTTAAACTTCCTAGACACTAAGATTGCAACCCCTGCTGTTTTGGTGGCGCCGGAGGAAAAGAACTGTACTGGGAATTTCGGTGATCGCAGTCTGTGGCTGTCTTTGGCTAGGAGGTGTGTCTCCTGCAAGAGACAAATGTCGGCCTGAGTGTTGTCCAGTAGGGACAGTACCGCCCTCCGCTTGACCGGGTTGTTCAGCCCTTTCACATTAAGGGTCACTATCTTAAGGGCCATCAATGACAATCGTAAGGGCAGTGCTTATGAGTCTGTCGTGTCCCCGTGGGGTCATCGCTAGTGTCAACAGTTTGAAGTGGTGTTGCGAGGTGAGAGCAAGTGCAGCAACAGTACAACACGGTTCCCGGATCCGCGTAAAAGTAGTGTGAGGTCAAAGCAAATGCAACAACAATATAGCACGGCCCCTGAACCCCCCCTCCCCCTCCCTTAGAACTATCCTCCAACACCCCAACTCCACTCCTCCCTCCCCCCTCACCTGTGATCCTCCGAACCCAAACCCCTCCCCCCCACTCCCTAATCCCTCACCCTCAACCTTTCAAAAAACACCATTGTCCCAGTCTGGTCCGTAATGGACGAGTCCGCGGAAAGTTATTTAAGTGGACCTCCAGCCACAACCTATACCCTCCCGCCGCCCCCCTTCCCCGGATCCCCCGCACCTGCAATGAAGATGAAGCCAAAACGATCTCCCCCCCGGAGTATGCTCAGGCCGTGAGGGCCACATCACCAGCCGACGTGTCCCTGGTCACCTCCTGTATTGCACTGTCCATTTCCGCACGGATAGTGGGCGAGTCAGGTCACAGGGGCGGTGTGAGGATCGCCGCCTCCGAAGCGTCTGCCAGCCGTCCCTAGTGCTGCGTCGGCGGCGAGGTGTAGGAGCGTCTTCATCTGTCGCGGTGATCCCTAATACTCCGCAAGTGCCTTGGAGGGACCGAAGCTGATGTAGAGTCCCGTTCCAACGAAAAATGAGCCGGAAAGGGTGGCCCCAGGAGTACTGCGTGTCATGTTCTCGCAGGAAATCCGTAGCTATTTTGAATGTCTTGCGTTTCTGCAGTGTGATCGCCGATAAGTCCTGAAACAGGGCCACCGGGTGACCCCGGAAACGCAGGGGCTGCTGTCGACGTGCCTCGCGGAGAATCCGTTCCTTCAGAGGGAAATCCGGCAGGAAGGCCAGGATATCCGGTGGAGGTGCCGAGGCTCTCTGCGGCAGGCCCACTCTGTGTGCTCTATCAATTCTCACAGGGAAGTCCCCAGGTTCGCCCAGTATTTCTCGAAACAGGTCCCGCAGGTAGGCGGCTGTTTCCTCACCTTCTTCTTGGGACGGCACGCCCCGGACCCAGATGTTGTTGCGCCTGGACCTGTTCTCGAGATCCTCAGCGTGGGCCTGGAGATCTATCTGTTGATCTCTGATCCGCAGGACCTCCTGCTGCAGGTGCGCGATCTCCTCGTCGCGGGAGTGGCCGGCTTCCTCCACAGTGGACACTCTCTTTCTCCAAGGGAGTCGACCACCCTTCTCACCTCGCGGACCTCCCTGGCCACTTCCTGCTTCAGCGCTTGGAAGTCTTCCCTTAGGGAGCTGAACAGCGACTCCAGGAAAGATTTGGTCACCGGAGGTTCATCCCCTCCGCGCCTCGAGAGCTGTTCGAGGGGCTCGGGGCTGGCTGGCCCCTATCCTGTCTCGGGGCTCCCCTGCCCAGCATTTCTGGCAAGGTGCGGTCTCCTTTCTTACCCACTTTGTTGCCTGACATTGTGGAGGAGGGGATGTGCGGCAGGTGGGTTGACACTCACAAAGGCCTGCATGATGTGGTGGTGCTAGGGGCCGAGGTGTCCTGCAAGGCCTGGGCACAGCGGCACTCCCACGGGTATCTCTTCACAGGCACACCCCGCTCAGCGTGCTCTCAGGACCACGAGAGCTTCGACTCAGGGGGGCAATATTGGTCCGCTCTCAGCAGCAGGGCGCCTCCCCCGCGTCGTGGAACAGGAGTAGAGTTCCGATGTTGTTGACTGCAGAGTAATCCTCCCCCCTCCTGCAGGCGAACCACCGCGTGCTCGGGCCACTAACCTTTCCTCCCGGCCGACAGTCAGGCAGTGCCCCTCCCGCCGGAGTCAGGGTCGACCTCTACAGCACAATAGCGAGAGGGGTTGCGAGTCAGTCCCCCTCTCGGCGTCCGTCGGCCACTCCAATTACCATGCTTGTATTACAGCGTTGAGGGGCGTCCCGTGCCCCCGAGGGGCGCCCGGGGGGAATCCCCGCTGCAGCTGCTGGGCTTCGGCTCTGTAAGGAGAGGGCACGCAAACAGAGGCCTACTACCGGCTGGGGCTTGCGTGATGACACTGCGTCACAGGCCCAGAGGGGATGGTCACTCGGGAGCTAGGCCAAGGCGGGGGTCGATCGTCGCGCCCCCGGCCGTCGAGGTGTCCATAAGTGCTCCCTGGTCCCCAATCGTCTTCACCCTTCAATTAGGCCGTCTGATAGGGGAGGTCTGGGGGCCGGTGATCAGACACGGGCCTTCTGGTCCGCCCGATCCCCGTTCTCGCGCAGCTGTCCTCCGCCGGCTCCTCCCCTGTCTCACTCCCGCCGGAGCGCCACACGTACCGCTCGATGCCTCCGCCTTCGGGTCCCGCCAGCGGTTCGTGCTGGGTCCGCTGCCGACCCGTAGGTCTCCGCTGCGTCACTGGTGCTGTTCTCGGACGCTCCGGTGGGCAGCGGCCGCAGGCCCTCCGGATCTCCACCGGCTCCTCAGTCGTGCCTCGCTCCGGGGCCCTTCCGGTTCTGCGCCGCTGGTGTTGCGGGGCTTCTAGGGACTTTGGCCAGTACCGATGTTTACTCGACTCTGCACCCGGCGTCGTTACCGCTCGATCCGGGGGAGATCAGCGTTAGATCGGTGCAGGGGCTCCTGGATCACAGGAGCTCACAGAGAGAGCGTCCTCTCAGCCCGCCATCTTGGCCACGCCTTAATTTTATTTTTTAACTGAAACAGTCTGTTTCAACATTAGAATAAGGGCCTGCCATGAGTGGAAGGGGTGTAAGATGCAGGAGACAGCCTGCTTCTCAGTGCTGCAGCTGCAGTTGCATTGGTACCCAGGCTTACAACATCCCAATTATGATATCTAGTGTTTTTTAGTTACAGAATAATATCCCCTGAAATGTTCTATTATGTTATTCGGATTTATATAGCGCACAGCTGCCCCATTAAAGGGCATCCCGGCGCTGCCAGCATCCGAATCGATCTAAACACCAAGACAGTAGAGCGCTGAAGAATAGAAAAAGCGGCCAAGGAGGCTAAATTGAAGGAAAAAGCAGTGTTTTATTAGCTTTCCTGAAGTCCAGCAGACATTCCATTTTACGGATTTGAACAGATAGAGTTCCATAGCTTCGCTGCCAAGCAGCGAAAGGACCGCCCCCGCGCGAAGACGTTTCACACGGGGAAGAATGACCAGGTGCTGCCCCAATGAGCATAGCTGGCGCAGAGGAACATATGGGGTCAGTAAGTTACCGAGCAGGCTAGGCGTAGCAAGCTTCAGAATCTTAAAAGAAAGACACAACGTCTTAAATTGAATGCGCTCAGCCATGGGAAGCCAGCGAAGTCTCCAAATGGCGCCAGCAGAGGGGCTGGACCTCGGGAGCCCCAACAAGGCTCTGGCTGCAGCGTTTTGAACATGCATCTGTGTTATTTTAGCCTGATTGGCCTCTACTAGAAGAGAACGAGCATAGTCCAATCGGGAAAGAATAACTGACTGGACAATCAGCTGGCGCGCTGGTGAGTCAAAAAACTTCAAAAGGGGCTTAAGACCCCGCAGGAGGCCAAAACAGGTGCCTGCAACTTTTTTGGTATGAACTTGAAAGCTGAGTGAGGAATCAATCCATACCCCCAGATTCTTAACCACTTCTTTGGTTAGGAGTACTCCCCAGGCCACTCTGCCACCATCGCTCACTCCACAAGCTCGAATTCTTCCCTACTAACAAAACCTCGATTTTGTTTGCGTTGCACTGTAAGCAATTAGTGGTCATCCATTCTGCAACGCCAGCCAAGGCCACCTCTAAACTTAGAGGCATTCAAGGTGGAACGTTCAGCCAGGGCCACCACCAGCTGCGTATCATCAGCATAGGAGACCGTGGTGAGGCCCCACTGCCTGACGACCGCTGCAAGAGGCTGGACATACAGATTAAACAGTGAGGGACTTAGCGCCGAGCCCTGTGGCACACCCTGTTTGATGGAATGAGCCTGAGAAAGAAATGGGGGGGCTGACACTCGGAAGGATCTTTCGGTCAGAAATGATCAGAGCCTTTCCAAAGCCAGGCCTGCCACACCCACCTCCTCCAGCCGCTGTAGCAGAATGCCATGCGAGACAATATCAAGGCGGCACTAAGATCAAGCAAGATCCTTACCGCCGTCTGACCGGAATCGAGGATGGTCCGCAGTTGTTCAGTCATGGCCAGTAGAGCCGTCTCCATGTTGTGTCCCGGGCGGAAGCCATTTTGAGATGGATCCAAGATATTGTTGGTACTCAAAAAATGTGTTAGTGTATTATTAACATGCATCCCTGCTTTCTTAGCCACCCAAGGAAAGAGAGATATTGGCCCGAAGTTTTAGTTTAGCCGGGTCAAGCGATGGTTCTTTGAGAATGGGGGATACCCATGCCTGTTTCCATGGCCCCGGGACGATTGCCGTGGAAAAGGAAGAATTGACTATCTGGCATAGCGGGGCCAGGAAATGAGAGAGTAACACCCTAAACGGAACCAGCTTTAGAGGGTCGGCCGGAGAGCCAGATTTTACTTTCCTGCTCAGCCGAATAAACTCATTCTGTGAAATACTGGGGATAACTGCTAAAGAAAGCTGTGTCAGAGGTCTAGAATGAGCAGTAGGAGAGGGAGAGGTCCCTTGTAAGAAGGACCAATAGATGGTACGAACTTTCTCAACAAAGAAAGTGGCCAGATTCTCACACTGCTGTTCAGATGAAAGAGCGGAAGCCAAGTTTTTCCTAGCCCTGAGGTCTTTAAGGATCTTAAAGATACATTTGGCCGGGTTGGGGCTAAGCTTGGTTTTATTGGCATAGTAGGCCCCTCGAACCTTCCAAATGGTTCTGTGGTAGTGTTTAATCTTGGTCAAATAGCATGCTTTGTTCCCGGGGTCGTAGTCCTTTCTCCACTCTCGTTCTGATCTCTTACAGGCCTTCCTTAAGATGGTCAATGAGTCATTAAACTGATCGGATAATCTCTATACCCTGCGCTCAGCCGTGCACCTCCAGTTCCCCCTATTCTTGCCATAAATCTCTATGGAGAGGGCGGGGGACACGACATCAGTACATTTTGCTTAGGGGGTCTCAGAGTAAAAATGTTTGAAGACCTCTGGTCTTTAGTCATATACAGCATAGCTTTACTGTGTGTACATGTGTGTGCTTAGACTGTAAATAGTGTAAACCCTAGAGGCAAGTGTGGTTGTGGATGTTGAAGGTTATAGCATGTAAAATTTACAAACTAGTAAAATTTAGAGAGCAATTAGGACTTCATGGTATAGAGGTTAAGTACTGAGTGCACCTGATTTGGGTTACAGAGGCACGTTTCAAGATGGGTTGTGGTACAAACCCTGTTCCAAAAAACTTGATCTCTGAGAAAAGCCAAAGCTTCTGTTGACAATATTCCGTGGATGTTTAAGCATGTGCCTATGTTCAATAGTTATAATACAATGCTATGGATGAATTATATGTAACAAGGATGTTTATCTCCAGAACCTCTGTGAAGATTTTGAGTGATTGCAGGTAGTTTATAATGTACAATGTAGGGATGAGCTCAAAGAGGTGGTTTAACTCAACCTGGGTTTTCTAAGCATGTCTCAAAGGTTGCATGCCATTCTTCTAATCTCAGGAATGTGTATAGGGGATTTTTCCAAATTACAGAGGGTTGTCAGTAGGGCCTGGCAGAAGGTAGCAGATGCATACCTATCAGCTTGTTGCCTTAAAGTTGCAAGTCATGTGAAGCCTTTGTGAGGGTGATCATTGCATAGTGAAATAGTTTAAACTCCTTTTGTGGAGGTTTGAAGATAAAGACCCCATTAAAGTTTATGGAGGCATTTTTTAGGTGGGTGAATACCAGTAGAAAGAGGGTAACATCCACCAAATGGGGTTGACTTGACAGATATGCTGAGTCCCCAGCTTGTGGTCATAAGTTATGTGCATTATCACTTAATCGGTGGTGTAGCTTGTTGGATTACTTCAAGTCCACAAACCCAATAGAACGCGGTCTCAATAGGTGCATGATATCATCAGCTGTGTCATCAGTAGTGTCAATTGAGATGTCCTTAATGATGTCATGCAAAATGTCAAGAGTGATGTAACAACGTTGACTCCGGATATGATGTCATTAGAGAGTGGAGCCATGTAAGTCCCCTCCAATCCACATTCTATTTGTATGTGGTGCTTGTACAAGCATTACAACACCGAAGAATGTGACTCCTGCCAGCGGTTGAAGCAGAAGGTGCTGCAGTAGCGACGTATGAAGCTCCTGACGGCGCGGTTGCCACTGACTCACAGTTACTCATGGCGTCTCTCATCTTCCCGGTCTGCAGTTGCCTGTCCAGAGGTCGTTCCTGTGAGCATCACTCTTTATCCCGGGGTCGACAGCAGCAGTCCCAGACTCTGACTACCTTTCACAGTAAGCATTGTCGCAGTAGATCTAAGTTCTTTGGCTCCTTCGACGCGCAACATGGATTCCGGAGGCTCTTCATGCCTCATCACTGAGACCTCTAAACAGCAATCGCTTCCACGCCTCCCCATTTTTCCTGGAGCCAGGGCGCAGCTATTGTCATTATTTCCAGAGGCTAATAGTGGCGAACTGAACAAGATGATTTTGGACGGACCCAGGCGGAGAGCTTACTTGTCAGGTGTGGAATGGACTCCACTGATTGGTTGATCCATGGCATCTGCTGTAGCATTACGTAGATGGACATGACTTCGGACGTTTGGATTTTCTGAACTGCCCCGTCAGTTTTACTTGACATGCCGTTTGGTGGTGTTCCACTGTTTGGTGCCGACGCATATGATGCCTTATATAGGTTTAGGGACAGACCCTTAACCTCCTTGTTTCTCTTCTTCTCATTCTTTGGTTAGAATGGGATGTCCCTGTATAAGGGTTTCCTTTTTTGTCTTTGATCCTTCAACGCAGCTCTTATGGGAGTTTTGTGGTATCAGTCGCCAGATGCGGTGTTCCTGCCTTGGCTGACCCCCTTTATCGTTCGGTTCTTCTGGTGTTGGTGCCTAGTTGTCCTTCTTGAGACTCTACATGAGGTGTTTTCCTCCCCATAGGTGGGGTTTTTGGATTCACCCTACTGTGGGAATCCTCTGTCACAAGGTTTAGTTCCTTCTCTTGTGACATCGGTCACTTGGGCTTATTGCACTTTGTTCTTTTCATTGACTGTGGGTCTAGGATCCTGCTAATCCTGCCCGTTATTACACTGAAAATTCAGTTTCCTTGTTTACGGTTTTCTTTTGACATCCTCTTGTCTCGCCCTTGTGAATCTATCATGTGTAATGGTACACAGTTTTTGGTTTGCACTCTTTTGGAGTTTTTTTCCCCTCTGCATCCCTCTATGCAGAGACTTATTATTAGATTGTTGCAGTTGCGACGTAGTTTTTCTTGAGGCATTTCTTTTCTGATCTCAAGGTAATTTCTCCATTCGGTTCATCACTCTTCTCCTGTGGGATACAGTCTGTTTACATCTTTGTAGACGTGGTGTTGCGCACACCTTTATTGCATTATGTTACCGCTTCTGGTTGAAGGTTGGAGCTGGCTGTCTTCATGGAGATATTTGTTGCCTACAGCCATCCAACCCTGAATGCGCCCGATCTCAGAAGCTTCCCAGGGTCTGGCCTGGTTCATATTCGAATGGGAGCCAACCTGGACATACCAGGTACTGTTCCCCCCTCTATTATGGTTCTGTTATCCTCTATGCTTTACTGCAGTTACGAGATCATTGTAGAGCCCTGTGATCTGTTCTTCTTTGGAAGACATGCATATGTGTATATCCGTTCTATGTGTATATTTATGTGCCCTTGTTGGCCTTGCGATCGGATTTTCTTTCCCTCGTCTAAATTGTGGGTGATAATTCCCACTGTATATCCTGTTGGGTAGCTTCCAGATGTCTATTTGTTTTCTTCATTTTGACCTTCCAGGTCCCTTGTTTTTGTGCATGTTTGTTGACAAGTGTTCCCTTTCATGTCTATTCCACTTGGGGAGTATATGCCTATTTGAATACTTCTAGCAGGCAACGTTGTCTTTTCAGCCAAGTTCCCTGCAATATTCTTGGTGGGGCGATCCCCTTTTTTTTCACTGTTATATAGCCAAGTGCTTGGAGCTGGTTTCAGTTCTGTGTCTCTCTCTGTACACAGAGTACCCATAAGGTGTTTGTCGCCCATGTCCTATTGGGCTGAGAAATATTCACCTACATATATATTAGTAGAATGGAGTTTCAGTTTTTACATGTATACATAATTACTTTTATGGCCATATCTTATTTACTCTGGCCTACACGCACTCATAGAACTGAGTCATTTTGGTCTGGTATGATTAACTTTTATTTCTGCCAGATCCATTTCTGTTTCGTTTTCTTCCCTTATATCCACCTTCCGGTGGTCATTTGAAAAAAGCGAGGGAAAAGCGATTTTTCTCCAAGGAGGGACTACTTGTTCGTTTTGTGTATGCTCCCTTTCTCTAAGGCCTAGTCGCTTCCGGCATTAACCACGAGTGGGGGAAATATAAAAAAAAAAAGAAAAAACGTACCTGTCCGCCAGCCGGGTCCCGTGTTTTCTTTGTGCCAGTCCGGCTTGGCGCCTTCTCTCGATCCCCTGCCTCTGGCAGGAACAGGAAGCAGGCAGCCTCCCGCATCTTCCCTAAACGAATCACAACGCTGGATGCGTTAAGCACGATCGTTTGTGGAAGGTGTTGGAAGAACTTAAAGTGGAGGAGGCCATAATTTCTTTTTTAAGGCAACTTTATGCTGGGGCAAGGGCCAGGGTGAGATTTGGAACTGGAGGAGAGTGCACCAAGCCCTGCCACGTGAAGCGTGGAGTGAAGCAAGGGTGCGTTCCTGCGCCCCTTCTTTTTAACTTATACACCAATGACTTAGAGGATGTTTTGGTGTCTAAAGTCATTGACTCACCCAGAATTAATTTTAAACAAGTGGTGTCCCTATTATATGCGGATGATGCCGTCATCATGGCCAGGACAGAGAGAGGTCTGCAGACAGCCCTAGATGCCTATATTAATTTCATGGACTCTAGGGGTCTGAAACTGAATGTGAAAAAAACTTTCGTGATGACGTGCGCCAGGGGTAAATCCAAAACCTGTAAGTTGTTTGCAGGCAGGGAGAAAGTGCAGGCATTTAAATCCTTTTCATACTTAGGAGTAGTTCTTGAAGGTGGGGGGCATTGGGGTCCGGCCATTAGGAGTAGGACCTTGTCCTTTAAAAAAGCGACTGCAGCACTTATGGCTTTTTCGCGAAAGATGGGCAAAAGACCCCCTGAAATTTTACTTAAAATATTTATGGCCAAATGTGTTAGTACGGCCATATATGGTGCTATATGGTGCTGGTGTTTGGGGCATCCAAGACACCAGGGAAATACAAACAGTAGAAAATGCTTTTCTAAGGTTTATTTTAGCTGTACCTTTTAGTTTATCTGTGTATAATTGTCACGCTGAGCTGGGTGTTCGTCATATCAGTGATCTGATAGCGATGCAACCACTGTTACTTTGGCACAGGGTTTGGACTGCAGTTGACTTGGAGCTGAACAGAGAGATTATCCGCGATGTTATGGCCCTGGATAAATCAAACAAAATAGCATGGCTATCCTATATTCAAAAGTTTTGCCAAGATATGGGGAAACCTGAGTTCTTTACCGCACCAGAGGGGCTATGTAAGATCACGAGGAAAGATCTAAAGAATAATTGCTGGTACCATCTGGAATCCCTGCGGCTCGGGGTAGAGCTCAATAAGGGCTCGGTTGTGCGGCACCAAATGTCGCTAGTATCTGGTAACATGCAACCCTACTTGAATTGGTGCACCAAGGGATTTGATAGGTTTTTACTCACAAGGTTTAGATTCGATATCTTCTTTTGCCTTGTTTCATTTCCAAAAACTAATGATTGGACCAAAATGCTCTGTAAGTGCCCATGTGATGGGGTGGCCGACCAATCAACCCTTCATGTGATTTGCTTTTGTGGATTTTACTGTAAAGAGAGAGCCCGATGGATTAAACCGTTTCTGAAAAATAGCGGAACATGGTACCAGTGCCGCCCAGCCTTACTGTATCTTCAGTTGTTACATGATGAATTGTGTGTGGCCACTATGGCCGGTTTTCTAAAAAGTGTATTCAGAAAAAGGAAAAGTTTAATGTGTTTTTAAATTTGCTGTACCTATAGTTAATCCTTAAACGTAACAATATATATGTGACAAGCTTTGTTTTTCTATGCACAATATGTATTGATTATTTTTTGTGTTGCTGCTTTTATGATTTTAAAATTTTGCTAAAATCGAATAAATCTTTCCTACTACACTGATACACACAACGCTGGATGTATGATAGTACATCGCACACGTTTTCAACGCGTGCTTTTACAACACGGTTCCCACATCGCAAAGACTGTAACATCGCAAGTTTTCCCAACGCATGGCGTTTCAAGCCAACGCCGTTTACCATATTGCGAAACCCATTAGTTCGCACACTGATAAATTGGACGCCATACAACGCATATGGTGCTCGTATACTCCCTGGAATGCGGCTACCGCGAAACCAGGTCTTTGTTTGTGGTGGGTTAATATTTTAGTAGCGGTACAGTACCGGAGTATGGTTAAAAGTAAAAACTGGATTGCCCGAGAAATGAAGAATCTGTGAAATGTTAATTGCAGTGTATGTTTACGCTCCCCCTCCAAGATTGCACATAAATCCATGATTGCATCAAACTCCTTTGAAACCAAAAGTCAATGTTGTAATGAATCCCCCTCTCCCAAGTATGCCACAAAACCCAACATGCCCCTTATCGTGTTTGTCTAGTCTTCGTCATCTTCGTAACCAGACAATGTCCGCAATATGTGTAAAAATTTCTGTAGCGTTTACGTCTAAGGTGTAACCAGTGTAATAATGTAAACAAAGAAAAGGCTAACAAACTGTGGCATTTTTGTAATCTAAACATTGTTATAGCATTTCCTTGCATGAAGCAATAAGCAATAACGAGTTGAAAATCAGACGTGGCATATTACCTCCCCCTATTAATCTATTGTTATATATATGCAACCAAGGTTAGTTCTATGAGGCTTACCACTGAGGTATGTGAGGGTCGAAAGTTTGAATCCTGGAAAGGGTCAATTAGCATTCCATTCTTCCGAGGTCGGTAAATTAAGCATCATTACACTGGAAAATGTTAATACCCCTTATTTATAGCGCTTAGAAAAGGCATAAGTGTAGTGTGAAAACCTTGTAAAAACAGAATAATTAATAAAATACCTACATAATGTGTGGTGATTCTATCACTCAAAGTGGCCATCGTGTATTTTATTTTTAGCCTTCCTGCGGCGAAGTGCTCTCGTCACGCGGAAGACACGCACCCATCCAAAGCTCGTGCAGTTTTTAGGTTTTGACTAGCAAATGCATGCGTACGAAGTACGCATGCGCTAGGAAAAATCTTATGATCTGTGTGTGGAGTCGGGTCTACGCCCCCTCCTCCCATTGGCTAGCTCCATAAATGGAGGCTAGCCATTGGGAGAGGGCTCTGTCCGTCAATCTCGGACCAGATTCCGGGGCGTTCCCGAGAATTTTTGGCTTTTGGCGACGTCACGCTACGTCAGCCAAAAGCCGGGAACGCCCCTGAATCTGGTCCGGCATTGCCGGCACCTGCCTACTTATTTGGCCGATTTTCGAGTATTTTGTCTTCTGGCAGGTGCCCACCCTGCCAGGGACCTTGCCGCTGTTGTGGTACCCCGAGCGAGTGCCCACCTCGCCTAATATTTAGATTTAAGGCCGGTGCCCACCCGGCATTGCTCCGTGTATTCACCGCCGCGGCCCCGAGTGAGAGGAGGAAGCAGCGCCCGCCTTCAAGCCCGGGCCACGCTGGGATTGGCCCAGCCGGCCGAGCCCCCTTCCGCGTCATCGCAGGAGGAGGAGGAGAGAGCCGGAAGGAGGAAGCAGCCTGCACCGACCGTCCCGAGGCTCCCGAGCACAGGAGGAGCCCCGGGGAAAGAGAACGCCCCTCGGCGGCCCCTGAGAGTCCCGAGGAGAGGGAGCTCAACTACAACTACATTGTTGTTTAGAGCCTAAGAGGGCTCTGGGGGCAGTTCGGTACTGAAAGCCTTGCGAGGCTCAGGGGGCCACCTTGTTGAGAGACTTTCCACGGCCGCGTCCATTGGTCACCGCTTCCCCCGGGTTCTCTTTCGGAACATCGTGTATCCCTCCATTGTCCGACTATCAGCTCACGCTTGAGCCCTTGGTGTCTAATGACAAGACGGTGGACGGCCTCAGCTCTCTGCATCTTGCCTTCTGGAGCGGCGCCGCATCTTTGGAGACAACATTCTGAACATAGTAAAGAGACATCACAGGGCTTTCCTGGAGTCTTTGGATTCTCGGTTGGTAGTGCCTGATGACAGCATCACCCGCTGGCACCCTCGCTTTAATGTAGATACTGTACCAGATATTCCTGCTGCTGAGCTCCCGCTGCCTCCACAGGTCAATACGTTGACGACAGCGCAAGACGTGCTGAACTTGGCTCGTGGCATGATGACACCCAAGATGGAAAAAGCTCTCGCAAATCTGGCCTTGCGGACTGTGGAATCTAACGTGGCAGAGACGAAAGAAGCGAACCCAGTGAAACCGGGCCCCGTCGCCAGCGTTCCTGTGGCCTTGAAGGGAGTTCCAGAGTCCCTCCTGGAGAGGATCCGAGCAAAGGAAGCTCAGAAGATTCAGGCCTTAATGACCCGGAACCCTCAGCAAGAAGAGCGCCTCGCTGTGATGTCCAGGCTTCCAGAAATGGCCCGGATATTGCGAAACGTCTTTGTGTCTGAGAAGAAGTCAGCTCTGACCATGGAGGTCTCCTGCAACAGAGTGATCGGCAGCTATCGCTCCTCAATGACTCAGAGAGAGATGGAGAAACACCTTCGCCTCCTCGCTGAACTGGTGCCCAGCTGGCTTGGCATTCACACGATCCGTAAAGAAACTTACTTGAAGTTGGATAAGACCGTGGAACTCTGCGTTGTTGTGGAGGCTCTGGATAAGAAAGTGAAGGAAGAAGAAAGACTGTAACCTCTGCGCTTTCGCTTGGACTTTATTTACACTGGAATGGGACTTTGAGCTTTGCACAGCCCTTTCAAAGCGTTACATGACTGAGCAGACTTTTACTATTGCAGCAGATCAGTTTTGGAAATTTAGTATTTGTCGTCAGTAATACTTGATGCAGATTGTGCATTTTGTTTGAAGTATGTTGCAAGATTATTGGTACCTGGAAATTGCTGTTTTGGTCCGCTTCTACGGGTCTTTCAAACCTTGTTTTTGCTGATACGTTTTCCAATTTTTCTACAGCAGATGCCCCCTATTAAAAATGCTTTAATCGGCCAAGATTTTAGATTCAAAATAGATAATTCTTGACCAAGCTAGTCGAACAATGTCAGCAAGACTATTTAATTGTTTGTCTGTGGTCTTGGTGCACTGTACAATCTATCAACTATAGTCTTCTCAAGGATGTGGCTGATGTGAGATGGGTTGGATTGGTGGGGAAGGCAAGGGTCAATACTAGATTTGTTCGTTTGCACCACATGTAAATATGAATAGGGGTTTGGGGGTTAAAACCACCTTTTAGAATCATGAAGTTTCTAGTCCCTTTTTATAGAGCTAGCCATGTTAATTTGCACATTTTTGTATTTTTATTAGCCTATTATGTTTGGGTCTAACCTTTGTGCCATCTGTTCAGCCTGTTTGTATGCAAAATATTGTTTTAATTAAAAAGATCCCACAGATCCACTATGCAGTATTTGCGCAGGGTGGGGAGGGGTGGTAAAAGGCAGTGGTTGCTGCATTAATGGAGGTGGATCAGTCTTCGCTGCGCCGCTCCCCGGGCGGGTTCGAAACTGCGGCTGCCTGCAACGTTTAACCTGCTTCCGTTACGGGGCAGTTAAAGTGTTGCACGCGACAGCAAAACGCATCCAATAATGACGTGTGTTTCCTGATGACAGCCGTGGCAGCCATGATTTACTTCCTGAGTTAGGTACTGTGGGTGGTGTTATTCGTTTGCAGTTGTCTATGTGAAGAAACGATCTGCTTCTGCTGAGGATCACCGGTGAAAATCAACCTGCGTGGAGCCGGGACACTGAGCATCCTATCCTTGCCCCACTTCTTCCTCTATCGGTTTGCCACCAGCGGACCGGGCCTCCATCATTGATGGACGCCAAAGCTTCGCTTTGCAGATTTGCTGCCCTGTCTCCGGTGTCGATGAGAGACGGAACAAGCTGTGCGGGCCAAGAACCTGCGCCAGAAACACGAGCGAGTTCAAAGCGAATGAAACAAAGAGACACCTGATGTCTTCTAACCAGTGTGTAGTGATGAATGTCCACACGTGGATTTATTTCTAGTGCGTTTATTCAGTAACAATCACCAAAGGTGCTCCCAGCTTGACAGGACCGAAAACCTCAACATTCTAATGCTGCCTTCAGGGACAGCTACAGGTCATACCAAGTGGGCAGGAGAAGGGAGGGGGGGAACAAGGGAGTATGGAAGATACCAAGTGCCAAGTTACAACACATCATCCTCCCTAAGGAGACAAAGGGGGGAAAGGGGAAGGGGGTCTGGCTTGCTCATGAGGAAATTATGAAATAAGTAAATGGGCTTTTCCGATCCTTAAAGGAGAAATCTGAGTGAGTTATTAACTAACTTCCTTGATTTAGAATTAGATAAAGTATTCAAGGGTTTCCTGCGCAACGTGGAGGGTGCGCGCAAGTAAAGTATTGGATAAGGGTACAACCCAATCGATAGTAATGTGACTGGTCTCTGAATTCCCAAAAGGCACCCACTGACCCTGGCTCAGCTCCGTTTCCCTCGTCGCCACAAATGTAGTGATGAATGTCCACACGTGGATTTATTTCTAGTGCGTTTATTCAGTAACAATCACCAAAGGTGCTCCCAGCTTGACAGGACCGAAAACCTCAACATTCTAATGCTGCCTTCAGGGACAGCTACAGGTCATACCAAGTGGGCAGGAGAAGGGAGGGGGGGGGAACAAGGGAGTACGGAAGATATCAAGTGCCAAGTTACAACACAGTGGCACAGGTGACCGGGCGAGCAGCGCACACCAAGGCTTGGCGACACAAGAGGAGGAACTCAGAGAAAGGATTCCTCATCCCAGCGCGACCTGTGGCAGCTGAGCCCTGCGGGTGGTGGCGCATGAGTACAAGAGTAGAGACGACTGACTGCCCCTGACTGCATAGGTTACAAAGCGTCCCCCAGTGGGATATGGCTGGCGTACAATCCTGAGGTGTTCAGCAGCTGACGCGGTGTACGATCCAATCAAACACATTCATTTTCATTCCTGTGCTGAGCCCGGGTAGAAAATAACATTCTGGGGAACTTTACGGCTGTTGTAGCACTGATTTGCTCACACTTGCAACGTCTTAAAACAAACCAGCAACGGCTGAAGCGGCCTCCAATCAGAGCAGCGGCCTCGTTTTAAATGTCACAGGAGTTCATTGAGAGTAAGGGACCAGGTGACCCCTTGGCTCAGCACTGCTGAGGGGCGGTGAGGGGAGCCCCTGGGTATAATTCACCTAAGGAGCCGAGCCGGGCTTCACTGTTGAATCAGCAGCAACTCCTGAAAGATGGAGACCGGCCCTGTCCGCCTCCACCACAGGTCCCTAAACTCTGGGTACTAGGGCACAAGGCCGCGCGCCTTTTATGCCCATTCAGGGCATACAATGAATCCATTTAACCTGAAAGTTCTCGGAGTTAGTGCATTATTTTGAGACAGAATGGCTTGAGACAGAAAGAGGCAAGCATTGCTCACGGTTTCAAAGCTGAACTGTCTGGAAACGGAGAGAAATATCGGGTTAAATCAATCCATTTTACTCTCTGCAGGTGCGTAAAACAAGCATATGCAAAGACCACTATGATACGATTCCTGCGCTTTATGCCAGCGGGACATCCCAGGCACCGGAGCGAGTCCTGTACATTAAATAGCGAGTGGAAACGGTGGCCCTCATGTCACTCTAAAGTCCACCAGTGACCAGGGGGGAGTGAACCGGTCTTGCTGCCGCCCACACTCTGCGTGATAGCACACCTCTGCGAGCCCCTGCCGCCCCCCGCCCTGCTCTACTGGGCCCTGCTGCTGCTCTGAGCCCCGGAGAGCTCCGCGCTGGCAGACTTCTCAGGTAAGACCCTCTCTGCTTCCCAGCCTGCCCTCTCCCAGCCTGCCCTCTCCCAGCCTGTCCTCTCCCAGCCTGTCCTCTCCCAGCCTGCCCTCTCCCAGCCTGCCCTCTCCCAGCCTGCCCTCTCCCAGCCTGCCCTCTCCCAGCCTGCCCTCTCCCAGCCTGCCCTCTCCCAGCCTGTCCTCTCCCAGCCTGTCCTCTCCCAGCCTGTCCTCTCCCAGCCCGTCCTCTCCCAGCCCGCCCTCTCCCAGCCCGCCCTCTCCCAGCCCGCCCTCTCGCAGCCCGCCCTCTCGCAGCCCGCCCTCTCGCAGCCCGCCCTCTCGCAGCCCGCCCTCTCGCAGCCCGCCCTCTCGCAGCCCGCCCTCTCGCAGCCCGCCCTCTCCCAGCCTGTCCCCTCCCTGCCCTCTCCCAGCCTGTCCCCTCCCTGCCCTCTCCCAGCCTGTCCTCTCCCTGCCTGTTGTCGTGTCCCAGTGGCAGCAGGCAAGAGCGTGCACTGCGTCCCCGAAGTAACAGCCCTAAAGCAAGCAAGAAGTACGCCCCCCTCCCACCAATCCCTGATAGGTAGTGGAAACTGTCCAAACTGGGGTGCAGACATACCCCTCTCACCTTTCGGCCTGGTCCCACTGCACCAGCCGCACTACTTCCCTACTGACCGTTCTCCACTTCAGCTCCATCTAAATTACAATTCCTGCTTGTGACCCTTTTGCCTGCTTGTGCTTGTTTTCGTGACCCTGTTGCCTGCTTGTGCCTCCGTGTGCCCCTGTTGCCTGCTTGTGCCTCCGTGTGCCCCTGTTGCCTGCTTGTGCCTCCCTGTGCCCCTGTTGCCTGCTTGTGCCTCCGTGTGCCCCTGTCGCCTGCTTGTGCCTCCGTTTTCGTGCCCCTGTCGTCTGCTTGTGCCTCAGTTTTCGTGCCCCTGTTGCCTGCTTGTGCCTCCGTGTGCCCCTGTTGCCTGCTTGTGCCTCCGTTTTCGTGCCCCTGTTGCCTGCTTGTGCCTCCGTTTTCGTGCCCCTGTTGCCTGCTTGTGCCCCTGTTGCCTGCTTGTGCCTCCGTGTGCCCCTGTTGCCTGCTTGTGCTGTGTGGGTGTCTGTGGAAGGCTCTGTGTGAGTCTGTGGAGGGCTCTGTGTGGCTGTGTGTGTGGGGGGCTTTGTGTGGCTGTGTGTGTGGGGGGCTTTGTGTGGCTGTGTGTGTGGGGGGCTTTGTGTGGCTGTGTGTGTGGGGGGCTTTGTGTGGCTGTGTGTGTGGGGGGCTCTGTGTGGCTGTGTGTGTGGGGGGCTCTGTGTGGCTGTGTGTGTGGGGGGGCTCTGTGTGTGTTTGTGTGTGTCATTTGCGAGAGATAAAGCTAGTGGCATTGTAAATGACAATGCCATTTATTTATGTTAAAAAAAAACATAAATAAAAATGTCAAGAGCAATGCCAATAGCTCTAACTTTAACAAAGGCAAAACCATTGCATTGTAAATGCTTGTTTCGTTTGAAATCTGCTTAAGCATCCTTTCATTCTGTTTTTTAATCTCCGAGCAGGCAGCATACTCTAGGCTGTGTACATTTTTTTTTTATAATACTGAAGATATTCAGAGCCTCTTTGGTCTGTCTTATTAGAATTTAGGGCCCGTTCCCACCCAACAGCAATATAGAATTCAGGGCCGTTACTGTACTTGTGTATCCAGCTGACGGTGTTATATTCTATTGAATATATCTTGCACATGAATTAAGACATAGACGCTTCAGTGTGTTATCACTGAGCGTTCAACATTCCAAAAAGCCTTATGAGAATAGTCTTAATACTGTCCCAGGTTCCTGGCATCCTGGCGTATGGAAATATGGTTACTGCACTAAGGCGTATGGTCATTTTATTGTATTTCCTGATGGCTGTTTTTTATGAGCCCACAGTCTGCCGTAAGTGTTGCCTTTTGTTGATGACTGTCTGGGGCTGCCTTAGCAAGCAGTACAGCGGTTTGCACCATTGAGTAGACTAGAGTCTGTCGCCGTGCGTTGTTTAGTTTTCAGTGCTGCTCTTTGATCTATTTGTGCCTGAGTTTCGTGTACATAATGCTATCAGTCCATTTTTTCTCTGTGTTGGACTAGATGGTCTTCTCCACGCCACCCTGTACTTCAGTTCATCTTAATGTAAAAGCCTAAAGGTGAGGTACTTGGCAATCCCTAGTTCCTGGATAATGCTAGTCACAAGGATCGAAAAACGTCGTCATCCAATTGTCATATCCGTTAATAAATGTGTGTTCACTTTCCAATAAATGCGTCCTATTCAACTGTCATATTATGACATGGAAAATTACGTCATATTTGTGAAAAACCATGACGCAATGCCATATATGACGCACGTCATATTTGTGAAAAACCACGTCATCCAATGCGAGATGTAACAGCATGGTTCATGTTTCACTTCCAATAAATGCACTCTGCACTTCCAATAAAACGTCATCCAATAATAAATGCGTTGTTCACTACTTCCAAGAAATGCGCGATGTAACATGCGCTGTAAACATTTTCGCGATGTAAGCATGCGTGATGTAATAGCATGCGTTGTAAACATTTCCGCGATGTGAAATGTGCGATGTAATATACCCGCGATGCACTTGCATCGTTGTAATGGGTCTTCACCCACAACGCTGCAATGGCAGCATTGTGATTGGTGGAGACGCCTCCCAGCGATGGGCTTACGGGGAGGCCATTTTCTCCAAGTAGGCTGCATTCCAGCCTGCATGGAAAAAGGGCAGAGTGAGCAAGACTGGTTTGGTCGGCCCCAGAGAGCCGACCAAACAGTCATTGCGGCCTCAGGAGTGTGCACACCACTCCTCTGCTCACAGACCAGGCCCGCCCGCTCGCAACCAAACCCTTCTGTTCTGCTTTCTCGCATTGCGAGAAGCTGAAACTTAAAATGGTAGTTACCATTTTATGTTTCTGCTTCTTGCACTGCTAGTGGATGGGCCACCCTTGCTAAGGCCTTGACCTACATAGATTAGGTCAATTGGATCTGGTGGTCCTTCTTTTTGGTCTTATCAGGACAGTTTTCTTTATGTGTTTCTTTTTCGTTTCCAAGTGTTAATGTCCTTGGGGGTACACATACTACTTTCTGACTGTTGTCAGGTGTTTTTGTTAGGATTTCATCCTTCTTCCCTTCAGGCTAGGTTTCCCTTGCCTGGGTTATCTGTTCTTCTTTATCGGTCCTTGAACCTTTTTTCCACACATTGCGATGGAAGAGTTTCTTCATATTGTTGTCGTTGGAAGAGTCCTCTCACAATTTTTCTTACTGTCTTAGAGATTGAGAATCCAATAACAGTAGTTTGCTTTTTGGCTCCTCTACTCCATAAGTTCTCTTTTCTAGAGATAGATGCCATCTTCTGTTTAGCCGGGTCTGGTGGCTCTGTAGTTGAATGTGTGCATTATGAGGACCTTGTGTTCATACGTTCAGATTCTGGCGGGTACATTCAGCCTTTCATCCAATTGAATCCAGTTGGATCCATGCTATAGGTACTGTTGAGTAACATGGACATCTGTACATCAGCACCTAAATGCCTACGGGGGACATCCGCTTTACACAATATATATATTTTATTGTTTTATGGTTTCATTTATTTGCTTTTTTGATTGGTTTTTGCCACGCTTTTCATAAGAGCCAGGTCTCTTGTTTATCTACTCCCAAGTGGGACTGGTCGGTCTTTCCTCTCGGCCAGCTGGTTCTCTTGGGGACTGTTGTAGGCTAGATTCGCAGATATCTAATTCACAAGTTAATGAATCTGCGGCTAGATGTTACGATCTGATGAAGAAGTTACTTACCTTCGGTAATGATGTATCTGGTAGAGACATAGTCTAGCTGCAGATTCCTTAACGTCCGCCCATCCTCCCCACTCTCAAACGACCTATGAGGTCTAGTCTTGGTGTTACCATTCCACTCATTTCCATTGCTGAGTGACCTGTATTGTGGGAGTGACCCTCCCTTTAAGCACCAGTTATTACGCTCAACTGATCTCTACCTTTTGTTATGGTGGAACAGCCCTGCTGGTCTTGTCTCATAGGTATTATATGGGATTGCAATACCATCCATTTCCCCTCTGTACATATTCTGTTGAGTGGGAGATGTTTTCCTTGCAAGCTGTATTATGCATCACTGCGCTGTGTTGAGATGGCTTGTGCTTCATTGATTGCTTAGTCTTTTTCTCTAAGTCCATATCTGCTATTGACATACCTTTCTTCTTATTTCTCTTGTAAAAGATTTTTCATCTTTTTGGCACGCTGTTTCCACAGCTAGTTTCTTTGGTGTCTCTGCATTCTGGCACTGAAAGTTTCACAGAACAAACTGGCGTAAGCGCGTCGGAGGAGACTTATATGGTTTCACGAACGTCACATCCAGATTCAACATTGTTGCGGAGCCATGCGGCGCCGTTTTCAGCGCGCAGAGGTACTGCTGTGAAAAGTGTCCATATCCAGCCTGACGCCAAGTTCAGGAATCTACAGCTAGACTATGTCTCTACCAGATACATTTGTTACCAAAGGTAAGTAACTTGTCCTTCAAGCAGTGTGTTGATCTGTGCAGGCTTGAGCCATTGTAGAATGCCATCATTTTAGGCTGAGGAATTAGCTATTGTCAGCCAGTGTGGCAAGCAAACTCTGCTAGTTCTTTCCTGAAAGTAGGTGAGATAGGATTGTAGAGTAAGAGGAGGAGAAAGGGTGACTGACAACCGAGGTCTCCTTTAGAAACTATAGAAAAAGTCCTTATGAAGCATCATTGAAAACCACAGGTTATCAAAACAAATTGATGGAACCCAGATTTTCTTTGTCATGCATATTTAAATGTGATTCTCTCTCGATCAGGAAGGGACATCGGCAATGGAGAATCTAAATGAGATGCAGTGCATGTGGTTTGAGACAGAGTGTGCTTCAGCCTACCAACGGATGGGGAAATATGGAGAAGCCTTAAAGAAATGTCACGAGATTGAAAGGGTAGGTAACCACAAGCCTCATTCGTTCAGCTTAATTTAAAAATGTGTTTATAATGCTCCCAGGTTGCCTGCTCCTTCATTTTTGTATTGGGCCATTAGTCTTTGAAATTGTGTCAATTATCGTTTGTACTTTACAAATCCATAATGAAATACACAGGGCATGACCAAGGCAGAACTGCAGTGCAGCAAGGTTTCACCAATTTCCATTTAATTGAGTAAAGTCTTCCAACTGGATCATCTTAAATATTATTTATTTATTAAGGAGTTTTTTTTTTAGTTTGTTTATTGCCATTTCAACAACGTACAATCAAGGAGTACAGCATTGGCACTTGTAAAACAATATTATCACGAAAACTCTTTGTCATGGACACATTAATCAGAATTTATGGCTCCCCCCCCCTCCCGAACAGCATTGTTGTTACATATACAATACACTTCTTCAGTCCAAGCCTCGTCAGTGCTCTCCACATCTAATCCGTATTCAGTAGCAAAAGACTCATTCCAAGTTCAGTCAGTCATGGTCTCCTCGTCAGTATGCTGTGAAGTGCACTCAGGTGTTCCCTCCCACTCAAAATCTAAGTGAGTCTTATCCGAATCGCCATCCGCCTGTGTAGGTCTCCTCTCCAGGTACAGCGCCCAGTAGTTTTTAGGGTGATTGCGGGGTGGAAGAGCTCACTATACTGTTCCGTTTGAGTACAGCAACATAACATGTCATTAGCCCATCTAGCAAGCGTTGGGCCGGCTCCCGCATCCCGGTGAGCGCGACACAACGTTTGGCAACTAAAAAGGCCAGATCCGCGATCCTCCGCCGTGCCGGCACTATATCCTTAGAATACCCCAGTAAGGCCAGCAATTCAGATGGAGCCAACGACAGATCGGTGACTCTATTCACCTCGTCATATACCGCCCGCCAGAAGTCTGCAACCTTCGGGCACAGCCAGGCAAGGTGCAAGAAATGGGCACATTGTGCCCTACACTTCTCACAGCTGGGGCTCTCCCGCAAGCCATACCGAAACAGGCGCTCAGGTGTGTGATAGACCCTATTAACGAATTTAAAGTGCAGGAGGCGATGGCGGCCGTTAAGGGACATTCTTCTGGTATTGGCACAGCAATATCTCCATTTATCCTCAGGGAGGTCAATGGCTAAATCAGCCTGCCAAGCGAAACGTGGCTTAGTATAACTCGCTGTCTGCTCTGCAAGCGCAATACAATAGAGGTTCGTGATTAATTTAGCCAATGTCTTAGCAGTGACTACAAAGTCAAACGTCAAGACCATTTGGGGCTCCGTCATATCCTCTCCAAGCAGCTCTTTCAAGGCATGCCGCACCCTATGAAATTGAAAGCGGGGGAGAAGCAGGTTTCCAGTGCCATCCTTCGGGTTCAAATCCTCCCAGGTACAAGCACTACCGCTCGTAAAGAGGTCACCCATGTTGACGATATTCAAGTCAGCCAGGGCAGTCAACACGCCTTTATCCTTACAGGGACTAAGCCACGAACACCAGGCCAACCGCGCTCCCGGGGCGTACAGCAGCGAGCAAGCCTGAGCATCCATAAGATGGTGCCATGCATGTGTCACTACGTTCAGAGAGTCTAGGATGCCCGTCCGACGATCCCTAGGTCGGGACAACAGAGCCGGTAACGGCATCGGGGTGGCCACTATTGCTTCAATCCGCAGGTGTGGCGCGTCAACCGGACCATGTATCCAGCCATACGCATGTGCGCCCTGAGCAGCTCGATAATAGAGCTCAAGTTCCGGAGCATGTATTCCGCCCTCTTCATAGGGGCGAATTAAGATGTCCCACGCTACCCTGGGCTGTTTCCCAGCCCACGCCAGGCGGAGCACCAGGGAGTGCAGCTGTCGGAAGAACGCTCCTATAATACCACAGGGATATTACTGAAGAGGAACAAAAAACGGGGAAGAACTATAATTTTCAGCAATGATATTCGCCCCATCAAGGACAAGGGAAGCCCTATCCATTTATTCACGTCATCCTCCAGTTTAGAGATTGCTACCCCGTAATTCTCCCTGAGGACCACTTCCGAGTCCGTATGCAGCTTGATACCCAAGTAGCGGACCGAGTCGGTGGTCCACTGAATGGGGTAGTCCGATTCTATTCTCCTGGTGGCGGGGGTAAGCGGGAACAATATGGTCTTGCCCCAGTTCACATGAATCCCCGAAAGCGAATTAAACTGTTCCACTTCTCTGAGCACTGACGAGAGGTTGTCCTCCGGCTTCCGCACATAAAGCAAAGTGTTGTCCGCGTACGTGGACACGATCCGGTTGTACGTGGGGAACCGAATACAGCGGTGACTGTGGTATTTGCGCAGAGCGCAGGCTAGAGGTTCTGCAACTAAGGCATACAAAAGAGGAGAAAGGGGGCAGCCCTGTCTAGTACCACGTCCGATAGAAAAGGGCTCAGTTGTGAGCGAGCCTATGCGAACCCCCGCCGTTGGGGAAGCGTAGATCGTATTCAAGAGCTAAATAAAAAGGTCACCCACCCCCAGGGGTGGGTGACCTTTTTAGCACCAGGCGAAGGAAAGGCCACTCAACGGAATTGAAGGCCTTTTCCATATCCAGGAAAACCGCCACCATAGGCACATCCTGACGTGTGTGTTGGAATGCCGCAAACACGGTCCGTAGATTATAGGTCAGGTTGCAGTTGGGGACAAAGCCCGCCTGTTCTGGGGATACTAGCGTAGGGATCAATGGGCTGAGCCGAATGGCAATGATTTTCGCAAATATCTTCGCGTCTACATTGAGCAGCGACAACGGTCGGTAGGAAGCGCAGTCGTCAGGAGGATTTCCAGGTTTTAGGATAGCTACAATAATAGCTTCCCGCATCGTTGGTGGCATTTCCTCCTCTTCTGCCATCTGCTCAACAAGCATCAATAATTTAGGTATCAGTAAATCAGAATGTTTTGTAAAAGGAGGCCGGAAAGCCATCGCTGCACGGGGCGCTGTCAGCCTTCATTGACGACAACGCCCAGACTACTTCCTCCCTCTCAAATGGGCGAACCAAAAACTCCCGATGTGTGTCGGTCAGCCAGGGTAACTGGATATGTGTTAAATAGTCTAAAATGCTTTCCTCCAAGGCCAGACCTCGGAAAGCGTATAGCTCCGCGTAATAATCCCTAAAGCGAGCCGCCACCTGTGCGTCAGACAGTTCCTCCCTAGTGTGTGGGAACCTCAGCGTAGGCGCCGTCGCGCAGTGCCTGAATAATGAGTGTACCCCCCCTGAGTCGGGAATCTAGTCCTCCACACGTCCTGTAAACCCAGTCGCGTCATCTCAGCGTCAAGGACTCGGGCAGAGGCCGAAGGGACCAGATTGGGACCATCTGACCTGTCTAGTGCAGGCTGCCTGACCATATTGAAATCTCCACCCCACAAAACATGTTCTCCTCAAAGTTCTCTTACCTTAGCAGCCAAAGTCAAATAGAAGGTGGGGCAGTCGAAATTCGGTCCATAGGAGTGAACTTTGTGCAAAGTCATGCCCCTGCCTACACATTTCGTGATAACATACCGACCCCCCCCCCCCCGAGTCAGTTGCAATCGGCATCACTGTGAAGGTGGCCTTATGGTTCACCCACATGAGTACGCCCCTGGCGTGTGAGATGAATCCGGCTGCGTGTACGTGGTTGTGTAGACCTCTATAGGTTGAGTGTCTGGCTGTCAGGGCGCAAATGAGTCTCTTGAAGCAGTGCAATATCAATTGCATGCCTCGAGAGATACTGTAGAACATGTCTGACCTTTCTGTGGTCATTCAGTCCTCTTACGTTCCATGTCAGAAGTGTAATGTGATCGTTATCATGTGGTTGTTGTGTCATGTCAGGGGGCATAATGAGTGTAGGCAGTCAAACGGGAACTCCCATGCCATATTCCCTGTGTCCATAGTTTCGTTTTCTCCCCAATAAAACTCCATTCCAAAATAACAACTATCCAACAATTCACCTCCACCGCAATCAGCAGAAAAAGATAAAGTTGCAATTCCACCCAAACCCCCGCCCACGCCTGCCCCTCCCCAACACTGCCGCGACCCAGTTCCCCTCCCAGCCTATGCCTCACCAGTGTCCCCCACTAAACTCCAGCTCCACCCTCTCCCCTCTTCTCCCCCCCGCCACCCGCCGCTCCCTCAACCAATACAAATTACAAAGCAAAACAAAGAAGGGAAAAGACCTCTCCAAAACGGGAGTTCAACAGGGAATAGTGTTCCACACAGCGGTGCGTAGGCAGCCTGCTCACAATAGTACTATAACAATGTCCTGCAGTAAGGCTCGCTGCATCGCCCTGCTCCCCCGCCCCTGGAAAAAAGGAGGTAAAGAAAAAAGACAATAGCAAGTGCCCTCCGAAACAGTACTAATTCCCCTATGGCAACTGGGGACATAAACATCATATATCGGATCTCGCCGCCCCTCAGTAACAATAACTGTTAAACCCTTGTAACAGTACCTCAAGTAACGTGGCACATAAAGGTAGCCCCCATCACCACGTATCATCAAGCCTTGTAGGGACTTCCCGCGACATCCACAGGACTCTAATCGGCATACGCATCTTGCATAGTGGGAGGAAGGGCTGGGAATGCATCATGGAAAATGCATCAGCGAGAGAAAATCATCCCCCTCTACCCACATAACCCATCCCCCCACCAGCATACAGCTGCCTTACAATCTCAGTGCAAAATAAGGGCCCAGGAGAGGTAGCAATTCATTATATAGACAGCAAAGTTAAAGGCCAAATGTTGGGTCTCACAAATTTTCAGTTCCCCAGGGCACCAGTATCTCACCCAGCCGTAGTCCGCAAATTCAGTCTTGATCTTCCAGTGAACCACCGGAAGCATCATGAGGGAGGCCGTCCTCTGAGGACTACTGCGTGTCCCTGCGCCAGCTCTTCATGGCCTTCTGAAGCGCTCTCGGGTCCGTGAAGATAGTAGACCTCCCCTGCCTTTAGACTCTCTATTTGACAGGGTAGAGCATGGCATAATCCACTCGGAGGTCGCGAAGTTGCTGCTTCATGGGCATAAACTGGCGCCGCGCCTCCTACACCCTTGCTGTAAAGTCCGGGAATAATGAGAGCGTACTGCCCTCATAGGTCAACGGTTGTTTGTCCCGCGCAAGCCTCAGCGCAGTGTCCCGATCTCTGTAATTAAGGATCTTGGCCACAATGGGTCGCAGAGGGGCCCCCGGTTTAGGTCTCGGGCCCAATTGGCGGTGCGCTCTTTCGACTACAAACCTCTCCGAGAATGCTGTCTCCCAGCAGCTTCTTCAAAAGAGCCTTCACATAGAGTTCCATGTTACCAGTCGGCATACTTTCCGGTAGGCCCGTGATGCGTATGTTGCATCTCCGGGATGGCGCCTCCAAGTCCTCTGTCTTGTCAGACAGATGTTTGATAAATGTGGTGGTGTTGCCAGGGGATGGTATAGGACATACAGATAAAGTGTATTGTTCTCACTTCTGTTAATGTTTGCAGATAGGCATTCAAAGGTGTTATAGTTAAAGGTTTCAATTTCTGTCACGGACAAGGTGTTGTGGATGATTGCTAGCTATACCCCCACCTTTTTGGTCTTTACGATCTTGGTTGATGATTGCAAAGCCTAGGGGCACGAGAGTGTCCATGATTGGCGGCGAGCAGTCATTTAGCCAAGTCTCTGTGATGAAGGCTATGTCTATGTCATGGGTGAGGCTGGATTCTGCTAGCTCTGTGGCATGATGGGTGGCTGATCTGCAGTTTATGAGCATGCATGCATGCAGTTAGTGGTGGGCGTCTCTTTTTGGGGTTTCTTCCTGGGGGGGCATGGGGATGTTAATAAGGGAGGCAGAGGGTCTTGGAGGTTTAGGACGGGAGTGGTCTCGTCTGAATCCAGTGATCACCTGAATTTTGGATTGGGGGTAGGAGTAGATGGGGTGTCGTATGAAGAGGCAAGATCTGCAACTTCACTTGAGGACATCGCTATTCTTGTTCTGTTGGGACGATTATGATTTTGATTTTGATTCGAGAGGGTGGTTGAGATCCAACTGGGGTGGGGAGCCTTGAGGGTCTTTTGATGTGGCGGGTTGGAGACAGTGGGGATGCATTGGGGTTATTGGGAAGGCTTGCGGAGCGTGGCGAGGTTGGTTAGGATTTTGTTAAAGCCCTGGATTATGGTTCGTAGCTGGCTTCAAGCAGGGTGAGACGCTGCCCTGTCTCTTCCGGGGTGGGGGGCGGGTCCTTCCACGAGTTGAGTGCTGTGCTGCGGTCCTTTTTATTTGGCGGAGGTTGTAGGCGGTGTGGTGGTCGAGGAGACGGTCTGAGGGGGCGAGGGAGCCTTGTTCCTGGTGACAGAGGTGAGGGTGGTGTCAAGTGGTGCAAGGCTGGTGTAGTTGATAGGGGTCGCAGGAATGGTTGGTGAGCTCTGCTGGAAGGTCCAGCTGTTCGGGGAGAAGGTGTGTGGTAGATCTGCGTGAGAGGGGCTATTCCGAAGTGAAGGGAAGATGCTTCTAGGTGAATAATTGAACACTAGTTTGTAAAATGTTATAGTTCTTCATAGCTCATATTATGCTATATTTGATTTATTAATAAAAGCTTTATTAACTTAATACTAATTTATGAGTGGCTTGGCTGGTTCACATAGTCTACTGCAGACAAAACTGCTGTTGGTAGTGTTCATCCGTTATTTATGTAAAACATTGTATTAGCATTTTTACAATAATGCAACAAAAGCTGAAGGTTTCAGAACTGTATATGGATCTCCTTGCTTACAGGAATGAAACTTTCCAGCCACACAAATTGATGTAATGTGTAAAGTACTCCAATAAGACCCTTCTTTGGAAGGGTGTTTCAAGGAAGCTGGACTACAAGTCCTGGACCTCGCAGAATCATTTTATATTAAGCTAAGTACCCTCCAAGGATTATGATAAACAAAAGGAGAGTTCCATCACCTTACTGGAACCTCAAAGCAGTTCATCTAGTATTGAATGCTTTTCTGCCTTCCTTGACAACAAATTAGATTCTTGTGCATATGAACAACACCACCACCACAGTGCACTACCTGAATAAACAAACTAGAAATAGATCCAGACCACTGTCAATGGAAGCCCAAAGAATTCGATGATGGCTCTTGGCCAAAAACCTGTCTTTAAAAAAGCCATTCACCTTCCAGGAAGCAAGCATATTTTCGCAACGGGTCAGCGAGGCAAATCGCAAATGGGTATCAGATAACAAAGTAGCATATAATATCTTATCAGAATGGGGCTGCTCTAAGGCAGATCTGTTTTCAATAACAAAAATCAGCAAATGCACAAATTTTGCTTCCAGGAAATGGGATCCTGACTTTCTGGGCAATGATCTTTTGATCAATTGGTGAAGGACATTAAAATGTTTTTCTTCTATTCCTCTTTTTCCACCTGCACTGTTGAAGTTGCAAGCTTCTCTAACAACTCCTGATTGTGACAGCTCCTTAGTGACCACAGCAGTATTGGGTCCCAAAGCTTCTACAGTTGTTGAAGAAACTACACAAGAGACTGCCTTGCCAACCAAACCAGCAAGGTTCATTGTTCCTATCAAATCTGATGTCACTGAGTTAGGAAGCATGACTCCTGAAATCAGACAGTAGGGCTATTTGAATTTACATCTGTCTCGCATTCATTTTCTTTATTTTTTATAAACCTAGTTTATTGTTTGTACAAAACGAACAATAAACAGTAGTGTGCAGACACTAAAGTGCATTACATTGTAATCGGCAGTCAAACAGCTTAGACTAAACATCTATGACTCCAGAGCGTAGTAGGGCCACCATTTGCCCCAAATTTTCAGAAGACTTTGAGGACATTCTCTTTCCTCGTAGATAGGTTCTTCCTGTTTTGCACACTAGTCCATGGCCGTGACTAAAGCAGTCTTTTGGGAAGGAGTTTCCTCCACAATATAATGATAGCAATTTCTTTTTGTACCTAAAAGATGCCACTGGACTGGATACTTTCCCTGACCCAGAGGTGGGTTCTCTCCCCGTCCTTCAACAGAAGTCAGCCTCATTTGCCATCTGTTGAGGTGGAAACTAGTGTCCTAATTGAAGGTTTGCAGCCTGGGCAGTTCTTGTCCAAGCCCTTGCTGCCTTTCAGCGAAGCCCTGACTGACACCCTGTGAGAATGTGGATTATTAATTGGAGGGGTTGTTAGTCCTCACCAAGTAACAATGTCACAATTCCTTACCAGGTTCAGTTAAGTTTCAATAATTTAAACATGAGTTGAACCCTTGAGAGCTGTAGCACAGAGCTGGCCTGCTTATCTTAGGAGAAATGTGTAAAGCATTAATCAGTACCAAAACTTTTGAACAGTACTAATGTCTATCATGTTGTCTTCACTTATTACTGCATATTTTTCTGTATTATTTGAAATCTCCCACATTTATTTAATCTACCCAGATCTAAGATGATGTAATATTTCCTTTTTCATTGTCTTCACTGCCATATCATCTGAATTTAGATATGTCGCCTATGCTTTCTTAACCCCTTGCATGCTGATGACGGCCCCCGTCCGTCATGCACCGCGGTGCTCGTGAGCTGATGACGGCTGGGGGCCGTGATGAACCCGCCCACTTGCGATTTTGCCGCACAGGCGCAGAACCGCGGCAGCATGCAAAGGGTTAATGTATGTTTTTGTATATTTTTGTTTTGTTTTGGAAACTACCAATAAAAATGTGTGAAATCCAAAAACAGTTGAACAGTAGAAAACACGATACAATAAAAACCCCACTCCAATTTATAACATTTGAGAAGATTGTAATGAACAAAATGAGGCCAAACAACAAAATTCAAATAAGAAGAACCGGAGATATGAAATTTTAGAACCAAAAAGCGCCAACCGCTGGCAACCAGTTGCACTAGACCAGGTCGAAGTTAAAACTTAAGGCCGACATCGATGGAGCAAGGGTCGGATGCAGAAACCGGGTTTGACCCGTTCATAGGTTTTAGCTTCCGCCTTAGTCTCTAAAATGGAAATTAAAAATTCTCCATGGGTTAAGGCTGCAGGCTGTTGCCAAGATGGGTTCCACAGGACAAGATCGCTGTCGGATAAAATGCCAGTGATTTCTGGAGGGAAGCCTCAAGAGTGGGAGATGGTCAAAATTCGTGCCAAAGGAAGGTCTCACCCTGGCCAGATACTTTTGGCGGCTTTGCCTAGCGAAGATATCTACCATTGGGCTTTGTCCCTTTTTTTGGAACTCTGATTTCTCCAGTGGGGTATGCTTCAAGCTGTAGTAGAACAGGACTACACAAGGCCGGGTACCTTCTCTGTGGCATCCTGCTGAAACTGATTTGCCAGGTCAGGCCAGCGGTACCTGTAGAGAAGCTTCGGACCTGTGTTTCTTCACAATCTCACCAAAGACTCTTGCCAGTTGGGTGAAATTCATACACTATTCGATCCAACATGGTGAGAATGGCCCAGACTCTGCAGAGAAGCACTTGATCAGTGCCTCTCCGCCAACTCATCCCCGATTTTTGCCAGGCTGGGGAAACCAACAGATGTAATTTGATCTGCAGGCTGTGTGACTATGAAGAGCCAACACCCATGCCCCCTCCCAAGCATTTTAAAATTGCTGTAAAGCTAGCAAGGCGACAAAGGACCAGTCAGAAAACACTTTAGATGTTGCAATATCAGTACTTGCACTTTTTTCCCTTCATAGATCCCCAATGGCTGTGCTCGGAGTAACAAGGGTCCACAAACAGAAGTCCGAGTTTAAAATGTTTTTTACCTTAAGGAATTTTAATGCAGCATACCAATGCTGCCATCTTTTGAATTTTTTTTTATAGATCATGCTCTTTAAAAAAAAAAAAAAAAAAAATCATTTTAAACACATTTTTCAGTATGGTATATAGTAAACCGCTGTGTTCATTTTTTTTTTTTTTTTTTTGAAACCTTTATTTGTCATTTTCAACCAGATACAAACACAGGCCTACAACCCCCAGGGCTGGCCACTAAGCAATTGCAGCACAATATTACGATCAAAACTTCAGACCCAGCCTCCCGGGGAGCATAGTCGCTACATCCACAATGCGCACTGGTTGGATGACATATCAAAGTGGGAACAGGATACAAAAGGTTTCATTTTATAATATAAAATATAAGGATCAGGTGCCATACAATATCTCAAGCTATGAAGAGGGGGCGGGCGAAATAGCAGTGTGTCCACAGTTAATTCGTTTTCATGTAGGTCAGTGGCATTAAAGCAGACGACACCCGGATAAACAAGCATACTATTACGGTTCGCGCCAACATTTATGCCCGCCCCGTGGCCCCGAAACATCGCGAGAGTTGAGGCACAGATGTGAAAGCAGAGATGGACCGAATGATGAACCCACTACGCTGACCCGGAAAAAGAGAAAAGAAAAGGCCAAAGAAAGATAAGAAGAGAAAAAAGGCCAGCCCCCCACCCTGCACCCCTGCAGATGACTACGGCCTACCCCCCTAGCAGCGTGCCTGTCGCCCAAGAACTGAAACCTGAAATATAGAAGAAACAGGGAAAAAAGGAAAAGAAATTAAACCCCACCCGAAGAGGGGAAATGGAGGAGGGGCTATGTTCAACGCACTCCCGGTCTCTCGCCCCCGTCCTAGCCAACCCCGCCCCGGACTCCGTTAATTCAATAAAACAATCCCGTTAACCATAATACCACAATGAACCACCCAGACAGCAATCTCAGCCTTGGCCCTGTCGATTAAATTTGCTGAGTCCTTCAGGGGAAGAAAGCCCCATCCTCAAAATGTCAAAAGTTACACAGAAGTTAGCAGGACAGGGGTCCACAGATGAAAAAGGAACGGCAGGTCCCAAATTAGTCGGCTGGTACCAACAATGCCCCTCCCCGTCTCCGAAGCCAGGCTTTATCCCATCCGCCATCTTGATAGACCGACTGGGGAGGGGGGTCGACACAGTCCAAAACAGTTCACGGTACCAATTGAAAGGATCCGAAGTGGGGACAGCATGTAAATGTTCCGACAGTTGCAAAACTGGGGATTCCAACGGATTAATTGAGTCACCAAGCACAGTACTTTCGGGTAGCTCCACTGCGATAGGGGCAAATACAGCTTCCAGCGCCGGGTCTAAGTACGCCATCGGGGCGTCGATCGAAAGGCGGGCTGGCCGCCGGGTCTCGGGCGTCAAGTCAGGATACGGTCTCAATCCTTTGATTCCATCCGCCGCCAACAACAGGCTGCAGGTCTGGGCTTTAACAGTCTCCTTAAGTGCCACAAGGGCCTCCAGCACCGTCCGCAATGACGGGCCACTTTGAGCCTGCTCCGTCAGCCTCCATTTTTCCTCAAGCATGGTGTTCCCCACAGGAGAGGCGCCTTCTCCGGGGGAAGATGAGGCGGAGCAGGAATGAGCCATGAGGGACAGACTGGTAGCGTGCAGTAGCGCGTAGTGAGATTCCAACCCAAGGGGCACCGGCGGTATGCATGCCGGACCCCCGGTCCGGGACCTCCGCAACACAGCGCCGTGCGTCACTCGTCACCTCACCTCCTATAGAACACCAGGCAGCAGCTGGTAGCAGAGCAATCCCAAAATTCCGAATGTTCCAGAGACCGGACCCAACCACATTCAACAGTCCGTTGTTGTTCAACTCGGACCCGGCTAGGCCAGCACTCAAGACCCCGGCTTCTCGGCTGGGTTAGGCCTCAAATCGTTCCTCGACATTACTCCGCTCCACAATGTCGGAGAAACTCCGGGATCACATCATCGGAGTGCAAATCGGGTCACACACACGAATCCGGGGCAGGAAATCAGGATAGGTGATAGGATAGTAGAGCGTAGGGCGGAGGTCAGCGGAGCCGGGGGACTATGCAGCCATCTTGTTTGGTGTCGTAGCTCCTCCTCCTTAAGTAATCAATCTTGAATACCTTTTACTGTTATTATTACCTCTACCATGACTCCTTTGAACACTTTTACATTTTATTTTTCCCTGAGAACGTAGTCCTGATGCACAAAATGATGGCTGTAACTTTCCTCTCAGGTTGTGGCAGCCAACCACTGCATTGCTGTTGGCGCGTGGATCCACTGCAGTGGATCCCCATCTCTAGATATACATAAATCTTATTACTTTAATAACTCCAAAACTACTGAGCAGGGGGGCGTGGCCACGCTGAGCAGCGGAATGGCCGCGTTCTAAACCGGCTCTGCCGGGCGAGTTAAAAAAAAATCTGTTATTAATCCGATAACGACACGCCGGATGGTCCCTGTTGGGCTGCGGGAGCCGCTGGGAAATCCCTGGGACATTATGAAAGGATTTCAGTAGCAGTGCTGGTATAATTTATGTGGGCTGCATGATCCGGACCAGTGGCCTCCTGGTAGAACGCCGCGAGACGCCGGGACCTGGAGTTTCGGAGCGTGGAGTGACGTGGTTAAAGGACGGAAGATCCTGGCGCGCAAGGCTGAAGTGTAGCGGAAGCACGGTCCAGAGCTCAGGACCCCCCCACCCCCCTCCTCACACCCTTCCCTGTAAGATCGTACCTGGTGGGAGCTGAGATTGGCGGACCACACGATCGCAGAAGATCTGCCCTGCGGAGATGCTGAAGTGCTGCAGCCGTATGGAGGAGATCGGAGAGTAACGGGGGATCGAGGCGAGAGCGGCGGCGCAGGCACTAGCGCATGCGGACCAACTGCCGAGGGGTGGATTGGCGGCGGCTTCCCCCTGCTGAGCGGCGCGGACACTGGGCAGTGATTGTGGAGGGCAGCCGCGGCACTGATGTGAGTGGAGATAGCGCAGCCGCCATTTTCGGAGGAACTGCGGAGGCCCAAGGAAACGTGCTGCGTGCGGCTGTTGCGGCGGCCAGAGATTTAATATTTGGAGGGCTGGATACAACTGTTGCTCATAACTATATGAGGAGGACTGTGGGCATAGCTGAGGATAGTGGAGCCCACGTTTCTACTGGACCTGAGATAACTACAGGGGGAGCGGCCATGTTGCGAAAAGTCTGGTGAAGGCACAGGATAGTCGAGAACCACCCCCTCCCCCCCCCCCCTTCCTCTCCCACATTTAGAGAACGAGACTGGATACGTGTGGGCTAGGGTCCCCTACAGTGACTTCTGAACAGGCTTAAATGCATGTGGAAATGTCCTTCATAATTATTATCATCCAGGGGTGCAAGCCAGACTGATGTATACCTCCCCTCGCTTGAGGTGACATGTGGCCTGCACTGAAGAATACTACTATTGTTGGAGAGGTTGATTGCCAATAGCTCGTGGCATTCTCCAAAGCTCATCAGCGCGCTGGTGGAGGAGAGTGTGTGACCCTGTGCTGGCATTGGGAGTCCTAAGTGCGGTGCCTGTCGGGGTAAGTGCTGTACAATTGCCGACTTTGCTGACCTTGAGCGAGGAGGTGGGAGCGGCTATAGCCTGGGCACAACGGGGTCTTTCACATTGCGGCGCCATTCGTATATAGTCTAGTAACTCGGCATGGGGAAGCCTGAGACAAGACAGCCGAAGATCAACTTCGATAAAAAATCCGGTAAGTCGGCGGACAGCGACATGGGACAACAGGAGCTGCCTGGCAGTGGCGCGGTGGACAACCCTCCGGCAGAAGACATAAGGGAAATGTTTAAAGAGGTTGAGTCTAGCCTGCAGGACATAGACTCCAAGATGGACTCGCTGGCGGAAAGGATGGACAGGATAACAAGCCGCGTTGAGAAGCAGGAGTGTCGTATGGACGTGTTGGAAACAAGAGTGACGGAGACGGAGGAGGTCAAACGGACATGGACAAGAAATTGCGTGGGATGGACGGAGTGCTACAGCTGATCAAACAGAAGAATGAGGACTTGGAAGCTAGGTCTAGGCGCAACAATATATGGATCACGGGCGTGGCAGACTGGTCAGACATTTAAAACATGAAAAAGGACGTGGAAGAAATGATGGGAGAGCTATTTGGCGCTGACCTCTCAGCTATGTTTCTGATCGAAAGAGCTCATCGCTCGTTGGGGCCCAGGCCGAGGCCAGGAGCCCGGCGAGACCAATTATAGCCAGAGTCCTCAACTGCAGGGACAGAGACACTATACTCAGACTTGCGCATGAGAAAGGAGAGATCCAATATAAGGGTAACCATATTGCTGTATATCCGGACTTTACTCTACAGGTTCATGCAGCTCGCAGAGAATTCATCCCTGCGAAGAAGATCTTTCAACAGATTGGCACCAGGTATGCCTTGATCTATCCTGCAAAGCTGAGAGTACAAGTTCACAGGAAGCCTGCCTTTTTTACGGACGCTAATGCCGCCTTGGCTTACGTAAAGCAGCTGGCGAAGGAACACAAACAAGTTGCTACGTCGACTGAAACACGGATTGAAAGCGGCACGAGTGACGATGACTGAGAGATATGACACGAATGCTGAACGTGCAGATAAGTTTGTTATTGTGCACAGCGACCTAGGGGTGGTATATCCCATGTGGCCATGAGTGGGCGATTTGGATAAGAGGGTAAGCGGTCCCGTGGATATGTTCTAGGCACTGACGGTTTGAATGTTCCACCGGGATGGGGGTCACTGTGGCACGCTACAGCTGATAGGTAGGGCGCAGCTCGAGAGCATCATCCCAAGGCTGCTGCAGTCCTACGAGATATAGTGGAGGTGGGCCACTTGGTACACATGGAGAGCCTTACACCCACGGGTCAGAGAGGGTACGTTTGTGACTGCACATAGGAACGCCGGGTCAAGGTTGGATTACCGGTTGATTTCAAAGGATCTACATTCCCTGGTTATGGGGGCCACACACCTTCCACGTACATTTTCATATGATGCACCTACCCAGATCACTTTGCAAATCCCCCCACAGTATGTACAGCTGTTTAGTTGGCGATTCCCGTTGCGGGCACTACTGGATCAGGTGTTAAGGGAAAAACTGACTAAATTCTTCGAGACAAATGAGGGGTCGGTGGAGTCACCGGGGACACTTTGGGAGGCCTTTAAGGTGGTGACAAGGGGACATTGCATGGCGCTGAAGGTGGGAGTTCTTGGAGCCATACAAAACACATTAAGTACGTTAGAACGAGACCTTACTAATTTGGAAACAGAATACAGAGAGCACCCTTCCCCAGTCATTCAGGCTAAACTGCGCACTAAGCTGACTGTATTCCAGGCGGAGGCCGAAAGAGAAACAGCCTATTTACACAAATATGCACAGGTTAGAAGATATGGGGAGGGAGACCGCGTGGGAAGAACGTTAGCTAGTCTACTGCGCGCTCCGAGGGGAGCAGACTACTTCACTCTACTACAGGAGGAGACTGGGGAGGTGGTGAGGACACCGCAAGACATCCTTCAGACTATGACTAAATTCTAACGGCCACTCTATACTTCCCGCACCAATCCCACTCACTCAGACATCACAGACCATCTGGACACCATAGCGTTAGCTTGGTTTAATAATGGAGCTAGGGCGTACATGGACCTTCCCATAACGGTGGAAGACGTCAGACAGGTTTTTTCTGGAATGCCGGCAGATAAGGCCCCTGGGTTGTACGGGCTCACTACAGCCTTCTATGTCGAATATGTGGACATTGTGGTGCCTAGATTGCTCTATGTATACTTGGAGGCGATCGAAACTGGTGTGCTCCCCCCTACTCTCAGGGAAGCTGTGATAATTACTATCTTGAAACCGGACAAGGACCCTACTAAGCCGGATTCGCACCATCCACTATCGTTCATCAATATGGACGCTAAAATATATGCTAAATTACTAGCTGATAATTAAAACCCATGCTCCCGCAGATAGCATTGCCTGACAAATCAGGATTTATACCGAGTAGGTCCACGTCCCATAATCACAGAGTAATATTTGGGCTTCTTCACAACTTGGGCCCACATGTTCAGGCGGCGGCGCTTTTAGATGCAACGAAAGCGTTCGACTCACTGGAGTGGAAATTTCTATTCGCCCTCCTGTCCAGACTGGGATTTAGTCCTCTTTTTCTAAAACAAATTCAAATTATAAATACAGGTCCAAAAGCAAGGGTAAAGGTAAACGGGCATGTTTCGGAAGCATTTGATATAACGAGGGCACAAGGCAAGGCTGCCCTCTCTCACTGCTATTGTTCGCGATAGCCACCAAGCGGTTAGCAGCAAGATTACGCCAACACCACACGCAACGTAGTATCGGCTTCACCTCTAGAGGCCTGCTGATATCTATGTACGCGGACGATATGACAATCTATTTGACCAACCCCAAAGACAATTTTGATCTAGTGATGAGAGAGTTTATTAGATATAGTGGGTTAACTGGCATACAGATTAATTGGACTAAGTCAGTATTAATGCCATTGACTGATGATACAGAGAGATGGGAAACTGAATTCCCTATCCAGCAGCGATGTAAAGTATCTGGGTATATGGGTCAGTAGATCCACTCTGGAAATATGGTTACCAAACTATGGGAGGGTAATTGATTGAATGGAGAGTAAGATTCAGAGGTGGAAAAGTCCGCCGCTCTCACTAAACAGGGCGCATAGCTATCACAAAAATGGTAATTCTCCCTAAGCTGCTGTATTTATTTGTTAACATTCCCATGCCACTAAACACCTATTTCTTCAAACGGCTCAGAACTGGGATCCTGGAGTTGAAAATGGCGGGACGTCAACCTCGAGTCTCCTGGAAACTTTTGACTCTTCCATTCTCACAGGGAGGTTTGGGGGCTCCTTATTGTGAGTTGTATGCGTACAGTGTGCAAGCACAGTATTTGCATTACTGGCAGCATCCTACTCCTTACCACCCACATGCCGCTATTGAACTGGATATAGTGGCGCCCACACCGCTGAAAGCGGCGGTCTATCACCCATATAAATGTTCCCACGAGGACATAAACACTGTTGAAACGACACGCTGGGCATGGAGAAACATTGCAAAGTGGACCGGACTGGTAATCCACTAATTGGTCCATTAACGGACAGGGCAGTGACTGAACGCGCCAGGAAACATGGCCTCACAGTAGGTGGCGATCTGTATCCAGATGATGAATTATTTTCCATTCTGGGAATGTTTGGGACGGAGGCGCCCTCGGCTTCGGACATGTTATTATACTATCAATTACGGGCAGGGTGCGGGGCTAGATATCCTGAATTCTCACAGGCTCCGGGTCCCCTGCCAGCACTCGAAAATATATTGGCAAATAATTCCCCCAGGAAACTGATCACTCGCATCTATAGCACTACACAAGAGACATCCCCAGTCGTGCTCCCCACATCTAGGGCTGATTAGGAGAGGGAGATGGACTTAAAAATCACAGACAGGCAGTGGCAATTCTGCTGTTCCCAATTGGAACACCTATCGCCTAATTATTGGCTAAGACTAACATACTTCAACTACCTGCATATGACTTACCGTACACCCACCCAATTACACCGCATGGGCCTGTTACCGGACGCAAACTGTTGGAGATGTGGAGCGGCAGGGGCTTAATTTCTCCATCTGGTATGGTTGTGCAATCCATTAGCAGACTATTGGTCGGAAATTTTACGACACATAAGGCACATCATAGGTATAGAACTGCGTGCCGACCCACTGGTGGCGCTCCTGGGATTGGTCCTGGATATACCTAAAGCCTCTCGCAAGCTGACCGCAATGCTACTGCTAATGGCCAAACGTCAAGTGGCATTGCACTGGAAAAAGTTGAATCCCCCCACAGTGGCAGGCTGGCTGCAAGCGGTCATATATTGTAAAGACCAATTGACAAATTATTGGAGGTTCTACCTAGCAGCTCTAGACCAACAGATATATGGCAACCTTTGGTAGTCTGGTTGGGGCAGGGAGGTTCTGATCTTTGTGCGGCTGAACATGGAGAACGAAGATCCAGCGTAGGTTAGAGAACTCAAATGTGGAACATATGTTACTGGACTTATAAATATTGTGTAATGTTTTGTTCTTTTGTTATGTTATGTTATGTTATGTTATGTCATGTTACGTTTGTTACGTTTATGTTACGTTTATGTTACGTTTATGTTACGGTTATGTTGCGGTTATGTTGCGGTTATGTTTATGTTATTCTTATATAGGGCACGGCTACTCCATGGAGTGTCCTGGCGCTTTTATTGTAAACCTGTAACAGAATAACACAACACAGTAAATAAAACAGACCCAGCAGAAAGAAAGAAGAGCATGCTAAAGTGCGAAAAGCCAAGTTTTAAGGCCCTTCCTAAAAGTCAGCAAATTAGAGGTGCTGCGTAATGCTAAGGGCAAAGTGTTCCAGAGCTGTGGCGCCAGCAGTCTAAAAGAACGACCTCCAATGCGGGCCCTTTTTACTCGAGGGACCACAGCAAGGAATAATGATTCAGATCTCAAGGATCGGGCCGTATGGTAGAAGGCTAGCCTCCTTTGGAGATATTTTGCTCCCGAAGCATGGAGAGCCTTATGGGCCAGGGTCAAGGCCTTAAAAACTATCCGCTTCCGGATAGGCAGCCAGTGAAGCGACTGCAAAAGGCCGGAGGCTCTGGCTCGCCTATAGAGGCCAAAAATGGCCCACGCAGCCGAGTTCTGGACCACCTGCAGCCGTTGCAGGAGATACTCCGGCAGGCCCAGGTATAGGACGTTGGAATAGTCCAGTCTTGAACCAATTAAGGCCTGCACCGTGGTCTTCCTATGATCTTCTGAGAGCAAAGGAAGGAACTTACGGAGCATCCTAAGGAGACCAAAACATGTTCCTGTGAGACCAAGAATCTGAGATCTTAACGTCAGGCCATTATCGATCTTGATCCCCAGATTCTTTGCTAGCTGGGACGAACCCGCTGGAGGAAACATATTAACAGGCCACCATTCCTGCCAGTCAGGGTCAGATGGACAGCCGAAGAAGAGTACCTCAGATTTGTCTGAGTTGCACTTGAGGCTGTTAAGCTGGAACCATTTAAAAACAGCCCCAAGGCCCCCACGGATACTCTCTCGATCAAAATCTTCTCCTTTCCCGCACGTAAAGAGGAGCGGGGTATCGTCGGCATAGGATATGATCTGGGCCCCGAGAGACTCCGCCAATGCCGCCAGAGGGGTCATAAAGATGTTAAAAAGAGTCGGGCTCAACACAGAACCCTACGGAACTCCGACCCCCAAAGGTGGCATCACGGCGGAGCTAGGGGAGGCCCAGACTGTTTGTCGACGGTCCGCCAAAAAGGATCTAAACCAGCTGAACACCGTCCCCCCTCAGACCGATCTCATGAAGTCTGGCGAGGAGACCCTCATGGGGGACGGTGTCAAAGGCCGCCGACAGGTCAAGCATTACAAGCATAGCTTTGCCTCCTGAATCCAGTGCCTCTATAATGGCTTCGGACACCTCCAAAAGCGCAGTCTCTGTGCTTAGGTTTGGGCGGAAGCCAAATTGAGTGGGGTGCAGCAAATTGTAGGATTCCAAAAAGTTGGAGAGCGCAATATGCACATGCTTCTCAAAGATCTTAACCAACGCCGGGAGGAGAGAGATGGGCCTGTAATTGGCCAAAGCCTCAGGGTCTAAGCCAGGCTTCTTGAGAAGGGGAATGACCATCGCCTGCTTCCAAGCCTGCGGGACCACCCCTCGACTCAAGGAGAGATTCAGAAGTGGGTTCGCCAACGGATTTACAACTTCCGCCATTTTCGCCAGAAATTTGGCCGGGCATGGGTCAAGAGGCGATCCAGATTTAAGGTTGGCCATAAGTGCCAGCGACTAAGAAACTGAGATTGGCGGAAAGTCTGCCAGGACTGAACCCAAAGGGGCCGGTGAAACTAACCCGCCCTCGAAGCTGGGCGGTACTTCAGCCACCCTCAAGGGAAAAGAGTCCTGGATCAGTTTTATTTTGGTAGTAAAAAAGTTGGCAAGGGCAGAAACCCATGGCTCGGAAGGAACGGCCTGATTCGAATTAGATCATGGGGTCTTGTTGGGGATGGGGGGGGTCTTGTTGTGGCGGCGCAAGTGGGAGCTTATGTTGGGTTATTTTACACTGGAAATTTAACAGATGCAATCTAGATATGTTCAGTGGGCGATGTGGCAGGGTGGGATGGGGTTTATCTATAAGATAGTTCATATTAGTATCGCAACGCGCTAAGAAATTTCTGCCATTAATGACGCTCACGAGCTTTACATCCTCAGTGCATACACTCCTTTCTTGCAGCCGGACCCCCGGGTTGTCGGCTACATGGCTGTGTTATCATAGTGACAATTTGTAACTTTAAATACTGCCGTCCCCAGGGTTGTAGGCGCGCAACTGTGTCATATGTTTAATACTTATTAAAGGTTTTGGGAAAAAAAATGTGACATAAAACCAATAATAGTTCATTGAAATTAGTAAAAACCAACAATTCCAACATAAACATCAATAAAACACTAGTGAATATTGTTGGAATTTACTCAAAAGAATTGAATATGTGATCTCAGTGCACATATAATCTTCAGAGCTAAGCAGACAGCTATTGTTGTTTTTAGGTCACATTTTGGGTGACTGCTTATGTCTTGATGATATCATTTTTGATTTGTCAAACTTTGAACCTGTAAAAAAAAGAAAAAAAAATACTGAGCAGAGTTACACCATATTACAAAAAGCACTTCTTCTAGACCAAGACCTAGCTTTAATCCTAGAAATGCCAATGAGGTCCCACTTATCGAAGCCCTTGGTCTTCCACATACAACCCAACTTCTCAGAATTGAACAGAGGGGTTGCCAATGTAAGTCTACCCTCCCATCCCTAAACATTTATTAGCCGCGTGCCACACCCGTATCTCATGGGCAGTTGGACCAGTCAGGGGGAACTTGCCAGGTCTAGAGTATAAAGCTCTGTCAATCATCCCTCGGGGGGCTTGACCCCGGTCCATAGCGTAACCCGGGTTCCCTGTAATCCCATAGACTATATTGTTTACTGCAGCCAACTGAGAGGCCCAATAGTACTTACGAATATCCGGAAGCCCAATCCCACCATCAACTTGCTGAAAGCTATACGCGCACTACCACCCTAGAGGAGCTGCCTCTGGAGGGCCTCTATCTCCTTAAAATTGGCTACCGGCACCGGGTCCATAGAGTTTTGCAATACATACAAGAACCGAGGGAGCGCCATCATCTTGAACAAAACGGCCCTCCCGAGCAAAGAGAGAGGGAGGGACCTCCAGCGCTCACGTCCGCCCTACACCTACTCAACAGAGCAGGCAGGTTATTCTCATAGCGCAACCTCGGATCGAGCTAGATATCAATACCCAGATACCGAAACCCAGTCGTTTCAATCCGCACAGGGCACGACCGCGGGACCACCGGAGGCTCCCCGACCACTAGAAAAATCACCGACTTGGCCCAATTAATGACCAAGCTGGAATATCTGCTAAAGATAGCCAATACATCCAGATAAGCCACAAAGGACTCCTTAGGCCTGGTAAGGTAGAGCAACACATCGTCGGCATATAACTAAATGTGGTCTTTCCAGTCGGAAGTCCACCGCAGGCCCCGGATCGACCTGTCCCATCGCACCCACGCAGCCAACAGCTCCATAGCGAGCGCAAAAAGGAGAGGGGACCGAGGGCATCCCTGTCTAGTTCCCCATCCCAACTGAAAATCACGAGACTTGCAGTTGTTAACAATTACCCTAGCCAGGGGCTTAGTGTACAGTAAGCGCACCCAACTAATGAATTCACTTCCAAAGCCCAGCTTTTCCAACACCGCAAATAAATACCTCCACTCCACCCAATCAAATGCCATTGAAGCGTCCAAGGAGACCAACACCATCGGTTCAAGTATTTCGAGGACTCCCCAAGGACCCCCTGTAACCGACGCAGATTCAGAGTTGTATTGCGACGTGGCATAAAGCCAGACTGATCCAAATGAACTAAGGACGTGATCATTTTGACTAACCTGGTCGCCAGGAGCTTGGCCAATATCTTAGGCTCCGCATTAAGGAGTGATATGGGCCTATAGGAGGAGCATTGCGTCTTAGGTTTGCCCGCCTTATATAGAACCACTACATTGGCAATACACTGATCATAGGGGAGCTCTCAGCACTCTTTACTTTCCATAAACATGGCGCGAACATATGGAGCTAGTTTATTAGCACTCAACTTATACAATTCGATAGGGATCCTGTTCGGACCAGTCGCCTTACCAGATTTTATCTGCCTAATCGCTTGGGCAACCTAATCATCTGTCAGCGCGGAATCAAGGAAGCCCCTATCCTCCTCCAACAAACAAGGCATAACAATGTCCCTGATCATCTCACAATTTTCAGCCACCATAAAGGCACTCCCAGCCGTATAAACCTTCTGGTAATAATCTGCAAATTCATTCGCCACTTCCTGTGGATCCGTAAGCGTCCGCGACTCTGACCCCTCCAACTCCGGCACCAACAAGGAGGTCCGCTCCCCACGTTCAAGCCAAGCAATCAACTTTCCGGCCTTATCTCCGTGTTCATAAATACGACTCTGAACCGCTGCATGGCTCGCTACCGCCTTATCCCTGACTAGCACTCTATACTCTTCCTCACGAAGACGTAACTGATGATCAGCCGGCTCATGTGTCTCGGTCACTTTCTCTTCCAAGCTCGCAATTTCCGCCTCCTTCCCAACCATTTCCGCTTGTGCCTTCTTCTTCTTCCCGGCCACCAGGGACAACACTTCCCCCCTCGCCACGGTCTTATATGCTTCCCAAAGGGTTTGAGCGGAGCCTACCGAACCTATATTCTCCCGAAAATAGCAATCCGACATTCAAAGAACTTCTTTCTTAATAGCGGGATCCTTCAGGTGCCACACACTAAGGGGAGCAACCCTGCCAACCGCCGGCAGCTCTAGGTCAAGGTACACCCACAACGGGGAATGGTCAGATATTCCTCTCCCGAGGTAGCGAGCCTCCCGAATCTTAGGCGCCATCACCGCCGGAAGCAACGCATAGTCCAGGCTAGAGAGGCTACCATGAGCCGCTGAGACAGGAGTATAATGCGTGGCTGTCTGGTTACGAACACGCCAACTATCAATCAGACCCAGAGCTGCCAGAAAGTCCGGCAACCATTTTTGTGATTGTCGAAGCACACGGGACAGACTACGATCCATTTCACCATCTAAAACTGAATTAAAGTCGCCGCCGATCACTAGATCCCCAAGAGGTAGAGAGAGGAAAACGCTGCCCAGATCACGATAGGTTTCGTTCTGCAGGCCAAATGGCACGTATACCAACAATAAGACAACAGTCCGGCCCCCAACCTGCCCAGATGCCCCCCCCACATATCTACCCCTCTGGTCAATCCAAGTGTCCCGCACAGACAGCGGGAACAAATTCTTAACCAAAATCCCAACACCCCTTGAACCAGTAGTGAAGCCAGCATGTGCCACTAACTTGTGCCCTCCCTTGTGGAGTGCCAAACATTTATTGCCAATTAAGTGGGTCTCTTGTAGAAGCACCACATTCGGAGAATGCCGCCTAATTAACTGACTCACCATCCCTCTCTTGATCTGGTCTCCCAGGCCATTGACGTTCCAACTCAAAATTTTCATCCCCTACCCCTTAGCTCTACGTGGTTCCGCACCCATGCAACACAAGTCTCGCCACAATGTCAACACCTGAGAGAGAAAAAAAAATGAAAAAAACCCACTCACACCACAACATTCCCTCCACCCCCCCACCCTGCACCCCTGCACTCGGCATTTGCCAAACCCCAACTCGCAGTGTGCCTGTCTCCCCATACTCAAACTAAACTACTATCTAAATATAGATATGAGGAGGAGTACAGTGCCCCCGACCCCCAACCCCCGGCCAAATTGAATACGATTCCATGTCCCACACCAGGAGAGCGGGCACACAATTAAAATTCCCCCCCCTACCGCTCCCTTTCACATCACCACCCCCACACCACAGTCTATGGCCGCTCATGACATCACTGATCCTGTGCTTCTCCTTCATCCTCGTCATTGCGCCCCCGCTGCTCCGTCTGAGTCTGAAGACCATCAACCCAGTTCAATGCAACCTCAGGATTGTCAAAAAAACAGACCTTTCCATGAACCTCAACTCGGAGCTTAGCAGGGAACATCATTGCATACTTGTAGCCTTTGTCCCGAAGCCGCTGCTTAACTCCAAGAAAGCTTTGCTGCTGTCTCTGTACTTTTTGGGTGAAGTCCGGATAGAAGTTAAGAGTAGAATTTTCAAACTTCAAAGGCCCCTTCGACCTGGAGGCCTGCAAAATCGCATCCCTGTCCCTAAAATTGAGGATCCTTACTATCATCGGTCAAGGAGGGTCGCCCGGTCGCGGCTGACCGGCAGGAACCCTATGTGCCCACACAACGGTAAAAAAGGTACTCAGGCCTTTAAGTTGCAGGTGGTTCAAAATAATGTCTTGAACGAACAGGTCGGGGGCCAGTCCCTCAGCTTTTTCCGGGACCCCCGTAAGACGCACATTGTTCCTCCGGGCCTTCCTTTGAACTCGTCCAACTGGCGACTCGCGGCCTCTCCAGCTGCCTTCAAGCTTCGCACCTCCCGCTGAAGTTCCGTCACATAATCAGTCAGACTCGCCGTCTTAATATCCAGGGACTTCACTTTTTCACTCGTTTTAGTGAGGTCAGTCAGGATCAGGTTGACCTCTATGGTCACTGTATCCAAATTATGATCCAGCGATTCCATTTTTTTGGCCCAGAGATGTTTTAACACCATTGATGGCCGCCATTCACATCGTGTAGCGCAGAGGTCTTCAAACATTTTGATGTCGAGACCCCCTTGTCAAACCTTTTTAGACGTAAGGACCCCCTCTGACAAAATTTTCTAGAAACTGGTTCTCCTCATCACCAGGATCTATCGACAACCATAAATGCCCCTGTTAGACCTGGCATCCTTTGGCACGTTTCCCATGTTTTTTTCGTTTCTGACCTTCTTATGAAATACGGTGCATTCCAGTCCTTTTCCCTTCAGAAGTTGCTGCCTAGCACCAGTGTAGCTTGGTTAAGCCAAGCACAATAGCCCAGGGTTGCTAGTCCTTCTGTTTTCTGTGGCACTGTGCTGACTTGGGGCTAGTGGTTCCAAGCCCCTAAGGGAAAGAGGTGGCCTGTGGTTGCGTGGTCATGTAGAGCACGTCTGCAGACTCCTCGTAGGGAAGCCTGGCTTTGGGTGTGTGATTGAAGGTGGAATTGGGACAGATGGAAGAGACTTTTGACTTTGGAATGAAGGGCCTATCAATGTCTGGTGCATGCAGAGCATGTTTACATACTCGTCAGAGCATGTCTAGAGACTCCTTGGAAGGCATCCTGGCATAGGGCATGGGCTGTTGATGGTGGCAGTAGGGGGTAGGTGGTACTGTCACTGGAAGGGAAGGGACCCTTGACTTGTAATTGCATTGATATAGTGATTACTACCCTGACAAGGCGTCAAGGCACTTTTCGGTGAGTACACGCTATTCTGGGACCCAAAAAGGATTAGTGGTGAATTAGTATAGGGAAATACTAAATGAATTTGAGCTGTGGGCGTGTGAGTCTGTTAGTTGGATTGAAAAGGATAGTGGAGGAATAGAAGAGGGAAGGGTTGAAAAAGTGTGTATTTGGAGATCATAACATTAGGAGGTATGGGATGAGTAAAGAAGAGATGGAGGGGCAAGAGTCTAGAAGTGGATTAGGGAGAAAGATGAGGTATTGCATGAGTCTAGGAGGGATACATTCGGGAAGGTTGTAGAAAGGCTTGTATTTATGGAATTATGAGTATAGCAGAACTTAAAAATAAGCTCAGCACAACAGTACCAGGAGAGCTTGAAATAAATTAGTTTTATTTTTGTGAAAGACACAGGCACGCTCCTAACAACTTTTACCCATGTAACTCATCTTGCAAATGTGCTATCCTTAACTGGTCATATTCTGCCTCTACAAACTCGTGCAACAAGAGCAAATTTGCGGCAAATAAGCATCATTTCCCTAAATATTACATGGCATCCTGTAATGGCGCGCAGGATTCGCAGTTCTGATTTAAAAATGGAACGCCCAAAAACAAACACAATAGAACGTCCAAAAAAGATTGGCAGCCACCTTTGGAAAAAGTCTAATAACCCTATTGAACAGGATTAATATTAAAATTTGAGCAAATGTTACCCTTCTAACCGCTACTTACAAACTGCTAATTTATCTCACTCAAACCAGTACATCAACAGATTAAATAGAACAATGGCAAGCAAAAGATTGGAACCACCGTAGTCAACCTTAAATTGTGGCAAAATTACAATTACTGTGCTGGTCTGTACACGATTGAAGTGGCCATGCACTCACACAAATGAGAAACGCAAATACTCTCCTGGGAAACGCAAACTTTTAAACTTCAAAAACAGAAAGATGTATTTCCACGCCGATAAGTCCTACGTAGGAAAGAGATAAACCACTTTGTCATGTCATATGGTCTCTTTTATAGCGCACGGCTACTCCAAGGAGTGTCCCGGCGCTTTGGCAAAGAGAACTGGAAAGGAGTACACAACACAGCAACTCACCGAGGGCCGAAAGAATATTATTGGAGAAAAGCCAGGTCTTCAACCGGAAAAATTGTTATTTTGACTAAAGCCTCCATTGCTCCTTACTAAAATCACGGAACACAACTCTCCCTCTTCTGCCCAAAAATCTCCCACCAAAATGGGTACCCATCCATCCTTCAGTCCCACAGCTTCATCTATAGTCGACCTACAGGTCTCAGCTAAAATGACTCGTAAAGTTACTAATACATTTTAGTGCTCGCTTTAGGTCTGTCCATATCAACCAATTGAAACTCAGTTGTATTGTCGACCTTGGAAGGATGAAAGAGTGAGTTGTAACAGCTCACAGTAGAATCTTGTCACATACAGACCTGTTTTTCCTGTACTGGCTGAACCTGCGACCTGCTCACCCCCAATATACACATCAGATGTCAAGAGCAAGATCAGGCTGCCTCGATCTTATAGGACGCAGTTCCGACTGTACTCTGTTTTACACATTTACAGGGATGTTTGTGCCGCCTTTGAATACGTGTTTTGTGTGCAGAAGAGAAGCTTTCTTGGATGCCATGGTTTGGATTGTTGGTGTGATGCATCCTTTACACTTGCAGATTAACTGATAAGGCGCATGTGCCTTTCATTCAGGCAAGCAGCTGATCACGATCTCATTTATTGATCCCAGCTGTCTTTTTGCTGGGACAAGTAAAGCTGGGGAATCTGCGACCCTCTTCCTAGAACTCCACGACCCCCCTGGGGGTCGGGCCCCACAGTTTGAAGACGTCTGGTGTAGTGAGAGTTCAGCATTGGAACCAGAAGCATCCGTCCCACCATCTTGCGTCCGACCAGACCCTCCGGGCGAGCCCTTAGGCACTGTATACCGATCCAATTTATTGGACTGCACTTGGCGGGCTCCTCTAGTAGATTTAGCCTGGAACTTCACCGCCTCAGGTTTGGTCGCCATCACAACTTCTGGAGCAGGGCCGCCTGTTCTCCAAAGCCACCAATTTTCCTCAGCACCTCGGCCAGCTCCCAGGGGACTGCGTCTCTCCAATCTCTACTTGTTCGATCGTAGTCTGCTCTGGTCCCTCCACATCCGATGCCGTTGCACTCGTCCACAGTCAACTGGCGTGCAGGCGCGGGGGGGGGGCCCCGAAGGGGGTCGCCCCTACAACAGCGACCGCGACCGGCAACCAATATGGGGGTCGCACCGGCCACTTCCGGTGCCCAAGCCCGCTGTTGTTCAACTCTGGTCGGGGTCGTCTCACACCCAAGACCCCGGTCACCTTTCGGTCGTAGGCCCCAAACTTGCCGACCCCACAACTTTGCAGTCCGATGTCGGAACCGGTCGTATAACCTCTCATTCGATGCCGCCTCCTTTCTGCCACGCAATTCCGATTCACTAGGACAGGATTTTAGTCAGGATATTCCCGGGGGTCTCGGGAGCCCCGAGCTCACGTGGCCATCTTGGATGCGCGCAAAGCTCCTCCTCCTCGGCTTTGACAGATATTGAAGTGTGGCCAGCTCCATGGGCATGGCTGTCATGATACACCGATATGCATTAGTCTAACATTGGGAATCTACACCTATTTATGTCCTTGTTTACTCTCTCACCTGATTTCCATGGGAGACAGGTGAGTCCCATGTGAATCCATAGCATTCTCAAGCTGCAAAACTATTCCTACAGGTAAGGAACCATTTTATTTTGCAGTGTGAATCTTTTCTGGATTCACATGCTCTGCGTTGATTTTGTTATTTTACAGAACAGGGGGCCCTAGACATTTGAGGATTGAGGTAAATAATAGACATATACTAAATAGTGTATATGACCTCTGCCCAGCCGGACAGGTCTTTTAATAGTCAAAGTTTTTTAAAGTTAATCTGTATAGAAACAGTTGTACAAAAGTGGGCACAGCCTGTGACCCACAGGGAACACGGACAAAACAAGTGACACAAACAATTATGTAGAGACGCTGAAAAGCGGTCTGTACTCATTCCATAGTAATACAGACTGGTTTACAATTACAGCAACCCATTGTTGTTAAGGAATTAAGAAATCAGGTCAACATATGGTGCATTTAAGTCGACGACGTTTCGATGCAATTTACAACATACTTGCATCATCATCAGGACAAGAAAATATATATGTCATGTTTGTCTTTGAAATTGGTTACAATCACCAAACCTCCTATCAGTTCAGAAGGGCTCCATATGCATTCCGCACAGCTTTAACCACTAGTGCAGGCAAGGGTCAGATAGTTGCATTTTCGTCAGAATAAATGAGGGGTTAATTAGGCCATTCGAAGAGACTGGTCCTGGTTAATACGTCGTATGAGGGATAGTGGGTTGTAGCACGATGGCTGGACAACGGGGTTCTGGCGGCGATCGCTGCGTTGATTTTGTAGCTGTTGCTTCACTGTGGTGGTTGGATTGGAGATGAGGTTGAGCTTGTAAAGTAGTGCTTCAGTACTCCCTGCCCCAATTGTGACTCTGTTCACCTGGGCGTCGATGCAGTATTGTCTTGTGAACGTGTGAATTGATGACCACGTGGTTGCCACACGTAGGTCAGTCAGTAGAACATTTGCCAGGAAGGCTACCGTAGCTCCCTTCTTGTGAAGGCTGCTTGTAGTTTACTTTCTAGCTGCAAGCCAGCTTTTTTGTGACACCAAGCCCTTAGTTTTTGTTGTCTGCAGAATGCACAGGTCCTATGGGTTGTGAGGAACTACACGACATAGCACCACCAACGTTGGTTAGGCTCTTATTTAATGGTCAAACATGAGTAGTTGAGTTGTGCTTTCTCAGAGACCCCTCATCACATTTTAACCAGAGCGGTCCGTAGTGTGAAGGGAAACAAATCCGCCTCAGATGAGTAAGCTTACCCTATGCATTGCTGTAGGTTAATCAAGCTTGGAGGATTAAAGATTCTAACACTGTGTGCACCATATCACTATAAAAAAATAGGCTAAGTGCTACTGCTCTAACAATGACCAAACAGGATGAAAACATTGGAGAACTGATAGTGGGATTCAATATTTCATACAATTGCAGAGAGGCAGCTACTATGAAATTATTACAGCAACTGGTAAAGAGGTTACCTTCGTGGTTGAGGCACACAACACATTCAGAACAGAGGTATTCTGTTCTTGGGTTAAATTCCCAATTGCAGATGCATACATGTTATTTCATGAATATGTTGAAGATGAACCACTTGAGGACTTAGAAGTCCCATTAACATTTAAAGGCGCCCTACCCCACATAACAGAACATGTGAGACTCTGTCCGCTCAGTAGAGAAGGAGCGACTTGGCCATCTTAACATCATACACACCGCATCCAGACGTTGCTGCCCTAATATCAGCAGGAATGCGCAAACACATGGTACCCCTTCAAAAGCAGTCATACCAGATGTACTTAAGCAGATTCAGAATGAGTACTGGGCAGAGCCTGCCTTGGATCTGTGAATGTTACTGATGGGCAATTTTGGTCAGGTACCTAACATTATGTTGAGTAACATAAAAAAGAAGGCAGCAGCGGTGGCTTTACACCAATGCCTAAGGGAATTTACTCCCACCAGCAGGAGTGCAAATTACCTAACATTATCGAAGACTCATATGCCTCACTAGGCAGAACTAATCTCAGAGCCAAACCTGGGAAACCAATAGTAAAGAGTAGCTCTGAAAGAGATAACTCTAATCAAGCACCCGATTCTTCAAAGAAGAAATGGGATAATAAACAAAACTAAACACTGTCATGGTCGGGTCTCCACGAGCCCGATAAAGAGAGATATAAACAGAGCGATGGGAAGTGTAGGAGGAGGACAAGTCCTCGCACTTCCCTGGTGCAAGCTCCTCGTGGTACCCTCAGGTGCCAGCTTGTCACACTGCTTATCAATGCCAGACAAGGGATTATCCAGATACCTCCCTCTTTGACCATCCCAGTTAAGCGCTGATGAACAAAGAGGGACCCCACCATTCCTTGAGGTTTTTAGGGTAGTTTGTGCTTAAGAAACCTTTTGTCGTAGTTAATGATAAAATAGAGTTTTAAAGAAATTCTCCAAACAACAAATGGCTTCTGAATGCTTTCCCATAAAAAAATACAAAACTTATTTCCAGTTGGCTGAGGTTGACTGTTGGGGTTTTCTTCCTTTTGTCACCCTTTCTCCACTTTTCCTTTCATTAATGTTTCTTCCTTTTCTCACCTCTATACTTTTTGTTTCCTTTTTGAAAATTCCAGCCTTTATGACCGCAAAACTCTTTCACAATCAGCCTTATGTGGGTAAATGTAAAGTCTGGAGTGCTAATAAAAATGAATGCTGACAATATAACACCTGATGTATCGCCAGGGAACATTTCCAGTCCTCAATTCAAATATTCAGTTGTTTCAAACACTGTTGAAGTTAAATTGTATTATATATTTTGCTACTGGTGACAGAGTGGATACCATAAGGCAAGCTTGGACCTGTGATGAGAATATGTTCAGTGCCCATTAGATTCCCCATGTTAGACTAATGTTCTGATGTGTTACCTTTGCCTCAAATTGTAAAGGGCTCTGATATCCTTAAGGGATCAAGTTCGCGCTATATAAAACTTTATAAATAAATAAAATACTAGCTCTTTGGGAGATGTACAACCTATTCTCATGGACATACCCTTCAATGGCAAGCACCTTTTCCAATAAACAGGCTGACTCTTCCCTTGAGTGCTTCAAGATATGGCTATTTCCTGCTTGTGGACCTTAGTGTGCCTTCCAGGACGTTCATGAGCAATGGAGAAAGTTCAGGGGCTAATTCAGAGCTCGATCTTGAAGCCTCTCAGTCGTTCAGTCACATCAGCAAATGTAAAGCTCCTTTTTAGACAGAGGTGGATCGAAAAGTTACAAGGAACTAAACCAGTGCTCTCCATCTTCGGCTGAGTCTGATTCTTCAAGACCTTTCAGACTCTCTTGTCTTCTCCTGCTAAGACCAGTGTCTTCCCTTATGAGGAAGAAGGGGGGGGGGGGGGGAGGGGGGCCTCTCTCAAATTTCCACCAGTTTGGAGACCATCATGGAGGACCGCTGGTTTATCCATTTGATCCCCCAGAGCTATGACCTGCCCTTCCATTTTAGATCGCGTCCCGAGTGACGCTCGCTTTTAATAGGCGCTTGATTTTAATAAGCGGATTTGCACTAGGATCTTTGTTCCCTACCTTCCTCTACCTCCTGGGCCGCTCTCAGCTGAGTATTGACGCTGAGAGCTCTAGTCGATATAAAGGGGGCTCTGGTAGAGACTGCCAAACGATTCCATTTCACCCTCTGAGGCGGAAGCCGGAGGTTCTACACCACTTTCCTTTACCTTCTCTGGCACATATTCAATTGCTGAGGGTAACGCTCATTTTAGATCGCGTCCCGAGTGACGCTCGCTTTTAATAGGCGCTTGATTTTAATAAGCGGATTTGCACTAGGATCTTTGTTCCCTACCTTCCTCTACCTCCTGGGCCGCTCTCAGCTGAGTATTGACGCTGAGAGCTGGTCCCGGGGAGGCGAGGGCTGCTTAGCGGCCATCTTGGGTGTGTAGTCGCGCCCTCGCGCTCTAGTCGATATAAAAGAGGCCCTTGACGCTCCGCGTAGCGGACGGGGTAGCGGATGCGCCGGATGCCCGCCAGAGTCCAGCCCGTCTGCGCCCGTCCGCGCTGAGGACGCGCTGGACGGCTGGCCCCTGGACTCTGGTAAAATGTTTTCTCCCCCATGCAGCTACTCCCTTCGCCAAATGTTGGCCCTGAAACCTCGCAAAAAACGCTGCACACATTCCTACGAGCCGGATGACTTTCTGTTCCCTTTACGATGTGGCTGTCATTCCACTTCTAGGCTTCCTAACTCCGCCCCCATCCATCCTCTCTCTGAACACTCCGCCATATCCAGTCCTAATACTGTAGGAGTAGAGGGCATCTTGGTTAATGCCCGCTCCCTTGTCAAGAACAAGGTTATGTTTAAGGAGATGGTATTGGATAGAACGCCCACTTTAGTTTTTGTTACCGAAACATGGGCCAAGGATTCATCCGACCCTGATCTAATCGAGGCGGTCCCTGAAGGGTACTGCCTAGCCAGACTCGATAGAAAGGGACGAGTGGGAGGGGGGATAAAGATCATCTACAATGCCATATCGTACCCATACTCGATTTTCCGGACAGCTTTCAAGCACTTTACTTCACAATAAAGGAAGCGCAACGCCCCTTCTTCAACGGTATCTTAGTTTATCGACCTCCTGGCTCGAGAACCCACTTTACGCACAACCTCCTCCAGTCCCTTGAACCTTATTTCGGCCGAGATAACTTTTCTATTCTGGGTGACTTTAACTATCACCTAGAACGGCATGACCTTTCTGATACCTCCTGTCTCACTGAGGCCCTGGAATCATGTGGGCTCACGCAACGTGTTACCGAAGCCACACATCGTGCAGGACATACTTTGGATGGTATCTTCTCCAATGACCCCCGTCTGACTATTAAGGATCCGATTCATCTATCCTGGTCTGACCATCTGGCGGTCCCTTTCCTTTTGGAACACAATAGGGTGGACTCCTGCAAAAAAGGGAATCACATAATGGAGACTGCCAGAAACTTCAGGAATATTAATAGTGATTCCTTTGTGCCCTGGGCTGCAAGCCTTGCTATCACTGGCTTAGATAGCGTACAGACTGCAGTCGCTCATTTTGAACTGGTCACCACTGAGGCCTTGAATAAATTGGCCCCAGTACAGTCTCGGCGCCGAGCCAGAAAGAGACCATCTGCCCCCTGGTTCTCTGACTCCCTCAGACTTCTTAGGCAAGAAGTGAGGAGAACGGAGAGGCTTTGGCATACTAATTGGGACCTCAAGAACAAGGAAGCTCATAAACTCCTTGTTAAAAAAATACAAAGCTGAAATTGTGCAGGCTAAACAAGAATACTTTGTTACCGTGACCACCTCGCTCTCCTCTCCGAAGGAGCTCTTCAAAACTGTTGACTCCTTAGTCAAACTGCAAGCCCCTGGCCCTGTCATTCCTTCGCAGGACCTATGTGATAAGATTGCCTCCTTCTTCCACACTAAAATTCAGGATATCCACCTGGCCCTCGAGGAACAAAGAGCTCGTATCAGTGCATCTACATCAGGGGTAGAGATGAGCTTGATTACCACAGACATCTCCCCATCATGCACCCTGGACTCTTTTCCCCCGCTGGTCTTGCAAGATCTTGAGCTACTGCTAAATAAGACCAAGTCTGGTTCTCCCTTGGATACCTGCCCACTGAAAGTCATCAAGCAGTGTAGGGAGACCCTCCTGCCACCGCTGCTAGAGGTAATGAATCTAGCCATTAGAGACGGTATTTTCCCTATAGAATGGAAGAAGGCGGTAGTAAAACCCCTGTTGAAAAAGGCCTCCCTGGATCCGGGGGTCCTAAAAAACTTCCGGCCTATCTCACTTCTCCCTGCCCCAGCGAAGATGCTTGAGGCACATCTTAACAAGCATCTCGCTGTTTTTGTGGAAAGCTAAGGATGCCTAGACTCCTCCCAGCATGGATTTAGAGAGAATTCAGCACCGAGTCAGCCCTCACCATCGTGCTCGATAAGATCCGCACGACAGTAGATGAGGGCCAGACCTCCCTCCTGGTCCTGCTTGATCTAACTGCGGCTTTCGATACCCTCTCCCCCTCAGTACTTACATCTCGGCTGAGGGAGGTGGGGGTGAAGAACACAGCTCTGGATCTTTTGACCTCTTTCCTCACGGGGAGGGAACAAAGAGTCAAGCTGGGGGAGTTCCTATCTCCATCCCGACCAGTGCTATGTGGGGTCCCTCAAGGGTCAGCACTCAGCCCGACCCTTTTCAATATCTATGTGACCCCACTAGCCAAATTAATAAGATCTTTCGGGATGGAGGTAGTCTCTTACGCAGACGACACCCAAATCCTCGTCTCTCTCCCCCATTCAGATGTACTAATCGCCTCCAAGTTTAGATCTTGTATGGAGGCGTTTGGTCATTGGATGATTCAGAACTCTCTTAAACTGAATGGGGAGAAGACTGAGGTGATGGTGTTTGGGGGGAAAGAAAACATCTGGTCAGCCAACTGGTGGCCCGACTCACTAGGAACATGCCCTTCCCCTACAACATCTGCCAAGAATCTCGGGGTGTTGATAGACCCTGCCCTTGATTTGGGCAGCCAGGTGAGCAGAGCTGTCTCCACCTGCTGGGGTTTGATCCACACCCTACGAAGGATCAGGAAATATCTCTCCTTGCAGGCAAGAAAACAAATAGCCGTTGCACTCATTGGTTCGCGTTTGGACTACTGTAATGCACTGTATGCTGGGCTTAACAAGAGCCACCTGCAGCGCTTACAGGTAGTCCAAAACGCCATAGCCAGATTCGTTCTGGATATTCCCAGACGCTCTTCGGCCACTGCAGCCAGGAAAACGCTGCATTGGCTGCCGGTGGAACATCGAATCCGGTTCAAAGTTCTATGCATGACCTACAGAGCCATCGCCAAAAATAGCGACACTGGAATTGGGTCCATCATTTCCCACTATAGCCCCGGAAGGAACCTGCGTTCCTCTGGGAAATTGCGTCTGACAGCCCCCCGTGTACGAAGAGCTAGATGGGGTGGCAGAGCCTTCTCCACTCTAGCTCCTAAGTGGTGGAATGACCTTCCCCTGGACCTGAGATCTCTCCCGTCTTTACAGAACTTCCGCACTGCTTTAAAAACTCTTCTCTTTCGGCAAGCATATATGTAAGGTTTTCTGTCTCATTCTCTGATCATTCTCTGATCATTTTGTTAGGCGCCTTGATACCTGCGGGTTATTGTTCTTGCGCATTATAAATCCCCATTCAATTCAATTCAATTCATGTTCCTCCTGCTGCAACGTCCTTACACCAGGACATGCTCATATAGTGCAACCTACTTATTGCCTAGTAGTCCATGTATAGTGATCTGATTTGCCAGCTGTGAACAGTATTAAACGTTAACTCTTCATGTTTTACAATGGGAGGGAATACTCGATACAACACCCTCATCCAAAAATTCAGCAATCAGTCTTAAGTTCACAAATATACTATCCAGCGTATGTTAATTGAGCAAGGTATAAACCTCCCCAACACTCTGTTGTGAGTGTGAGGCTGCCACTTAAGCCTCAGATGCCGTATGTACTTCCAACAACCAATATGTTATGTTCGAGGCATATGAGCTGCAGATTGTACACCTAGCATTAGATCGCCACCTGGTGTTGGGCTCAGATGTTTGCATGTTGTCGTCGTCTTGGAAGAAGTCTTTGTAGTCACAAGACAGGTGACTCCTCCCTTGGACGATAGTGCGCATGGGCATTAGCTCCATCCTTAGATTGTTTTTTTCCGCCACTGGGTTCGGATGAAAGTTTTCCGCTCTGGCTAGAAATAGACTTTTCAAGCACTTCGAAGCGCAAAAAACTTCACAAAACTCTCCAAACTAATTTCGATACCAACTAACATGGTTTCGACTCCATCAGCTCGATTCAGGTCGTCGATCGGGCCGTTGGGCCTATCCACGCCATGAGGCCTACACCTCATGGAAAGGACGCCATTCAAAAGATGCCCCGGGTGTAGAGCAAAGTTTCCACAAAGTGACCACCACGAGGTCTGTAACATGTGCTTATCGCCAGAACACGACGAATCCAGCTTGTACAGCCTGCGCGTCCTTTCGATCCAAGAAAACAATCAGAGATCGGAGGGCCTGTCGACACGACATGCAGAGATCAGCTCCGGAACCGGTGGATATCTTCGACGAGGAGGTTCTGCTCGTTCCCGAAGAAGATTCCGATGATCTCCGAATCGTATCAGAGGCAGATGACTCCATACCATCGGGTCAGTGCGTGAATACTACTGCCCCTGCACCACACACAGCACCCAGATCGAAGGCAAAGGTCAACACTCCGCCTCCAGGGCCCAGTTGCGACCGAAAAACCACTTCGACAGACCCGCCATCGAGCCCGGCTCCGAAGAAAATAACTAAGCCTTCCGGTAGCTCGGTACCGAGCAAGCCGCACGAACCGATCCCACAGCGCCAGCAGCACCGAACTCGAAAGAAGTCTCAGCTCCGAAACAGTCGACTTCTAAAGACAAGGGTACAAAGCCAGCGTCCGATGCCTCGAAGCCGACGAGACCAGCTTCCACTCCGAAGACCTCGTCTTCAATGCCGAAACCGACAAGGCCTGATTCGGGCGCGTCCAAGACCTCGAAACAGCCTAGGACACCGAAACACCACCTTCGGTGTTGAAAACTACGCCAAAGGTCACTGTAACAACTCCTAAGGCTAAAGACAAGCAACAACCTCGTCCGGTACTGAAAAAATCGGCACCGACAAAGGTTCCACAGGGAGAAGAACTGTTCCAGCCAGATCCTCTGCAAAAGAAGATCTACATTAACCCAAAGACAGGTCAGGTGTCCACTACACCACATAAGAAGAGGAAGGCAGATGAAACATCCACACCTGTTGTTCCTGCCAAGATGAAGGACTCTGCCACATCCCCTATGCACCCTTCTTCACCTATACTTCCTTCTCCTTCATCTCCTGCTCCTCTTAACAATTCACCACAGATATCTCCTTCACATTCTCCTCTTTTATCTTCACACTCACCTCAAAATGATGATGAGTATAATTTAGGAACTGGAATAGACACAAATGAGCCTTTCCCATACCCTACACATGATAAAGACTGGGAGTACACAAACACACCTGATATACCAGATATTCCTGATCCACAGTCATACCCATCAAAACCTTCTCCCCCAGAAGACAACTTTGGCTTTGGGCACCTATTGAACAGAGCTGCCATTTACCATGGGGTCACTATGCATTCTGATGAGGCAGAGGAAGATTTCCTATTAGATACATTTGAATAATCGCAGAGATCTGTTCAAATTCTTCCTATGATCAAAGGGGTCATCAAACATGCTCCAAACATTTTTAAAGACTCTGTGCGTTCTAGAATTTTAAACCCTAGAATTGAGAAACAATATAGGCCTGCACCTGCCGATCCAGCCTACATTAAAGGACAACTACCATTAGATTCACTGGTTGTGTCAAATGCTGGGAAGAGAACAAACTCACAAACTTCAGGTGAGGCACCCCACCTGACAAAGAATCCAAGGTCATAGATTTCTCAGGCAAAAGAATAGCTGCGCAGGCTACCAACATATGGCGTATACCTAATACACAAGCCCTCCTTTCCTGATGTGATGGGGCTCATTATGATCAGTTAGAGAAACTGCTAGAACATCTACCTGACCAATATAAGGCACAGGCAAGTGATCTTATACAAGAAGGCAAGCTTATTTCTAATGCTTCAATCAAGTGCGCACTAGATGTAGCAGATACTGCATCTAGAGCTGTAAATACTAGTGTTGTTCTTAGAAACAGGAAGTGCAAACTACCATTTTAAATCAATCCTTTAATCAAAACCAATTGTTTGGTCCAGAAGTAGACACAGCACTTGAAAAAATGAAGAAGGATACAGACACTGCCAAACCTATGGGCGCTTTACAGTCAACACAAACTAGAGGTTCCTTTCGTCGCTGCTTCTATAGAGGGGGCTCCAAACAAACTGGTGCAGACAATACAACATCCTTCAAATCCAACACGCAAACATCCTCTAACGAGGGATATTTTAGAGGAGGATATAGAGGTAATAACAATAAAATAAGAGGTCGGGGTAACAACAGTAATCGAACTTCTTCCGCCACAAAACAGTGACTTCCCTCTGCTCCCCAACAGCATTCCACTCCTATGGGGGGCTGATTAACGCAATTCATGCCTGTCTGGAACTCCATCACAACAGACAGGTGGGTACAACAGATTATCCAGTATGGCTACTGCCTATACAGCAACACCTACACACATACCACCCAGAGAGCGTCCAATGTCTAGAGAACACCTTACTCTGCTCAAACAGGAAGTTCTGTCACTTCTACAAAAGGATGCAATGCAAATAGTTCCTTTACAAGAACAAGGAACAGGGGTTTACTCGCTGTACTTTCTAATTCCCAAGAAGGACGGGACATTAAGACCAATTCTCGACCTCAGGCCCCCCAATCATTACATACAATCAGATCATTTTCATATGATCACTATACAAGTGCTCTCACTGCTAAAACATGACGATTTCCTTACAACACTAGACCCAAAGGACGCCTACTTCCACATTCCTATACATCCTGCCCACAGGAAGTATCTAAGGTTTGTGCTAGAAGGACAACATTATCAGTTCAAAGTCCTTCCATTCGGAGTGACAACGGCACCACGAGTATTCACAAAGTGCCTAGCAGTGGTAGCAGCACATCTCAGGAGACCACAAATACATGTTTTCCCTTATCTAGACGATTGGCTCATAAAAGCCAAGTCATTCAATCAGTGTGTCCAACACACACACCGGACAATTCAAACATTGTACGACTTAGGGTTCACCATCAACTACACCAGGTCGCACCTGCAACCCTCTCACATACATCAGTATGTAGGGGCTACAATAAACACATCTACAGCTCTAGCATATCCCAGTCCAGCAAGGATATAGAGCATAAAATGCAAGCCTTAGTCACAGTTTTTCAACAGCAACAATCTCTGCAAGCCAGAGTGTTCATGAGACTAATAGGCATGATGGCATCCTGCATCTTCATAGTACCATATGCAAGACTGCAAATGCGTCTGTTACAAGAATGTCTAGCACAACAGTGGAACCAGGCTCAAGGTCAACTAACAGACCTGGTGTTGGTAGACAGCAGCACACATCGCTCTCTGCAGTGATGGAACACCAAAAACTTGACAAAAGGGCGGCCGTTCCCCGAACCTGTTCCACAGCTAGTGCTCACAGCAGATGCATCCCTCACAGGATGGGGAGCCCATCTCCTACATCATACAGCTCAAGGACAATGGAAGTCAACAAAAATTGTTCCATATCCACCATCTAGAGCTGCTAGCAGTATTCTTAGGACTCAAAACATTCCAAGTACAAGTACAGAACAAAGCTGTCTTGATCCGGACGGACAACATGACAGCCATGTATTATATTAAAAGAAAGGGGGGGGGGCACACTCTCTACACTTGTCCCAGCTTGCACCGAACATTTGGAGATGGGCCATTCCACAAAATATATATCTGTTGGCAGAGCACCTTCCAGGTGTTAACAATCAAATAGCAGATCTGTTGAGTCGGCAGACACAACAAATTCACAAATGGGAACTACATCTGCAAGTTCTTCAACCATTCTTTCACTAGTGGGGTCATCCAGATATAGATCTGTTCGCCACACACGAAAACGCAAAATGCCCAACCTTCGCCGCCAGGTTTCCACACCCGCTGTCCAAGGGCAATGCGATATGAATGAACTGGTCAGTCAGATTTGCGTACGTTTTTCCGCCACTACCACGAATACCATTAGTAGTACGCAAGCTCAGACAAAAGTCTCTCAAACTAATCCTAGTAGCTCCCACATGGGCACGCCAACCGTGGTTCTCCACACTGCTAGAACTATCTCTAGTTCCACACCAAATGCTACGACTGACTCCATCCCTGCTCACGCAGAACCATGGAGACATCCGACATCCAGACCTAAATCAACTCAATCTGGCGATCTGGCTCCTGAGGTCTTAGAGTTTGGTTATCTTAACCTACCACCAGACGGTATGAACATTATTAAGGAGGCCAGGAAACCTACTACCAGAGCTTGTTATGCTGCTAAATGGAAGAGATTTGTCATGTATTGCAACAATAACCAAATTGATCCCCTGGATGCTTCCATCCAGAATATAATTTGTTACCTTTTACATTTACAAAGGTTTAACTTGGCATATTCATCCATAAGCCTGCACCTTGCAGCAATTGCAGCATATTTACAAAACAGACATTTGTCTCTTTTCAGAGTACCTGCAATTAAAGCATTTATGGAAGGATTAAAAAGAATCATCCTACCTAGGTTGCCACCTTCTTCAGTATGGAACCTAAACGTTGTTCTTACAAGGCTCAAGGGCCCCCCCTAGGAGCCTCTATGGCTTTCTTAGGAAACATCCCCCTAGAGGACATATGCAAGGCAGCAACATGGTCTACAACACACACCTTCACTAAACACTACTGTGTTGATGTGCAAGCCAAGCAGCAAGCTGCAGTAGGCCAAGCTGTCCTTAAAACTCTTTCAAACTACTGCAACAGATACAGGTGACCATCGCTAGGGGAGACACTGCTGCACAATCAATGCTAAGTGTACAATCTGCAGCTCATATGCCTCGAACGGAAAATGCTACTACCAATATGCATCTGTTCGTGACATGTAGAGCTGCAGAGTTGTACACGCCCTCCCGCCTCCCCGGGGCCTGTATCTGTTCCAGTTTTATCTTACTTAGATGCACACGCATGGACATCTTTTTTCTTTACTTCTACTAACAACATCATTTCCCATCATAGCGAAAAACAATCTAAGGATGGAGCCGATGCCCATGCGCACTATCGTCCAAGGGAAGAGTCACCTATCTCGTGACTACAAAGACTTCTTCCAAGACTAAAACAACATGCAATCATCCGATCCCAACACCAGGTGGCGAGCTAATGCGAAGTGTACAACTCTGCAGCTCTACATGCCAAGAACAGATGCATACTGGTAAGTAGCATTTTCCTTTAGGTGGATCCATCGAATGAACGCAGGCTTTGTTAGGCCTAGGTAAAGGTTTATTAGGGTTCTGTATTGTAATGAATGCCATCTTACCTAAAAGGGGCAGGGATTCTGGCCGCGGATGGGTGCAGGTAGATTGCCTTAGGCGCGCCAGCAGCATGCCTCCATGCACCAGGCCTCATTACATAGAGGAGGAACTGGGCATGGCGAGACAGCTAAAACACTAACAAAAATGTTGCCCGCCTCTGTGCTCTCCAGGCTGGCAGAAACACATCCACGGATAGTCCACCTCCTGTCAAGTACCCGAAGCATGCTGCCTCATACAGCTGTTAAGTGTGCAAATAAGCAAAATGCAAAAAAAAAAGCAAGGTTTTTTTTTTTTAAATGTTATCCATGTTTTTAAAAATGTGCAGATTCTTAATCCCCAGACCCTATAACACATAGAGGATTGGTTGGCATTGCTGTAGTCCAGAACACATACTTCATCTTCCTTTGCCTGAGGTTCACAGTGTGGTCCCAGCAGTTGCCATTAGTGCTGATGCTCATACTTTGTACTTATATGAACATGCTAGCGGTTGTGGTGGGTTCTCAGCGACGCTCAGAAGTCCATATGTTTTTGTATTTAGAGGACTGGCTGACTAAAGGGAAGTCCACACCGCCGGTCAAGGAATATCTTTGGCTCACAATGACTCTGTCCATCAATGCCAAAAAGTCTCACCTTATTCCAATGCAGAGGATGTCCTTATAGACATTGTGCAGAATACAACCAGCATAAAGACTTTTCCTCCAACTCCGAAAATAATGGATATTTGGGAGATAATACCAAGGTTTCTGACTTGAACACATCTTCCAGTCTTTCTGGTCTTCAGTCTGCTGAGCCTCGTGCTTGTTTCCAACACCAGATGGCAAATGCGGTCCAACATCAAGGGAGCATCTTAACTCCGGTACGGATCTTTGTCAGTCCTCCATTCTTGAATTGGGTTCTCCCTTCGTTCTCCACTTGTGGAGACTGTCATGGATGCCTTCTTGCTGGACTGGAGCACCTATCTGGACTATAAGATTTTGCAGGATTCCGCATTGGAACATCATCTGCATCTAAATGTGCTGAACCCACCAGCAGTCCTCTTTGCTTTGGAGACTTTTCTTCCTTTTAATATCCTGCCAGTGCCATTTAGATACGGGCACAACCACCATTATAAAAACTAACAGGCATTAAATCAACTGAGAAGGTAGTATAGGGTTGTGGATCCTATGTTTGAAGATGATTTGCCTGTGGAATTGGATAGTGACAAGATTTTCCAGCTAGTACATATTGACGCTGAGGTCTCTTCGAACTCAGCACAATCCTGGAGGTACAGGTACCGGAAGACCATAAATGTGTTCTGTTTGGGATACCCAATAATTCCGATGTTACACGAATGAAGCTCTTGTATAAGTTAGGATTGATAGTATCCAAACAAGACCTGGCTAAGCAATGGGGGGGTCCGTGAGATGCCTACATGCCTACTCTGACTGAATGAAGGAGGGGTATGGATCTGTTTAAGACAGCTGAAAGAGTAACTTATCACAGTAGGGGATGTTCATGCGAATTCTATAAAATATGGGGGGAATGGATGGAATACTATGGACTGTCTGAAGCTATTAATATTGCTGTGGGGCTTTCCCCTTAATCATGTTTTATGTCCTGTGATGTTTCATTTTTCTGCTGTACCAGTTGTGACTGTGTTAATGCCTCCACTACTGCACCGATTCTCTGATAGTGATGGTGCTTATAGTACTGTGTCCGATCACCCTGTTCTTCTGTATAATGGGAGTACCCACCATTACCCCGTTTTGTGTTGTCTCTAAAAATAAAAAATTAAATATATAAATATATATATATATATATATATATATATATATATATATATATATATATATATATATATATATATATATATATACAATCCTCCAAAGATTGCAGGTAAGACGCGTAGCTCCAGACCGAGAGGGCGTGTCACAAGACCAGTACCTGCAAACTGGTAAAAACATAGCACCTCGACTCCCTCTTGGTCAAGAAAGAGAGTGACACAGCTCCGGGGGAATAAGTGCAGATTTATTGATTTTCTTGCACAAGTCCCTGAAACGCTGGGCAGGCGCGTTTCAGCCAACCTGTGAGGCAAAAGGTGGGGCCAGTGATCACATGATCAAGAGTGGTCACAGGTTAAAACATCACCATAACGGACCCCCAGAAACAACGAGAAGGCAGCTGAGACGGGCACTGATGAGGCCAATGGATGGCTGAAACGCGTCTGCCCAGCGTTTCAGGGACTTGCGCAAGAAAATCAATAAATCTGCACTTATTCCCCCGGAGCTGTGTCACTCTCTTTCTTGACCAAGAGGGAGTCGAGGTGCTATATATATATATATATATATATATATATATATATATATATATATCCACAAAATCCTCTCGATTAGTCAAGGATGACGAGCCACACCAACAGGTACTTCAAAGGTTGTTTATTTAGGGCATAAACGACGCGTTTCGAGCTCACGGGCTCTTGGTCACATGACCTGCATTTTTTTCACTCCAGTATATATACTGTTGCATTATCATGGAAAGGGAAGAAAGATCTCCGTGTTTACAAACATCACACGGAGATCTCTTAAAAGAAATGCGTTTTAATTCAACATAAACAGAAACTCAATGAGTATCTAAATTAATGCATTTTCCCCATTGTTTGGTTTAAAGAAAAAACATGTGTTTAGTAAATAATAACATAACATTTCAAATTAACAATGTCACGTTTTCAAATGCTTATTCAGGGTGTAGTACCCATAGTATATTTTCCAAGGTTAGAAAGAAGAACAGGTTGTAAAGCTAGGAGAGATTATAACAAAAGGAGGTGAAATATATAGTTTAGAGAAGGGATATAAACATATCTATACTGACCAAGATCACTCGGGTATAGTACCCTCTGTATCGATATCTCGTGTATACCCATCTCATTGCAGACATGTTATCGTAAGTGAAGAAAAGAGCTATGTTCTATGTCTAGTCAACATTGTCAGCTGGTGAAAAAAATTTTGGTGATTCAACTCTGCCCTCCCCTAGAAAAAGAAAATAGGAGACGGATCTCGTGCTCATAGTTGTAATAATATATCCAAGTGAGGCGGTGGTGCTCTTAGCAATATTTCTTATTAGTGGTTTATCGCTTCATTTTTGGACGAGGTCTTATACTCTAGGGAGAGGAGAAAGTGAAAACAGAACATATTAGTATATTGTTATCAACTGTACATTTCCATAGAAGAGAAAACATAGCTGTCTGCACAAAGTCAAGGCTTTCCGAAATTGCAACCTGTTTGGATTTTTACAAACAATAAAATTTATATTCAGCAACAAACCAAACAAAAATTAGAGACAGACAATATCGGTTAAAAAGACATATTTGGAGAGATATGTCATGAAATCAGAGTACCTTAAGAGGAAGGCTGGGAAGCCCCCCGAAAAGTATTTTTATAAATGTACATACATTTCTTCGTCAATATTCAGCCCAAAAGGAGAGATACACCCTGCTTGTAAAATGAATTTAGACTCTGCTCTGCGTAAAGCTGTAAGACGATCCCCTCCTCTGACATGTTTGGGGATAGCATCCAGTGCGAAAAATTTCGCCTTGGTCCAATCTCCATCATGGTATTGGTGGAAGTGCTTGGCCGTACTGTATGTAAAGTCCTTGTTTGTAATGGCACGCCAGTGCTCCAAAATTCTCTTTTTTACAGGGAAAGTGGTTGAGCCTATGTACCATTTGCCGCAAGGGCAAGTCACAACATAAATGACATGATCAGTGGTACACTGGATGTTTTTAGTTATTTTCCATTTCCTTTTTATTCTTTTAAGCTCGACCTCTCTTACATTAGAGCTGTGGCTACAGGCCTTGCACTTCCCACACTTGAAGAACCCGCCTCTAGCTGACAGCCAGGTCTTCTTCTTCTCTAGGTGACTTTGTACTATTAGATCTTTGATGGACTTCCCTCTTCTATAGGTAATAGAGGGATGTGGATCTAGCCTTTCTTTCAGTACCTTGTCTTGTAGGAGGATGTCCCATCTTTTCCTTATGATCTGGCTGAAAGCTGAGGACTGGGTGTTGTAGGTTGTTATTAGTCTTATAGGGGCTTTTGAGTTTTGGGGACTGGCTCTGGAGTCTTTAAATAATGCCTCGTTTCTCTGGATGAGGGCTACTCTGTCTTCGCCTTTTTTCAACATGTTGGCGTGGTAACCTCTCACTTTGAACCTGTCATGCATTATTGTTTGTGTTCCTGATATTTCTCTTCAGTGCTGCAATTCCTCCTGGCGCGTAAAAACTCGCCAAACGGAATTGCCCACCTGAAGCTCGGAGGGTGGCAGCTATTCGAATGGAGCACAGAGTTGCCTGCTGTTGTTTTTCTAAAGATCTCCGTTTCGATCTTGTTGTTCTTGATCACTAGTCTAATATCAAGAAAATCGATCGTATATATATATTTTAGAGGCTTCAGTTGAAATGTATTGTTCTCCAGTTTGGTATGGTGTGGAAGGACACAGCGCGACGCCCCCCGGACAGTCCGAGATACTCACCTGAGTCTGTGGCCGTATGGGGGAAAAGGAAGCAGCTGTATGCTGTTTAAGGAGGCTAAAGTTGTCATCTGCCATCTTTATTTCCTGCGCGGATCGCCGGGGGAGAAGTGCTCTCTGAGGCCAGCAGAGGTTGGGACACCACGGGGTGTATGAAGGAGCTGTTCGCTGAACCAGCATTCACCAACAGGGAGCATTGAAAAACCGGAATGGATCCAAGCAGAACTGACATGGCTGGAAGTTGTGGAGGGCTGGCCAGAGTGTTTGTTCCAATGAGCAAACACCGCCTGAGTCTTTAAAAACAAGCCCCAGTATGAAATAACAGTAATTGTGAAGCGGGCACTGAGGAAAGCCGTCAGGCTGAAACACGTCTGCCCAGAGTTTCAACTTATTTCACAGAACTTTGTTATCTTAGCCTGGAGAACAATAAATTTCAACTGAAGCCTCTAATGTTATGTTATGTTATGTTAAAAAATTTATACCGCGCACGTACACCGAGACGGTTTCTTGGCGCTCATAACAAACATAGCTAGCCAGGGCAGAAGAGTTACTCAAAAGCCACCTTGAAAAGGTGTGTTTTTAGGGTTTTGCGGAACAGCTCATATGAGGTAAAATGGCGAAAGGAAGAAGGGAGGGAGTTCCAGTAGGAGGGGCCTAGGAAAGAAAAGCATAATCCTCCATGTTTTTTACGGCGGAATGATGGAATGCAAAAAAGATTATTGGCAGAGGACCGTAAGTTGCGGGTTGGAGAATAACGCTTAAGTTTGGAAGAAATGAACTCAGGGGCCTGGTTATGCAAAGATTTGAATAGGGTGCAGCCTAGCTTAAAGGAACATCGTTTAGCCACTGGGAGCCAATGAAGGCTCCTCAGGAGGGGGGAGACATGCTGGTGTTTGGGTTGGTGGTACACCAGGCGTGCTGCCTGGTTCTGGATCAGCTGAAGTTTATGAAGCTGATAGACAGGAATCCCCACATACAGGATGTTGGCAAAGTCAACTCTGGAGATGACCAGAGCCAGTATTACTAGAATGAGTGCCTCTCTGGTTAGAAATCTACAGATCTTGCGAATCCTGCGTAGCTGGAAAAAGCAGGATGATGTTACCGCTGAGATCTGAGGTTTCATGGAGAGATCCTCCGAGATGATCACTCCTAGGCTTTTCACAGAGCTGACCGGGCAGGGGGGGGAGACCCAAAGAGGGGGGCCAATAGTTGTCATCCCAAGGATTGGACGGACCGCCCACCAGGACAAGTTCCGTTTTAGACGGGTTCAGCTTGAGCTGGCTGTGAGCCATCCAGTCCGAGATGAGTAACATGGTTGTTTGGAAGTTGAGGCGAGAGGAAGGTGTAGTGTCCAGAGGAAAAATCAGTTGTAAATCATCGGCATAATTATATATTGTGGCAGAGGAATGGCGAAGAGAAGCCATGAGTGGTTGCATATAAAGATTGAAAAGGAGGGGAGAAAGAGCAGATCCCTGGGGAACACCACAAGTGAGGGGGAGAGAAGAAGCAGAAAAGGTGGAAAGGTGGACTGCCTGGGAGCGGTCCTGCAAGAAGGATCGAACCCAGTCAAGGGCAGTGCCCCGAATGCCGGCGTTTCTGACACGGTCGATCAAGATAGTGTGATCGACCGTGTCAAAAGCCGCCGACAGGTCTAACAGTACAAGGGCTTGGGGGATATTGTTGTCGGCTCCAGTTCGAAGTGTGTCCATCACAGCTGCAATCACCATCTCCGTAGAATGCAGGGGGCGAAAGCCCGCCTGCTGGGGATCAAGGAAGAAGGAAGACTCAATAAAAGTGCTCAAACATTTAGTGACGTAGGTCTCTAAGATCTTTCCCAAGAAAGGGAGAAGGGAAATAGGTCTATAGTTGCTTAGCACTAGGGGGTCTGCACTGGGCTTTTTCAGGATGGGTAACACTACCGCCTGCTTAAAAGCTTCTGGGACGACGCCTGATGTTAAAGAGGAGTTGAGAAGGGCTAGAGCGGGGTCAGGGCAGTGCATAAAGATTTCTTTGAGAATATGTGGGGGGCAGCAATCCTTCGGGGACCCAGAGCTAACTTTGTGAAGGAGACTGTTGAATTCGGTGATGGAAATGGGAGGGAAAGATAGAAATTTCTGAAAGTTTTCCGGGGGGAGGGGAAGTGATTTGGAAGGGGAAGGTGGAGAGATATTGTTTTTGATGGTGGAGATCTTATCTTGAAAGAAAGCATTGAGCTCATCACACAAAGCCTGAGTGGGAACAGGTGGGAGGGTGACACGATCGGGAAGGGAGAGCTCGTTGACTATTGAAAAGATGTCTTTGGCTTTTGAAGCCGACGCCAGGATTTTACCAGAGAAGTAGGAAGTCTTAGCCTCTAGAATGGAGGATTTGTATTTGCTGAGTAAGCTTGTAAATTCAGTCTTGAGTGCTGGGTCATATTTGTGGCGCCAGCGCCGTTCGGCCTGCCGAAGAGCCAATTTGTCTAGTTTCAGCTGGTCAGTGAACCAGCGCTGGGCATCATGGGGACGTGAGACTTTAATAGCCTTTAAAGGGGCTACAGTATCAGCAGCTGTCTTCACCCAGTACTCGAGAGCGGAGGCTTGGTCCGAGACAGATTCTGAGGCTGAGGTGACTGAGGCCGCCAGAAGAGAATGAAGTATTGACACATCGGCATTCTTCCAGTTGCGAACTATGATGCTAGCGGGGCGCGGGGGCGAAGAAAACTGGGAAGATCAATGGAGAAGGAGACAAAGTAGTGGTCTGACCAGGTGCAGGGGGTGATCGATGGAGGTGAAAGATCGAGGTTGGCAGTCCAAACCTGGTCAAGTATATGACCCTTACAGTGGGTGGGGGCAGAGATCAATTGCTGACAGTTCAGGCTAGTGAAGGTGTCTGAGAACAGCTTAGAAAGTCGGCATTCTTGGGGGTCAGTGGGCAAGTAATTAAAATCTCCCAAGATAAGAATTCTGGAGTGATTTATAAGAAGCTGGGAGAGAAGTTCCCCAACAGCTTCAGCAAAAGCCGGCATGTAGGTGGGAGGTCTGTACATAAGGACACAGATAAGGGAGGTAGTGGTTGAGCGAAGCTGGATAACGAGGGTTTGTGAATTGGGAATGGGAGTGCAGTTTAAGGTAGAGAATACGTGTTCCTTGCGAATAATAGCTGCTACTCCGCCGCCAGCTTGCCCCCCGGGGCGATTAACATGAAGAATGTAATAGCCGATGGGGAGGGCGGCCAGAATATCGGGTGCAGAGTCCTCCGTCAGCCAAGACTCAGATAAGAAGAGAATGTCTACATTAGTATCTTCTAGTAAGCAGTAGATTTCTAGTTGGTGTTTCACCAAGGAGCGCGTATTCAAGTAGAGGATAGTAAGAGTACAGCTGGCAGGTGTAGGTGATGGGGAGTTAGCGAAAACATGGGAGGAACAGGTCCAGGCAGGGGAGGGAGAACCAAACAGGGAGTGGTGGAAATGCCGCACTCATGAGCCCGCCTGATGGCCTCGGGTGGCAGGGGGACTAGGTGTTGAAGGGAATACAAGTCCGCGGGCGAATACCTGAATGTTTGGGCAGGGTGAGGGGCCGCAGGACGCAGCCGGCCGCGGACGGGCGCAGACGGGCAGGACTTTGGCTTGACTTCGGCGCGAAGTCGGCGCTCCCGCTGCGCTCGTCCGCTGCGCTTCCGCCAAGTCGTCATCTTATGTGGATGAGGCATTAAGCCACTAGACCGCTAACCTGCGCTGTAAGAGGCAGGGCGGAAGTGGATCAAACAATGCAGGGAATGGCGCTCTCCAATGCGACCCTCCGCACAAACGGCACTCAGCCGGGGCGGACCGGGGTCTAGAGCGTAGAAAAAACAGGTGAGAACTCTCACAGTCCCTAAGCGAGAAGCCAGATAGAGTTTTACAATTTAATACAGTAAGTTAAAATACACAGCGCGAAATGCGCAACTCCGCTTTAAAAAGCTATTAGTCAGCTTGTAATCAGCCTGGCAGGTTAGGGAGATAGCGAGTATCCCGCCCAGCCTGGATGTGTCGGACCCATCTTTGGTTGGTATTGGTGTTCTATGTTTTAGCCGTTGCAGGCACCGCTTGACCGGCATGCCCTTTTGTTCTGGAGCTTTGCGCAATGCCTGTGTAGTTTGGTATGGTGTGGAAGGACACAGCGCGACGCCCCCGGACAGTCCGAGATACTCACCTGAGTCTGTGGCCGTATTGGGAAAAAGGAAGCAGCTGTATGCTGTTTAAGGAGGCTGAAGTTGTCATCTGCCATCTTTATTTCCTGCACGGATCGCCGTGGGAGAAGTGCTCTCTGAGGCCAGCAGAGGTTGGGACACCACGGGGGGTGTATGAAGGAGCTGTTCACTGAACCAGCATTCACCAACAGGGAGCATTGAAAAACCGGAATGGATCCAAGCTGAACTGACATGGCTGGAAGTTGTGGAGGGCGGGCCAGAGTGTTTGTTCCAATGAGCAAACACCACCTGAGTCTTTAAAAACAAGCCCTAGTATGAAATAACAGTAATTGTGAAGCGGGCACTGAGGAAAGCCGTCAGGCTGAAACGCGTCTGCCCAGTGTTTCACCTTATTTCACAGGACTTTGTTATCTTAGCCTGGAGAACAATACATTTGAACTGAAGCCTCTAAGCATTTGTCGGACCCATCTTCGGTGGGTATTGGTGTATATATGTGTATATATGTATATATATATATATATATATATATATGTGTGTGTATATATATATATAGATTTATGGATATATAAAATAAACAAAATATTTTCCTGCTACAGGCCCATCTGGCATATCCCCTCTATGTAAGAGTGGACACTTGCAGTTAGTTACCTTTCATTGAATAATCACAAGTGGGAACTACAGCCCAAAGTGATGGAAGGGATGTTCTTCAGATTAAGATGTCTATCATTATTCCTCTTTGCCATGTCTCAGAAGACGGTGTCTTCAGTTTTCGGCCATACTCTTTCCTGGATGGTTCCTTGATGGGTACCTTTATGTTCAGATGGTCTCAGGGCTTATTGTATGTTTCTGCCAATTCCACTTCTGCTGAAGTCCTGTGGCAGGTGCAAGATGATGAAGTAAAGCGGATCTTAATCGTCCTGTATTGGGTATGGAGCATCTGATACATTGATATGTTGGCACTCAACATTCGGCCATCTTGCTCTTACTCACAGAGGGGACATACTGTCATAGAAGGATGATTCAGAACTCCAATCCATTACTACTACGGCTGCACTCGTGTACCAGTACTAGTTAGAGTACTTTTTTCTCCATGGTGAAGTTGCAGATGTCATCTTGGCTGCCATCATACCACTAAAGAACTAGACAGTGGGTAAATAACCCAGTTCTGTGGAACAAACTATGATCTGGATCATGTGTACCTTAAACAAGAGAGACAAATTACTGCAATCATCATAACACAAGCTTTTTTAAAGTAAATACTTTTCCTTATGTACAAAAATGCTGTAAAGTGTTGAGAAAAACTCAATAGTTAAAACATTTAGTAGAGTTGTTTATTTACAAATTTCTATATATAAAAGACCATTTGATCTTAAGTTTTTACAATACAAAATACTAGACACAAACTGTTCATCACAAAACATTCAATTTGTTAATTGATTAAAAGCATCTTTTCCCATAAAGGACAAAATACACATACAAATTATTAAAAATTACACAGATGTAAAGAGAAAATACCGAAAAAACTGTCGACACGGTGTTTCGGTGAACATTTACTATTTCTTCACCTTCTTCAGGACAAACGTTTTCAGTTTATCTAAATAGCAAAATACATTTATTCTAAAAACCTCAGATTGTAAACAACTCGATGTTGGTAACAACACATACTTTAACACAGCAGATGGGGATTTTCTCCAAAACATTCAATAATCAAATTGGCTAACCTCATAGAGATACTACACTAATAGTGTGAATATCACATGATCCATCCAATCTAATATTGATTCATTCAAGATTAATTCATGATTAAGGTTACTGCTCTGGTAGAGTGCGCTTTAACCTTTTTTGTCAGAGGTATTACAGCCTTCGAGTGGTAAAACTGGATAGCTGCTGAAATCCATTGAGCTATGCTCACCTTGGAAACTGAAAGACCAATACGAGGATTCCCATATGCTACTAGGAGTTGGTCAGTTTTCCTGAATTGTTGAGTGTGATGTAGATACAATTTCTGGCATGTTCTAATGTCCTATGTATGCAACAATCTTTCAGCTGCTGTATGTGGATTCTTAAAGAATGCCCTTAGGACAATAGGCTCATGTAAATGAGTCTGCCGGAATTTGGGAAATGAATCTTGGATTGGTTCTGAGAACCACACTTTTATCCTTGAACTGTACAAAAGGCTCTTTAATAGTGAAGGCTTGTATTTTGCTTACTCCTCTTGCTGATGTAAGAGCCAATAACAATGCCATCTATCACGTTAAAAACGTTATATCTGCCTTGTGCATAGGTTCAAATAGAGCTGTAATGAGATGTTCAAGCACTGTATTGCGCTGCGAAGGAGGAGGTGTCTTAATTTGAGGAAAGACCCTGAAATTGCTTTTCTGAAACTGCTTAATCACCTTACTAGACCACAAGGATGGTGAACCAGTCGATCTTCTTTAACTTGCAATTGCTGCAAGATGCACTTTAATGGAAGCTTGGACCAAACCTGATTTTGCCAAAATAAGAGATAAGGCAGAATTTACTCTGGTGGTGCTAAGATAGGATGAATGTTTGAGTTGCCACTGCTTTCTACCTGCGTCTCTTCCTTGTCCGACTTGTTTCATTCTCTGAGCTTGTTTTGGATAAGCTTCTGCTGGCGGTAGTCTAAAATGCTGCTGTAGATAGGAAGGTTGATACTGTTGCTGAAAGGACTGGTATTCTTGGTATTTGTATGGCTTATATACGCTTTTTTGTTAACAAACCTCTTCCTCTTGCACCTCGAAAAGGCATTTTTATTATCTACGGGATATCCAAGTATCATGCGGTGTCTGAGTCCGCTTTAACTGCCTGTGAGGCATCACCCACATCTTTTCCAAACAACGCCTCTTCATCAAATGGCATGCCTATTATCTTGCTCTGGGCCTCCAGCCTGAACGATGTGGCCTTCAGCCATCCTCATCATATCATGACAGCAGCTGTCAAAACCCTTTTGATGCTATATCCATAGCACTGTCTATAATTTCTGAGGCGGTTCTTCGGCCGCCTTCAAGGATTTTTTTTGTTTCCCCTCTTACATAGTAAGGCAAGATATTTATGTATGTGGCGATGTCTGACCATATTTGCTTGTGATAATGGCCTAGTTGGCAATTCGAACAGTAGTTGCTGACATAGTTGAAAACTGCTTACCAATGTTGTCCAGACACCTGCTTGCCTTTATTTGTCAGAGGGGTGATGGGTGTTGAAGGATTTTTGGACTGGTGTTGAGCTTCTTGCTTCACCACAGAATCTGGCTTTGGATGACCAACCAGGCATGCAGCTGAGTTTTCCGGTGCCTTGTATTTTTTGTCTATCCCTGGTAAAACAGCAGAGGCTGTTGCACGATTTTTTATTATCTTGATACCTTCTTCCCAAATAAAATCCACTATTGGAATTGCTCAAACTGAATTTTATGTAGGCTCTTTAAAATCATATAAAAAAAAGGCTGCTCCTTAATAGTCGGGTCTTTTCATGAGATTATGAAAGCCTCCACTGTCATCAGGTGGAGAGGCCACCAGTTGTGGTGCAGATGGAGATGGCGCTGGAACTGAATAATCATCCCATTTATTTGGAGTGGATTGGTTGTCCAGGATTTTGCCTTCCTCTTGGTCCTCATCCGAGGAGACCGCTTTAGTTGCAGGATGCACTGCTATATTTGAAGTTGGAGGCCCCCTAGGTGTTAAAAGTGCAGCTATTGGACAAAGAGTTCTCAGAGCGGAGGTTTGAGGTGGACACATAGGCTGTGATGGTGATGTAACCTTTGTAGGTTTTGGAAATCTTTTCCAGTGGTCTTGCAACATGCCTTGGAAGTCTTGTACCAAAGCGAGTGGACTTGAACCATGCCTTCATGAGGTGGAGTTTCACTATAATGATGGAACTGTTCCATATATTGTGCTGGTCTTTCTATATATTGCTTGCGTCCTTAGGAATAATTATCGTCATAGTATTCCTCCATGTCCTCTTTTTGGTATTTGACATTTTAGTTCTGAAGGACCGTGGGCTGCTCCAAATGGTTAGAATCCTCTTCATCAAGCAAGTGAGTTGGCACTAGAGGAGAAACTTTTCTTGGAGATATCCCCCATCCCAGGCCACCTGCTGCGTCAGGCTGACAGAAGACCATTTCTCTTTGGTCCGCCAGGAAGTGACCGCTTTCTTGACCAGACCAATGGAGCCATCAATTTGTTTATTTATTATTTATTTTGAAAGTTTTATATAGCGTGAACAAGATCTTTGCAGATAACAGAGCGCTTTACACAGGCATAAATGAGTGATAGGGTGGGTACACGAGGGAGCATAGTTAGGAAGGTAAGGTAAGGTAGGTCAATGCAGTAGTACAACTAAGAGGGAGCATGAACAATCGGTTAGGTCAATAATACTAGTAAAACACATGTGCAAAGGGATCAAACAAATAATATAGCTCGACGCGGGTAAGGTAAGGTAAGGTAGGTCAATGCAGTAGTACAAATAAGAGGGAGCATGAACAATCGGTTAGGTCAATAATACAAGTAAAACACATGTGCAAAAGGATCAAACAAATAATATAGCTCGACGCAAAGTCTTAAAAGATCAAGAGTAGTAGTTCAAGTGTATTTAGCCATGAGGATAGCTTTAACTTCTTTCTTAAAAAGGAGAGTGGATGAGATGAGCCTTGTTTCAGGAGGGAGTGAGTTCCAGATCCTAGGCGCCATTCCTGTAGTAGGTCATGGTTGCTATTCCACTACTTCCTGGTGCCCAAGCAGGATGGATACATTAATCCTATCTTCCATCTGTGCCCTATAAATTTCTTCCTCAAGGAGAAGTTCAAAATGATCACACTCGATTAAGTTCTGTCTGCCCTGTGCCTGGAAGACTGGGTGGTATGTTTGGAATTGCAGGATGCATATTTCCGATCCTGCCTGCCCACAGGTGTTGCCTACAGTTCATAGTGGGCCTCAAGCACTTTGTTTGCTGTGCTCCCTTTTGGCCATACCAACGTCCCTTGGGTGTTCACCAAGGTGATGGCTGTGGTTGCAGCTCATCTGTCGATCAGGGTTGCCAGTCTTTCCCAATCTCGACTGGATGTCAAAGGCAGACTCTCCTGTCGTCTCCCAACTCCAGATTTCTGCAAACCTCCTGCATTCGTTGGAGTTCACTATCAATGTGCCGAAGTCAAACTGACTCCCTTTCAGACGCTCCCTTTTATCAAAGCTGTTCTGGACATGGTGCAGTTTCTGGCCTATCCTTGCAAATAGCAAGTCCAGGATATTCCGTCTATGATACCAATGTTTCAGCCTTTGTCCTCTATTTCGGTGAGACTGACTCAGAGGTTGCTGGGCCTCATGGTCCCCTGCATCCTGCTTGTGGCACATGCCCCCTGGCATATGCAGGCTCTGCAGTGGGAACTGAAGTTTCAGTGGGCGCAGCATCAGTGGAATCTCTCCGACATGGTCCAGATCTCGGAGGGCACTGCAAGATCTGCAATGGTGGTTAACAAACCGTGATTGGATCAGTGGCAGACTCCTCTCCCTTCCTCAACCAGATAGGACAGTGGTGACAGATGCGTCACTCCGGGGGTGAGGCGGCCATCTGAAGGATGTGGAGATTTGAGGACTCTGGTCTCCGGTGGAATCCGGACTCCACATCAAACTTCTGGAGCTCCAGATGAGCTGACTGCCATTAAAAGCCTTTCTACCCCCCCCATAAAGGTAAGGCTAGGGCAGGTGTTGACGGACAACACCACCGCCATTTGGTACTGAAACAGGACTGGGTTGTGTACCCTTTGTCAAGGTGCATGCATCTCTGGCCATGGCTGGAACATCACAGCATATCCCTGGTTGTTCAACATCTGGTGGGCTCTCTGAATGCCATGATGGACGAAGTCAGACGAAGATGCCTAGCGGATCATGAGTGGTGTCTCCATTCGGAGGTGGTTCAAGTTGACTTTTCAACAGTAGGGAGAGCCTTGGTTGGGTCTGTTTGCCACTGCCCAGACAGCACAAAGGCAGCAGTTCTGCGTGCTGGAGTTTCCAAGACAGCGCTCGCTCTGAGACTCTCTTCGGCTCGTGTGGAGCTCAGGCCTTTCCACCCTTTTCACTCCTGCCTAGCATTCTCAAGAAGATCCGTAATGACCGGGCCCAAGTCATCCTTGTGGTTCGGGACTGGGTTCGAATAGTTTGGTACCCCGGGCTGTTGAACATGACCATTGGTCCTCTGAACAGGCTGCCCCATCAGTAGGATCTTCTGTTGCAGTACAAGGGAAGGATTCTCCACCCAAACCTGTCAACGCACTGTCTCCTTGCATGGATATTGAGCAGCGACAGTGGACTGCTTTCGACCTTCACTCGAATTCTGCAATGTTATCTTGGCAGCCAGGTGTCCCTCCACCAAAACGGTATATGGGTGCCGTTGGGTCAAGTTTGTAGCATGGTGAACAGTAAAAAAGGTTGGCCACCTTCCTGCTCCCTTTTCACTGGTTCTTGTATTAATTATTTCCCTTGCCCAGCAGGGCTCTGCTCTGGGCACCTTAAAGAGATACCTTTCTGCGATTGCCTGACCAGCCATCCCTCTTCAAATCTCCTATTGTACATAAGTTTCTAAAAGGTTTGCAACATATTTTTCTTCATTCATCCTTCATTATGCCTCAGTGCCTTAATCTAGTCCTAAAGTTCCTGGTGTGAGCCCTTGCACAAATGTCCTCTCAGAAGGCTCCTTGCCATCATGATGGCCTTTGTGATGGTAATAATATCTGCCTGGAGGGTCAGTGAGCTTCAGGCTTTGTCAACCAAACCTCTATACTTGAGCACCTTCTCAGACAAGCTGGTTCTACAAACCAGAGCATCCATTCTGTCAAAAGGCAGCACTCCCTTTCATGTAGGCCAGTCCATCACCCTGCCTACTTTTTACACACCAGCACATCCCTCTAAAGAGGAGTGACTTCACCTACTTGTTCCAAAAAGAGCACTGTCATTCTACCTTGGTAGCATGAGAGAGTTTCAGGTGGATGACCAACTTTTCTTGGGGTATGTCGAAGCGAAGAAAAGAAAGGCCGCGCAGAAGTGGACCATCTTCTGGTGGATCGTCCTCTGCTTTAAAATCTGCTACATATTAGCCAAGGAGCAACCCCTTAGGACTTGCATGTTCATTCCACCAGAGCCATGGATGTAACTATTGCTTTAACATGCGGAGTCCCAGTCCTGGACATCTGCCAGGCAGCAACGGGGCCTCTGCACACAAAACACTACCGCCTGAACAGTCAGGTCTGTCAGGACGGGCACTTTGCTCGTTCAGTCCTCCAGAACTTTTTGGGTGTGTAATTGTTTTGCAGACCCACCTCCAGGGAAGTATTTCTTGGGTATCTACTCAAAGGTAAGGGATTTGCAGATAAGATGTCTCTTTCAGATTAATAAGTTATTACTCTCAGTAATGCAATATCTGGTAGAGACTAGCTGCAGAGTCCTTACTGACCCACCCTTCCTCCCCGCCCTGCAAGCAGATTTCTAGCGACAGGGCTTTCCTCTAGGGGGCCCTAGTTTTAGGCACCAGTGGTAAGTGTTCTTCGTGGTTCTGCACTCCTGTTGTGGAAAGTCATGAAAAGAAAGACGTCAGCTTGCTAGGGTGGTGCTTATATGGGTACCATGCATGTCACTCCCAGCACGGGCGATGTCATGCAGAGCTGAACAATGCCACTTACTGGCACACATGGGTACTGCTCATGAAATATTTCCGGATCCAGTCTGACGCCTGGGGATAACTCTAAGGGAAGGAATCTAACTAACGTGTTTCTTTCAGATAGATGGTTTACTTTTGATTTCTCAACATTTGCATTCGGCTTGATGAAGATTATCACTACTTATAGATGTAGGGACAAAGAGCTTTAGTATGAGGAATGGGAGTGTTGCTCAATTTATGCCAAGACATTGAGGATAACATTATGCAGTATTGGAAAGGTAGGGTGCTAGCTCGTCTCTGAATGGTCAGACTTTGGCCATATACAAAATGATGTGGATTGCTACTGAATCCTAAAGGGAAGTACAGTCTTTTATAGATTAAGGAATCTGCAGCTATATCGTCTCTACCAGATGAGGTGTTACCAAAGGTAACTAACTTGTTCGATACAGACTAAGGGTTAACTTTTCCAATCTGTCCCATATGTTGCCTAGGATATGTTTTGCAGGCAATACCTACAGTTGTACCTTTGGGGATTCTGTGTCTCGCTTTTGGGCCTCTGCTTATCTGCTGTCCTGAAAGTTCCCTCTGCAACTGTTTTTCAATTCCGTAGACCTTACTCGAACGTATCCATCTCATCACCACTTTCATTCCCTCCCACTCATTCTCCCTTGTCATGAATCCCCAGTTGCCCCCGATATAAGCAGTGAGTGCAGTAGTGAGATCAACCAGACATATATTGTCTGTCAGTATATCGGGCGTCATTCTCCAGGACGAGATGGGCCCCACCCTCACTCCCCACATGCAGGTCAGTAGGAGCAGGGAGTGATAAGATGAGAATCTATCCAGATATCTGGCAGTAGGCAGCAGAGTCACATCCATTCCATGCACTAGGAATCCGTCTAACCTGCTATTGGTGCCATGCATCAGTGAGTAACTGAACTATTCTTTGGGATTCCGGTGTAATGCTCTCCACACATCCAGCCAGCCTGTATTACCTCAGCCAGCACCCCTTAAGGCCCAATATCCCCCCAAGAGTAACAGAAAGGAAAAGACCTCCAAATGCCAGTTTTTCCAGCATGCCACAAGATGGGTCTGACCTCAGATCGCCCCGCATGAGTGTCTCGCAAATGTTCATTGCGCACATGCATATCGACTCAGTTTAATGCCCAAATCAATAAGCGAGCATCTGGGGTCTCTCCATAGTATTGAGTAGATCTGTGTGAAGGTTCCTTCAAATCCCAGTGGTCTCTGAGGGCAATTTGCTTGCGTTTGTCTCCTCTGATGTAACCTGCCCGCTCCCTCCACGGTCATCTCGGGAAGTTCAACTCCCCATTGAGAAAGGCAGTTCCTTATTCCACATAGTGCCATCCTCCTGGACCAGCACATGCAGAGTTCCCCACACCCTTGGTTTTGCTTTGTCCACTTGGACCACCCGCCTTCCGGCTTAAGAGAGCTCTGTATCATGCCTGATCTTCACACAGGTGCTTTGTCCCTGAGCTCCAACTAAGACCAAACATCCTCTGGGTGTTCTGAGAAGTGACTTTTCCCTTTTGCTAAGACTCACAGGAGCACAGGGTAGAGAAGCATATACCTGAAATTCACATCGCTGTAAAGCGCCGATGAGCAAAGAGGGACCTCACCATCCCTTGAGGTTTTCAGGGGAGTTTGTGCTTAAGAAACCTTTTGTCGTAGTTAATGATAAAATAGTTTTAAAGAAATTCTCCAAACAAAAAATGGCTTCTGAATGCTTTCCCATAAAAAAATAAAAAACGTATTTCCAGTTGGCTGAGGTTGACTTTTGGGGTTTTCTTCCTTTTGTCACCATGCTGTCGCTCTGATATCCTTCTGGATCAAGTTTGCGCTATATAAAACTTTATAAATAAATAGCCTTGAACTTTTATTTACTTCTACAAAAGGTTATTCCTTTCTGAACTGCCTGTGTGTGATCCGGGTAAATGGCTGTTTTGTGATTTACATAGTACACTGTTCCAGCTTCTCTAGTAGCTTTTAATATACAATTGGTGTGCGCCCGCTCTACAGAGAATTTGGTGGTCAAGCCCGTACGGAGGGTATGCTGAATCCTGTCCTCCAGAAACCGTTCATCAGAGGAACCCTCTGCTCCTTCCAGAAACCCCAGCATGTGATTGTTACGACGCAAGTAACCCTTAGCTGTTCTCCACTCTGTCCTCTAGCTTTTGGGTCACTGTGGCCATCAGGCTATTGATTTAGTGGCACCAGAACGGAAAGAATGGGTTAGAGACCAAGGGAAGGGGGCCTCATGGTTTGATGATACATTAAGGGAAAAAAAAGTAACTCCAAGCCAAGAGGCGGTGGAGATATAACTATGAACCAGCAGAGTTATAAACATATAGAGCCCTCTTTGTTACGTATAAATCAGCTATCCTAGTTAGGAAAGCAGCATTTTACGAAGAAAGGATTGCTTTGGCAGGAAATAAACAAAACAAGACTTTTGCCATTCTGAAGGAGCTGAGTCAAAAAGGGGAAAACAAGTCCAAAATCACTTCTCCAAACTGCGATAGCCTCCAGGACTTCTTTCTCCAGAAAGTTATGGACATTATCTTGGAAATCACCACAACCCTCATTGACCTTAGCTCCCTGGATCAGATTAGCCCCTTCTGCCCTAGCAGCCAGCTGTCGAAATTTCCAAGTTTCGATTCGGTTACTCTGGCTGCACTAGCAAAGCAGATTAAATCAGGACCTGGGCTATTTACAAACTAATCTGAAGGAATAAAGGGTCACCCCCTTGTTGAAAAAACCTGGGGCAGATACTGCAGCCTTAAAAAACTATAGGCCTATTTCGCAGCTCCCCTTTCTAGCAAAAATCTTGGAGCAACTTGTTTTGAAAACTTTTGCAAAATATCTAGATGACCATCAGTTGCTCCACACTAGACAGGCGGGCTTCAGAGCACACCATAGTACGGACCTAGTGATGGTGTCCGTTCTGAATGAGCTCAGAGTTAGGGCCGATAGTAAACAGCCGAGTGCTCTGATTTTATTAGATCTGTCGGCAGCATTCGACACGGTCAGCCATACCATTCTGCTGAACCTCTTGTCAAATCTGGGTATAAAAGGGCAAGCACATCAATGGCTAAGATCCTTCCTGTTTGATCGCACTCAGAGTTCAATTGGATGAGCAGCTGTTGGATCCGGGCTCCTTGACCTGTGGAGTGCCCCAGGGTTCTCCATTGCCTCCGCTCCTCTTTAATATCTATCTGCAGCCCTTGGTGGAGGCTTTGACACGTAGGGACGGCCAGGTCTTTAACTACGCCGATGACACTAAACTTCTGGTCCGGCTTGACCAATCCGGCCAGGCTCAGGAGTCAGTAAAAAATCTTCTTAGGTTTACTGTTAATTGGATGGCAGCAACTCCTTCAAGATCAATCCGGATAAAACAGAGGTGCTTATTATTGTAACCCAAAATAGCCCTTTGTGTGATCTTTTCTGACCTCCAGAATTAGGAGTGGTCCCAGTCCCAATGCCAGTGGTAAAAATCCTGGGACTGAAAATCGATTCGGAATTGTCCTGCCAGGTTTCCTCTGTGGTGGGAATTTGTACGGGCTTACCTAGGCAGCTACGGAGACTTGTTCCCCTCCTTTCCATTTCTGCATTGCAATCAATTGTTTTCGCCACTGTTATCTCTTGGCTGGATTATGGGAACGACTTTTATTTGGGCCTCCCCCAGAAGCTCCTCAGGAGACTACAAGTTGTAAAAAAATGATGCAGCTAGGCTCATTTTTAGACTCCCCAGGAGAACGCAAGCTACCCCTTTGCTACATAAACTGCACTGGCTGCCCATTGACCAGCGTGTGCAATTAAAGAGTTTCTGCATAGCCCATAAGGTTTTTTATGGTGAGGCACCTAAATATATAAAAGATCGAGTCAAGAAGTACGTTCCCGGCCGGGTTCTACGATCATCTGAGGCCTGTAGGCTAGCCTCATCCAAGTACAGCCTTAAAACCAAAGGGGGCAGAGCGTTCTCGGTCCTCCTCTCACAGATCTGGAATGATCTACCGGAGAACCTGCAAAAGGAACCGGTTCTGCTTACCTTTAGGAAGCTCTTAAAGACCTATCTTTTTAGAGAGACACTGACATCGGCTTAAGCTCTGCCTTCGTTGCTGCTAATTTTTTTTTTACTCTAGGGACCTGTTCACTGTCTCTAGAAGTGCTTAGAGACTGGTGGGTGATTTGCGCTATTTAAAAATAATATAACCTTACATAAACTCTGCACGGAAGTCCTCAATCCACTCCTGAGCCACATAGACATTTTCGGCCACGGTGAGCAGATTTGCCATAAGAAAGTTTAAATCTATCGAGGCAGTGTAAATATTTCTCTCCAGGGCAGTTCTGGAGCCCTGAATAGCTGCCAGAAGTTCCCCCTAGAAGACTCCTCCCACCCCACCCTCCACCTACCCCTTCACCCCACCGAGGCCCTATGCTTCTCATTATCAGTGTTCTCGTCTGGCCCGGGCAGTCCCTGGTGCGACAAAGTCTACTGAGCAATGGTGTTGCCTTGGGAGGGCTGGAGCAATTTATTCTTACCCATGTCCCTCCCAGAGGAGCTGTCTACCAGCTCCAACCTAGTGAGAGTCAGGCCAAGGAAGCAACCTGTCACCAGCAAGCAAGGAACACGAACCAGCTTTGCCTCTCAGTGCAATGTGCTGTCCTCATGTCCCATAAAGAATTCCCCTGACAAAGGCTCCTCTCCCGGGTGGGGTCGACTAGGCCAGCCAGTCAGAAAGGACCAGTTACCTGTTCCTCCCCCACCAGGTAACTCCCTCATGTGCTGCGGTAGGAGAGCCTCACCAGCGATCCCGGTCAAACCAAGTGAGCCGTCCACGGGCCCCGTCCAGTGTTGTCTTCACATATGCTCTGCTAAGCACATCCAAGCAGCGCCAGTTCCCAGGCGTCCTCTGGTCGCAGCGCTTGTCCTCAAATTGCACTGCTGGCAGACCACCCCCAGGTGAAGTCAATCTGAAGCTGCTGAGGCTCTCTAGCTATTGACACATCCAGGCTAGCACTCATATTGGGTTTCGGCTGGGCAGAAGTTCCCTCCCTAGGTAGGCCTCAACGCAACTGCGCCAGGATCCCAATTAGCACGAGGCCTCTCTGCTTGCCGCCCACACGGTTTCCCTGCAGAAGTGCCTGTACCTTTCTGTCCCCTGCAAACAGTCCTTGATAGCAGTCGCCAGAACCGGGTGCAGGCAGTACACTCACTACTTCTGTACCGAGGCATTTAGCAGCTTTACAAGGATGTCAGGGGGAGTTGCATTGCCATGGCTGCATGGCAGTCGCTTTTGCAGGCCACCGGCCACAATTCACTGTCCAGTAATCAGTCAACGTGAAAATACCACCACCATCCTGCTCCGTAGCAGGATCCCAGGAGGTCAGATTGTTCTGTTGAAGAGAAACAGGCTATCAGGGGAGTATTATGCAGGATATGAGCAAAGTACAGTGGAGCTCTCTAGAGCACATATTGTCAGCCATCTAGCTTGGCCTCGCCCCCAGAATAATCCTTACCTTGCGTAGGAATACATCATCCATGCCCTAACCATGGAATCAATAACCAACTCCTTTGACAGTATCTAATTATACAAATCAAATATAAAAAGTCCCAAAAATGTTAAGAGTGACTGATCAAATTCTGTTAGAAAACCAACTAATCCTTTGAATTTTCTTAGTTGCATACTTGCAGTACATAGCTACAAAGATGTATTACTGTACACAAGTCAGAGAGGATGCGATGAAAACAAAGCACTACTTATTGTAAAGTAATTGAAATGGACAAATAATCAGAGTTTCCTACCAGGTAATGGGGATCAATTTGGGTACCTCTCTGTCACAAGAAGACTCTCCTAAGGCTATGCACTTCCTGGAGTTTTTTTTTAACTTCAAATTACTTCTGTGGTAAGGCTCCATCTCAGGATGCAAAGAGGTTCATGATTTGTCCCCCATCACCCTATAAGAATTGCTGGTTATGTATCCGTTTATTTTATGACCCTTTTCTAATTGACTGCAGTAAAGAGTAGCTCTGAAAGAGATAACTCTAAGCAAGCACCCGATTCTTCAAAGAAGAAATGGGATAATAAACAAAATATAAACAAAACTAAACACTGTCATGGTCGGGTCTCCACGAGCCCGATAAAGAGAGATATAAACAGAGCGATGGGAAGTGTAGGATGAGGACATTCCTCGCACTTCCCTGGTGCAAGCTCCTCGTGGTACCCTCAGGTGCCAGCTTGTCACACTGCTTATCAATGCCAGACAAGGGATTATCCAGATACCTCCCTCTTTGACCATCCCTGTATAGCGCTGATGAACAAAGAGGGACCCCACCATCCCTTGAGGTTTTTAGGGTAGTTTGTGCTTAAGAAACCTTTTGTCGTAGTTAATGATAAAATAGAGTTTTAAAGAAATTCTCCAAACAACAAATGGCTTCTGAATGCTTTCCCATAAAAAAATACAAAACGTATTTCCAGTTGGCTGAGGTTGACTGTTGGGGTTTTCTTCCTTTTGTCACCCTTTCTCCACTTTTCCTTTCATTAATGTTTTTTCCTTTTCTCACCTCTATAATTTTTGTTTACTTTTTGAAAATTCCAGCCTTTGTGACCGCAAAACTCTTTCAAAATCAGCCTTATGTGGGTAAATGTAAAGTCTGGAGTGCTAATAAAAATGAATGCTGACAATATAACACCTGATGTATCGCCAGGGAACATTTCCAGTCCTCAATTCTAATATTCAGTTGTTTCAAACACTAAGTGTTGAAGTTAACACCATGCATGCGGCGCATTTTCCCGCTGTGCGCTGACTTTTTTAAAAACCCCGCGGTTCATGACGAGCTCAGCTCGTCATGAGCGTACGAGAGGTGTAACTCATGACGAGCTGAGCTCGTCATGAGCGTCGAAGGGGTTAAATTGTATTCTATATTTTGCTGCTGGTGACAGAGTGGATACCATAAGGCAAGCTTGGACCTGTGATGAGAAAATGTTCAGTGCCCATTAGATTCCCCATGTTAGACTAATGTTCTGATGTGTTACCTTTGCCTCAAATTGTAAAGCGCTCTGATATCCTTCGGGATCAAGTTTGCGCTATATAAAACTTTATAAATAAATAAATATAAATAATCTGTTTTCTGCTGTCAGCTTCAATCTGCCTTTTTTGCCAGTATGTACTCGAAAGGGGATCTTTTATGCCACTGAAAGTTTACCATGAAACCTAACTGTTTTGCCAAGTGACTTTAATACAGGAAGTTCATGTTGTGGACCTTGATTAATATATCTCACAAAAAACTAAGTTTAACCTGCTCCCTTCCTCATAAATTCATCATTAGTTTTATAAAGCATCATGTGCTGATAACAGCATAGATTTGAGAGCTACATGAACCATCTCCTCTTGTTTTTTTACCAACCTGGAAATAATCAGACTCTTTATTGGCTGTCTGGTGTATGGATCACTTTCTTTTTTCAGATGGCGAGACAACACCCAAAGATTGTTTTTTCTGATGTGTTGGAACTGGGGTAGCCTGGCCTAGGGCAAGACTAACATTCAGAGGCACAGTGTAAAGGTTGCAGACCACCCAACAGTAAAACCACGCAATAGCACTCAAAAAGAAAACGCTACACCAAAAATGTGGAAAAATAAGTACTGCTTTATAAAAATAATATACTCTTTGTTGTCAAACTATATATAGCTTAGAACATTGCAGGTTACTTTAGAATCAGCAGTTTTACCTTTTAAATTACTAGCAAATTATCAATTGGCTTCTTCAATACATTACATTTAGTTGCCTTCAATTCAGTATTCCACTTCCCAGGGTGTTAACCTGTTCAATAATACAGTACACTTGTCAATAAATTAACCATAACACTTTAGACTTGCTTTCTCAAATCACTGACCAGCATCAATTGCGCATTTCATAAAACTCCAGAATCAACTTCAATTGGTTACTATATTGGGTACAATGCTGGTCTCTCACAGCACCCACCACCCTCACTTCCTGGTACACAGTTGCTGATGATCCCCTCAAGTTACTCCCTCCTGTGTGACACTCAGCTGTGGTGATTACGAGGTTAAGAGTTATTCCCTGATAACCTCTAGTGCCACTCTCCCCCTTTTCAGTACACCTCCTTACTTGAATTCAGCTGATGTAGAAGATGTCCTGCGCCAAAAGGAGGGGTGACACGGAAGAGGAGGGGGCCAAAGAACCGAGGCTACAGGGGCTCTCCCGCCTCAGAAGACTCCTCGGCGCTCCCCAGCTTAGGCCAACTCTTCAGGGAGGCTCTCACTTGGTGAGCGTTAGGGACAGAAACCACAATGCCCCCCAGGCCCCTACCGGACCTCTTAGCTCCCCCTCCCTGCTCGGGCCAGCTCCTCAGTGTGGCGCTCGAGCAGGAGGAGAAGGCAGGATCACTTGACGATCGATCGGAGCTCCACCGGCGCCTCTCTTCAGCGCAGACACTCCCTCGGCGGGCATGCGCGGAAGCGCTCGCTCTTGTCCCGCCTCTCCCGGCGGCCGCTCCCAGAAAGGACACTACTCGTCCGGGCCTGCTCGATCTTAGGCCCCTCCTGTGGGGTTTGGGATCACGATTGGGCATGCGCGAAGGCGCTTACAAGCAGTGTCTCGCCCTCTCCTTCCGACGTGAGACAGAGTGTTGCCAGCAATGCGCCACAAGCGCGGAAGGTGCCCCCGGGGTCCCAGTCACAGAGAGAAGCCTCGCAAAGCTTCTCAGGCTCAGTGGATCCCGGGGAGGGCGCCGTCACCAACGCGATCAGCTCCCCAGGGGTCCCGCTCACAGTGGGGTCGGTGCTGCCTCAGCGAAACCGGCTCCCTTCACCAGGGACTCCAGGGACCGGTCAACTGCACGATCAACCAGGGCTTCTCAGTAAACCAGGGCACAAGCCTTCCCCCGCATCCAGGAAGGTAAGAAACAGTGCTAGTTCAATTCTCTACCTCAGCTCCCACTCTGCAAAGTCCTTTTATTACTCAAGTTTAGACGGAGGTTGGGGTCTAGGGATGAGGGCTATTCCTCCTGAATCTCTTTCTGCTGGGCAGAGGACTGCGCACTGCAGCACTGCAGTCTCCTTCTCCTTTGACACCCCGCTATTCCTAAGCTAGGGGTTAGTCAGGCGCCCAGGGTCTCCCCTAATCTTCCACAGTGGGGACAAGTCAAGAACCCAGAGGAGAGGTAGAGAAGTGGGATAATTAGGCTGCTTCCCAGTCCAGAAGTTCAACCCTTACACTAGTCTCCCCCCACCTGCCAGGTTAGCCTATCCTCCAGCTGACTCTCTCAGGTAGACAAAATGGCTGCCCCGCATTCCGCCTTATATAGGCTGCCCTTCAGTGGTCCAGAATGGACCAGAAGGTTCTAGAACGCCCTATGCTAGACTATGGCCAAGTTCTGGGTGTGACAGTTAGGGCAGTAGGTGGCCACCATTTTAGGTGGTGCCAACTTTCCTGTCAGAACAGGCCTCTGGGTCTGAGGTGAAAAATTATGAGGGGGGAAAAGAACACCTATCCCCCTGGCCAACACCTACAAAAAGTCAGTAGACAAAAATTATCCAGGGTATGAGGGGCAAAAAGGGGACAAAATAAATAATAATGAGGAGGGACTACGTCAAAAAGCCAGACAGGTCTAACATGATGTTACCACTATGTTGTTCTCTTGTACTGAGAAAAAGTTGCTTACAAATCTTTGTTTTTTCAGCACCTACACTAACACTCCCTTCCTTTAATTCTAAGTAACAGAAATCAAAAGAATGTGGGTTTCTGCTCTGTAGCTATGCAAAAGTTATATGTCATGTCTGTACACCTTTAAAAAGCTTAATATGTGGTAAAGCTTCTCTTCCTAGGTCAGCCATTGAGTATAGAGCTTCAGCAGTTTTTATCTCATTAAAACTAGTGTTCTCCAGAATTGAATCTTTAATAGATTCACATGCGTGTATCTTAAGTCGTCGAGGTGGGAGTTCCATCATAATTATGAGTAGCAGTGTAATAGTCTTTCATCTAGGACTATTATAATTGTACTTCACCTATAGGATTGAGTAGCAATCTACATCATTTTGTGCAGGGCCAAAGTCTAACCAATCAGAGCAGATCTTGCACCATTCTCTCTTATGCAGTGGCTTCACACCTCAGATTTCTTACCCCACAATGTGGAAAGAGTCTCCCTGAGCTCTGCTCAGTTATTTCCTCACAGATTCTATTGTGGGACAGTTCCCTTCAGGTGAACTCTTTTCTTTTTATTTTGCCTGTATCCCTCTAATCTGGCACAGTCTGCCATCGTGTCAGAAAGGTCAAAGCAGGGATTATTTAGAACATGCACAACTTGTGGGAAAATGAAACTGTTCTCTGTCGACCCTCACAAGGCATCAAAAGCTCCTGACTCGAGAGATGACAAACCCTGCCAAAAGCCTAAAGGATCTCAAAAAAAGGAAAGATCAGAAAGATACATCTGAACCACCAAAAAAGATCCTAAAGACAGAAAATAAAAAGTCAGTGAAAGAAAAAACAAAAGGTGTCGGCTTCAGAGCCCTCAAAGCCTTTTGAAAAGGCCTTAGCAGATATAAGAGAAACTGCCTCACTAAAATCAGGGAAACTGAAATCCAAGTCTTTGACAAAATCGGTGATGGCTCAGTTGATGGTAATTCTGTCCACGTCGACGACACCCATGATAATGATGTCTTCCGCCTCGTAAACGAGTACAGTATTTTCGACATCAACAACATTGATGGCAACAGTGTAGTGGACGTAGGGTTTGTGTATTCCTTCGTCAACACAATTGAAGGCAGCACCAACGGACGTGCCATCGACGTTGATGTTACTCACAGTGAAGACAACACCCATTTAATCCAAACCTTTATCATCATCTACCTAGCGACAGCCGTTGACAGCCTTCGACGATCCAGTTTTGAGACCAGAATTGACGACACTTAGTAAGGTGTCACCAGTATCACCAGTGTGTCTGCTTGAAATGGGTGATGCAGGTGAAGAGGAGTAGGATGATGATGGATTGTTTGGGTATGCCACAAGTCCATCTCAACTTAATGTCAGGAATCTGGCATTGATGATCACTGAGACGCTGAGAAACAAGACTGTGCCAGATAGGAGCTTGCCATGGTCTCCAGCGCTATATAATAGTGAACTTATCTTTATTTTCTACATGTTCCTTTAGTCTGGGACGACACATAGTTCAACTACAACCTGACGCCAGGACCTGGGACTTGCCTCATTATATATATATATATATATATATATATATATATATATCAGCTCTGCCAACAGCGTGATTGTGGGGTTGGAAGCGCAGGACTCAAGAATCCTCTATTGCCCAGCACAATGTTACACTTTCAAACCAGCCAGTCTTCAGCCACTCACCGTTAGAAAGAACCTTCCGGCTTTAAGAGACACTCTCAGCAACAGCGAACAAACTGCATGATGGGATCTGCAGTCCACACCGAAGAAACAGCTGAGTGTTCTCTGACGAGATTGGTGCAGGTGTTCCCCACGCTACTTTAGGGGGAGGGGCAACGTAAACAAAAGTAAATTGAACTTTGCAACATCAGAGGCATCTGAAGAGGCAATCGCCGAAACGCGTCATGCCAGTGAATTTGAATACATGGATCCGTGAAGACCTGCTGTGCCCCCTTGTCTTTTTCGAAGGAGAGTGAATCTTTTATATATGTACTATTCTTTTACACACCGTTATAAGTCACTCATCTCCCGTAATATCACATCACAAATGATGTAACACTTGGAGTCCTATTGCATGCAAATAGCATAAACAAAATAATAGATCTTGTCTAGGACTCATAAGGCTTAAATAATGGATTTTTTATCATGATAACCATTGTAAATAACTGTATATTTATTGTACATTATGTAAATATATGAATGTAGAAATTATTCTTTAAAAACAAATGTTTTTAGAATTTCTCTAAACTGATATTCATGAGTTTTTGCCTCTTTTTGCACATTAATTCCACAATTATGGTATTGATTGCTTACACATAATGTGAATGTAGAATGATTTTATTGACTTCCTTTGGGATGTGACTGTGGTGTAAATAGGGCACTGCGCCCTTGATGACAATTTGATGTATACCCCTTTAATTTAAACAGGATGTACTACCGATCATGTGATCAACCATGCCATTTATGTTACTTCCTTCCTTCTTTTCATGACATGTGATCAAGCCTCGGCTGAGGTGAAACGCGTCATGGCGACTGGTGGGCTGTTATTCATCACGAATAAAAAGCACTGAGAACGAGAGCACGGAGTCTGTGGCTTTACTCAAATTTCCGTTTTGCTGCGTGGCGTGGCGTGGGCTGTGCTGTGCTGTGCTGCTTCGGACTGAACGTAATATTGTGTACCCAACAGCTTCCAAGGTACGAGTAAAGCCCCTCCTCTACAAGTGGCGAGAAGCGGCAGGAAGTAATTGGCTTCGTGAACCCGGAGCCGGATTCTGTACTCCGGTGTGGAGGAAGCCTCGAGAAGCCCCTACGTAAGAAGCACACACCGAACCCTGACTGGAGGAGCCGAGTGTCTAAACGTTACAGGGATACTTCGACAACCGGGTCAAGGTATGGCGGCTTAGGAAAACGCAGTGAGGAGTGTGCACTCATTCAGTCTCAGGGAATATCTCTATCTGACTGAATTCGTTTTGTTCTCAGGATTGTCATTAACAAGCCGTATTCACCATGTCGGCCGCCGGGTTAAAGAAGCAGGGAGCAGGCTGCCGAACTTGTGTTTGTCACCCCGGCTGGGGGGGCAACAGCATCAACATCGGTGGGAAATGCCACTAGCGCTGTTAATCCAACGGTGCGCGATTTGTATCGCAAATTGGAGAAGCTAATGAAAAAAGAGACTTCCAAATGGTGGGAGAATAAGTCCCTGTCGATGTACTTGGAAGTTGGTCGCGTACCACATGGCCTCCGAATTACCCTGGCCCCCAGCTACGAAACTCCCGATCCCCGCATGCTCGAGGAATGGGCAGCGACTAACCTAGAGTCCTCAGCTGAACTTATGAAGATCCTAATAAAATATGCTGAGAGTGATCGTATGAAAATCCAAAATGAAATTGAGTCCGTGGAAGCGGAATTGGAAAAACTGGGGGAAGATGAGGCCATTTTGAAAAAGATGAGGGAGGAAATGGAATTTCGGCTCCAGAAGGAGGAGGAAATAATCAAAAAGCGCAAGGCGTTTAAGTTTGAAAGAGACAGATTGGACTACTTAAATGGGCACATATTCACCTTTGCACGAAGATTTGAAAAAAATAAGAGCCAGCAGGGAGGTAATAGTCGTGCAAACGCTACAAAGGGGAACACAAGCTCTGCCTCGTCGATCAGCTTGAGCTCCACAGAAGGCAGTGAAATGGAAGGTGAAATGCACAATACACCATTGGGGTTTACCGCACTCACACCTGCGCAGGAGGTGAGCCGCCTGTGCGAGGCCAGACGCGAAACTTTAAGGCCAAGAGTGAACTTTGCCCAAGCAGAAAAAGTGCAAACCGCAAACGGTCAGAGCGACGCAAACGCCACAAAGAAAAGTGGAACAACCAAAAAGAGAAACCAACGGAAATGGTCGAACAAGAAACGGGGCAATCAACAGGGAGCCCCTCCATAATTAACCTGACCAATATAACCTTAAGTCCTAAGGAAACGAAAATTCTTGGTTTAGGACTTTCTTATTGTCCACCACAAACCTTCGACTATGCTGGCACACGCATGGATGCATATAGATTTGTGAGAAAACTCAAACTTACTAAATTTCATCGTCTTCGACCCAAAAACAATAAGGACACTGAGAAAATACCTTTTGAGCCCCAATCTTTTAACAGTTTAAGACGCCCCCTCCTTTGAAGAGATCTGGGAATTACAATCTGAACAATGCACAGCGGACTCAGGCACACTGCCTGTTGCTACTCATGCCACCACTGGAAAAGACATGGCAAGTACACCATTTAAGCCCAAGTCCACTTTCAACCCTATCTCGGCCCATGACAATCTGGATATTTACCAGGATTTGTGGTAGAGGACCTTAAACTGTATACTAATACCAATAAGAAAAGCCAAGCTATTGCACAACAGAATCAAAGTTATAATCTCCTGATTAAGAAACTGAAATCAGATGACAACCTAGTAGTGAAGCAGGCAGATAAGGGGGGCAACATTGTCCTATGGGCACGTGATAAATATATGGCTGAAGCCGAGAAACAACTCAGTGACACTGCCTGTTATCGAAAAACAAATGTCACCACTATCAAAATGGCTTGGAATGACCTCAATGCCAAACTCGTGGGCTGGCGTAGCTGTGGATTGATCACTTTGGATGAATTTAAATTCCTCAAAAAGGAATTCCTTGTGATTCCCACATTTTATCTTTTGCCGAAGATCCACAAGGATCCACTAGTTCCACCTGGGAGACCGATAATATCGGCAATTGACAGCGCGACCGAAAACTTGTCCAGGTACATTGACTTCTTTTTACAGGAATGGGTTAAAGGATTGAACTCTTACATAAGAGATACAACTGACTTCTTGTGTAAATTATCTCAGCAGAGTTGGAATGAAGATTATTTACTTATGACATTGGACATTTGTTCTCTGTACACGTCTATCAGGCACATAGACGGCTTGAAGGCAACACAATTCTTTCTGGATAAACGCCCCATACATAACACACAGCACAACAAGATGCTTATGGGGATGCTGAATATATGTCTACAACAGAACTTCTTTACGTTTGGGGGCCAGGCCTATCAACAATTAAGAGGGGTGGCCGTGGGGTCTTGCTTCTCCCCCAGCTTCGCGTGTCTACACATGGGGCTGTGGGAGGAGCAGACTCTAATGGGACAGCACAGAACAACAATGGAACAACAAGCAATATTGTACCTCAGGCATATTGATGATTTGTTTTTTATCTGGAGGGGTTCAATGAGAAGTGCTGCCGATTTTGTTGATAGGTTGAATGTAAACGATTTAAACCTCCAATTCACCTCAACGATTAGCAATGTCTCAGTTAATTTTCTGGATGTAGAAGTATATGTTAAGAACAGCAAAATAGAAACCAAATTACACAGAAAGGTTACCGCTGGTAACACAGTGTTACACGCCTCTAGCAGCCACCCTCGCCACCTTATTCACAGCATCCCCTACGGGGAGATGTTACGAATAAAGCGTATTTGTAGCACTGAGGAAGAATGTAAAACAGCTCAACTTCAGTGTAAGATGCGTTTTCTGGAAAGAGGTTACAGCCACAAAATGATAGATGAGGCCATTAAGAAAACAGCAAAACTGAGAAGAGAACAGTTGTTAGGAGTTTGTCCTGTCCCTACTACTATAACTGAAATCACAACTACACCAAAAGAGAAAATACAGTGTAGGGCCATTGTCACATATAGTCAACAACATGCTGAGATTCGCAGGATTTTTTCTAAAAACTGGAATCTTGTACAAGGAGATCCAGTTATTGGAGATCTAGTGAAAAACAGACCAGAGATCACATTTAGGAAGTCTTCCTCGTTAGGCAGTGCTATTGTGAGTAACACCTTAGACGTTCCCAAGAAGTGGTGGGAACGTATCACAGGTTTAAAAAAATGTCAAGTCTGTAAAGCCTGCAAGCACGCCATCAACAAAACCCATTATGTAAGTCCTTTCCATGACAAACCTATTGCCATTAGACAGAAGCTGGGGTGCAAGACGGAATTTGTGGTATACATATTAGTGTGCCCATGTGGCCTACAATATGTAGGGAGTACACGTCTTCCCGCCCACAAGCGCATCCTACAGCACCTAAGAGCGATCTCTGGGAAGGACCAAGCCTATCCAGTAGCGAGGCATTTTGAGAAATGCCATCAAAGCAACCCAGATTTGCTACAATATTATCTGGTGGACTCCGTTCTACCTTTGAGGAGGGGGGGAGAGAGAGATAGCAAATTGCGTCTACTGGAAACCCGTTACATCCTCGAATTAAACAGCAAACAACCTGGGGGGCTGAACAGCACGGAGGATCTTTATACATGTTTATGATCATGTGATAAGATCTATGGTGTTTCTTGTTGGCACTCACATAGTTGATGAAATGTTTCAAGATCTATATGATTGTGTTCGGCAGCCTGCACTTTAAATAAGAATTTTAGAACATTAGCTTTAATTTTAGTTGCACAGTCACTTTAATTTTAGTTTGCACTAACGACCCTCAGGGAAGTAACTAGCAAGATATATATACATTATATATTTCGGATAATCAACACTAGGTTTCATCTTTACCCACTTGGATACTATTCTTTTACACACCGTTATAAGTCTCTCATCTCCCGTAATATCACATCACAAATGATGTAACACTTGGAGTCCTATCGCATGCAAATAGCATAAACAAAATAATAGATCTTGTCTAGGACTCATGAGGCTTTTTATCATAACCATTGTAAATAACTGTATATTTATTGTACATTATGTAAATATATGAATTTAGAAATTATTCTTTAAAAACAAATGTTTTTAGAATTTCCCTAAACTGATATTTATGAGTTTTTGCCTCTTTTTGCACTTTAATTCCACAATTATGGTATTGATTGCTTACACATAATGTGAATGTAGAATGATTTTATTGACTTCCTTTGGGATGTGACTGTGGTGTAAATAGGGCACTGCGCCCTTGATGACAATTTGATGTATACCCCTTTAATTTAAACTGGATGTACTACCGATCATGTGATCAACCATGCTATTTATGTTACTTCCTTCCTTCTTTTCATGACATGTGATCAAGCCTCGGCTTCGGTGAAACGCGTCATGGCGACTGGTGGGCTGTTATTCATCACAAATAAAAAGCACTGAGAACGAGAGCACGGAGTCTGTGGCTTTACTCAAATTTCCGTTTTGCTGCGTGGCGTGGTGTGGGCTGTGCTGTGCTGCTTCGGACTGAACGTAATAAATATATATATATATATATATATATATATATATATATATATATATATATATATATATATATATATATATATATATATATATATATATATATATATATATATATATATATATATATATATATATATATATATATATATATATGAATAAATCTGGCCTTTTCATCTAAGAATTTGTGATTCATACCACAGAAAACAACCCCCCACGTTAGACTATCTTTTAATTTGCATTCCGTTAAGTATCTCCATTTATGGAGGTGCCATTCCAAAGAGCATACCTATCCGCTGCTCATGGGTCTTGCTACATGGATCTTTTAACCACATCTACATCACCTAACAAAGCCTTGAAATAGTCAAGGCGTCACAAAAACGCGTGTCGCCTGTTGTCCATTGCTGAAGAAAGAATTTCTGAATGTACCGAAGACAACATAATCTTTTATATCTACAATAAAGAAATTGATTGTGTAATTCAAGCACTTTCTGTTTGGACCTCATAATAGTTCTCAATACTGACTGAGTGCCATGGTTTCCTTCTTTGAAATTGATACACATTGAATCCATTGATCCAACGTGATCCCACACCTTCGGGAGTATTGCGTGGGATAGCCAAAAATCACCATCCCAAATAGAATTTTCATTGTATTGTACCCACGGAAATTGTCCTTAGGAAGTCCGATTGCTAAACCGCTACTACCTCCATCTATATTGATGAGGCGGATGATGATGGATTGTTTGGGGATGCCACTAGTCCATCTCAACTTAATGTAAAATGTCAGGATGGTACATTGATGATTAGGAATCGCATTTCATGTATGGTGAATTTTTGTTTTTAGACCGACCTCAACACGACAAACACTATGAGGAACTCCTAGAATTTGAGGATACTTTTCAGGCTCAACACCCACAAGAACCCGCAATGCAAATACCAGTGCGATTAGTATCAGACCTTCGCATGTTACATGACTGTTACAAAAGCTTTTATGCTAAATTAAATTCACCTTCTAAACCAGAAGGGCCAGCTCGTCAGAAGCAACCCATATCTCACCAGCCCACACAGAGGATGCAAACGGTTAAGATAACACACATAAAACAACTAGAGTCAATCATTATCCACGATGACTATATGGATCAAGGGGATGACTACAATAAACCAGAAAACTGAGAAATACTGCTCCACCAAACAGCTATTGCAGATGATGATTGCGATAACCATATTGCCCCCATATCTGCTTATCCATCAACTTTAGGCTCTATTTCACCACCTGATGACATTGGAGGGTTACAAGCGCTTCTAGAAAGAGCTGCAAAACTTTTCAACCTCCCAATGATCGTCCATCAGACTGTTTCTAATATGATTTTAAACAGTCTACCAAAAAGACAGTACGATCAGTACCAATCACAGACTTCATCTTGAATTAAGGCCATGAAGAGACCTGCAACAGTAACCACAGTGATACCACGGCTCAACCAGCTAAATAAAGCCCCAGAACTCCCCAGCCTTCCTGATAGGGCATCCTAAGACCGACTCTATGGTTATGCAGTCAGCACAGAGAACATCAAAAAATCCTGTGGCCTCATGTTCACAATCTCCCCCCTCCCTCTGATAAAGAGGGCTGTTGGCTAGGACAATATTGGGAAAAGATTTTCAGCCATGGCAGCATTAACGATAAGAGCCTCCAATGCCTTAGCTATCCTGGGCAGTTATGTTCGCCAAATGTGGTTGAATCTGGCCCAACTTCTGGATTTCTTATCAGAAGGTCAGTATTGCAAGAAGGTGAAAGAGTATCAGCAGAATTATTGATTTGTCAGTGTTCAGAGAGATGGCAGTGGCAACAGTTCTACAAAGACAAGGCTGGCTTAAAGCAACCTCCTTCCTTCGGATTGGGAAGCTTTATTTGGTAAGCATGCTGATGAAGCGATGCAATCCATAAAAGCTGACACGGAAAGGGCGCGTGCTCTGGGAATACTTCCAGCAAAAAGGATACACTTCATATCGAGGTGGTAGAGGATGGGGTCAATACTCGTTTCGTGGGAGATACCAATCCTGTCGATACCATCAACAAACACAGGGATATCGCCAACAGTACTCTCAACCGTACAGGCCTTTAACAGGCTTCCACTTCCTCCGGCACACAGGAAGAAGACATGCTGCAGATGCTACGAAAGGACAGGATTCCTACCGAAAACAGTGACTACCAAGTACCACCAATCACTTGAATGCCTCCATCACATTTCAAAAACACTCTTCTCAACTGCTTCACAATTTAGTAGGTCCTGGATATTATGAAGTATGGTCACATCCTTGAGTTTCTCCAGAGACCTCCGTACCATCCACCTGTCAAAAGATCTCATACAAGCATGTGAACCTATAAAAGACTGTACTTCCCTTTAGGATTGAGTACCAATCCACATTATTTTGTATATGGCCAAAGTCTGACCATTCAGAGACGAGCTAGCACCCTACCTTTCCAATACTGCATAATGTTATCCTCAATGTCTTGGCATAAATTGAGCAACACTCCCATTCCTCATACTAAACCTCTTTGTCCCTACATCTATAAGTAGTGATAATCTTCATCAAGCTGAATGCAAATGTTGAGAAATCAAAAGTAAACCATCTATCTGAAAGAAACACGTTAGTTAGATGCCTTACCTTAGAATAACCCCCAGGCGTCAGACTCGATCCCGAAAGTTTTCGTCAGCAGTACCCCTGGGCGCAGTAGGCGTCATCTGCGGCTCTGCGTCTGTTGTCTGCATCGTGATCACCGGAATGACGTAGTCGGAGTACTTAGACGCCGCCCTCGCGCTGATGTCTGTTCTTCTTTTTTCCGCACCAGCAAGTGCAGATCCGGGAAGAGCGTACCCTTAGTCATTTTTTGACTAACTTTTTGGACAATTTTGTCTATCTTTTTCGTGTCGACTTCGACTCCTGGTGCCAGTAGGGATGCCCGGTTTCAAACCGTGTGACGCCTGTCACCGAATGATGTTGGTTACTGACCCCACCGCCGGTGTCTCTACTGTCTGGGGGCCGACCACGATGACAAGTTGTGCCCCGTCTGCCGGGCCTTGACGTCGAAAGCTAGGCGGAAGAGGTCCCGCAAGCTCCTCGAGATCTGGCAGTCAGCTCCGCGCCGCTCGAAATGGAAGTCGAGGGACCAGTCACAGAGCCTCAGTCCTCACCGTTCATCGGGATCCAAGTCCTCGCACTCAGGTAAGTCGAGGCATGGCAAAAAAGTCGAAGAGACATCGCTCTTCTGACTCCCCTTGCCGGTCGCGCGACTTGGCCGAGGGTTTGGGTGGTACACCTGCGCGGCTCTGCCCGAGCCGCTGGAGTCTCATCCGGTCCCACACCCTCCGGTCCCTGGACTCAATGCGACTCTGGGCGAGATTTGAGACTTAATTGTGGCCATGAAGACTCTCTTCCCGCTGTCAAGGCCTGCCTGCACGCCTTCGGGCCCTTCCGGTCCGACTGGGGGTCCTAGCGAGCTGGCGGCTTCGACCCCGGAGCTGTCGTCTACTTCGGTCCCGACACCGCAGGCCCCTGTTGGATCCAGGCCGGTCGGCACCAGTTGACCTTACGACTCCTCCGCTGGCACTGACCCCCACGGTGCCACTCCCGGCGCCGTCCTCGGACGATGCCGTCCCTGGTTTGAACCCCAGTCCGGGTCTGGCGCTGCAGAGGCGCAGTCTCCGGCGTCGATGGGTGAGCCCTTTGCTTATGACCGGGCTCCGTCATTTATACCTGTTTATCAGGACACGGATGAAGGGGAGGACTGAGAGGGGTCTGAGGACCCTCTGGCACAGCAGTGCCAGTTAAGTCAGGACTGGGCAGATGAGCTAGGGGAGGCCAGTGTCTAGACACTTTGCCTGATACTGGTTTTATTTCTCCTCCTTCCGTGGCTATGGAGGAGAAAGCTAGTTATTCTGTGGTGTTGGCAGGGTGGCTACGGCCCTGGGCCTTGAGCTCCCTGCAGCGGCCGTGAGGACTAACCTCCTCACCGAGGTGCTTCAACCGCCAGTAAGCTCTTCGGAGCCTCTGCTGCAGTTTAATGAGGCCCTCACTGATGTTCTGATGGGCACTTGGTCCAAGCCCACCACAGTCCTTCCTGTGGATCGGAAAGTGGCCAGGCGCCACCGCTCAGTCCCGGGCGACCCCTGCTTTCTGTCCGTACATCCCACCCCTGAGAGTCTGGTTATCCAGGCCTCCACGTCCCAGACCGCCTTCCCAACCACACCACCGGACCGGGAATCCAAAAGGATGGACCCGTTTGGCAAGAAACTGTTTTCGTCCCTCAGTTTCAGATTGCAAAGCATTAATACTGCATGCCTTTTGAACCGTTGCGGACGTGCTGCCCCAGTGTCTGGAGGAGGCCAGGGCACGGCTCGCCCAAGCTCTTTCTGTGGGGCGGGATGCAGCACGGTGTTCCATCCGATGTGGACTTCACACCACGGACTCGCTGGGTAGAGCGATTGCAACGACGGTGGCGATTCGTTGTCACGCCTGGCTGAGATCCACAAACTTCTAAGGGAATGTCCAGAGCACTCTCATGGACATGCCTTTCGATGGCTGCCGCCTCTTTGGCAACAAGGCGGATAGTGCGCTGGAGCGCTTTAAGGACTCCAGGGCTACGGCCAGGTCCTTGGGCCTGTCGGCCCAGCGCCAGCAAACTTCTGCTTTTCGCTCCTTTCGTGGCCAAGGAAGGGGCACCCCGCACGTTTGTCCAGCCACGGGCCACAGAACCAACCTCAACGAGGTCGCGGACGTGCATTCCGCCGTGACTGAGCAGGGGGACAGAGAGCCAGTCAGTCCACATCCACTCCTGCAGCATCTGCCTCAAAGCCTTCCTAGTCAGTGCTTTCAGGCACATTCCACGCCAGTGGGAGGCAGAGTTCGCCATCACCTGCTCCACTGGCGTACCATCACTTAGGACAGGTGAGTGCTGCAAATCGTCCGAAGGGGCTACTCCCTCCCCTTCGAGGCAACCCCTCCAGCCATGCCACCGCAGTACCACCGCATGTCTGGGGATCACTTGCAACTTTTACAGAAGGAAGTTACGGCCCTCTTGGCGAAGGGGGCCATCGAGCGCCTTCCTGGCCCAGAAGTGGGACGGGGTTGTTACTCCCACTACTTTCTGGTTCCCAAGAAGGGCAAAGGTGGCCTACGCCCTACTTTGGACCTCAGGAGCGTCAACGGCTTCCTCCGGAAGGAGAAGTTCATGATGCTGACTTTATCTCAGGTTTTGGCTGCCCTGGACCCTGGAGACTGAATGGTAGCATTAGACCTGCAGGACGCTTATTTCCACATTCCCGTCCTGCCGGCTCACCAGCTTTTCCTGCTGTTCAAGGTGGGCCACACGCACTTTTAGTTTACCTTGCTCCCCTTCGACCTCACCATTGCCCCTCGGGTGTTCACGAAAGTGATGGCGGTGGTCACAGCTCATCTGCACAGATCAGGGGTTCCAGTCTTCCCCTATCTCGACGACTGGTTGTTGAAGGCGGGCTCATCCCATGCAGTCGTCTCCCACCTTCCAGACTACGGCTGACCTCCTGCATTCGCTGGGGTTCTCAATCAACGTGACAAAGTCACACCGGAGTCCCTCCCAAAAGCTCCTCTTCATCGGAGCAGTTCTGGACTCAGCGCAGTTTCGGGTTTATCCTCCCGAGCAGCGGGTTCAGTATATTCAGGCTCTGATTACAATCTTTCAGCCTTTATCCAGAGTTTCGGTTCGGGTGACCCTGCGGCTTCTGGTACTGAGGGCCATCCTGTTGGTGCATCACGCCAGGTGGCGGATGCTGGCTCTGCAGTGGGACCTAAAGTTCCAGTGGGCACAACATCAGGGCAACCTGTCTGACCACATTCTGATCTCGGAGGGCACTGCGAGATAGTTGCAGTCGTTGCTCAGGGACCGCAATTGGGTCAGTGGCAGATCCCTCTCCCTTCTCAAACCGGAGCACACTGTGGTGACTGATGCGTCCCTCCTGGGATGGGGGGGCCACATGGGAGAGGGGGAGATCAGAGGCCTCTGGTCTTCGGCGGAGTCCCAGCTCCATATCAACCTTCTGGAGCTGCGGGCGATCCGACTTGCACTGAAGGCATTCCTTCCCTCTGTTCGGGAAGTGTAGTGCAGGTGTTCACAGACAACACCACCGCCATGAGGTATTGCAACAAACAGGGCGGGGTGGGGTCATGGACCCTTTGTCAGGAGGCTCTGCGCTTCTGGACATGGCTGGAACATCAGGGCATCACCCTGGTGTTATGTTATGTTAGTATGAATTTGTAGAGCGCACGTTCACCCTGGGGTTTCTTGGCGCTGTGCACCGCTGGGGAACCCGTCCTGGTTATCCCTGTGAGATGGTCCCTATTGGGCATCCCCAAGGTGAAGCCAGGCATCCCCGGCAGCGAGGGGGCCGTTGTGGAGATTAAGCAAGCTATTGCCCAGAGTTGCAGCGTGGGACCCATGGTTAGAGAGGCACCGAGGCGAGATTTATCAAGCCCGCTGACATTGGTTCCGTACCCTGCCGCGTCGGGAATTGAACCCTGGTCCCGGGCCGACCTCTGCTTCTGGGGCTGCCGCCTCTAACCGGTGAGCCACACTTCTCCAGTTCAACACCTGGCAGGTTCTCTGAACGCCAGGGTGGACGAACTCAGCCGTCGGTGCATAATGGATCACGAGTGGCGTCTGAACTTGGACATGGCGCAAGGTCTCTTTCAGCAGTGGGGAGAGCCTTGGTTAGATCTATTCACCACCGAAGAGAACGCGCAATGTCATCAGTTCTGCGCGTTGGAGTTTCCAAGGCGGCACTCACTCGGAGACGCTTTTCGTTGCGAGTGGAGTTGCGGTTTGTTATATGCCTTTCCGCCTATACCACTTCTGCCCAGAGTGCTGAAGAAGATCAGGCGTGACCAGGCCCAAGTCATCCTTGTGGCTCTGGATTGGGCAGGAAGATACTGGTATCCCAAGCTACTCAGTCTGTCAATCGATCCCCTGATTCGACTGCCTCTTGAGGAGGACCTTCTGTCACAGCAGCAGGGGACGGTCCTCCACCCGAACCTGTCCAGCCTCCACCTCCATGTGTGGAGATTGAGCTGCGCCAGTTGATGCCATTTGACTTGCCTTCTGAAGTGTGTGATGTCATTGTGGCAGCCAGGCGTCCCACCACAAAAACGGTATACACCTGCAGGTGGAACAAATTTGTGGCATGGTGCACAGCGAAGGCTGTGGATCCCCTTTCCCCTCTCTTTCTGAGTTTCTCCTCTTTTTAGGTCTCGACCTGCGATGGCTGCGCAGACATGCGCAGACTCGCTGGCGAGACTTAATGAGATAGAGAGAATATCACTAGCCAGGTTAAGCCCGCCCCTCTTCTCCATTGGCTGGCCTCAAAAACGGAAGCCAGCCATTGGAGAAGAGGTCCTAGTGACGTTCTTCTTTCTCTTTAAGCCCGTCCTTTTCAGATTGGGTTCCTTGACTTACTGCTGAAGTAAAAGGTTTCTTATCTTCTTTATGGGTCCAGATGGCCCCATAAAGAAGATCAGGAACCTTTTACCCCAGCAGGAAGTCGGGGCCCCCAGTCTGAAAAGGACGGGGCTAAAAGCGTAAAGTTGATGTCATCCCGAGTGCTTGTTTTTTAAAGCCTGCTGTGTTTGCCTCTGCAGGTCGCTGGAGCCGTGCGTGTGTGGGCTGGTCTGAGAGTGCGGAGGCGGAGCTCGCTTCTCCAGGCTGTAAATGAACCTCGGACATCCACTACAGTATGGGCACAGTGGGGGGTTCCTTTAATGAAAGAGCAAAAGTAAACATCAGAGTTTCCAGGGATTTTATTAATTGTCTCCGAATTAAATTAAAGCGCAAAGTAAATGAAAACGGATCTTGATAATGAAATTGCAGCGGGGTTAAGAACCCATCTGGAAACTCAACCATACGTGGGCCGGAGGATACTGGGGAGGAGTGGGCGTTAGTGTTGTTTTTCACTTGCCGCTCCTCAGATTTACAATGGTTGCGCTTTTCATGTAAGTATTGGAAATGGCATCCATCTCCCCATGCTACATTAATGTCCATCCATGACGGAGCATCGAATACCGATCGTTTGTTTTCTTCAACAATCTTGTTAAATTTCAGCAATCCTTGCCCCACACACACACACACACACACACACCCAGCCCCCCCCCCCCCCAGGGTGAACATTAAGTGCTCTGAAAGACCATCTGAAGCCGTGTACATCGACCTAGGTCTACTCGGTGACATCCTCTGCGTCATGGTGTTGTTAGCAACAATTTCTACGCGAGAGCCGCGAGATGGGGGTTCAGAACACGGGGCGCGCGAAAGTATGAGGAGACATAGAAGAACTGGCACTTAAAGGACAGGAGTGCTGCTCAGCTGGGGAAATGCACAGCATTTCTATTTCTCCTCTTTGGTCTCCATGGTGGCACAATCAAGATGGGGGTGTGGGAAGAACAATGGCTGTAATGTATGGGACCCTCACAGAACTATGTTTCCATTCTACAACTTTAATGCATTTTTCAAAGTTTCGGGCGTCTGAAAAAGGAGCCACACTTATCTAAAACATAAGAAAACGCTATTTGGGAGGTAAATTGTTACCGACAAAACGTTTCACTTGTGTGTGTGTGTGTGTGTGGCTCTGTGGATCTGTGTGGCTCTGTGGATCTGTGTGGCTCTGTGGGTCTGTGTGTTGCTCTGTCGGTCTGTGTGTTGCTCTGTCGGTCTGTGTGTTGCTCTGTCGGTCTGTGTGTTGCTCTGTGGGTCTGTGTGTTGCTCTGTGGGTCTGTGTGTTGCTCTGTGGGTCTGTGTGTGGCTTTGTGGGTCTGTGTGTGTGGCTCTGTGTGTGGCACTCGTGTGTATGTGTGGCACTGTTGTGTGTGTGTGATGTGTGTGGCGCTTGTGTGTGTGTGGCGCTTGTGTGTGTGTGTGGCGCTGTCGTTTGTGTGTGTGGCGCTTTCGTTTGTGTATGTGTGTGTGTGGCGCTTTAGTTTGTGTGTGTGTGTGTGTGTGTGTGTGTGTGTGGCGCTTTCGTGTGTGTGTGTGGCGCTTTCGTGTGTGTGTGTGGCGCTTTTGTGTGTGTGGCGCTCTCGTGTGTGTGTGTGTGGCGCTCGTGTGTGTGTGTCTCTGTGTGTGTGGTGCTGTGTGTATGTGTGGCGCTGTGTGTGTGTGTGTGTGTGTAGCTGTGTGTGTGGGTACAAATGCAATAAGTCTCGCATTTGCGACAGATTAAGCTATTGGCATTGTAAATGACAATGCCTTTTTTTTATCTGTTTTCAAAACCAACACATACATAAAAATGTTGTCATTTACATGCCAATAGCTCTAACTTTTGCAAAGGCGAGACCGTTGCATTGTAAATGCTTGTTTCTTTCCCTGGGCCAGCAGGGCTCTGCTCTGGGCACCATCAAGGGATCTCTTTCAGCTGTTTCAGCCTTCTTGAGGCTTCCTGATCAGCCTTCTCTTTAAGTTCCCTGTTCTAAATAGATTCTTGAAAGGCATTAACCACATGTTTCCTCCTGCACCTTTCATAATGCCTCAGTGGGACTTGAATCTGGTATTAACCTATCTGATGTGTGCTCCGTTTGAGCCACTCCACAACTGTCCTCTTCTGACTCTCAAAACTGCTTTCCTGGTTGCCATCACCTCTGCCAGAATAGTGAGCGAGCTCCAGGCTCGTTCCTCTAAGCATTCTCTCCTCTCTGCCCATCCGGAAAAAGTTGTTCTGAGGACTCGTCCTTCTTTTCTACTCAAGGTAGTTACTGCCTTTCACATGGGCCAGACCATTACCATGCCAACCTTCTTTCTGCCTCAGCATCCTTCGAAAGAGGAAGAGAGGCTCCACTGTCTGGACCCAAAACGTACGCTTTCTTTTTACCTGAACCGCACACAACCGTTCCGGGTGGACGACCAACCTTTTGTTGGCGACATAGGCGCTAAGAAGGGACGGGCGATGCACAAACGGACCATCTCTCTGTGGGTCGTTTTGTGCATCAAAGTCTGTTATTCCTTGGCTAAAAATGATCCTCCTGAAGGGCTGCGCGCCCATTCCACTCGGGTCACTGCGGCTACTACTGCCCTGGGAGTCCCTTTGCAGGACATTTGTCAGGCAGCTACGTGGGCCTCGCTGCACACGTTTGCCAAGCACTACTGCCCCGACTGCCAAGTCTGGAAGGGTCGCTTCTTTGGCCGTTTGGTTCCCAGGACATCCTGGTGTGACCTTGGTTCGCAGACCCACCACCGGGGTTGGTATTGCTGGGGTATCTATTCTACGGTAAGGAATCTAACTAACGTGTTTCTTTCAGATGCACAAATGACTTACCTTCGGTAATGATATATCTGTAAGAAACATTAGTTAGTTAGATTCCTTACCGCCCCACCCATCCTCCCCGTTCTGTGAACGGATATCTAGGGTTAAGGTCATCCCTTTCAGGGCCCTAGTTTCATGGCACCAGTGTCAGTTTCTTGCATGGCTTTGTGTTCCTGGTGCGGAAAGCTATGTACAGAACTGACGTCAGCGAACGAGGGCGGTGCCCAAGTGCTCCGACGAAGTCATTCCGGCGATCACAACGCCGACGACGGGTGCGGAGCCGCAGACGACGCCTACCGACGTGCAGGGGTACTGCTGACGAAAACTTTCCGGATCCAGTCTGACGCCTGGGGGTTATTCTAAGGTAAGGAATCTAACTAACTAATGTTTCTTACAGATATAGCGTTACCAAAGGTAAATAACTTGTGCTGCGGTGCAAATGACACATATTGTTTCTAGGAGTAACTATGCTGGGAAACAAAAATGTGTTTTGTTGACTTATTGTAGAATAATTATGTTTTTGTTTTGTTTTCAAGCATTTTTTTGAGATAACGGATGATCAGTTTGATTTCCATACATACTGTATGCGAAAGATGACCCTGCGTGCCTATGTTGATCTCCTGAGATTAGAAGATGTACTGAGGCAGCATGCTTTTTATTTTAAAGCTGCTCGATCAGCGATCGAAATCTACTTGAACCTGTATGACAATCCCTTGACCTGTGAAAGTAAAGAGCAAGAAGTCAATTCAGGTAATATTTTATGATATGCCGCTTTAATTTGTGTGGTGAAAGATGCATCATCTGTTATCGTAAAGATAGACACAATATTAATATTGTAGAAGGGGACATTTTGTTAAATGAAATTAATCTTAATATTCACATTAGTCAACAGCTCAAAAATGAAAAAATACCACAATTTTGATGCATCTACTTGTCCAGCACAGGATCTTTCCCAGATTCATAACCTTCGGCTGGTCCTTGAAAACTCCACAAATGTAGTATATTTCTTCTCTCTTTTTGAAGCTTGCTCCTTAAAATTGTGAACCTAAATAAAAACTCACATCCGAACAGAAGCACTGAATAAAATGCCTATCTCTTAAAAAAAAAAAGCCTACAGTCAGGCTTTTGTCAGGATTAGGAGTTTAGCCCTCATGTTGTCAATTTACTTTGTAATTTTAGTTTTTTACTCGGGAGACCAGAACTTTAGAATACACTTGCAGTTTTTAATATTTTTTTCCATTTCAGAGGCATCCTTTTCACTCCTTGGAGGGTTTGCCAATCTCTGGTTGCCATTCTGTACCATGTTCTGAATTAAGAGTGGTTTATTTTTCCCGTCTTTTGCCAACCAGGGTTTATCCAGATATTACAGGCAATATGATAGCAAAGTGTCAAAAATGATTTGGCAATTGAGATGCTTAAAAAAGCTGCCTGCTGAGCATGACATTGCAACTGGCCTACTTAGTTTGAAAAATAAACAAATGGCTATTGAGAGGGAGACCGCTTTTCTCAGCCCGGTACTCCAAGGCCTTGTAGCCTTTTAAAACGTCTTCCCATGCTAGGCCTTCTGGAAGTGGTATTAGGCCTTGAAGGGATTCTGTCCCCATAGAAAACGACAAGAGCAGTCACTGCTCTCTCCTCTGCTACTTAGGGTGCGGCCTCCATACCCCCGCAATAGGGTTTATTTGTATACTTCTCCCAAATTCTCCCACGCCATGGTCTTCTTGTCACCAAGATTTCTGATGGCGCCTTGTTGGCTCTGTGTGATGCTCATGCAGAGGGCTCAGTTTGGGACTTCCACACTGTTCGCTTCAGCGGGGAGATCTGAATCTAGGGGAGCCATTTCAGCCCAGGGAGTCAGCCTCCTTTAGGCATATGACTCATTCTGGACCCTCTTCACAGACTGGGTGAGGAGATGACAATAATAATGAAGATGAAAATATTGATGTCTGCCTTCTCCAGCTGTTCAGCGTGAAAAGGGTTATTAGGAATAATTAGACTTTTCTGCTATCTAAGATTTACATACGAATCAAACTACTTTTTCTAAATCCTGGTACTGTAGATAAGTGTTCCCCCTCCATTTACTAGATCTGTGGACCGTTTAAAAATACTGAATTTGGAGGGCTACGCGCCTCAGATCATCTAGGAGACCTGAGAGAGCAATATCTTAACAGACTTTTTATAGATCTATTGTGGGGTGAAGTAATTAACGTTACTCTGATTTTAGCAGATCTCGGCCTGGGTTATAGTGAAGCTACAAGTAACTTTCCTTTCTTTGAGATCACTAACTGGAGAAGGAAAGTGAGTTATCTGTAACAGTAGTTCTCCAGTGATGGATTCTTCCCCAGATTCATAAGCAATTGTCTTTATACTGTAAATGTTACTTGCTGAACCGATTCTCTTAAAAGAAGAACTGCCCTGAATTCAGCCATATTGATTGTTAAAAGAATATACAAAAGGCACCTTTTCAGTGCCTTGCATTCAGATGTGCTTTTTAGGTTTGGGTTTCAGATGTATTTTTAGCTATTCTCTAAAATACAGATAGTGTGAACAGTAGCTCCTCCCAGAGCAGTATTACTCTCTCAGCTTAAGCTAGTTGCTATTTTGTATAGCATTCTGCCTTCCAGGTAGTGCTTTCTCTGGAGTGCCTGCTGGAAATCTGAAAAGGATACTTAATCATAATTAATCACTACCAGCACCGGGAAAGCCACTGGGCAAGCTTTGCTGTGTGAAGCAGCATTTGCACATGCAACACATGTAAACAGCATATGTGATTACCTGTGTTTATAGGTGTTGACACATTAAGGCCTGATCCATTGGTTTTGCCTATGCTGATTTCTTTCACTTTGCGATTTTTTGTGTAAAAAGTTGGAAGTTAGAGGAAAGAATGTGGAAATATGATTTGCGTGATGTACCGGAGGACCAGCCTAGCGGCGGGTAATAATTGGCAGTGAATAATTATAAGATTATGAATCTGGGAACGAACTCTAGCTGGAAAGCAATTGTTACCAGTAAGTGACTTTCTTACAGCTATCTCATACACCAATGTTTTCAGGATCTTGTGCCAAAGTTATAAGTTGTAGTGAGACCCAAGGTACATGGACAGTCATCCCACATGCCTGCAGCATTGCCTTTTAAGTGTACCTGCTTGCCTCAAATCTCAGTTCGTTTGTTATGAAACCTCCTGTTATAAAGATTCTTGTTTCTTTTTCAACACAACTGTAAGCCTTTATAAATTGCAACATGGTTTGTATTCACTGTGCAATGAGTCATCACTAAAAATATTTTGCATACCTAATTGTAAGGAGACTTTTTGTGTACATGATGCTATGAGTATTTGTTAGATCAGCTCTGTTTTCATTTGTTACACAGCGCACTTTAAACAAATATCTCAGATGTCTTGAGTTCACCATTCATAAGAAACAGTCACTCCCTCAGTATTTCTCTACACATTTTTTTAAGAAACTGCTTTGGAGACGTTCCTATGAAATGGTTTAAATAATATTGTACACCGGAAAATATACTTCTTTTTTGCTACTGTTTAAGATACAATGATTCTTCATATGCCTGAATGTGAAATCTTCCATCAATTTAGTTTACCCAATTATTGATTTATAATAACAATATCACAATTTCTTATGAATACTTATACCCGGAGATTCATCATCTTTGCTTCCAGGACAAATTCAGGCCAAGTTTTGAGCCACTAGCTGCCTTCTGTTCCAGGTAAAGGCTTAATTCAGTATTATAATGTGAAGGGGGGTGGAGGAGGATATTATCTTCCGCCTAATCATCCTTTTCCAGTAAACTGAGGCATCTGACTAGATTTTACCTAAATATGACCTCCATCCTTGCAAACCTCTTACCCCACAGAATCAACAAAGTAAGGTTTTGCTTTTTTGATCAGTAGCAAGAAGGAAGAAGGACCGATCCGAAGCTAGTACTGATGTGGGTACAACCGATGAGACATTTGGCAAAGGAATAGAAACCACATCAGGCTCTGGAGCTAAACTAAAGCGACTTTGAATGGGATCAGCCGAGACCCGAGCTACCTATGAAAGTGTGGCTTTGGACCTGCCAACCACCCGCCATCTCTGTGGTTCCTGAAAGCGCTCCACAGGGAGGCAGAGCTATTTTGAAAACTTGCAGCATAGCCTCCCTGGAGGAGTTAACTTCTGCGGATCCAAATACCGCGCAGGAAACTCTTGTGCTTCCTGTAGAGGATGGGAACAGGCTTAGAGGATGAGTAAGAATCCCGATGTAGATCACAAGGACGCCAATTACTAGACCTCACATTGTAATGGGAGCATTTGGAGGTAGAGACTTGTTTGCTGTGCTTCTTGTTTTTCTTGAAGGTTTGTTCTTCTGCTTATCCGAGGAGGATGACCCTGAGTGGGAACAGTCCAGTTTATTGCTGGCATCTGGCATATTCAATTTGGCATCCTGCTCCTTGATCGCCTAAGAGTGCATTAACTGAGCAATTTATTTCAGGATTTGGAATCATGCGAAGGCCCCAGATTCCACATTCAAATGTTGCATAGGTGTGTGACAGACCTATCTTTATATCACAAATGACACAGATTGAAATCTGTGACATTTGGTGGTAACATCCATGCTCTGTTGCCAAGGGTTTGGTAGAATCAGGAGTGGAGCTCTTGATCCATATCGAAGGATAGAAAAAAAGGAACACAATCTCTTATCACTTAAAGAATGTATTAATTTGGCACAAAGGATACTGGTGTGCAATTGACAAAACCTGTTAAAAGACAAATTATTTACCATGCAGGTGACCAAACCACACTACACTAAGTCTCCATACAAAGGTAGTTTATCCTAGACCTAAGGGCTTTCTATAGTGTGGATGGCATACCTGTACAGTTGTACTCATATGTTGCTTGTGCTACTCAAGAGCGAGCATTACTTGTGGATAGTGTGTGAAGTTAGTTGGTGAATAGAATTTGACCCAGGTGGTTGAACAGATCATTTTGAAATGGGCCATTAAGGAACATTTAAGGAACGACATGTCTTGTTAATGTTGGTTTTCTTTAAGGATAGTGCCTAAACTGCTCCAGAATTTGAGTGCCATTAAAGGTAATTATTCTTTTTAGGGTTCTTCCAGGTTTTCACCAAGTGGTCACTGAGAGCATTGTATTGTGAGTTTGTTATCTGAAGAGTGGCTGTATGTTGGTGATTATTTTGGTAAGATTGCTGGATGTCTGTTCTGTACATTATGAAAAGGTATGACAAAAGTGGTAGATCTGATTTAAGGGCAGATTGTTTTTACACTGTGCTAAAACCTGCAAACCGATACTTTGTAACACTTAATCTCACATATTACCATAGAAGGTTAACCTCCTCTGAAAAACCCTGGAAGTAGAGGATTTTGACTGTGATAAGATCTAAAAAAGCACTTTTAGGCGGGATTGCATGTGACATCGTTATAATGTTGTGACAGTATACCTGATGGATGGATGGAAGGGAGGGAGGGAGGGAGGGAGAGAGTGAGAGAGAGAGAGAGAGAGAGAAATATATGTGTGTGTGAATTTCATAGGGAGAGACACACAGATACTGTGAGAATACCTCTTTTGATATGGTTACCCCCCACTTTATGCCTGGTATTGATTTGGTTTTGATTGTAATGCACATGGTCCCTGCCAACCAGGTCCTCTGTGCCAGTGATTCTTCCCTAAGTGCCAGGGAGGCCATAAAGAATACATGGGCTGGAAACTCTGTGACTCCATTTCCACAGCATCATGATGGCCAGTTTATATAAAGGCCTGGCTGAAACATGTAGACCACTCACAGGATGCAGAAGTTTCCTAAACACAACTCCACCTACATCTGATGCCTTGTTTTTTGCTACTACAAGAGGCCCAATCATTAAAACTAATCTCTTGGGACCACTGGACAGTTTTTAAATCTCACCTTCATGCCACCCACACCGCATGGGACCACTGGACAGTTTTTAAATCTCACCTTCATGCCACCCACACCGCACACTCAGTAAGTATACCCGCTCCGCTGTAATACAGGCGTTGTAGCACACCAGGGACACACTCGGTGTCACCAGGTGGGCCCGATGATGAAGCATGCCACCAACTAGGTTGGTGGGCGAGGGCTTCATTAACCCCTTCCATGCTCATGACGAACCCCAGCCGTCATGCACTACGGTGCTCGTGTGCTGATGACGGCTGGGGTTCGTCACGGCCCGCCCCTGTTCGTGCTGTTTACAGCACACCAGGGGAATCGCGGCCGCATCGAAGGGGTTAAGAAAGAAGATTGCTACCTTCTGGCAACAACACACAGCTTTGAGTTTTTTCACCCCGTCTTGACAGACTAGTTCTCATTGATTATACATATTTAACTAGGGGATATGAACTAGTTCTCAAAAATCCTATCTCTCCCTTTGATACTAATACTATTCCAAGAAAACCACCCATTAGATGTTTTCTGAGCAGCCATCTTGGAATGGTATTGTGCAGTGCTTCATTGTTTTACTGCTCCAAGATATCAAGGATGTTGCTAAATTGGCAGCCATGTTTGAACTTGAAAACCATATACCCATTGCAAATTGTATTTGTTTATTGCAAGCATACGCCCGCCATGTTTAGGCGCTATCAGGTTTCCTTTTTTTATTTTTATTCTTTTACTTTTTCTCCTGCTTGGTGAATTTGTTTTATTGTGGACAGGTAAGTGGGTAAATGTAAGAATGAGTTAGTGTTTGGATGAATGGATTAATGACAGGTGTATATAATTAAAAAGAAATCCACTTGTGAAATTAACATGATGCATCAAAGATCAAATTTTCCGGATTAAAAAAAAGTCTTATTTGGCGCCATGGAATGCGGTGACAAATTATGACAGTGTTATCATTTCATCAGAGCTCTGATAATAGCATCTATGATTAGGCCTTGACGTATTTTATGTCCGGGTTTTGGTCTAGCAAGGCTATGATTATGCCACCTTCTCAATTATTCCAGAGTGAAAACGCCATTCTGCGAATGTATGACGTTACAACGCATACATTCATAACGCATACCATCACAACGCAACTTTTACAACGCAGGATCCATCACAATGCATGCCATTACAACGCATGCCATTACAACGCAGATGCTATTACAACGCATGCCTTTACAACGTAAGTATAGGTAAGTATATAATTTAATTAATATTAATTTACATTTATTTTAATTACAATTTTCTTGAAATAATTGATTTAAATTAATTTTATTTTTTTATTTATTAAAATATAATTTACTATTCTAAATCCAGGGGGGTGTGATAGTAGGGTAAGTGTTAGATAGTGTAGGGGTAAGAATTACTATTCTAACTCCTGGGGGGTGTAATAGTAGGGTAAGTGTTGGATAGTGTAGGGGTAAAAATTACTATTTTAACTCCAAGGGGGTGTAATAGTAGGGTTAGCGCTGGATAGTGTAGGGGTAAAAATTACTATTCTAACTCCAAGGGGGTGTAATAGTAGGGTAAGTGCTGGATAGTGTAGGGGTAAAAATTACTATTCTAACTCCAGGGGGGTGTAATAGTAGGGTAAGTGTTGGATAGTGTAGGGATAAAAATTACTATTTTAACTCCAAGGGGGTGTAATAGTAGGATAAGTGCTGGATAGTGTAGGGGTAAAAATTACTATTCTAACTCCAGGGGGGGTAATAGTAGGGTAAGTGTTGGATAGTGTAGGGGTAAAAATTACTATTCTAACTCCATGGGGGTGTAATAGTAGGGTAAATGCTGGATATTGTAGGGGTAAAAATTACTATTCTAACTCCAGGGGGGTGTTATAGTAGGGTAAGTGCTGGATAGTGTAGGGGTAAAAATTACTATTCTAACTCCAGGGGGGTGTAATAGTAGGGTAAGTGTTGGATAGTGAACAAGGAGTTTAATTAAAATAAATTTAATTTTTATTATTTAATTATATTAATTATTTTAAGAAAATTAATAAAAAATGGTAATTACATTTAAATTAAATGAATATTAATACAATTATATACTTACCTTGTAATGGCATGCATTGTAATAGCATCTGCGTTGTAATGGCATGCATTGTAATGGCATGCGTTGTAATGGATCCTGCGTTGTAAAAGATGCGTTGTGATGGTAGTTCGTTGTAAAAGTTGCGTTGCGATGGTTGTTTCCCCATTCTGCTCACTTTCTTACTTTAGTTTCTTAGCAAGTGTCTTGTGAAGACCTCCAGTGAATTTATTTTTAAGCATTTTCTCAATTTAACAAAATGATAGCGTAAATAAACTCAGATTCCGCTTGTATCTGAGTGCCTAGATTGCCAACTAAGAGTCAAGGAGATTTGCCTGCAGCCTGGCATTCGCTACTTGACCATATTGTGTCAATCTTGGGCTGATCACTTCATCTTCCCTGCGCCACTGTTCTCTTGTTTGCCATAAAGTGTGAGCATACACTATGCTCATTTACAATCACTGTATTTTACTACTGGTTAAACTTTGGAAAGTCTTGTCAGAATTAAACTGATATGGTTTGTTTATAGTTTATTTGTGGAAAAGGAGGTTTTGCTATAATAAAAGGATTCAGTTGTAGGAAGACTGCTTCGAGTTTGTGCGCACCCACACATCTACATGCTTTAGAATATTCACCTAATCTCCTACAATCCCATTACATATTAGAAAAGGTTAAAAATGTATTGCTGGCTACTTGTACCATGGCAGAAAGTGGCCAGTCGTTCCCCAAAAAAGATAAGGAGTTCCTTCATGTGGCAAAATGTTTTTCTCCTAGAGAAAAAAAAAATATTAGTTCTAACAAGTGAATTTGCCCTGTAGATTTTCCTATGCGCAATCATATAAATGTATATTTGCTCTTACAGAAATGTAATTTGCGAACGTTTACTAGGAATCTGACTGGAACCCAGCAGATGTCATCGGTTTGCAGTTGTAGTGTAGACGTCTTTGTAACCCTGAAAGTCGTACTTCTGCATCCTACCTATGCAAGGTCACAACAAAAAAGGCGTCTCTACATTTTGTTTTTGTATGTTGCGATAATGGATTTCACTTTTTCTCCATGAATCCTTTTCATCTAACACGATTTATTAAATGGTGCCTAGCAAATATAATATTTAAAGTTCTTAAAAATCACACAATAGTTTACCAAAACTATCTGTAACTTTCAACTATCCCCCCTGCAACCCGCAGTTGGTAATTACTCTTTTCACTCTGGTGACTTCATATGCACTGGTGAGTTGACCAAAGATCCTCCTATGGGCAGTCCTTGGTGGATGCCCTTTCTGATCAGGGAGCCCAAACGCTTGACTACTCTACCCCAGTAATTGAGCCTATTTTCTGTAGTAGAGGATCTCTGTTATAGTCATAATCTAGTGAATAGTCCCGCCCATGTGTGTGGACCCCGGAGCAATCAAAAATAATCTCTTAAGGTGTCGAAAAATTGCAGAACTGCACAGACTCTTAAGAGAGAATTAAAGACAGATAATGCAGCCTATACAACCAGGGTACACTGTCCAGTACTTCAACTAGAATTCCAGCAAAAATCCACAAACAGCAAAGCCTGTCCAGATTTCCCTTGCCTAAACAGCAAAAACCCCTCTGGAATGATAGAGAGGAAGACCTGGACAGACAAGCCCCATAGGCTGCCATTATGTGGCTCAGAACAGGATACCGTGCCTTTAAGAGAACTTTCCAGAACTTCACAGTATCCCAGAATGCACTGCAGGTCCCTTTTACTTTCAGTTCTTTTTTCCGGCTCCTGCAAGCAGGACCCTGGAGCATTGAGCTCTCCCTTTTCAAGGGTTTATTGGTGATTTTTCACTTTTGTTTCAAGTTGAGTGCTTTCTAAAGTACTTTGGTGCCTTTCTTCTAGTTTATTGCACACTTATGGTTGTCAAATATGCTTGCATTATTTGACAAATGTCTGGAGTGCTCCAGGAAGAAGGCCAAATCAGATCCCCATGAGGTGTGTATCCTCTGCCTTCCCTCTTCCCATGTCCCAGAGGAGTGTGTGATTTGTCAGGGCTTCTCTGGCAGGACCCTGAAGGACAGAAGAAAGATCAGGCTTCAGGGCCTTGAGGAAAGAAGGCTGAAGGCGCAAGGTGGGTCTGGAGGGGCTTCCTCTGTCCGTGCTGAGGCCTCTGGGGGGCTCCCCAGGGGCAGGAAGACCAGCAAGCATCCCCATTCTCCGTCTGGGTCGATTGCACCGACTACGGCGTCGAGAGGGATGACTACAGTCTGTTCCCCGTCTTCTGGGGCGAAGCGACGTCGACGCTCAACGTCGAAGGAACTGAACAGACCGCCATCGAGGTCTCCTGTGACGATTTCGTCGGAGTCATCGTCGAGTGATCGACGTCAAACGGCCCGGCGTCGGCGCTTGCCGTCGAGGCAACACCGCCGTTTGCCGTCGGCGAAAAGGAGAAGATCGTCGTCGAGGGGATCCTCGCCGTCGAAGAGAAGATCGCGTCGAGGCGCAGGAGGTCGCCGTCGAGGCGCAGGAGGTCGCCGTCGAGGCGCAGGAGGTCGCCGTCGAGGCGTAGGAGGTCGCCGTCGAGGCGAAGGAGGTCGCCGTCGAGGCGGACGAGGTCGCCGTCGAGGCAAAGGCACTCGCCGTCGAGGGAGAGACTGTCGACGTCGAGGTGAAGACGCTCGCCGTCGAGGAACCAACGCTCGCCGTCCGGTCGCCGTTCTTCGACGCCGAAGAGACGTGGAAGGAGGTCTGGCACCATGGGAGGTTCGCCAAAGTCCCAGGCTGGGAAGGAAGGCGGATCACCGGGTTCGGTGTACTCCGTGGTGTATACCCCGTCACAGAGGCCTGTTACACCCCCGCCTCCATTACCAAGGGGGCTCCCTCCGAGGGCCCCTACTCCTCCTCCTCTACCACCACTTCCTCAACCTATACCTCGACCTCAGCTGCCAGCAGACAAGCCGCCTCCGGTCTCACTGCCCAGACTACCTATTCACTGACCTTGTCGGAATCCCCAGGGACAACGATGTCTCCGGTGGACAACGACCGCACGTTCCAGGATTTTCTCCTGAGGGGGGCGGCAAAATTGGGAAACACGGTGACTGCTCCAACACCCACGACGTCCGTGATATTTGAGACGCTTCACAAGAAGCATTTGTCTGTCCCTCTACTGCCACTAGTGCCTGGTTTGGTAGAGCCTGCGGAGGAGCTGTTCCTCACGCCAGCGGTGGCGAAGGCCGCTCCCTCCCGACTTCTGAAGAAGTACAGGGCCCCGGATTCGAACCCGGCTTTTCTGACTCTGTTATAGTGACGGTGGCCCGGAAGTTACATTCTACCTCCCCGTTCTCAACCATACCGCCCGATAAGGAGAGCTGATGGATCGCCTCAGCTAGTAGGAAGGCTTGTGGGACTGCAACCACGACCATGAAGGCGTCCAGCGATGCGGCGTTGCTAGGGCGGTATGACCGTGCCCTGTGGGAATCCCTGCAACAGTTCACGGAACTCCTGCCACGAGACAAGAGGGAGGACTTCTAGGAGATACTCAAAGAGGGGATGCTGGTTTCAAACCAGGTCATCAGCGCGGCTGCAGATGTCTCTTTTGGCTGCCCATGGGTATTGCCATGGGATCAACCAGGGGCGCCATGCTTGGCTCTGGCTCACATCACTCAAGCTGGAGGCCCAGCAGCGGGTGGCCAATCTGCCCTTCTCGGGGGAAACCCTGTTCGTAAAGCATGCCGATGATGAGATGGCCCGCATGAAGGCGGAGGCAGAGACCCTGACGGCTGTGGGCTTGGAGAAGCCCAAAGAAAAGAAGGCCTACCGCCCGTTCCAGAGACGGTTCGGTGCATAGGGATGAGGATGAGGGCAGACTTCGGAACAGCAGCAGCAACAACAGCAGCAGTTCCGGAGACCCTTCCAGAAGCGCCAGAAGGGTAGAGGGGGACAGCAGTCCTCTACAGCGAACAAGGGCCCGGCCGGGTCTCGACCCTGAGCGGTTACTTCCCCTACATTTGTTAACCGCTCCGGTGGGGGGAAGCGTTCAATTTTTTCTGGCAGTGTGGAGAATAATTACTCAGGACAAGGGGGTGCTGAATATTGTTTGCAATGGATACAGTCTTCGGTTCACCAGCCCGCCTCCATCAATTCCTCCGGTCAGCTCGCAGTTTCAACTGTGCGAGCTCCAGGCGGAGGCCGATATCCTGTTCAGGAAAAGGGCGATAGAAGACGTACCTCTGTCTTAAAGAGGAAGAGGTCTGTACTCCCGGTTCTTCCTGGTTCGCAAGAAGGACAAGAACCAGTTCAGGCCCATTCTGGACTTGCGACAGGCAAACAAGTGGATTCGCAGAGAGAAGTTTTGCATGCTGTCGTTGCATCAGATTTATCCTCCGTTGCAACAGGGAGACTGGCTATGTGCAATAGACCTACAGGATGCGTACTTCATGTGCCCATTGCACACAAACACAGGAAGTTCCTGCGATTCCAAGTCGGCACCAATCATTATCAGTACACAGTACTGCCATTCGGGCTGAAGTCTGCGCCCAGAACATTCTCGAACTGCATGGCAGTGGTAGCAGCACACCTAAGGAAGAACAAGGTGTTTGTCTACCCGTACCTGGACGATTGGTTGATCAAGGCCTCCTCCTTCTGGGAAGCTCAGGCACACTTCCAGAAGACGTGCGTTCTCTTTAACAAGCTGGGGTTGCACATCAACATGTCCAAGTCTGTCCCGACTCCGGTCCAGTGCATTCAGTACTTGGGAGCCACCATCAATACGCTGTCAGCAAGCATGTCTCCTTCGGAGGAGCGATGATTATCACTCCTTCGGAAGGCTCAGGCTCTTATGACCATACAATCTACAACAGTGAGGACAGTGTCTTCTCTACTGGGATCAATGGCCTCTTGTATCTTCCCAACGCCACACGCACGACTGCACATGAGACCGTTGCAGGAGTGCTTGGAGGATCAGTAGGATCATAGAAAAGCGTCTTGGGACGACAAGATACGACTGTCTCTGCATGCTCTTCAGTCTCTGAAGTGGTGGTGTTCAGCGAAGAATCTCCTCAGAGGGGTTCCCTTCCACAAGTACATTCCCACTCAGACTATCGTGACGGATGCTTCTCTCCAAGGCTGGGGGGCGCACTCCGGAGACTTACAGATTTAAGGAACTTGGCCCCCTACGGAGTCCACGTATCACATCAAGTTCCTGGAACTCAGAGCTGTTCACTTGGCACTGAAAGCCTTTCATCCGTCCTTCCAGACCAACTCTCTGCTTGTACAGACGGACAATACGACCACGATGTATTACCCCAACAAGCAGGGGGGCTCGAGATCACGCACTCTGTTGCAGGAGGCGCAGGCGATCTGGCGATGGCTTCTGGCCAGAGGACTGACGATAACGGCTACCCATCTACCAGGTGTGCAGAATGTTCAGGCGGACGCACTGAGCAGACTGATTCAGGAAAACCACGAATGGGTCATAAACAACGAAGTACTAGGAGAAGTCTTCGCAAGGTGGGGGACTCCAGACATAGATCTGTTCGCCACCGCCGAAAACAGCAAATGCCGAGACTTCGTCTCCAGGTACTACCAGCAGGGGACGCTGGGGAATGCGCTATGGATCAACTGGTCGAACAGCTTTCTGTACACTTTTCCACCCATTCCCCTGATTCCGGCGGTGCTAATCAAGCTGTCCCAGTCCAGGGCGCGGATGATCCTGAATGGCCCAGGCAGTGGTGGTTCACGGACCTGCTTCACCGGTCTCTTCTTCCTCACATACGGCTGCCGTGCAGGTCGGACCTTCTCACGAAATTCGGGGGGGCAGATGTTGCACCCCAACCTCTCGTCTTTGAGTTTGGCGGCATGGCTCCTGAAATAGTGCAATATGGCCATTTGAATCTACTGGAAGATTGTATGGACATACTGAAGGAGGCTAAGCGACCTTCCACTCTGACTTCCTATGCTTACAAGTGGAAGAGGTTTTGCATTTGGTGCAAGTCCAAGAATTATGACCCAACGACGTGTAAGGAAGATGTCATCCTTCCATATCTTCTGCATCTGGCGCAGTCTGGCCTTAATATCCATTCCATTAAGGTTCATCTTGCTGCGCTGACTGCCTACAGGAAATGCCCTTCACAGACTTCCTTCTTTCAGATCCCTGTGATCAAAGATTTTTTGGAAGGTTTGAAGAAAGTGTTCCCTCCTGTCCGGATTCCTTCGCCTTCATGGGAATTGAATGTGGTGCTGTCCAGATTGATGAAGGAGCCTTTTGAACCTATTCATAAGGCTTTGTTGCAGCACCTGTCCTGGAAGGCGGCGTTCCTCGTGGCCATTACATCGGCCCGCAGGGTGAGTGAAAGTCAGGCGTTGTGTTGCCAGGAACCTTATACTGTATTTCATGCGGCTAAGGTTGTTATGCGTACTCACCCTAAATTTCTTCCAAAGGCTATATCTGATTTTCATGTTAACCAGACCATAACTTTACCTACGTTTTTTCAGAATCCTTCCTCTCCAGCAGAAAGGTAGCTGCATTCCCTGGATGTTAGGAGGGTGTTGAAATTTTATCTGGATAAGACCAAGGATATTCGTAGGTCAGACCAATTGTTTATCAATTATGGATCAGTCAGGACCGGTCTTGCTACCTCTAAATAGTCCATCTCTAGGTGGATTGTGTCCTGCATACAGCTGTGTTACCAAAAGGCTAATAAGACCTTAGGGGGTAAACCTAAGGCTTATTCCACCAGGGGCAAAGCTGCCACGACAGCTTTGCTCCGTAATGTTCCAATTACAGAAATCTGCAAGGCGGCCTCTTGGAAGTCGGTCCATACCTTTGCTAAGCATTACTGCCTGGACACTGATGCCAGGGCAGACGCTCAGGTTGGGCAGGCTTGGCTGCGAAATCTGTTCGCACAATAGTGGTGTTATTTCTCGTTTCTCCACCGCCGCTTTGGTGTGGGGATGGGCTTGTGTGACGAGGAGGACCCAGACTCGGGCCCTCCAGGCTTACCTTTACCTGTGTCCCCTATCTTTGCACAGCACACCGACACATGGAAGACGGCTGACAACTGGTTCAACCCTACACGGGACCCTGAAGAGCCGTGTTTCTTTAATTGGGCGGAGCTGGACCCTGAACCCGCCCACCTGCCGGAGGTAAAGCAACGCCCAAAGCAGACTCAGGTGTGTGTTACACCCGGAGGGAGTGGAGAGTGGTGGCGTGAGGAGGAAGCAGAGTGGAGAACGGAGGACGGAGAACCAAAGAAGATTGCGAGTATGGAGGAGGCGGGAGAGCAGCGGAGGAGGACGGGAGAGGAGAAGAGCGTGGAACATCGGCAGGAGGAGGCGGGAGAGCAGCGGAGTAGGACAGAGGCAAGAGACGAGGAAGTCATCGAATCACCGACCTGCAGAGCAGAGGGGCGAAAGAACCGAGACGACCGCGACAAGCCGGGAGGCCAACGGGGAGGCGCATCGCCCAGCCACACTTCCCACGAAGTGTGGCTAGAGCAGGTACGGTCACTGTTCATGGGGTGGGGAGGGCGTAAGTGGGGCAAGCCACCGTGAGACGATACACCCGACCATCTGTGCACCAAAAACCCACCCTTCACCTTATCGGCACCGTAACCTTTTTTTGGGCACGTGTGGTCCCTCACTTCCCTACCCTAAACAACCATCAGTATCCTTTGCCTAAATATTGGTTTCTTTCTTTCTGGGGTGACGTTCCGGACGGAAGTCGAGACGGCAGACTCAAGGCCTACAACACCCAGGAGGCACCAGGAATCACGGCGGTTTGGAACTGCTAAACAAGCGGCAGAGGACGCCGAGAACCCGCTCCCTTTCTACAGAGTGCCTGTGCAGAAGAGACGGCAATATAAAACAATAAAACCCTTGTTACCCAGATCCCCTGTGTCCGTGAGTTTATTCGATAACCCGACCAGAAGCTCACAGCTTGCCATTCTATTCACTAGATTATGACTATACACAGAGATCGAAAAAACAAATGTGCAGGGGGTCAAAGGGGAAATAATTTAACGACCTGTCGACTCATGCCCCTAGGAACAAGGTAAAAAACAAAAAGAGAAGACCAGGTCTATGGTGGTGTGGTGTCTAGAATGGTGTACGTGGGTCAAACGGGAAAGTGTGTGAAGAAGGATTGAGTGTTGACCTGGCCAGAAGAACCATCAGACCACCCATGTGGCGGTATATCATCATATGGGATTTGTTAGTGGTCGCTCCATACACCGCCTATATCGTCAATAGATGGTACAGGAAAAATGTAGCGCCACAATCCAGCCAAGTCGTACTCAAAATAGTCTGGACCAAGTGCAGTGCTCTAAAGGAAGTGCTCGCTAAAATTGACTACCTAAACTGAGGAAAATGTGTAGGTGTCAAAATTAAAAAGTGTGCCTAGTAGTAAGTGAGTGAAACTACATAATTGCGCTGTGTGAAGTGGTCGACTAGTTTCAGCTAAAAAGAGTGTTTGCTCTAGCTTTCATCAGGACCTAAGAGAAAATATGCTACTGCACATCAAAGAAGGGGGTGTACACCAATGGTTGGGCAAGAAATACATCCTTATCATATAGTGTACTTGCGAAACTCATGTATCACCCCAGCGTATGGAACCTCAGTTTCCAAGAATGACAGGAAAAAGATCTTCTCCCTGTCAGAAAACAGAAAATACAATGTATTCATATTCACACAAAAAAACACCCAACCCAACAGACACCATCCAAACAGAGAACACCTTGCAAGAACAATTTGCGTTCTGCACATTAAATAAGCATATTAGCTACTACACAAAGAGGCATTTCCTCCTAGTGATACTCACCCAGCTTTGTGTGGGTGACAGCCTCACCTTACCCGGCAACCGCTCGGGAAATTGAGGCCCCGCTCTAATGTGTAAAGAAAAAAGAGGGCACAGTAAGTGCACAATCCTGCTGTGTCCAGCCTAATCGCTATATACACATATACCCCAATGGAAGTGTGATAGTCTCTCCTCTAACCTGCCAAACATGCCCTTATCATCTTTCAATCTGAGCCATAGGTAGATGCCTTCAATGGAAGGTTATTGTTACAATGTTACCCCAGTGACTATTGTAGTGTGAAGCACTGGGTTTCTATGATATAAACAGTCATCATCCATAAATAAGTCCACATCTGAGAAAATCCCTCACAAGGCACTTTGAATATCATGGAGGGTAATTGCAAAGCGTAAGAAAACGACCCAAATACTTATTGGTCAAAAATTGTTAATTCTGGTTATCTCAAAACCACTCGCTACTTGCACTGGTCAAGTGACTTAAAAACACTCTACATAAGTTCCTAATAGCTTGCTCCACTCACCTCTCCGTCGGTGCCCCATGCTCAGAAACGAGCGGAAGGGAAGGCACCGACGGGATCACTATTTTCACTCGTTTTACTTGTAAACCCTCGCTCATTGCACTGTCCCTCTGTTCAATATGCAAACTCGACACTGCCAGGTCTCATTTCCTTTGCAGGCAGTGACGTTCCATTAGAGTTTGACCACATTACGTTTGAAGTACAAGAGAGAAAATGAGTCTCTCTTACAACTTTCTCTTGCCCTGAGTTTATCTAAGCAGCAGTATAGTAATAAGGCACAATAAATGATGTAGCGCTAATCACGGACATGGGCATTTCTATATTTGTCAGTAAAAAAACCTCTTGGCGTTTCTGCACAATTGTGCGCATGCGCGGAAATACAGTGTTCCTTCAACAGTGGGCTTGTGCGCCCTTGCGCATGCGCTGGTGAATTAGCACCGGAATCGACTGAACAAACCTGCCAGTGTCCCGAGAGATTAGCCTCCCACCTTAGCAGGTGAGCAACCCTTATTCTTGAGCCAAACGGAGCGATTTGCTGACTCGTTTTCACCCGGCAATATCTCTTGCTCCCATTGGTTGATGAGCAGATGTAGCCCGGTTACTTAATTGGACCAGGTGATCCCGTCGGTGCCTTCCCTTCCGCTCGTTTCTGAGCATGGGGCACCGACGGAGAGGTGAGTGGAGCAAGCTATTAGGAACTTATGTAGGGTGTTTTTAAGTCACTTGACCAGTGCAAGTAGCGAGTGGTTTTGAGATAACCAGAATTAACAATTTTTGACCAATAAGTATTTGGGTCGTTTTCTTACGCTTTGCAATTACCCTCCATGATATTCAAAGTGCCTTGCGAGGGATTTTCTCAGATGTGGACTTATTTATGGATGATGACTGTTTATATCATAGAAACCCAGTGCTTCACACTACAATAGTCACTGGGGTAACATTGTAACAATAACCTTCCATTGAAGGCATCTACCTATGGCTCAGATTGAAAGATAAGGGCATGTTTGGCAGGTTAGAGGGGAGACTATCACACTTCCATTGGGGTATATGTGTATATAGCGATTAGGCTGGACACAGCAGGATTGTGCACTTACTGTGCCCTCTTTTTTCTTTACACATTAGAGCGGGGCCTCAATTTCCTGAGCGGTTGCCGGGTAAGGTGAGGCTGTCACCCACACAAAGCTGGGTGAGTATCACTAGGAGGAAATGCCTCTTTGTGTAGTAGCTAATATGCTTATTTAATGTGCAGAACGCAAATTGTTCTTGCAAGGTGTTCTCTGTTTGGATGGTGTCTGTTGGGTTGGGTGTTTTTTTGTGTGAATATGAATACATTGTATTTTCTGTTTTCTGACAGGGAGAAGATCTTTTTCCTGTCATTCTTGGAAACTGAGGTTCCATACGCTGGGGTGATACATGAGTTTCGCAAGTACACTATATGATGAGGATGTATTTCTTGCCCAACCATTGGTGTACACCCCGTTCTTTGATGTGCAGTAGCATATTTTCCCTTAGGTCCTGATGAAAGCTAGAGCAAACACTCTTTTTAGCTGAAACTAGTCGACCACTTCACACAGCGCAATTATGTAGTTTCACTCACTTACTACTAGCCGTACTTTTTAATTTTGACACCTACACATTTTCCTCAGTTTAGGTAGTCAATTTTAGCGAGCACTTCCTTTAGAGCACTGCACTTGGTCCAGACTATTTTGAGTACGACTTGGCTGGATTGTGGCACTACATTTTTCCTGTACCATCTATTGACGATATAGGCGGTGTATGGAGCGACCACTAACAAATCCCATATGTTGATATACCGCCACATGGGTGGTCTGATGGTTTTTCTGGCCAGGTCAACACTCGATCCTTCTTCACACACTTTCCTGTTTGACCCACGTACACCATTCTAGACACCACACCACCATAGACCTGGTCTTCTCTTTTTGTTTTTTACCCTATACACAGAGATCTCCCTACTACAGAAGGAGTAGTTTCTGTCCTGTAACTCCAGTTCTGTAGTAGGGGTTTCTCTGTTATAGTCATAAGCGCCCACCCTCCTCCCCGGTGGAGAGAGATATTCATGTAAGGAATGCTACAGGTCTGGCGTGTTACGCCTTCAAAAAGAACTGAAAGTAAAAGTGACCTGCAGTGCATTCTGGGATACTGTGAAGTTCTGGAAAGTTCTCTTAAAGGCACAGTATCCTGTTCTGAGCCACATAATTGGCAGCCTATGGGGCTTGTCTGTCCAGGTCTTCCTCTCTATCATTCCAGAGGGGTTTTGCTGTTTAGGCAAGGGAAATCTGGACAGGCTTTGCGGTTTGTGGATTTTTGGTGGAATTCTAGTTGAAGTACTGGACAGTGTACCCTGGTTTTATAGGCTGCATTATCTGTCTTTAATTCTCTCTTAAGTGTCTGTGCAGTTCTGCATTTTTTCGACACCTTTAGAGATTATTTTTGATTGCTCCGGGGTCCACGCACATGGGCGGGACTATTCATTAGATTATGACTATAACAGAGATACTTTTTTTTTTTTTTTACAAACAACAGGAGAGAAAGGGAGAGTCACGAACACTCTTAGTCCCCAAATTATCATATGTAACAACAACAAAAGAGTGTTCCTGTTCTGGTTAGGGTGGAAAAAGGCACAGAGCACAAGAAAACAACAAAGCCCAATAGGTTTGTTAGGAAAGCCCTCACTCACCGACCTGGTCGGTGACTTGCTTCATCATCGGGCCCCACCGGGTGTGACCGAATGCCACCCCGGTGTGCTTCGACGCCAGAATTACTGCGGAGCTGGTTTTCGTGATGGGAGGGCTATGTGAAGAAGTACGTGAATAGTGTCAAGTGGTGAGATTAAAATTGCCTTGTATGTGTCAAAAATTTTATTTTTAATCAAAGACCATCAAGGACAAGGTTAAAAAATGTGTCGGTGAGTAGGGCCAACTAATTGGATGGTCTTACTCCCACTAGCATTAAGTGAAGATGTGAATGGTCGACATGGACATGTTTCAGCCGGTGTGGTATCATTAACCTGGCATTCGTCAGGACCTATGGTGTAAAACCTCGGCGGTATGGGCACTCTAAGGCCCACCCTACCAGAGGACTTGAAAGTTAAAAGTCTGTGAAGTGCAAAAAAACGGGGGCGGGCTTCACCACCCGAAGGTAGGACGCACACACCTCCAGCCTCTAAAATTTAGAGACCAAAAATAAAAGGCACCTGTGAGGGTTAAAAAACACAGACAACACAAGACAAAAGAAACACAATTAGAATATTTTGTCGATTGGTTTTGCCAAATTCAGTCTCTTACTAGTGCTCATAGTGCCAGGGTGCACCACTCATGCATAATAGCAGAGGTGCGTGGCTCTGCCAGTGGCTGAGGCTACACGATAAGTCATATTGTTAATATGGTGGCACTGTCAAGGTAGATTGCCAATTTTGCAGAATCTGACTGTGTAAGTGCACAGGGGAGGGTTTTGATAAGTGAAACAAGGGCGAAATGGCAGTGAGAATAAACACGCAACATTCTATCACTCATCGATCAATGGGCCAAATGGCCAGTGGCCAGTCAGCAAGGAAGCAGTAAAAGAGGTGAGAAAAAGGAAGATTCTCACTTCACCAGGGATGAAAATGCACCCCATAGACCGCGGGAGGGAGGGGACGGCGCATTTGGCACATCCTACAAAGAAAAACAGAGGGAGGAAAAGGGACACCAAACCTGGTCAATAAGCAGTTAATAGTACTTAGCTTTGACATTGATCGATGAGTGATAGAATGTTGCGTGTTTATTCTCACTGCCATTTCGCCCTTGTTTCACTTATCAAAACTTATCGTGTAGCCTCAGCCACTGGCAGAGCCACGCACCTCTGCTATTATGCATGAGTGGTGCACCCTGGCACTATGAGCACTAGTAAGAGACTGAATTTGGCAAAACCAATCGACAAAATATTCTAATTGTGTTTCTTTTGTCTTGTGTTGTCTGTGTTTTTTAACCCTCACAGGTGCCTTTTATTTTTGGTCTCTAAATTTTAGAGGCTGGAGGTGTGTGCGTCCTACCTTCGGGTGGTGAAGCCCGCCCCCGTTTTTTTGCACTTCACAGACTTTTAACTTTCAAGTCCTCTGGTAGGGTGGGCCTTAGAGTGCCCATACCGCCGAGGTTTTACACCATAGGTCCTGACGAATGCCAGGTTAATGATACCACACCGGCTGAAACATGTCCATGTCGACCATTCACATCTTCACTTAATGCTAGTGGGAGTAAGACCATCCAATTAGTTGGCCCTACTCACCGACACATTTTTTAACCTTGTCCTTGATGGTCTTTGATTAAAAATAAAATTTTTGACACATACAAGGCAATTTTAATCTCACCACTTGACACTATTCACGTACTTCTTCACATAGCCCTCCCATCACGAAAACCAGCTCCGCAGTAATTCTGGCGTCGAAGCACACCGGGGTGGCATTCGGTCACACCCGGTGGGGCCCGATGATGAAGCAAGTCACCGACCAGGTCGGTGAGTGAGGGCTTTCCTAACAAACCTATTGGGCTTTGTTGTTTTCTTGTGCTCTGTGCCTTTTTCCACCCTAACCAGAACAGGAACACTCTTTTGTTGTTGTTACATATAACAGAGATACCCCTACTACAGAACTGGAGTTACAGGACAGAAACTACTCCTTCCATTGTGTGCAGGTGGGATTAGGAGAGCACCACCGCTTCAAAGAGCTGAGACCTTGGTGCAGAATTCTGGACTACTGTGGTGTTCACTCACATCAGTCTCCCTAAAACAAAAGAGGCAAAAAAAACAGAAACTCCAAAAGATACCCAAACACACCATGTTAACCCTCTGGATACCCACCACCTCAGTCCAATTGTGAGTTTGCCTTAACTCAGGAAGCACATCAGAGCAAGAAGCAGGAGACCCCCCCTCCACATTCTATAATATTCAGCATTTGAAGTTGCAAGAGTTTGCACCAGTATAGTGCAGCCACTGGGGTTTCTGTAAGACACGTGTAACTCGCCTGTTCCACCAGACTAGGAGCAACTTGTCCAGGATTTTTTACATCCCTAAAGCCTTAATGTTTTGTTTCACTCGCAAACCCCACGTCAAACTCATTGTTTTGATTTTTTTAATTTAAAGATGAAGAGTCCACACAATGTTTCTGCCCCAGTTCTTAGTGCAGTTTGTGTCCACTAGAGCTCTTAACATCCCAGAGGCATCTACTACAGACTGGTGCAGATCATGAGACCAGAGGAGCAGTCCAGGGCAGCAGTCCCTCTTTTTCAGTTATCTCCTGTGGTCCTGGTTCAGTTGTCAGTCTCCCCTCTGTTCCAGTTGACCTTCAGGGAAGGACAATTTTCTTTCTCCTAAACAGCTCTTTGCATGGGTTCTATGCTGTGCAATGACCATGAGGAACTGCATCTTACCAGGTGCTACCAGGCTGGCGTTGGTAGAAAAGGAGGGCAAATATCCATTGTTGGCAACATTAACTTCTCACCAAAGAATTGCTGGTCTTTAAGAGCAAGCTTAGGAGATTTAGAGGAAATCTTTCTCTGATCTCGCATATTCTATGGACCGCAGGTTCTGAGCACGTGTTGCCCGCCCAGTCTTTATCTCTAGAATGCCCCAGTTTAGTCTGTGGTGGTGGGCACAGCATGAAAAAACACCTAGAAGGCCTAGTGTGTGGAGAAAAATGGAACAAAAATGTATCAGTCTTATGGTCTCTTCTGAGATGGTGAAATCCAGTCCCATCTTGGCCAGCTCTGAATTCCACTGCTGCCACAGATTTGATCTGTACTACTTCTTGTGTCTGGGATGTAGTAAGGAGGAATATAAGTTCATGCTCAACCTGGCTAAGACATTACAGAACAGGAAGGTCCTAATATCTCAGGGCATCATTGAAACTGCTGCAGAAATCATCAACTCCAATATGTGTGTCAATGTTGGGAGGGGTGGCTTGTCCACTGCTACAATCACTGGACCCAGACTACCACTGATGCAGCGGTCCTCTTATCCTTTCGTTGGTGAAGAGTATCTTTGTTCTGTAGGTCTCAATTACACCTACATTTTGGCCACCTTTGCCCCACATGGCACCCCAAGAAGTTCTGCTCCTTACCATATTAAACCACTGGTATAAACCTACTCTCCCACACCTTCTCCAGAAGGTGTTGACTTTAACTCTGTCAGCTATCCAAAACAGTGACTGACTGTGATCAGTTGACTTTTTGGATGCCCACTGCTACCAATGCTGAAATAACACAAGAAATGCCTGTTTCATTGAGAGAACCAACAGTACCAGTACAATACTATGCCATTTGATCTCAACACTCCTCAGGTTTTACCAACATCCTGGCCATGGTGATGACCTGTTTTTATCTGTAGAAGTTCACTCCTGCCTGTGTCAAAAAGATTGGCTCCTCCTTTGAAGCTGTTGGGATGAAACAGAGTGTGGATTTAGACTTGTAAAATAGCAAGAAACGTATCCGTAGTAAAACTATCTGTGAAGAGAGGAGAAAGGGTTATGTCATCAAATAACAGTTGCTGCAGAAAAAGGTATAGAAATGTTCAACTAGAAATCCTGCAAATAGTGGTAATACCAAAGGTGTGGTAATAAGTACTCTGTAACACTTGTTTACTGGTTACTAGACTTCAAATAGAAGACCATAGATACTTGAGTCCTCAAGGTAATTTGTTGAAATACGGAAGCAAATACACTATTGCTCGATGTTGAAAGTTGAGTAAACTGGTCTATTTTTCCCTGTGCTTTGAGAATAGAAAGGAAGCAGCTGAGTCACCTAGCCATTAGTCAAAAGACAGAGCCAGTGTTATAAGTAGACCACCTTCAGCAGTCTTTCTTCCCAGACCCCTTTTTTCGGGTTCCCTGGTGAGCAACTTCGAAGAAGTCATTCTTGTAGCTTCTTTTAAAGGTAGGTCGGCATCGCTCACACTGGTCCAGGGCCCAGCATAATATTAGTGTTCTGGTTCTGATAGTTCGCTATGTACTCCGGGCTGGTGAAAGCTTACCCTTCCCATATAAAGTAACATTTGTCAACCAGACAGTCGATTACTGCATGACCAACACGACAAATGTAGCCTGGTGATTACCAAGCGGGACTTCAGTTGTCCTGACTAATTATGGTGCCTCATGCTCGTCATTCTTTCCCTTGCTGCTTTTTTGATGATTCGCACATACTTCTAAATTCTTGGTGGGCGCCTGTGCAACTCACTTTGCCATAGACTCCAGAATATTGGTGGAGTGCATTGTAGATAACTTTCCATCTGTGCATTGTGGAACAAGTCGCATTTGTCCCTGCAGATATGGATTAAAAGCCTTCCTGCCAGTGTAAGGTTTAGGATTCATACACCCAACATTACAACTTTCTTCAATGTGAAGAAACCAGGATGCACAAACACCCCCCAGCTCTGCAATTTTGCAGTGCATCTGACAGAATGGCCCTTAGAGCATGACACATTCCTGTTAGTCTTCTACATTATTAGGGCTAACCGTACCCAAGTGAACAGACTGAGCAGGGGCACAAATTAGAAATCCCTTCTTCAAGTCATGGTGTCATGCACCCTGAGATGCCTTTGGAGCTCATGTAAATACCAAAAGTGAGCAGTTTTCCTATTGGATGGCTAGGGGTCCGATCTGTATGTCAGTCTGATGTTGAATTGGACATGGGTATACCTCTGTGCCTTCCCTCCAAGTCCTCTGATTCAGAATGTCCTCATTAAGATAAGCAAGAGCCCAAAATGCACAGGCATTTCTCTTGGATCTTGCTTGGCCATGGCAAATCTCTCCACATTTGCCTCCCCCACAGTAAAGGCCTGGCCCTGCAGGGATGGCAATATTGCAGTGCTCTCTACCATCGCCTAGCTTTATTGCTGGATTTCTGTAGAGTTCATTCTAGCATATTTATGCCCCCCCCCCCTTCCCCCTCTGGGATTTATTAAGTCCTGGTGCCTACCAGGAAATCCCTCACCAGAGTTCAGCCCACATGTAAACAGTTGAGTGTGTCACTGCGCACCAGTAAACAACATGTCACATCTATTTTTTTTGTCACCTAGCTGAGTCAGCGTTTTAGTGTAGAGCAGCAGACGGCTGGGTGGGGTGAAACCTCCGACTGGTGTTTTGGGTTGTCATCATAGATGGGTGGCTAGCCCTGCCTCCACCAACACCAACTGTGACTAAACTCTCCCAATTTTCTTTGCTCAGCTCTCACCTCGAAGTGCCCTCCACACTGGACACTAATGATACTTGATGTAGATATTGGGACTTAGTTTTGTTGTTTTTAATGTACACTTCACCATAGCCTTTAATGTTGGGGCATTAAACTGTGAGCATGCCTGGAGCACCTAACAACTAACCATCCCCATGGAATAAGAATGCACAGTGAGAAAGTACGGGTGCCACATAAGAAGGTGGGGAGGGAGCCAGTCTGATGCAATTGTTTTTGCTATGTAACCACATTTTTCTTTTGAAAGGCATTGTGTAGGTGTACAAGTGCACTTTTATGGTTCAGATCTCTTTATTATTATTTGTAATGTTGCACATGACCCAAGGAGCACAGTCTCGATTCTTGGCATCATATCGTTCAAAAGGTAGAGAAAGCATCACCAAAATGAGTCCCCATCTTTATTTGCTTTTCCTAATGTAAGTTATGTGACATACCAATCAACAGATAAGGTTGTGCCTGGTTTGGAGCAAGCATCCGTCTCCGGCAGCCTCAGGAGGCGAAGATATTTTTGGCATGTCAGTTACCTGAAATCTTGTGAGAGGAGGGACAAGTAGGGACGCCACAACTCTCCAAAAGAGGCGCCTTGGTTGGTGAGTGTCAAGAAAATCCTCTCCATGCTAAGGACATACCATAGTCGATGTAGCCTAGCTGTATGGGTGGGCACTTGTGTTATGCCCCAATGTGATAATATGTTCTGTATTGCAGCTCCCAAAGCCAGGCCTATCTGTCTGCGGCGCCTAGATGTCAGGATGTATGTGAGGGGGTTAGGTAGCCTTAGCAATATTTAGGCCGGGAATCTGGGTATTTGCGTATTGAGGTGCGAGTCAATCTCATCCACTATTTGCAACCAGTAGGACATCAAAGGGGATGTGTACCAAAGTACCTAGTGCTCCACAGGCCCTCCAGCAGTTGGTAATACGGATCTTGAAAAGGTGTGAAATACCAATACTTAGTGATTTTAATGAAGGTTTCGGTAAGGGCTGAATTGCAAACTGTGTGCCTTGCCCTATAATAAATATCCCTCCATTCAGATCCCTCAATTGCTGCCCAGATCTTGTTCCCATCTATGCTGGCTCGCTTTATAGGTTTGACTGTTACGCTGTATCAAGAATGAATATAACTCAGAAGTATGCCGCGTCCCTGAAGATTTAGTAAGCAGCCACTTCTCATATGGCGTAAGGTGCCTGTGGATATTAGGCCTATTGCTGATGTGTGATAGCCAATGGGGGAGTTGTAGGTAAGGAAGTCACTCCGATTCAGGGAGACTAAAGTCCACACTTAATTGGTGGAAGGGAAGTATTCCTTCTTCGCCAAATATATGTCCCATGGAGCGGCACTCCATTCACCTCCTTGTCGTGAATGCGCCCGGGTCCAGCCCGGGAATAAAATCCGGGTATTCAAACAGCAGCATGATAGGAGAAGGGAAGGACGTAAGGCTGCACTTGATTCTAGTTTGATCACAGGTGTCCATCGTAGCTCGCGTTAATAGGGAGAGATATACGTTTTGGGGTCTATGCACTTTTTCAGGAAGGAGACCTTCCAGAGAGAAGTACCTGCCACCGCCCTATTATGAAAGAGCCAATGCTTTTCTGACTCCAGTTGAAACCATTCCACTAGACCTCTCATCTGGGCTGCGTTGTAATAGGAGTGCAGATCCTGGACACCTAGTCCCTCCATCTGAGGCAGCAGATAGTTGAGCTCCTTGGTAATGCAAGGTTTCTTCCCCTTCTAGATCTATTGTATAAGTGCATTTTTATATATATTTTTAGTAAAGTGTTCTAGGAGTCCACATGGGGGCTGGTCAGTACAGCACTTAAGCCATAAGTAAACTCAAATTTAGAAAACTTGCAATAAACGTTTGAAGGAAAGTGTACCTTTTTGACATGGTGACCCCCACTTTTTGTCCGGTAACTGATGCAGTTTTGACAAAGTGCACTGGGTTCCTGCGAACCAGTGCCAGATCTCTTTCCCTAATCTGTACAATTATTTCTCAAATTGTCAATACCTTTTGCACTACCTATAAATCCCTACTAAATGGTACCCCTGGTACCTAGGGCTTGGGATATTAAAGAGGGTCCCCAAGGGCTACAGCATGTCAATACATGCCACCCTAAGAGACCCCTCTGCACCAACATGCAGACTTCCATTGCAGGCTGCATGTCATGGTGCAGAGAAAAGTGAAGACACAATGTGGCACACATCCTGTGTGCCATACCTGCAGACACTGCATGCAGTATAGATAAGACACCTCTACAGCAGGCCTTACAACCCTAGGGCAGAGTGCCCTGTACTAAATGTGTGGGCATATATGTGTGAGTAGATACGCACCTGTGATGTCCAAGTCGATTCTTGGACATTACAAGTGGACAGGCTAGCCATTTTGAGGACATGTGCTGGACACTGGTGCTTGCGTGTTCCCCCAGCTACATGATGGCTTCTCTGAAACTAGAGATGTTTGGTATCAAACATCTCGTATTAATCAGCCCACATTAAATCCAGAGATGTACTTATTAGTACAAGCACCCAGAGGGCATCTTACAGGTACCCCTGAAAACCTACCGACTACCTGTGTACTGGCTGATTGGTACAGACCAGCCTGCCACCACAGACTCGTTTCTGACCCCCCTGCAGGTGAGAGCCCATGCTCTCTGAGGGCTGGAACAATGCTTGCTCCGGCTGAAGGTGTTAGCCATTCTGCTTGAAGGAGGTGACAAGTTATCAACATATCAAGACAGGTGTCTTCAAATGCCTCTGCCACCTTTGATGTGTGACTTAAGGCTTCCCGTCTCAGGGTAAATACCACCTCCTCTCCTGGGCCCATTTTGAGCAGGATAGTTGGGAAAATTAGTCGGGAGTTGTTCCCTTCTCAGGCTAGGACCACCCTCAAGGTCGGCTATCTTAAGTGAACATAGCGTAAAGAATTCCATCATCTTAGTTTTTTTGCAAAATTAGGCTCTCTTGGTCAGGGTTATGCCCATGGCCCACAGAAAGTGGTCCTATAGAGGGTGTAGATACCCTAAAAGTAGGTAGTCCATTGGCTGCTATCTTTCACTCCCTGTAACACCCCTAAAGTGAGTAGGTGGCACACGATACCAGAAACTGAGATTCAAGCGATCAAGAAGAGAAGGAAATCAGATGGCCACAAGAAAAAGTGAGAAGTAAAGACTTCTGTGGACTTTGGCACCTAGCCTTGCCTGCTAAACTAAGTCTCGACAATCGCGAACCAGCGATTTGTCCTACAGCTGAACTCCTGCCAAGAACCCTGGTGGGTTGCCATCACTTCGCAAATAACCAGCAATCTCCCTTGGAATAGAGGACCTTACTTCCCTGCAGCACTAAAACACAATTCCAGTCTGCCAGGTTACCACTCTCCAGCCAGCCTGACGCAGCAGCTCCCCTGGAAAGCCTCAAGGTCAGATCTGTAACCACCACCAAGTGAGGGGACACCAGGACTGACCGGAGCCGCACAGAACCAATACCTGGGGTTCCAGACACCTTGCAACAAGCAGAGACTGTGAGAGTCCAGTAGGGACTCCAACGACTCCAAGACAAAGCAGCCGTCGAAGAACACCAGCACTGCAGAGACCCACTTCCAAAGTGGCCCAGCTGTTGATTTGTCCACCATCAACTGGCGAGACCGATGACCGCAAGGCTCCAGGACACACACAGCCCAGCTGACCTCTTTGCTCTGCTCTTCTTAGTGGCATTTATTTATTATAGTCAGTATGTTCTGTAAAAGCTGGAGGTTCCATCAGTCCTTCCAAACAAATGTTCTTTGTTTATTCCAAAAGCACATTATATGAGCATGAGGAGGACATCATCTTTTATTTTTAATTTTTTATTTTTTATTTTAACTGCTTTTATTGATTTTAACATACTTTTCCATTACATTACACATACTCATGGGTACTGCCGTATCAACACAAATGAGTTTCTGTGTGCATACCTGCACCTTGCCCACCTTCATTTGTTGTACCCATGCTTTCTCACTGTGCATTCTTATTCGTTGGGAATGGTCAGTAGTTAAGTGTTCCAGGCGAGCTCACATTTGTATGACCCTTCCCCAGCATCAAAGGCTACAGTGAAGTGTACTTAAAAACAACTTATCTAACTCCCAGTATCTGCAGCAAGTATCATTAGTGCCCAGTGTGGAGCTCACGTTTTTATGAAAGCTCAGTAAAGAAAATGAAGAGAGACTAGTAACAATTGGTGGAGGCGGGACTAGCCACCCATTTATGATGACAACCCTGAATACCAGTTGGAGGTTTCAGCCCACCCAGCCGTGTTCTGCTCTGCATAATCATTGCTCAATGTCTAAGAAACTGTTTACCACTTCCATCCACTGTTCTGGCAATGGCTTTCTGTGAATGCCTCTTGCTTCCTTAGAGCGCAGTGCTATCCCTTCAGCTAGTGCCCATATCTCAACCTCTGCCTTCTGTCCCTTATGAGATGGCCATAATGATCTTACTGATAAACATGCTATAGGTTCTTCCTTGGTGTAATATATGAAACCAAGAACAACTTTGTCATTTTGTAAACCTATGTTAGAAATATCCCTGGTAAGCAAGTCTCCATTGCACCTAAGACATTGTATTGCATTTATTGTCTCGTTTTCCTGAGGGGATTCACGTACCATCCGCAAACACAGTGGACGGTTTGTAGTGCAGGCAGTAATCCTAATATGCATGATTTCTGCAACCATTGACCCTTGGCTGCTATATCCAAATTGTATGCTAAGTATGGGAAATCATCCATTACACTGTGATCTGTTCATGCCTGCTTTGAGACACTGCTTCTACCTGATAATGTACTATTGGTTGCATGTGTAGCTGTAGATAAATATGCTTTGAATCCTCCTAACATCTAGTGTTCGGCTCGACGTGTATAAAGTGTTTTTCTTTTAAGACGTTTTTTGAGTCACAAGGTGTAGTTACTCCTCCCATGAATTTTAATGCACATCGGCATCGTCTCCATAGTTAGGTTGTTTTCTTCCACTGTCTGGGTCGAACATGCTTCACTGGAGCTCTGAGTCAGCACTGCATGGCACTCTTCGTTGTGGCCTCTCCAGTTCTCTGCTCCTTGTAGCTCTCGAACAATCTTTTGGTACACCAACCTGCTTAGGTCTCGTGCCTAGCGTTTCAGTGCGCTGCAAGCGCGAGACCTCATGAAAGGTGTTCAGAAAGCTACCCACATGCTCCTGCGTGTGGTTTTGCTTTCCCCCTCGGACATTGGCTTGCCGCTGCTTTTTAAAAAAAAAAAGTAAACAGCACGCGATTGGGCAAAGGTGGGCGCATGTCCCACCTTTGCTCCGCCCATTCCCGTCTGTGACCAGCACGCGCATCAGCTTGCGGCACAGACGACAGGCTCCCTGGCCCCTGCTCCTCTGTGGTGAGCGCGCACTACTGATTTTTTTTTCAATAGCGATCACTTTTGATATCGCTTTCAGTCCCGCTTTTCAGAAACTGAAGATGTTATCAGATTAAAGGGTGAGTGGGGGCTGACACAGACACAATGTGCTTCTTTCTATCTGCCTAGCCCAGTGTATGCACAAACGCCATTTCACTGAAATACAAAGTGTATTGCTGCTAGTGATGGTGTAATGGGCGTTGCATTTGCTGTGCCCTTCAGTGTATTACAATCTTTGCTAATGCAAGCAGAGTTGTCTGTGTCGTGCTCACTGTTCCCAGTTATTTTAAACAAAGATTTGAGTTTAATCACATGTTTTATACATTAACAACCTTACTTATGACTTCCTTTTTCTTATTTTGTATGCGTTTTTCGACTTAGGTTTGTGTCTATAAAAATTAGCTGTGACTGAAAGTTTTCCACATTTGTTACAAAAAATGCATGATCGCGGTTGGTTTAGATTGTATGCATGTTTAGTTAGGTTTCTTACGCTTCTTTTGCACTTCAAGCCGAATGTCTCCAAGCTCTGCAAATGTTGGTGGCCGTGCGAAAGTTGCTGTATTGACAACACTGAAAGCGATGCTATTCGCAATAATGTAGGCGTCTGTAGACTGGCCCTGGTCGTCGTTAAGCCACACACACACAGAGAACTTGCTCAAGGGGTTAAAGAGGTAGTTAGTTTAGTGATTGTGATCTTATAAACCACTGATCCACCCAGTCCCTGACAGAAGGACAAGCAGGTAAAATTAAGTGTCCATGTTTTTTGTTGAACACATTCTCTTACAATCCACCTTCATTTACACAGACTTAAAGGGAGCAGTGCTTTGGGTGGGCAGGTACTAACTAGTACTAAGCATCTGCACAACTTTATTTTAACTGTGAGAGTTCCTGCATATCTCAGTAGTAGGCTCTATACTTCGAATGGGAAACTACCAGCACTTCTCATTAGGAAACAGGTACTCGGGTATAGTGAATACTTTCACTTATATGTTCCCATTTCATGCGCGAAAACGGGTGTGGGAGTATTTGGACGGAAGGGTAAAGACTGAGCGTGACGTGCTTGGAACGACTCCAGTACCAAGCTTCATGCAAGGGCATCATCGTCTGGTTTATTTTAAACATTCAGAGCTCTCACTTTGCTTAGCTGATGCATGGAAGGCGTGAGACAACACAGGAACCTATCAACAAGCATTTGCAATGCAATAGGTCTCGCATTATTAAAGTTTGAGCTATTGGTGTTGCATTATTTAGCCATGCCAATAGCTCAAACTTTATTAATGCGAGACCTATTGCATTGCAAATGCTTGTTTCATTCAGTTGTAGTCACTTCATCTGAGCTACATCTTTGGGTTCGTTGTCGCCTTGCAAGAGGTGTATTTCATAGAGTCTTGCATGTAAGAATCTGAGTGCCATAATGGAAAAGATACCTTTTTGCTACTGCCCACATTGCCATTCCAGGTACTCATGCCCAGATCACCACACAGTCTGCAACATTTTCCTGTCCCCGGAGCATAACTAGGCCTTCTGCTCTGCTTGCCTAGTCTTCCACTCCAAAAAGGCATTGGGAATCGTCATGATCGTCGACTCACCCGCACCCATGGAGCAACTTTGAGACGACGATACACCGACATCTTCGGGGACGATGTCGAAGAGGCAGGACGTGGTCGAAGTTGTAATGATTGCAATCTTTAGTCCAGAATAAGATTTGCCCTCAGACCTTAAGGTTTATGAAAATCAGCCCACACCGGGACAGCATCAGAAGTCAAATGCTGTGAATACTAGTTCACTCCAGGCTACTCACCACCCCTCCGGAGGTCAAACACCCAGCCCACTATTGGGTACCCAGCCTTCTGGGCCGAGGACCCACGGGGATTCAACATCTGATCTGACGGACACCCCGGAGACCAGATTGCGCTCAACGTTGAAAACTGTCTCAAGGCCAAAACAGCCCTTGGCGCCCAGTCGGCCTTCCACACCAGACTCAGAGCTGGCAATTCTTCAATGCCTTCAGGAGGAGCTGCACTCATGACAGCAAGTACTGTTTACTCATCACTCAAATGGAGAAAATCACTGCAAAGCTTCCACCACTGGTGCAGGAGTCTCTCCCTCGTAAGAGGAAGTTGACCTTTGAGGAGCAACTAGCATTGGAGCCCCTTCTAACTCCAAATCTCAAGAAGTGTCAAGATGCCCCCATGGCCTGCTCCTCCAATTCTTCCTCCTCGTTCTCTACCTCTTCCTCCTCAGGGCTTCCCCTACTACTACGTACCCTGCCTCCTTCCCCGGAAGGGGCTACACGTTACTTCTGTGGGAAGGGGAGCCCTTAAATCCTTATGACTCTATCTATGATACATAGATCCGATATAATCCATGGGATGATTATGGGATTGTCCACCCAGGTGACAAAGACCCGACCTCTACCCTGCTAAATCGTGCCCTCCTGACAATATCACCTCGTATCACGAGGCAATTCACAGGGCAGCCAACTTTCACAAGGTGGACCTACACACCATTCTAGAAGAGGAGGAATTCCTGGTGGAAATCCACACTCTGCATACCACCCAATTTTTGCCTATACTTAAGGGATTTCTTAAACCTATGCAAAGGGTCTTTAGCGATCCAGTTCAGACCAGAGTTGTCACCTTGAGGATTGGCAAGAAATATATGCCCTCACCCTCTGACCTACCCTACATTAGAAGCCAGCTCTTGCCAGACCCTGATGGTGCAAGCCACAAGTAAACAGGCAAATGCCCAAAGTGCTGAGGATGCCCAGGTGTGTGAAAAAGACAGTAAAAAGATTGATGCAGCAGGAAAAAGGTTTGACTCACAATCTGCAACTCACTGGCATATCTCCAACTCCATAGGGTTGTTGGCGAGTTATAACCCTGCCCAGTGGGACGAAATGGGGGACCTAAATCAACATCTCCCAGACCAATAGAAGCACAGGGCACAGGAGATTGTAGCTGAAGGGCAAACAATCACCAACACCACCATCATGTGTGTACTTGATCCAGCAAACACTTCTACTAGGAGCTTAAATTCCAGCATCTTAATCCACATGCGTGTTGGCTCCGTATCCCTGGCTTTGAGCTCCCTGTGTTCTTCCCACAGCCAGGCTCAGTAGTAAAGAGAGCCCTTCACACACTGGTTGTAAAGACGACCTTCATGTACTAAGTTAACAGGACCAAGTTAACAGGACCAAATCATTTAGGAAAACACAACAGTTATTAGTCACCTACTCTAGAAAGTGCCATTTCAAAAGCAGTGGTAGCTCGCTGGCTAATCAAGTCCATTCAAACCTGCTTACCTATGACCAAAAGACAACTCTACCAAGGCTGCATTCTACACATAAAAAAGCAGCCTCTATGGCCTTTCTAGGTAAGTTCCCAATAGCTAATATCTGTAAAGCAGCAACGTAGATATCACCACGCACGTTCACCAAACACTACTGCATGGCTGTCTACGAAAACCGTCCCAAGTGGACCAGGCTGCACTATGAACACTTTTCCAATCCTCTATCTAGCCACCATTTTGTGGGATACCTGCTTTGCGTTCTAGATAGAGCATATGTATCTACAGATACATATGACATGAATGGAAAATTTTACTAACTCTTGAAGTATTTGTTTGTGGCATGTAATGCTGCTGATTCATATGTGCAAATCCTCCTCCACAGAAGCTTTCAGTTGTTGCAGATAACTTTCTTACCTTTTCCCCATGCATGATTATCATTGTGCATTTTCTTGCTCCATCATTATCTTCCCCCGCCATGCGTGAAACAATCTGATTATGAAGCCAATGCCCATGCACATTACCATCAATGGGAAGAGTCACTAGACCTTGCAACTCAAAAGACTTCTTAGAAGGAAAACAAGTTTCTTATGTCCAAGGCCAACTCTAGATGGCAGGAGTATGAAGTGCATGTGAACCTACAGCACTATATGCCATGAACAGATGCTTACAGGGTAAGTAGCTTTTATCTTTCGTGTTAATGAGTTCCTTGTAATTGGGTATTAAGGAGTCTCATCTCAGTCCATATGGTTGTAAATAAATGGATTAGCTACCTGTCCATATTTTTCCAATCATTCAATGCAGTCTCTTGAGTTTTTTTTGTTGTTCTGTCTTCATAATGAGCTCTTGAAATCCACATAGTCCAAACTGCTGTTGAGTTTTTGTACATATGACCCAGAGGTAGATAAAAAACACTTGTGATAACTCGCTGTATAATTACCAGCTTCCTTTTGGTCATGTTATTGGCCCACATACTGTTCACTGTATATTGAGCACCATTGTATCACAAGCACTGTGCACTTTGTTAATATTCTTTTGGTTTCTTTTCTCAATCATGGCTAAATGCATTCATTACTGTTCCTTTGTGTAGATTCCCCTGTGTACACTTATATCTTGCAATGTAATTTGTGAATTTTCCAGGAAAATAAATTGTAGTGGATGCATTGTTTCTTTCGTAAAGGTCTGTATATATGCATGTTTTGGTTCTGCAATTCATCAGCAGTTTTTGATTACATTGCTTGGTTTGGCTCCCTGTATATTTAACTTCTATGATAGTCTTTTAAAGTGGATTAATATAAAGGAAGAAGTATACTTGATAATGTGTTTATTATCTATTATCATATTTTACTACCCTTCATTTATTCTTAGCCTAGTTCTTGATACTCTTTTCTTCTGTTTTCCCTATGTCTATTCCTGATGTCTGGTGCGGTGAACCAAAATAAATATATGAAACTTGTAATGAATTTGAGGCTAGGTGCATCTCTTTCTGTGATGATGCTGGTGCAGTTATGGATATGGAGTTTGCTGTACTATGAATGTTAAAAAATATTAGTACCTCAGTCTGATGCCTTTACTATAAATTGTACCTATCCAGTCTGACACATTGGGGATGCTTCTAAGATGAGTATTCTGCAGGGAGACAGAAAATCTTTATCTTAAAAAGGCAATTAATTTGCTCATAGACGGGGATTTCATGAAACTGCAAATTGTTCTTTCTGAAAAGTGTGAGTTTTAAAAATACCTTAAAAAAATGGGTATTTTTAGTCTGTCCTTAAGCGAATTTGCCTCACCAGTGCTTCACTTGCCTCCCGTTAGTGTAGCGCTGGTGAAAGAGCTATAGCATCTATAGACAAAGACACTTGTTTGTGCTAGGCAGTTAAAAGAGAGGTTCAAGAACGTGAATAGGAGGATTGAGAATAAAGTTCTAAAGCTCATAAGGTTATTTGCGAAATAAACACAGATGTAAAGAACCAATGTCAGAATAGTGTTTTTGGTCCAGCATCTTGGATTCCCTTTCCGGTGGAGCGGTAAGGGAGGCGATTTTGGAGGTGGAGGCTTGGACCAACATGCTCTCGGGGTGGGGTGTTGGAAAAGGAAAGTGAGGTTGTCCGGAGCCGGGCTATGGCGTTGGGCGATCATCCTGTCCACGGTAGCCCCTGTGTTGGGCCTAGACCAGGTGCCCAACAGGACTTCGGTGAGGGCCTCATTAAACGGCAACAGGGGCTCCAAAGAGCTCGCCGCAGGTTGAAGCACCTCAGTCAGGAGGTTAGTCCTGACCGCCACCCGAAGAAGCTCGAGGTTGAGAGCCTCGGCCGCCCTATGCAACACCACAGCGTATGACGCTACCTCCTCCATAGCCACAGTAGGAGGAGACAACATGCCAAGGTCGGGTGAAGTGTCAAGACCACACGCATCCCCCAGGTCCTCTCTCCAGTCCTGCTCGGTATCAAGCTGGTCACTTAAAGGGTCACCTGACCCCTCCCAGTCCTCCTCACCCTCCTCTGACTGCCAAACAGGCTGAAAATGGCCAGGATGGAACACAGGGGCAAAAGTACCCATTGGTGCCGGTGGGGGTGTAGTGAGGTCAGACTGCGCCGATCCGGATCTAGGCCTGGATCCTAGGGGCGTCTGGTTCGAGTCTAGTCTTTATTGCCCTTCACTGACGTCAGCTGTAAGGCCACCCTATTCATCACATTCTTTGGGATATTTTTCTGCGATTTTTCCTCCTTTTTTTGGCAGTTTAGGAAATATTATGGTTGCAATAATGTAGAAGGTTTGATGGTAGCAGTAACCTAAATTTGTAGAACTAGCTCCTACAAAACTGCAAGTACCATGGCAACCTTTCTCTAAAAAATAAAAGGTTACCTCAGAAACCAATATTGTCATGCTTTGTCGAGTGAAAAGTATTTATTAAAAGCGCTTTCTAGGTTTTCACTGCGGCAGATCTTTTTTTATTAACTACAGTGGGTAACACCCAATCTCCATTCCACCATTTTTCTTGTTCACATAAATGTATCAAAACTAATAAGTAAAACAGTAAAATGAAGTCTGAATTTTTTATGGATTTTCAGTAATGGATTTTGAATTTTGATGTGGTTTACAGAAAATCTTTCAGCAAAAGAACTTAAAAAGCTGATGAGCAAGCAAAGAAGGGCACAGAAGAAGGCAAAACTTGAAGAAGAGCGAAAGCATGCTGAAAGAGAACGGCTACAGAAAAATCAAAAGAAAAAAAGAGATGAGGAGGAGGAGGAAGCCAGTGGTCCTAGAGAAGAACTGGTCCCTGAAAAACTGGAAAGGGTATACTCAGTAGGACTTTCATTAAAAGATTATAATTATATTATTTATTATTCTCTCCTTTAAGTATTGTATAAATACCAATCATACTGTATTTGCCTACTTCTCCTACATCATGGGTGTCTGAATCTTTCTGTAACTGTTGACCATATTGGTATTTTATTTGTGTAGAATGGTCCAGTGCACTCCTATCTTCATAGCCCTCACTTTTTTGAGGACTCCTTACCAATAAAACTTTCATGTCTTCTTAATAGTATTTACTTCCTTCAAGAAACTCCTTCCACTACAGAGGATGAAGGAATATTTTACTTTCTGATGGATACTTCTAACTTCAGGTTCCTCAGCTTGGAATACTCCTCAGCGGTCCTACTGCAGCTTTTCTCCAGCAGTGACTCTATAGCTCCCCTGAAGTGACAGAGTGGAGTTGCATATAAGTGCAACTGGTGCATCCTGAAATCCGTTCCTTTATTTCCTCTGCTCTCTGATGACTTCTAAATCAAGTTCCTGAGTTTTCCAGGACATCTATCATGACGCTGTAGACTGAGGCTTTTGTTCAAATCTGTTTTTATTGTGAACACAGCGATAAGCCTACAACCCCGTATCGGGGCCGGCCGCGCAGAGAAAAGCCAGTAGGTATAACTAACCAGGGGAGGTAGAACCATTAACACAGCGCCCTGCCTACAACCCCCGGAGGGGGCCGGCCGCATGGCTTAGGGGAGAATATAGCAAGAGGCGGCCATATGCTGGCAATGTGTCGTTGTGCGGGGGAGGCGCGTATGTGAGGGAGAGCAATGGTGTCACATTTTCAAAGGCCCAACAGGGACCAAACTGCCCCAAAGAGGGGCGGAAGCCAGAGTGGCAAGCAGGAAAGAAGAAAGAGTCGGAAGAGGAGTGAGCAGTGGCGAGGCGGAGAGGGGTCAGAGGGGTGTGTCTGCGGTCGCCGATAGGAGATATAAAACGCAAACCAGCACTGGGGGAAGCGCCTAAGAGCCTAGTCTGCTCGGGTCAGCAGGGATGAGGGCGTCCTCGAACAATTGCAGAGCGCGAAGCCTGGGGGGCATGTGGCGGGCATAGCTGATGGAGCACAGGTGACGCACGAGAGGTTCCCACACTGCCTTGAAGCGTACCCCCCTCGATTGTATCCGCGCCGTGAGCAGCTCCATAGTCAGGACCTGCCAGAGGCGCACGAACCAGGATGCTATCGGCGGTGCCTCAGCCCGCTTCCAGTACAGAGCAATGAGTTGCTTGGCAGCGCCTAACATGTGAAGGGTGAGGATCCAGTCGCTGCGCGTGAGGGCCCTAAGTGTGGGGGGTCGAATGCCCAGCAGGAGCGTGCAAACCTCTTCAGGGAGGGGAAAACCCAACATCTTCTTAATGTGACTAAGGACCTCCTTCCAAAAGACAGCTAGGGTAGGGCACGACCACCAGATGTGTACGAAGTCACCAGTCGCAGTGCCACACCTCCAGCACAGCGGCGAGGAAGTGGGGAACATTTTGCTGAGTCTCAGGGGGGTGTAGTACCATTGCGTTAGCATCTTGTACGCGTTTTCCCTCTGCGGGATGCTGCGGTAGGTTTTGGGGATGTCGTTCCAGAGCCGAGTCCATTGAGATGGCGTGATATCAGCGCCAGTCGCCGATTGCCACTGCCTCTGGTAGGGATGCGCGGGCGGAGTGGTGGGGTGTTGCAGGATGTTGTAAATCTGGGAGATGAGCCGTTTCAGTCCCCCGAGGGAGCGTGCCAACTTCTCAAATGGAGTATATGCCCTGGTAGCAGCCTGATACATGTCGTCTCCCGAGATCCAGTGGCGCAGCTGCGCATACTGTAAGCTGGCGGTTAAAGGGAGGCTAAATTCTTCCCTGTAGTCCAGCCATGATTTGGGCGACCCACCAAGAAAAAGATCTCCTGCAACCCTGCAGTCTCCTTGTGTCCAGCTCTCGAAAGCTCGGGTCTGGGCAGCAGGGGGAAAGTGCGGGTTACCTGCAATGGGGGTGTGTGGAGAGGGGAACGTGGTTAGACCCTTGGACACTGCCACTCTGTCCCATACTTCAAGAACCGTCCTCGTGGGGACCGCCATATATGCACTTCTGGAACGCGCCACACGCGGTAACCAAGGCAGGTCCCATATGGTGCGCCCCGTGACCACTCGGTCCATGTGGAACCAGTGCTTATCGCTTTCGCGTGCACCCCATTCTATCACAAACCGGAGATGCGCCGCCCAATAGTAGTGGAGAAGATTCGGGCAGGCGAGGCCACCCCTGTCTCTCGGTTCCATGAGGACTTTCTGCGAGAACCGGGGTCGTTTGCCCCCCATATGAAGGACGTGAGGTCGCGTTGGAGGTTCCTGATGCAGTGAATCGGGATCGGGGTGGGGAGGCACTGGAAAACATACAGAATGCGGGGGAGGACCGACATCTTGACCGCATTGAGCCGCCCCAGCCAGGAAATCATCAAGGGTTTCCATTTCCGCAGGTCCGCCAGGACTTCCTTGCGGCAAGAGGCCCAGTTCCTCGAGGACCACGAGTCAAGGTGGGGTGTGAGGTCCAGACCCAGGTATTTAATGTGTTCATCCGCCCAACGGTAGGGCGTGACCCCCTTCAGGAAGGAGACCTCCTCCTCGGGGATGGTGAGGTTAAGCGCCCAAGATTTGGTGTGGTTAATTTTAAGGCCGGACGCCTGCTCAAACAGTGAGAGGACTTTGTGCACCGCTGGGAGGGAGACCCGAGGGTTCGTAAGAGTAAGAATCAGATCGTCCGCAAACAGCGCTACCTTGTTAGTGTGCCCCCCGTGGGGGATGCCATGAATGTCAGGAGCGCGCCTAATCAGCTCCGCCAGCGGCTCAACCGCTAGGGCGAACAGGAGCGGCGAAAGCGGGCATCCCTGCCTCGTGCCCCTGTGAATCGAGAGCGGCGATGTCAGTTGGCCGTTGACCCGAATTCTGGCCTGTGGCCCAAGGTAAGGGGCCATGCACCTGGAGATCATGTTAGGGCCAAGACCTAGTTTCTCGAGGACCGCCCGCAGGAAGGCCCAGTCGACCCGGTCGAAGGCCTTTTCTGCGTCCAGCGAGAGGAGGCATGCCAGGATTTTCCAATGGTGCACCTTTCCCACTAAGTGCGCCAGCCTGCGAACATTGTCGGCTCCCTGGCGGTCCCGTATAAATCCCACCTGGTCCGGGTTCACCAATCCCGGCATGTGCGGGTCCAGCCGTTTGGCCAGGATCTTAGTGTAGATCTTGAGATCGGTGTTAAGGAGGGCGATGGGGCGGTAGGAGGCACATAGGTCGGGATCCTTCCCAGGCTTGGGGATCAGGGCAATTTCCGCCAGGCCCATATCGGGGGACGGGCCAGTGGTGTCAGAGAAGGAGCTGTAGAGCCGCAGCAGATGCGGGCGGAGCTGGGTCAGGAACAGGCGATAGAAGGCCAACGGCGGGCCGTCCGGCCCCGGGGTTTTCCCCACGGGGAGGTCTTTGACAGCTTCCGTTATTTCCTCCTCCTGCAAGGGGCCCTCTAGCGTGGCTGCACACGCCGGGGACAGTGGAGACCCCTCGAAATCCGCGAGAACGGCCTCCCGTGCCTCCGCAGAGGTGGGCTCCTCAGCATACAGAGAGGAGTAGTAATCGACAAATGCGGCCTGCTTGGCCGTCTCAGAGGTGGCACAGGTGCCATCCTGCCGCTTGACATTGGCGATGTGGGCCCTAGCGGCACGTGCCCGCAGCCTGCCGGCCAGTAGGCGACCAACCTTGTCCCCTCCCTCGTAATATCGTTGCTTGAGCGCTAGCAGGGAGTGCTCCGCCTTGTTGGTGCGCAGGGTGCGGAGTTGCCCCCTGAGATTGGCGAGAGTTCTCTTTGTCGCCCGTGAAGGGGAGTCCCGGTCTCGGGCCTCCGCCAGCTTGATCTCGCTAGCCAGGTCGGTTTCCGTCTTGAACGCCTCCTTCCTCCGCGCCACCGCCAGGGAGGTGATGTGGCCCCGAATGGTGGCCTTGAAGGCATCCCAGACCGTGTGAAAGGGCAGGTCAGGGGTGTCGTTAACGGTGAAATACGAGTCTATGGCGTCACGGATGCTGGCGACGTCATCCGGGTCCCGAAGGACCCTCGGCGGGAGCACCCATCTGTGTTCACGAGTGGCACGGGCCAGGGGGTCCTGCAGCAAAAGCTCCACGTGAGCGTGGTCCGACAGGGAAATGTCGGATATAGCGGCAGCTAAGGAGTCTCGGGCCAATTCAAGGGAGGTGAAGAGATAGTCGATTCGGGAGTATGTCCGATGGGAATGTGAATAGAGGGAGTAGTCTCGGGCCCCCGGGTTGTGGTAGCGCCACACGTCCACGAGTCCCAGGTCTGTAAGCTGCGTTCTAAGGGTAGAGGACATTGCTCCCGCGCCGTTAAAGGGGGCTCCCGCACGATCTAGCTCGGGGTCCCAAACAAGATTGAAGTCTCCGCCCAGGATCACATTAGCGTCGCCCGATGGGAACTGATCCCGCAGAAGTGTCTGGAGGTACTTGTCCTGCGACTGGTTGGGCGCATACACACATCCTAGAGTGAACTGTGCACAGCCCATCTGTACCGTGGCTCGGAGGAAACGCCCGTCAGCGCTTATGAAGGGTTTCACGGATCCCCGCCTAATGCCAGCCCTGCAGAGGATTGCCACCCCGCTGTCTTGGTGTCAGAGGATGCCCAGAACTGTGTGGGGTATCTAGGGTGCCCCATGCGTTTGATGTCTCCCCTGAGAAGGTGTGTCTCCTGGAGGAGGATAATGTCAGGGGAGTGGTGTAGGAGGTAGCGCCATATCTGCTTCCGCTTGTTGGGGGAGTTGAGCCCTTTGACGTTGAGGGAGAGGACCTTCAAGGGTGTAGGGATGTTCGCTATCATAGCACTAAGGGGGAGTGGAGTCGCGCAAGACCCAGCCTAGCAGACCCCCCCGCAGACAGGACAGCGGCAGCCTCATCTCGCCTCCAGCGCGCCAACCCCCGCAGGACCCACCATGCCACCCCTCCGCAAGCGCGGGGAGAGAATAATAAGAGAGGGCTGTGTAAGAGAAAAGTAGGAAGAGGAGAGAGAGAAAAAAGAGAAAAGGCGCAGAGAAGAAACAGAACCAAAACAGGCCAACAGGGCCAGTGTACAGTGTCCCAGGTACCGGACATCCTCTACCCGAGGGTTTGGATGAACTCAGGAATGTCACTTCCTACGGGACAAAGGGAGGGAGCGGAGATCTGGGTAAGTGAAATGGAATCAAGTCGTCTCAGAGCCCATCCACCCCGCTGCCTCAAGGTAGTCCGGGGGTGCGTCGGGCCGTGGGGTCCACATGGTCTGTTCAGGCGCCCATGGGGCGCTGGGGCTCAGTGATGCGGTACATGGCCTGGAGGAGGCAAAGGGTGTCGTCCATTCCTTCTGACCCCCGCGGGGGGAGGGGGGGGGGGGGGGGGGGAAGCCACGGATGTGGCCCGCCAGTGAGAGGGGGGAGCCCCTCCCCCAAGAACAGTGGGGTTAGGTCACCATGGCGCATGAGGACAAATCAAAGTGCCCAGTGGGCGAGCGTGTGCTCAGGGTAGCTTGAGTCACAGTAGCAATGGTCAGCGGCCTTCCGGAGTCGAGGGGCGATCCCCACCCTCAGAGCCAGAAGCGAGAAGTTGGGAGGCCTGCTCCTCGCGGTCGCCCTCAAGGGAGCGGATGTGTGCGATGATGTCCTGCTTGGTCTGTGAGGCAGAGAGTGCGTCCACCGGAGGGGACCGTCGACGTTTGCGCACAGTGGACCATTCTGAGCGTGGAGGGGCCTTCTCCGAGTGGGGAGGGCGAGTTGGACTGTGATCCGGGGACTCCGGCATGCCTAGCAGTTGTGCCGCTTCTCGGTAGGACCTGAGTGCCCTGCGCTTGCCCTCCCACCTGAAGATGAGAGCAAAAGGATGGCCCCACTGATAAGAGATGTTGAGGGTCCGGAGCCTCTCTGTGATCGGGCGGAAGACCTTTCGTCTATGGAGTGTGGTGGGGGCTAAGTCCTGGAAGATCTGGATCTTGTGGCCTTCGTACCGCAGGTCCGGGTTGTCCCTAGCCACCTTCAAAATGGCCTCCTTCTCAGTGAAGTAATGGAGTCTGGTGACGATGTCGGGCAGGAGGCCCGCTTTTCCTCCCGCTCCAAAGACTCGGTGTGCGCGGTCGAGGCGCGGCGGGGGGGCGTCTTCCTCGCCCCACACCGCTTGCAGGAGCAGGGCCACATAGGCCATGGTATTAGTCCCCTCTTCTCCAAGTGGCACACCCCGTATGCGGAGGTTGTTGCGGCGTCCCCTGTTTTCCAGGTCCTCCTGCTTGATCTGGAGCTGGATATGTTGTTCTTCAAGGGTCGCCACTCTCTGCCAGATCTGCTCTAGGTCTTCGGTGCGGAAGTCGACCGTTTTTTCCAGGCCGTCGACCCGGTCGCCGAGGTCGGTGACTTCCTTGCGCAGTTCTTTGACGCAAGTGTGGACCTCCGTCCTGAGGGACCCAATCTCAGTCTTTAGATCAGCCATGAAGGAGGACATGAAGGCCTGTGTCACCGGTGGAGAGTCGGCTGGCGGTGGGGGTTTCCCCCCTGATGATGATGGGGGGCCCCCGGAGGATGATGGCGAGCCCGCCTTGCCCCACATGGAAGCCACTGATGCTCCTCTGGTCGTCGTGGGCGGGGGGTCCGGCTTGTTCCCCTTGCCGCGGATCATGGTCCACTCAGGGTGTCAAAGGGCAGTGGGGGGCAGGGTCAGTTACTGCGCACGGCCCCTGGTCTGTGGTGGGGGATATTCTGAGGGAGGCCGCGCTGGCGCCTCTGTGATCCAGCTGCCCGGGTCCCACGAGCAGGGGCTCAAGACCACGAGGTAGGAGATGGCGGTGCGCGCCGCGGCCCTCACAAGTCCGAAGCCGGATCAGCCCGCTGACAGAACGCGGGACGCACTCAAGCAGGAGAAGTCCAGGATGTGGAGGGGCCGCTGGAGCGGGGGTAGATGGCGCAGCCGCGGAGGCAAGGTAGCGTGTAGGCAGGGGAGGCGTCAGGGAGGTGATGGCAGCATGTGTTCCACGGCAGGCAGGGCCTGGGGCCTACAGGGCCTCCGATGGCTCGTGGCGTGGCGCAGTCTCCCGGTCCCGCCTGGGTCAGGGCCTACCCCCAGCGCGGCTCCCAGCCGGCCCCGCAGCAGCGGCCGAGGAGTGTCCAGGAGGGCCCCCCCGGGCGTCCCAGCGTCCCAGCAGCAAGAAGCCCAGTGTCAGGGGGTAGAAGATGGCGGAGGCCCCCGGGGTCCCTGTATGCTCGCGGCAGGGTCGTCCAATCTGTAGCCCACCAGGCTCGGCAGGGCTGGGCTGTAGCGGAGAGGCGGCCAGGGGATGTGTCCTGTAGAGCTGGGGCCCACCAAGGCTCAGGTCTCGCCAACACGCAGCGTCTGGTCCGCTCCCCAGACCGCTGCCTATGTGCCCAGGGCAGCAGGGAGCACTCAGGTAGGGGTCGTCTGCACGTGGGAGCCGGTCCTCCACCGAGGGGGGAAGATGGCGGGCAGACCAGCGAACGGGCCCGCTATCGCCGGGCCCCTCCGGGAAATGGCAGGGGGTGGGGGGGCGGCGCGCTGCAGCTCACCAGATGGGTCCAACGACGGGCGATGGAGCTGTGACCAGGGCTCGTGGGCAGGGGGCCGCCGGCGACCTCTCCGGTCTGGGCCTGCTGTTCCCGCCAAAGCCGGGGGCTCTCGTAGACGCGGCGTCCAGGCCGCCGCTGTGTGCCCCGCTGGTGGTAGCCTGGCTCCGGCAGCTTCGGCGCGTCTCAGCTGGTGACAGGCTGGTTCCGCTGATGGAGTGGAGCCGCAGGTGGGATCAGGGGTGCTCCGGAGCCTCACCCGGGTCGCAATGCCGGTTCTCTCCTTGGGAGCCAGTCCAGACGTCTCGGCAGCGGACCCCGCGGCAAGATGGCGGCCAGCGGCCGATCGCGGGGACCCCGGAGCTTAGCGCTGCGACCGCGTGATTTCTCACAGCCGCGGCTCGCCGCCAGGAAGGATCACTAGCAGTGTCGGCGGTGCACAGGGGGTCCCCAGGAGTGGATGCCCCCCGAAACTACGCTGAAACAGGCTTAATAGAGCAGCGGGGCGACGGAGCTCGCTCGAGACACGTCTGCTCACATCGCTGTCTTGGCCACGCCCCCAGACTGAGGCTTTTGAGAAGGCCATGCTGCAGTTTGGTGTGTTTCTGCTGCGCATTCGGGCCTCCATGAACTGGAGGGACTCCCAGTGTTGCCGTCAGCGGATCCTTCCTCAACAATTTCCGACCCCTTGGGATCCTCCTCGTGTCTCGTATCAACTCTAGTACAAGTTTACACTCTGGCTCAAAACCATGCACTTTGACCTTTCATGTTAACACCAGTACTGATGCCATCAGCTACAGAAGAGGATCTAGTGCTAATTCTGATGTTGAACACTGAACCGACTTTGGCTCAATCTCGACCAGTGTTGCACTATGAGATTAGAAAAGTGCAACTGGTTGTCATCCTTTGACCTGGCACCTCTTCCAGGGCAGACATGCTCTGACTCTGAACGAGGTACACCACAGGATGGAGGTGATGAGTGTGGGGATGGAGAGGGTTTTCTCCCCACTCATTATACAGATGACGATTTATTTCTCCCCTGAGGTAGGGTTTGACATACCACGTGGGTCACCAGTTGAAGAAAGTGGCTCCTTTGCGTGGTGGTCTGGAGGGCAGCTGAGTTCCTAGATTTACAACTGTTCTCAGTTGAGACCAAAAGAAATGTACATCCAGAAATGTTGTACCATGTGCCAGTTACATTTGAGCCTTTGCTACCTTATAACGAGGCCCTCATCAATACATTGATGGCCACTTGGTCAAAACACTGTTGAATATGCAGGTGGCCAGGCATTACAGACCGGCTCCTGGCGATCATGATTTTATTAAAAACCTCCTACTCCAGAGAGCCTTATGGTTCAGTTTTCAGCCAGTAAATTGATTCCCATTTCATCCCCTTCGACTCCTCCAAGTAGGGAGTCCGGGGGATTGAGGCTTTTGGCAAGTAAGTTTTCCTCTGTTAGTCTACCTTTGTGGTTGCTTAATGCTGTGTACCTGTTAGGTCACTAAATGCATGCCCTGTGGGACATGGCCAGCAAAAGACCTTCTGGCCTTCCTGACTCCGGTATTTCATGATGGACAGGATGCTGACAAATAGGTTATCTGCACTGAGCTAGATTCTACGGGGAGGGCAGTTGGGACCAGTGTTATGCTCCAATAAGAAAAACACATGGATGCGTGTCACGGGAATTCTGCTGATGTACAAGCCCCTCTAGTCAATATGCCTTTAATGGCTCATGTCTTTACAGTGAAAAGGCACATTCTCCCCTGGAGTAATTTAATTAATTTAGGTCCACGGCTTGCTCAATTGGTCTGTTGACCTCTGCCAAGCAGTTTCAACACCAGTTCTAAAAGTACATAGGCTATGCATCAGGGCTGATTTATGTATACAAACACCAGTAATCACAGCAGTCACCCCTTTCCTTTTTATAAAGTTCACCTTGCTCACAAAGCAAAGGCCAGCAGTGCCATCAGTACTCCTATTCTCCCTTCCCTGCTGCAACAGCCACCAAACCTCTTTAGTTTGCCCTAAGTGTCACATGTCCATCCATTGGAGGGCAGGAGCCAGTACTTCCTGGAGTGGCACTGCACCTACCATTCCAGTTGTGACCTCGGTACCCTCAAGTAGTTTAGAGTTGGGCTTACAAAATGTTAACCCTGCCTTTTCCTTTTGCCCAGCAAATATTCCCCCCACACCAGATAGTATTTCATAACAGTACCTGTCAATGCTTGTACTGGTGGTGCAATCGTTACTCTCCAAAGGTGCTATCAAGATGGTATCAGACTTTGAAAGAGGAGAGGTTTGTTACTCTAGCTATTTTTTTGTGCCTTCGTTGCGGGTCTCCTTTGTACCTTCGACAGTTGATGACCTTCTTGTGGAAGTATTAAGTCAAAATGCTCAAACTGACACAAATCCTGTCTGCCATGGTCTGCAACGACTAGATGGTGTCCTTGGACCTTTAGAAAGCACATTTTTATATACTCATCCTGCAGTCCAGAAAGTGTTACCTTAGGTTCAAGGTGTCTAGGAGCATTTACAATTTGCTCTGCTTCCTTTCAGCCTCACAAGCACCTCTTGGTGTTCCATGAAAGTGAATGCGATGGTTGTGACCCATTGTCTAACCTCAAGGGTACCACTCTTTCTGTACCTTGACGAATGTCTGTTGAAGGTGAGCTTGCAACTGTTAGTCGTAGACCATCTCCATTCAACTTATAACCTCCTTACATCATTACGGTTGGAGCGTCAGGACATTTCCCTGATTTGCAACCACCTGGCAGAATCCCTGAATGCCACAGTGAATGAGTTTAGCATGTGAAGTCTGGCAGATCACGAGTGCTGTCTATTTTCCGAGGTCGCAAAGGGCATCTTCCAGCAGGGTCGAGAAGCCTTGCTAGATCTTCTCACCACTGTCAAACGTATACTGTTAAATGTTTTGCACATTGTAGTTTCTACAAGAACACTCATTAGGAGACATATTCCAGCTTGCATGGAACACCGGTCTCCTGTACCCCTTCCTGTCCTAAGTTCTGGAAAAAAATCCAAGAACGACTGGGCCCAAAGCATTCAAGTGACTCCTGGTTGGGCCAAAAGAGAGTGGTACCTTGGCCCTTCTGGACATGAGCCTTTGTCCTTCAATCAGACTACCACTTTGGGAGGATAGTCTGTCACAGCACCCGGGTAGGCTTTGCAACCGTAATCTGTGCTATATATACCTACATGCATGGAGATTAAGCGGCAGCAACTGATTATGTTCGATCTGCCACTTGAAGTGGTGGATTACATCCTTCAATGAAATCCATGTTCGAGGCATGTGGGCTGCTGAATTCATATCTGTGCATAGATCGCCGCCTAGTGTTGGGTCCGGATGATTGCACATTGTTGTCCTGGAAGAGTCTTCGAAGTATCACAAGATAGGTGGCTCCTCCCCTGGACTACAGTGCGCATGGGCATCCTCTCCATCCTCAGATTGTTTTTTTCCGCCATTGGGTTCGGATGTACTTTCGATACTCGGAGTTCAGAAATAGACAAAAACTTTCTAAAGCCCAAAAGGCCTTCAGTGCATCTGTATTGTTCTTCGATCGGTACCAACTACTTATTCCTGTTCTTTCTACTCGGGACGTCGAAAGGGGCCGCGTGGCCTTCTCGACACCAGGGATAATCGTCGATGGAACGAAGTCCTTTCAAACGATGCCCCAACTGTAACTCTAAATACGCACACATTGATAAACACCCAGTCTGTAACAAGTGTTTATCTCCAGAACACAACGAAGCCGACTGCTTAGCTTGTGCTCAATTCCGGTCAAAAAAGACACTTCGGGTTCGACGAGCGGCGAGGTAGACGATGCAGAAGTCAGCGCCTGAGCGAGAGAACATCTTTGGAGACGACTAAGAGGTCGTCAAGCCAGAAGACTCGGATCAGCAGTCTGAGCAGGAGTCGGAACATGACTCCAACTACTGCGTCAATGAGGAAGAAGACATCGTCGAGGTAGGGGACGACGATCCAGGCATTGGAGCCGGCGAGGACACTGGGCCAACCGTGAGTACGGAGCCCGATATATTCACAGGTTCAGATTCAGAGGCTCGGGTCGAGGCATCGCCAGAAGGCCTTAGCCAAGATTGAAATGTCGATTCTATAGCCCCGCAGTTAAGCCCGGCTAAGAGTATAATACAAGAGCCATCGGTGCGACATTACCAAACTTTGGGAAAATCGAAACCGAAAGTGATAGAACCTAAACAGAAACCGAAACTGATCGACATCCCATTGTTCGGACCAAAAATGGCGGATCCGTCGAAGCCGACCAAAAAAAAACAGGTAGTCGACCCGTCGAGGTTGCATGCAAAGGTTGTCAAGGACAGAGCCACTACACCCATGTCCGCAATTAAGCTGAAGGCCGTCGAGCCGACGACATCGACGCCAAGCAACACAAAGAAAGGTCTCGAAAGGACAACGGTTGTCGATCCCAAAATACGGGTCGAACAACAGAGGCAAGTGCACACAAAAACACTCAAGCCAAAATCAAGACTCGAGCCGACGGACTCCGTCAAACCAAGGCAACAAAACATCGCTCCGAAGCAGCAAGCTCCGAAGTAGACACCGGGCCAAAGGATGGTTATCGAACAACCAAAAACAGTCGGATCGATAACCACGGCGCCGAAAAAGGTCATACAGTCTACTAAGACGGTCCAACAACCAAAGTCTCTTGCACCGATAAAATTCGTACTTCCTCCGCACGTCAAGCCGAGGACGGTCGAACAAGATTGTGGATTCGAACCGACCCAGCCAAAAAGGCCAAAATTGGGGGAAAGAGCTAAAGTACCTGACGAACAGGACCCATCAGCTGAAGAACAGTCCAAACTGTATGTCGACCCCGATACTGGGAAGGTTACCCTATTAAAAAGAAAAGCCAGACCTGACACTAACTTTGAGTCCTACAAAATACCTCTGAAAAGAAAGACACTTCAACATCTCCAGTTCTTTTTGAGACTATCACACCGTATGTCCAGGAAACCTATACGTACTCGCCCACACACACAGATGACTATGGGGAGTATGAAGACAATGAACAGTACAATTATCCGACGGATAATGACCAGGACATACAAACTCAGCCATGGTCTGACCCTGTGGATCCTGGAGACTCTCAGACAATTCCTGACAATACTGCATAGCCTGTTAAAACATTGCCTACAGAGGACACAGCTGCCTTCAACGCACTAATAGAAAGAGCAGAATATAATCACCAGGTGGAGATGCATGCAGATCCCATTGATGAGGACTATATCTTTGACACTTTCAGCACCTCAGAGAAAAACGTCAAAACGTTGCCAATGCTAAAAGGGGTGCTTAAACATGCAGGGGACCTATTTAAAGACACAACCAGGGCACGGGTCATCAACCCTAGGATAGAGAGAAAATACAGGCCAGCACCGGTTGACCCTACATACATTAAGGGACAACTGCCTTTGGACTCTTTAGTTGTCTCCAAAGCACGTAAACGTGGTAATTCTCAAACCTCTGGTGAAGCTCCTCCTCCAGACAGAGTCAAAAATTCAGGAGGCTTCTGGCAAAAGGGTGGCTGCTCAAGCAGCTAACATATGGAGAATTGCAAACACGCAAGCCCTGTTAGCCAGGTATGACAGGGCGCACTATGACACACTGGAGCAAATCTTCCAACATCTACCAGACCTTTATAAGGAACAGGCAGAATTCCTGATACAAGAGGAAAAGCTCATATCTAACGCATCCATCAAATGTGCCTTAGATGCAGCAGACCCAGCAGCCAGGGCTATCAACACTAGTGTCATGTTCAGAAGACATGCGTGGCTACGCATCTCTGGGTTCAAAAATGAAGTTCAAACCACTTTACTTAATCAACCTGTAAACTCTGACTATTTATTTGGTCCTGATGTGGACACAATATTGGACAAGATGAAAAAGGACACCGAGACAGCCAAGTCTATGGGTGCCTTGCAGTCACAGCAATATAGAGGCGGTTCCTTTCGTCGCTCCGGCAACAGAGGAGCTACTAGAGGAGCCTCAACACAGCAAACCTCTTACAATAAAGGCAACACGCAAAACACCTACAACAAAAACAGTAGAGGTGGATACCGTGGCAATAACACCAAGGGTAGAGGACGAGGAAATAACAGCTCCAGATCCTCCACCAACACCAAACAGTGACTTCTTGTCACTGCCCCCAGACCATGTAACACCGGTCGGGGGAAGATCACAGCAGTTTCTGCCAGTCTGGGAAACCATAACTACAGACAGGTGGGTGAGGAAAATTATACAGCATGGCTATTGCCTAGAGTTAATCTCTAATCACCGCCCAATATACCCCCAAGACAACGTCCTATGTCCGCAGAACACCTACACTTGTTGCAGCAGGAAGTCATCAGCATGCTACATAAGGGGGCCATAGAACTAGTACTCTTAGAACACCAGGGTACAGGGGTGTACTCTCTGTACTTCCTAATCCCCAAAAAGGATGGGTCTCTCAGACCAATTTTGGACCTCAGGCCCCTAAACCAATACATCTTATCAGAGCATTTCCACATGATCACTCTGCAGCAGGTGTTGCCACTGTTGCGTCAAGGAGACTTCCTCGCAACACTGGACCTCAAAGACTCATATTTACATATACCTATACACCCGGCACACAGGAAATGTCTCAGGTTTACAATTCTAAACCAGCACTACCAATTCAAGGTCCTCTCCTTTGGGGTAACGACAGCCCCAAGGGTATTCACCAAGTGCCTAGCGACAGTAGCTGCACACCTCAGAACACAGCAGATACATGTCTATCCATATCTGGACGACTGGCTAATACAAGCACAGTCGGCCCAGCAATGTGCCAGCCACATGTCGCGCACTATTCACCTCCTGCACAGTCTAGGTTTTTCTCTGAACTACAACAAATCCCATCTCCAGCCTGCCCACGTGCAGCAGTATCTGGGAGCAACAATAGACACTCTGACAGCAAAAGCACAACCAAATTCTGCCAGAATAAACAGCATTCAAACGCTCATCCAGAAGTTCAGGTCACAACACTCACTCCCAGCTCGAGTGTTTATGGAACTGATAGGCATGATGGCCTCGTGCATCTTCATAGTCCCCCACGCAAGACTTCACATGCGTCCGCTGCAGTAGTGCCTAGCACGGCAGTGGAACCAGGCTCAGGGACAATTAAACGACCTAGTGTTGATGACCAGTCGTGCATACAACTCTGTGCATTGGTGGAAACCACAAAATCTTTGCAAGGGACGACTGTTCCAGGAGCCTGTACCACGAATTGTGCTAACGGACGCATCACTGATAGGGTGGGGAGCCCATGTCCTCCACCACACAGTACGGGGCCTATGGACCACGCAGCAGAAGAAACTGCACATCAACCTGCTAGAGCTGATGGCAATTTTTATGGCAATCAAAGCTTTCAAGGTACATCTGTGCAACAAAACCGTGTTGATCCGGACGGACAACATGACTGCAATGTACTACCTACAGAAACAAGGAGGAACACACTCTCCAAAGCTGTCGCATCTGGCTCAAAGAGTGTGGAAGTGGGCCATCCAGAGAAACATTTTTCTCATGGCGGAACACCTCCCAGGCAAGGACAGTCAGATAGCGGATCTGCTCAGCAGACACAGCCAGCAAGTGCACGAGTGGGAGATTCACCCCTCAACCATACTTCCAACAGTGGGGACAGCCAGAAATAGATCTGTTCGCCACAAAGGAAAACGCAAAATGCCGGTCCTTCGCCGCAAGGTTCCCACACCCGCAGTCTCAGGGCAATGCGATATGGATGAACTGGTCAGGCAAATTTGCCTACGCTTTTCCACTACACCGTTGATACCGCTGGTGGCACGCAAATTGCGCCAGCACTCCATGACGCTAATCCTAGTTGCTCCAACATGGGCGAGGCAACCGTGGTACACCACGTTCCTAGAACTTTCCGTGGTGCCTCATCAAAGACTGCGACTAACGCCCAGTGTCTTAACGGAGAGCCATGGAGACATTCAGCACCCAGATCCGCAGCAGCTGAACCTTGCAATCTGGCTCCTGGGGTCCTAGGGTTCGGCTACCTCAACTTACCTCCTGACTGCATGAACATTATTAGGGAGGCAAGAAAGCCTACAACAAGAACTTGCTATGCGTCAAAGTGGAAACGTTTTGTTATTTATTGTAACAACAACATAAACCCACTAGACGCGTCAATTCAAAATATCATATGCTATCTTTTGCACTTATACCGCTGCAATTTAGCCTATACGTCCATATGGATACACTTAGCAGCCATATCTGCTTACCTTCAAAACAGGCAGCACCTTTCACTGTTCAGAATGCCTGCAATTAAGGCATTCATGGAGAGCCTCAAAAGAGTGATCCCCCCCAAGACACCCACCTTCACCTGTCTGGAACCTAAACGTTGTTTTAACCAGACTAATGGGACCACCTTTTGAGCCTTTACACTCCTGTGAAATACAATTTTTAACATGGAAGGTGGCTTTTCTCGTAGCCATTACTTCGCTTAGAAGAGTTAGCGAGCTGAAAGCCCTAACTATTCAAGAGCCATTCATTCAAATTCACGCAAATAGGGTCGTGCTTCGGACAAACCCTAAATTCATGCCCAAAGTGTTATCACACTTCCACATCAATCAGACAATAGAACTGCCAGTGTTCTTCCCAAATCCACAGTCAGTACCTGAAAGACCCCTGCACACACTGGATGTTAAGAGAGCTCTCCTATATTACATAGACAGGACAAAAGATTTCAGGAAGACAAAACAGTTGTTTGTTGCCTTTTCACCACAGCACAAAGGCAACCCTATTTCAAAAAATGGTTTCGCTAGATGGATAGTTAAGTGCATCCAAATAGGTTACATTAAAGCTAAACGCACTTTAACAGTTCCCCCAAGAGCGCATTCCACACGCAAAATGAGAGCATCCATGGCTTTCCTAGGAAACATTCCTCTAGAGGAAATATGTAGAGCAGCCACATGGTCTACCATACATACATTTACCAAACACTACTGCGTAGATGTACACTCCAAGCAGCTGTAGGACAGGCTGTTCTCAAAACTCTTTTTCAGACTGCTGCAGCTGGCACAGGTAACCACCGCTAGGGGAGAGACTGCTATACATTCTATGGACAGATATGAATTCAGCAGCCCACATGCCTCGAACGAAATATGCTGCTTACCAGTATGCATCTGTTCTTGGCATGTAGGGCTGCTGACATTCATATCGCCCACCCTCCTCCTCCCCGGTGCCTGTCGCAACTGTAGCATTCATTCTTACTCTTACTTTCTTGCATGGACATCTCTTACTGTACCACACTCCATCTCTGCCACAATGGCAAAAAACAATCGGAGGATGGAGAGGATTCCCTTGCACACTGTAGTCCAGGGGAGGAACCACCTATCTCGTGATACTTCAAAGACTCTTCCAGGACAACAATGTGCAATCATCCGGACCCAACACTAGGCGGAGATCTATGCACAGATATGAATGTCAGCAGCCCTACATGCCAAGAACAGATGCATACTGGTAAGTAGCATATTCCTTAAGCCAGGCCCTGGGACAAATTTGTGGCTCGGTGTGGGGCTTCTAAGAACGGTCGGTCCATTACAAGTAAGCTGTTGGACATCATTTTATTTGTCTTATCTTTTGCCCAACAAGGCCTTGCAGTGGACACTATTTAAGTTTATTTGACTACTCTCTCTGCCTTCCTGTATGTACCAGACAAACCTTCCTTGTTTAAATAACCTGCTGTAATGAGATTTATTACAAGATTGACATGCATATTCCCTCTAAAGCTGTTCGTGATGCCACAATCAGACTTTAACATTGTCTTGATATTTCTCACTTTAGGCCCTTCAAGTGGATGTATAGTTGCTTGGTTCATTTCCTGACTTTGAAGACTGTTTTCCCATTGCGATTATATCAGCTTGATACATGAGTGAACTTCAGGCACTTTCATTGAAACTGCCATACTCCACCTCCCAGCCTCCCTAGACAATGTTAAGAAACTGGTGTCAAAACACACATGGTGCTTATATGCTGCTCCTCTCTGTTTCTTTCGGGACATTGTGAAGTCAGCGCAGAGCTGCATGGTGCCACCGAGCAGCGTGTGGGAGCACTGCTATGGAGAATATTTTATGGATCCAGTCTAGACCCTCTGGCACAGTCTCAGGTGAGGAATCTGTGGTTAGATGGAGTATTCACTAGAAGACATTTTACCAAAGGTAAGTAACTTGTCCTTTAATTTGTGAAGACTTGTCACCATTTAATGAATCTTTCAACCAATCAGATTAATCCTCCTACCCAGTCTAACTTATTGCAATGACCTCTACATGAATTTATCTTAAATTGCCTACTAAAAACTGCAATCAGTGCATACTAAGGCAGCCAGACTTATTCTCTGCACCCTACTGTGAAATCCCATCAGGTAGGCAATAAAGAGTTGTCACAGTTGCTTATTGAAAGCACTAAATCCAAAATATTTTCCATCCTACCACAAGAAGTCTGCTACACTGAACCACAGTAGTTTACCTTCTGAACTTTACAAACATCCTAAGGAATTTAAATAACCGTAATGTGTAATGTTTGTTTTCTTTTTAATGCTGTAACACATTTTTTCTTTTAAACTAGGTGGAAGATCCGTTAGAAGAATCTATCAAGTTCCTTACGCCACTTAAAAGCCTTGTTGCAAACAACATTGACACACATCTCTTGGCATTTGAAATATACTTCAGAAAAGGTAAAACGTGAAGTATTTTCATTAGTTTTTTATCTTGCCTTAATTGTTAGTTATTTTCATAATCTTCCCAACTTGTAATGCTGTTTACTAACCAGTATGGGGTTTTAGCTACATTCCATCCTAAATTTGTGTTAATGGCGGAAACCCTGCTGTGCATAGAGGAAAAAATAAATGCTTTTATGTCCATCTTTATTTGCTGTTCTAATATTCATGGAGCTATGTTTTTGTCATTCTTGTCCAATGCTTTATTCTTGTGTAGTGCATGACTATCTTTATAGTGCAAAACTGTGTGTGTGTACACACACATTTCTGGTTTGCTAATAACTTTGGCACCGTTAGATGAAACTTTCTTAAAAATGCTCACCTACCTCCGCTTCCTGGAAATTTTGGGGTGATCCTTCAAGCGAGCCTAGAAAAATGCAGGGAGGAATTCTAAAACACATTTTCTCCATAGGAAAATTAGACACCTCTACAACCACTTTGGGAGGGCAGAAAGCAAGATCTTTGTCCAGAAAGTGTTTTTTTTTTTTAATTTTCTGTAACTCGGTGCTGTCGTTTGTGAGAAATTAAGGTTCAGAATATTTGTATGTTTCATGCCACAGAGGATCCTTGGAGGCAGCCAGATCTCAAGATGAGTTCTGATTAGTTGCTATCGCACAGATTTCTCATGGAGGATCCTGGCACCAAGAGCAGTCTTTCACGTTTGTATTTATTTAATAGAATGGGGCTGTTTCCAGGGACCAGGCGGGGCTGCAGGGGCCCCGAGGCTCCCCCCGCAGCCCCCAACATAAAACATTGTGAATTCCCCCGGGTGGGCACCAGGGCACCCCTTTGATTTATATAAAATAAAAAGGTACTGTTGCCGGCTGGTGGCCATTGCCATCCTGAAGGCCTACATGTTAACTGCGTTTCATGGTAGGCCATGAGCATTTTCAGTTCGGTATGCTCCCCTATGGCCTTACCAGCGCCCCTCTGATGTTCACAAAAGGGATTGTAGTGGTTGCAGGATATCTTCGGAGGTCAGAAGTCCCAGTCTTCCCACTCCCTCGACGACTGGCTTTTGAAGGTGAGCTGATCCCAGGTAGTTGTCTCCCACCTCCAGACTATTGCTAACCTCCTAACGTCATTGGCACGTTGATAATTAACCCCTAAGTCGCCCCTGAATCTTTCACAAATTCGCCTCTTCATCAGAGCCATTCTAGACATGGTGCAGTTTCGCGTCTGTCCCCCAGAAAATAGAGTCCAGGATATTTGGGCTATGATCCCGATATTTCAACCTCTGAGGATGACTCTGAGGCTTCTAGGACTGATGGCCTCCTGCTGGTCATGCATGTCTGGTGGTATATATGGGCTCTGCAAGTTACAGCGGACACCGCACCAGGGGCATCTTTCCTACATGGTCCCGAATTTGAAGTGACTGCTAGAGATCTGCAGTAGTCGCTGCAGGACAGTTATTGGGTCAGTGACATACCTGTGTCGTTATCCCACCCAGAGCTCACAGTTGTGACCAATGCAATGCTTCTTGGTTGTTGAGGCGATCTGAGTTGAGGTGGAGATAGAAGCATGTAGTCTCCGGCAGATGCTTGGCTCCATATGAACCTTCTGGAGCTTAGAGCTACTTGTTTGGCATTGAAAGCTTTCCTGCCCACCATCAAAGGGAAGCTGGTGTTCATGACAATACCAGTGCCATGTGGTACAGCAACCAGCAGGGCAGGTGTAGGCCTTATGCCTGGAGACTTTGCATCTCTGGAAGTGGCTAGACTACCAAGGGAATTTTCTGAGGACACATCACCTAGTGGGTTCAATGAAAGCAAGAGTGGACAAGTTAAGCTGTTGCTTCCTTGCGTATCATGAGTGGCAGTTACACTCAGAGGTGGTGCATGGTCTTTTCCACGAATGGGGAGAACCCTAGGTCGATCTCTTTGCCACTGCTGGGAATGTGCAGTGTCCGCACACTTGCACGTTGTGAGTTTACAATGCATCTCTCACTCGAAAACGCGTCCGCAGGGAATGGAACTTGGGACTCCTGTAACCCTTCCCACAAATTCCTCGCCTGCCCTGAGTTATGAAAGAATAGGACTGACGGGGGCCCAAGTCCTCCTAGTGGCTTCGAAGTGGACACAAAGAGTATGGAATTCTGAACTCCAAGGCATGAGCATCTGACCTCTGAACAGGCTTTTGGGGAGATCTGTCACAGCAGGGCAGGGTCCTGCACCCAGACCTGCTCGACCTCCACCTCCACACTTGGACATTGAGCGGCGACAGCTATGTGCTCTTTACCTTCGTCCAGAAGTGGTTGATGTCATCTTGGCAGCCAGGCATCTCTTTGCCAAATCTGTATATGCCTTCGATTGGAATAAGTATCTGATACAGACATCTGCTTTAGAAACTTCCTCAGGCGCGAAACTGGAACCAAAATTCTTTTCCCATAGTTGTCCACTGAATGTGACATCAACGGAGTCCATGTAACTCCCTCGCCGATGTCAGTTTCTTTTTTTTTAAGCGCTTGCAAAGCAGATCCGGAGTGGTTAGGGGGCCGCTTTTCAGCCCATCTCGACGTTTTGTCGAGGGAACGGTGAGCTTTTTGCTATGTCTTCACGGTTTAAACCCTGTGGATCTTGTTATAGACAGATGTCAATCACAGATCCTCATGCCTTCAGTTTTTGGTGCCTTGGACAGCACAATGACTCTGAGGAGCGCAGTTCCTCTCAGTGTATTTGGTTGAAGGCTTTAAGAGCGCGTCATATGAAACTACTGGCGGTGCGATTATCTGAGGCACAGCGTCATCGTCAATTCTTGCCGCAGTCCAGAGACCGGTCGAGGAGCCATTCGGTGAGAGGGTACTCCGCCGTCTCCCAGCTTTCGGTGGTGGAGCATTCACACAAGTCCACCCTAAATATCTTGGACCCGGGCCGACTCTAGCCCAAATGCAGGAATATTACTTTTCCATGCATATTGTTTTGGGGCCTTAGTCCATCTGGTGCTCTTTCTGGCCCAAGGAGGTTACCTGACTGGATCCCCGCTGGCAGGTTCTCCCTCAGGGACAGTTGGGCCCTCTGAATCAGTTATCGGATTCGATGCGGCGCCGGTGCACAGCCTTTCGCGGTTCACACATTCGATGTCGGGTCAGCCAATGACGTCGGTGACACTGATCCCATTACTCTTTCCGACGTCGATACATTGCTGCAACGGCACTGGATGCGGGGCCAATTAAGCTGTCTGGTTTGGGCAAGTGTAAATCTTGTCTTATTCAACCTGTTCCTGCTTTTCCTTTGGGAATGACCTGTTTGGCAGCCTACTTTGGAGGAATATTGGCTGACCGAACTGGGGGAGGATAGCAAGGTAGAATCCTCTGCAGTTTCAGATGTCCTTTCTCCTCCTGGTATGGCAACAGTTTTCTTATTCTACAATTTTGAGAAGGGGATCTGCGTTCTTGGGTTGCCAGCTTCCCTCAATGGAAGTATCCACAGACCCCTATGGTGGATGTACTTCACCAAGGTGAGACAGGAGTGAACCTTGACTCTATTATATCAAGTCTCTGTACGAAAGTGCCCTCTTTTTGCACGGTTGCCTCCACTTTTTGCCAAACTGTTGATGTACTTTGACTGAGTGAGCCATGGGTTCCTGCCAACCAGGTACCCAGGGCCTATGTTCTTTCCCTAAACTGTACTGATGCAAACCCCAATTGGCACTTTTTGGCCACATGCCCCTTGTAACTGGTACCGTAGGTACCAATGGCACTGTGGCCAGGGAAGGCCTCTAAGGGCTGCAGCAAGTATTGTTCTACCCTTCGAGGCCCTGTACCTTTACACTCGCACACTGCTCTTGCAGACTGTGTGTTTTGGTGCAGAACAAAGTGAAGAGTCGACATGGCACACATCCCTGTGTGCCATGCCTATAAGGCACTGCCCTGGCATAGGTAAGCCACCCCTCTAGCTGGGTGCACTATACAAGTGGTGAGGGTACAGGTGCACGAGACATCTACCCCTACAGTGTCTAAGCCAATTCTTAGACATTGTAAGTGCAGTACTGCCATTAGGAGTATATGGTGCTGGGAGTTTGTCAATATGAACTCCAAAACATCATGATGGTTTTACTGAAAACTGAGAAAGTTTGGTATCAAACTTCTTAGCACATTAAAACCCACACTGATGCCAGTGGGGGATTTAATGGAAAAATGCTCTCTAGAGGGCATCTTAGTGATGCCCCCTGAAAAACGACCTAACTAGTGTCCTGGCTGAGTAGCTGCTCGCCAGCTGCCACCACCAGACAGGTTTCTGGAGCCCTAGGTCGAGAGCCTGCTGCTCTTTGTGGTCTGAAACAATGCACATCCTGGGGCGAGGTGCCAAGCCTCCTCCCCCAGGATGGGCTGTGTCCACGAAGGGGAAGCTTCAAAGGCTTGCCGCCTTTGTGAGCTACCCCTGCCATTTGCTGCTTCCAGCAACTGGCCCCCACCGGTTCTGACCCCTACTTCGGGCGGGAGAATCAGCAGGGAAACCAAGTGAGGAATGGAGGTGTGCCCACCTTTGCCAACCCCACCCCTTTAGGTGGGGGAGGTGAGGGGAAGCACAACTCTTATTCTCCAGTATTGGGGTGTCTTTCCTAGATTCACATGCCTGAATCATTCCCGTCGTCGGAGTGGGAGTCCCACGGTACATAAAACAGCAATTATATGCACATCAAAACCAAAAAACCTCGGTAATAACCAAACAGGAAGTAAAGTACCCCTGAGCAACAGGAGCAAAAACTTCCACACTCATGACTTTCCTAGTCATTTTGCAGCCAATCAGGCGACAGCACCCACCAGAATGTTCTCCTCAGAGGCTCAGGCTCTCAGATTTTCTACCGCACGTCGTGTGGAGGGAGTCTCCCTGAGCTCTGCTCAGTACTCCACAACTTTGGTTGGTTTTTACTTACTTTGAAGATGTCATCTTCTAAATCTCTCTTCAGGCCTTGTGAATCTTGTGGGAAGCTTAGGCTTTTTAAGGAAGATCCCCACAAGAAATGCATTTATTGCCTGTATCCAGACCATGAGGTAAAGGATTGTAAGATCTGCAGGACCTTTACTCAGAAGACCCTCAGAGACAGGGAAGGTCGTCTTCTCCTGTGGCTGCAGAAAATCAAGTACCAGGACAACCCCCTATCTGAGGTAGGAAGTGTGGCCTCGAGGTCAACTATGTCCTCTAGAAAGAGGAAGGCTGAGGAAGAGGTATCTTCTCCTGGGGCTAAGGTGTCGAAAAAAGCTCCATTCTAGCTTGCCTTCCTCCTCCACAAAGAAGGCTTCTCCACCTTCAAGATCTGGACCTAGTACGCCCCCAAGAAAGTCTGGAAAGTCTTTGTCATCAAAAAGACTGTCACAGAAAGTTATACCTCAGAAAATGACTTCGGCGCCGACGTCGGCAACGGCTTCTCCGTCGACGATCATCATCATTGACGATTCTTCAACGTCGACAGGCAACTTTTCATCGCTGAGGCCTAAAATGTTAATGTCTTCGGCCTCTTCCTGGTCGACGCTGGTCTCCGTTTCAGTTCGACCCATCTCGTCGACGAAGATAATGCCATCGATCGTCGATGCTCCATCATAGACGAAGGGTTAGAAGGTCCCGTCGACAAGCGCATCGTCGACGAAGAGCACATCGACGGCGCCTACCCCGTCGACGTAAGCCACCCCGTCGACTGATTCCTCATAGACGAAGGTCACCTTGCCGTCGACGACTTCACCGTCGACGAGAATGACATCATCGTCGACAGCCACATCGTCGACGATGATTGCCTTGTCGACGAAGTTCACTGTCTGATCGGCGGCCACTGTCCATACGCCATCTCCGTCGACGGTTTTACCGTTGACGCCTCTTCTTTCATCTTGTAAGGAACTACAAGTTTGGTCTGCTGCACCGTCTGCATTCTCCTTTGCCTCGTTGTCTACGGAAGGTTCTTTATTGGAAAGACGGGTCTCTTCCCTAGCGGCGCTCTCCCCGCTGAAGTTGCCTGAACAGCTGTTGGACTCTGAAGAGGATGAAGAACCATCAGATGTGTATGAGAGGTTCCCCGCAGCTAGGAGTCCATCTGAGCTGCTTATAAAATATCAGGACGAGGATGAGGAAGAAGAGCAGTTCCTTGAGCCTACAGGTCAGGCTCCTGCCACGATGCCTACGGCACAGATACCGTTAGCTCTCCTCAACAACTTGCATTATATGTTGGACGACTACTATCACCGGTTTCCTCCATCTGAATCGGCAGAGTCGCTCCCTTCGACACCCATGCCTCAAACCTCTGTTTAGACCTCCAAGACAATCTTCTCCAATACCATCACCCGAAATACGAGCTACAATTCCACCTTCTCCGATGCCATCCCACCATACTCAGGAGGCTGTCGCCACTGATGAAGACAGGGAGGAAGGAGAAGTGGATGATAAGTCTGTACTGTCGGAGTGGGATGACTATCAAACACAAACCCCGTCATCTTCTGCTCCTCCTGCTGCAGACTCTCTGCTTGTAGATATTGGAGGATTCCATCTCATAATGGAAACCGCAATGAAGAGGTTTCTAATTTCCATGCCATCTTGACACCTCAAGCCAAGCCCCCCCAAGAACTGATACTTTATCATGAAAGTTTCCAGAAAAATTGTGCTATCCTAACTATGGTGCTGGCTTGTGGTTTTCTTCTGGTTAATCTTTCAGTAAGCAGCGCTTGCCTAAGGTCTATTTTAATTACCTACCTGTTTTTAACAGTGCTTACTTACTTTTAAATTCTGTTTATTTGTTTTTAAACTTTAAAACTGGGATTGTTAAAACAGCTTACTCCAGTTCAAAGGGCTACCTTAATTCTGCATGTTGCACTTTCTTCTTCATTTCCCAATCGCTCCCTAGTCCCCGGTCCGCCGCAGCAGTTCCTGCCAATTGAGCGGAGGAACGGTGCTCCTTCCCCTGGCTATCCTACTTCCGGCAGGGACACTACTGCTGACTAATTAGGAGCGTCAGTGTGCGGACGCGCAGCCAAATGCAAGCCCGTCTGCGCCCCTCCACGCCTGTTGCCAGAACCCTGTCTGTTTCCTGTATGATTTTAAAGACCAACCACAGAGGCAAGTGAAAACAATTTCAATAATAGAATTCATCTGGAAAGAGGGACTAAAAATCATGTCGACACCAAATTCTCTCCCTGCAGTCTTGCCCCGCGTAGACAAGAAGTATAAGGCACCTCTCACCTAACCTGCATGCCTTATAGGGCAATCCAAGACGGATTAATTTGTCACCCAAGCGGCTCAGAGACGGGCCAGAAACACCTCTTCACAGGTAATCGCTCCACCAGACAGGGATGGCAGACGTCTGGACTCCACTTGAAAAAAAGTCTCAACTATAGCTGCAACTATTGTTCGTGCTGCAAACTCCCTAGCAATATTAGGGAGATACGATAGACAAATGTGGTCGATATCTCACCATGTGTTGAAAAGCTTCCAGAGCCTGAAAGATCAGAAGCCAGAAAAATATTGCATGAAGGGGTGTGTACTTCTGCAGAAATGATCGATGCAGCAGTAGATGTGGCATCTACAGGCTTCAGGCAGTTGGCGGGGGCAGCAGTGCTAAGAAGGCAGGGTTGGCTAAAGTCAAGATCCTTTCGCCAGGAGGTCCAGGCTAAGATTATCGATATGCCATATGATGGGGAGTTTCTCTTTGGCCAGCATATTGATGAGGCCCTGCTGGCCATAAAGAAGGACACAGAAACGGCAAGGTCACTGGGAAGCCTGCAGTTTCGGAAGTCGTCCTTTCGTGGTGCCAAAGGACGTGGATCCTTTTCCAATAGAGGGGGCTAATGTCAGCAACGCTCGTACCAATCCTCGCAAGGTAACCAGAGGTATCAACCGTACAAACGGCAAACATACGGACAGCGAGGTAACAATTACTCGCAAGCAAAAAGGAAGTCTTCTCACTGGGGACAAGATTTCTCCATGAAACAATGAGACGTACCACCTGCCACCATCTCTGCACATTCCCAGGTCGAAAGTTGGAGGAAAAATATCCAGTTTCTTTTCGAATTGGTCCAAAATTACTACGGACAAGTGGGTCCTGGATGTAGTGACCTGGGGCCACGCTTTAGAATTCATCAAAACCCCTCCCAATTCCCCTCCCAAAGGTCCACCACCAGCTCATCTCAAAGAGCTATTCTCCCAAATAAATGTAATGATTTGGAAAAGAGCAATCAAAAAAGTTCCTCGATTGCAAAAGGGAACGGGGTTCTATTCGAGGTTCTTCCTTATACGCAAGAAGTCAGGAGAATGGCGCCCCATCCTAGACCTGTGTGCCTTCAACAAATACCTCAAAAAATTATACTTCCGGATGTTAACGCTTCAAGAAATCCTCCAGTTTCTCTCGGAAGGGGTTCACATGGCCACCCTCGACCTTCAGGATGCTTATTTTCATGTACCGATCCTTCCCAGGCACAGAAAGTTCTTAAGATTCAAAGTGACTGGCAGGGATTTTCAATTCAAAGTTCTCCCATTTGGACTTCGTTCAGCGCCCCGTGTTTTCACTCCAATATTAGCTCCAGTGGCAGCACATCTTCGCTTGGAAGGCATTCAAATTTTTCCATACTTGGACGATTGCCTTATCAAGGCCAGTTCTTTAGGAACAGCAAGAGCGCATGTTCAAAGATGCCTGTCACTTTTCCAGTCTCTGGGTCTCTCAATCAATCTCGAAAAATCCCATTTAACTCCGTCTCAAAGAAAGTCATTCTTGGGAGCCACACTAGAAACTCACTCAGGCTTTCGTCTAAAAAGAAAGACCGCTCAAGATCTGCAAGATGGCTCTCCTACTGCAATAAAAGAGTACGTTTCAGTTTGGATGTTCAAATCTTTCCTAGGGATGATCTCATCCTGCATCCCTCTGATACCCAACTGTCTCCTCCGAATGAGGCCTTTACAAGAGGAACTCAGTCTCCAATGGTTGCAGGTTTCGGGGTCGTTCGACGACAGGATCAGCATAACTTCTCGTATGAGAGAAGTCTTTCATTGGTGAATTCAAAGGAAAAATGTGCATGAAGGATGTACATTCCTGACGGAAGTGCCAAGGTTTACCATCACCACGGATGCTTCCCTCGAAAGATGGGGTGCACACCTTCAAGGAATGACTGTCAACGGAAAGTGGAATGTGCAACAAAGGAAGTGGCACATTAAGCTGCTAGAGCTGCGAGCCATTTTTCTGGCCTTTAAAATCCCTTTGAACCGTCATCAAGGGGTCCACGGTTCTAATTCGGACAGACAATACAACAAGTATGCATTCCTTAAACAAGCAGGGTGGTACAAAATCGTCCCTTCTCTCTCAACAAGCCCAGGAGATTTGGGATTGGGCTCTGGATCACAAGATCAATCTTTCAGCTGTTCATGTTCCAGGGATTTCCAATGTACTAGCGGATTCTCTCAGCAGATCTGCAATATCCAATCACGACTGTGAGATCCATCAACCAACACTGGACCGAGTCTTTCGTGAGTGGGGTCACCCCGACCTGGACTTGTTTGCCACAATTCAGAACCGCAAATGCCCACACTATGCAAGCTGGCTTCCCTACAAGGACTCATGCGGGGATGCGCTTTCGATGAACTGGTCTCAGATATATGCATACGTTTTTCCTCCGATTCCGTTGGTTCCCAGAGTCATCAGATTCTCATTGCGCCCAGATGGCCTCGCCAATATTGGTTCACCGAGCTTCTCCTCCTCTCGGAGTGCGATCCCATTCAGTTTCCACCAATACCGAATCTTCTGACCTTGCAAGGGGGTCAAATTTGTCATCCTGACCCAGCTTCCTTGAAATTAGCAGCTTGGCTCCTCAACACATTGAGTTCGCCCATTTAGATATCCCTGCGGATTGTCAAGGTTTTCGCCAATGCTAGAGCACCTGCCACAATTAAGACATACAAGCTCAAATGGGAAAGGGTTCTGTACCTGGTGTCACTCTGCCAATTTACATCCAATTAATGCTAAACCAGAACAGATCTTGCTGTTCTTTTTCATTTTGGTAGGTCGGGTTTATCTCATTCCACAATGAAGGTGTTTTTGGCAGCCATTTCCAGATTCCGTCAAGATGGCTCTACCTCTCTTTATTCTGCTAGAATAATTCAACAATTTTTTAAAGGACTATTACGAATGTTTCCTCCTATTTGACGTCCACCTCCATCCTGGTATTTAAATGTGGTGCTCGCTCAGCTCTTGCGTCACCCCTTTGAACCTATTCATAAAGTGGATCTCAAGTTCCTTTCATGGAAGGTTTCTCTACTTTTAGCACTGAAGGGTCAGTGACATTCAGGCGTTCACGATCAAGTCTCCTTTCTTACAATTCACTTCAAATTCAGTGGTGCTTCGTACCAATCCAAGTTACATGCCTATGGTTCCCTCTGACTTTCATCTTAATGAGCCAGTAATTCTAAAGACATTTTTTCCAATTCCGCAAACAGCGGCAGAAAAAGCCTTGCATTCTCTAGACATCAGAAGATGTCTCAAGTTCTATCTCCAACGAACTGCAGCAATGCAGAAAACAAATCAATTATTTGTAGCATAGGGAAGGCTACGTCAGGGATAGACTGTATCCAAGCAGACTATAGCCCGTTGGGTGTCATCAGCGATTAGTCTGTGTCATCAGCAAGCGGGAAGGCCTCTACAGTCTTTGCCAAGAGCACATTCTACAAGAGCGGTCTCCTCTTCTACCGCTCTCTTCGCAGGTCTGCCTCTACATCAGATTTGCAGAGCGGCAACTTGGTCCAGCAGGCATACGTTCACCAAACATTACTGTTTGGATGCTGCAAGTGATGCAGATACTTCAGTGGGACAAGCAGTTCTTGGCAATCTTTTCAAATATGGTGAGCCTCTGTTCCCCCTCCTCCACTATGCTCTTTTTAGACGCTTATTCTTACATGTTATTCTCTTTTGCTAAGCATGCATATATACTGTGATACAAGAAGCGTCTAATGACCATTATGTTTTGTACTGCTATCTACTCCTGATTCAGGCATGTAAATCTGTGAAAGACACCCCAATACTGGAGAAGAACTATAGTTACTTACCTGTAATCTGTGGTTCTCCAGTATTGGTGTCTTTCATAGATTCACATGCACCCGCACACCTCCCCTCAGAGGATTCTCGGGCGATTATTTTGGCTTCACTCCTGTGCGAGAAAATCTGAGACCCTGAGCCTCTGAGGAGAACATTCTGGTGGGTGCTGTTGCCTGATTGGCTGCAGTTTGGTCTATGCAAAATGACTAGGATAGTCATGTGTGGAAGTGTTTGCTCCTGTAGCTCAGGGCTACTTTACTTCCTGGTTGGTTTTTTGGTTTTTATGTGCATATAATTGCTTTTTTATGTATCGTGGGACTCCCACTCCAACGACTGGGAATGATTCAGGCATGTGAATCTATGAAAGACACCAATACTGGGGAACCACAGATCACAGGTAAGTAACTATTGTTCGACCCCTCCATCTGGCAGATGTGGGGACCTAGCCAACCAGAGAGGCATATGCCCCCCTCCCACTGGAGTGTGGCATATTAGGGGGTATGCCCACCCCAAGGAAGGGACGCATTGGTCCAGACCTTTACCTACCTGTAATGCCCCTAAAGCTAGTATTTAGGGGCAACCCCGAACCTTGCCTTCTCAGACAAGAACAGACTAGAAGAAGAGAATAAAGATCGAAGAAGCCGTTCTGAACTAAGAAGAGGAGGATGCCCACTGACTTGGCCCCAGCCTTACTGGCTTGTCCCCACCTCGAACCTGCTCCAGTGAAATCCTGGGGTGTCCTGCAGCCAGCACCCCCAAGAACCCGGAGGACTTGCCCTGTCCTTCCAAACCAAGACTTTATCTCCTGGGAGCACCGGATTTGCTCACCCACAGACTCTGGCTCCGGCCAAATTTGAGAGTCTGCACCACTTTGCACCCGACACCCACAGCACAAGTTAGAGTGGACCAACACCGTGAGATGGTCTAAACGGTGATCGTAGCCTGAGAACCAGTGATCTCTGACCTGCTTCGAATCTCCTGGTAACGCCTGCAGCCCGTTTCTGCTGTATCCCCCGACCGCGACCGGAGCTGGTAACAAAACGCGACTAATAAAAACACCCCTGCACCCGACGTCCCACAGCCTTGGGTGGCCCAACCAATGGTGTTCCATCATTCCCAGGCATCCCAACTTACCTCTCCAACCGGTGGCCTCCTCCAGAAGATCTTCATCCCCGATCCTGCAGTGTTTGTTGCAACCGGTGAATCCCCATTGAAAACAGCAGGGCACCCAACACCAAACCTGCACCCGGCCGCCCCTGTGCTGCTGTGGGTGCACTTTAGGTTCTTAACCGGATCCCCCTTTGCCCTGAGCCTAACACCTGGAGCTTTTCTCCCACAACCTCCTGGCCTGCTCATGAAGAGCCACCAACCGAAGGCCCCCTATCCCAGTTGGATAACATTGGGCCTCAGCACTCTGCACCAAGCCACCCTAGTGCGCTGAGGGTGCTTGAAGAGTGCACCCTTGACCCTGGGGGAACCCTGGTGCTAACCCCAGAATACCAACTCCCACAACAAAGTACTTAACTGTAAACGGATTACTCCATTTCCTCCCATCGGATTGCATTGACGCTTTTCTTTGAAAACATTTCTAAGTGTGGAGTTGGTTTGTATGAAAATTTGAAAAACTGCAAATATACAAAAACTGTATTACTTACTTTTGTCTAGGAGATGTCCCAGTGTGATATCTAGGCGCATCACTCAGGTTAGCAAAAGTAGCTTAAAAAGTAATCCAATAAGTAATGTGCATGGTAATCTGTAAAGTAACTGAAAAGTAATCTCGAATTGTCTACTTATCTGTAAATTAACTACTGCATTTGAACCTGCATTCAACTGTAATTCACTGCACACAAACTTGCCAAGTATTATTTCACTTACCTGCACGAGGCTTGCCTTGATTCTAGAAATAAAATACCTAAATAATATTTTTTTATACAAACAAATTGGTCTAAATTCAGTCTTTGAGTGTGTGACATCATTTCTTGCCTGAGTGTGTACAACAAATGCTTAACACTACCCTCTGATAACGCTTTACAGCTTGCCCACACTACCAAAATGGAGAGTAAGGTGATATCTACTTTTACCTCTGTCTACCACTGAACTTTGTGCACACTATACCTCATTTTGGTATAGTATATACAGAGCCAGATTACAACAGTCTCTGTTTAGCCTTTGTTAGGAGCTTGGCTGAAACCGGTTACGGAAGTTCCAGTGACAGGGCTGTGACCCATAGTCATAGACCCGACCCTGGAGTCCTAGTTTGTCTCTTGCAATATACCGCTACAGAAGGGCTGGTGGTTCAGACTGCTAGGGCTTTCCTAGACCCTAGTGTCTTTTCCTTGGTTCCACCAAATAAAGCCCAGATGGCTAGAACATTGTGGGAGGAATATTTTCTCTTCTGTCAGTTCAGCATTGAGGTTTATTTATTTATAAAACAGGGCATGCGTTTTTGCAGATTTTCTCATGCTTTATGGGACTCGGTGACGCATCAGCTGTCTTCTCTTTTAGAGGAAGGCTGAAGTGAACTCCTCCAGGTGGTACAAGATGGCCGGGAAGAAATGAAATTCACCATAAAATGTGGTATTGACAGCACCAATTTCATGGGTAGCGCTATGGCTCAATTAGTTGCACCTCATGGCATGCATGGCTGTGTCAGTCTGGGTTTACGAGCCTGTACAGAATAGCCTGAAAGATATGCCATTTGATGGTGTACATTTATTTGGTGAACATGCTGATTAAGCTTTAGGGCAATTCAGAGCTGGTCGGTGTGACAAAGCCACCTAGAAATGCCTTTGAATGTTCTAGTGGAATTATTTTTTTCTGACTTGCAGAAAGAAGTGTTTACACGTGGCTGAGATGAAGTATGTATTTTATATGGTGACAACCCAAGGTGGTGTTTCTGCTTGAAGCAGGCGTTTATGGTTGTTTATATAACCTTGTGGCACTTTACACTTTTTTATGACTTTTAGTTCTTGTCAGTCAGGGTTATAGGAAAATTATGCGGTAGCTATTCTGCAGAATTATTTTCAGAGAAGTCTTATTCTTTAAGGTATATTCCACGATAATTGGTTTTCGTGATTATTATTTACTTCTTTGTGCAGAAGTTGTGACTTACTCCTTCAGCGTGGTCGATGACAGTTATTTTAGCTTTTTTGTGTTGGGTTTTAATTGAGGCCTTGTGTACAGGTCTTACAGTTTACTTTACTCTGAACTAAAGCTCATGAGTTGATACCTTCATGGTATGTACCATACTCTATGTGGAGTATCTTTTGTATGCTATGATGAGCATTTCTAAATGTATGTGTGGAGCTGGGATTACGCTGCTTGTGCACTATTAGTCTCACATTTGAGACTACAGAGTTATACCCTCTGTGTTGGGTTATTTCTCTGATGTATGTTATCATACACTTGTGAAGTTTGGTACCCCCTAGTTAGATACTTTTGAAATGTGTACCCCAAGAGATTCTGTGTATATAATCTGCCTTTTGATGAGGTGTATGTACAATGGCCCTCTTATTATTATTTGGTTAAGATGGTGAGATGTCTCATATACTTTTATATGGTATTTGTGTGACCTTGTGCTTAATTTATGGGCATAAGTCAATAGACTGAGGTTCTGTTGATGGGATAGTGCAGCACTGAGGGTGTCTATCCCAAAAGTATTTCTGGCATTTCCACAGAAAGTAACTGGCAGCCCACATTATTAGTTTATGTGGTTTGGCTTTTCCCCTGATACTTGCCTTGCGCTTAGGGGATATGTGATGTCACTTAGGATTGTTGTTCTCTCCTTCTGCTAGATTTAGAACATTAACCAAAAGATGATCATCTTGTGAGCTTTAAGACACAACATGTTGTGCTCCTCAGGTTCTATCTTATAGCCATGGCAGTTGATTGGCTCTACTTCCACTTCGTGTAGACATTGTTGGTTTCTACATGTTCCTTGAGCATGTTTGTTTATTTTCCTGGGATTGTCATGCTATTACAGGTCTCCAGGCAGACGTCTCTCAGAAGATTCTGGTCCTTGTATTATGAAGGATACTTAATGTTTTTGACTCTTTTTGGGTTGTTCTAACGCTGGGAGTTATTACTAAACAATTTTTTCTTTTTTGAAGGACATTTCCCTCTAATAGTGTACCTTTTCTTCTCTGTCATGTATGTTGTTCCTTGAAGGGAAAAAGGCATTGGCCTTATTACTTCTACCTTTTGTAGAAGACTTTTGTTCCCACATTAAGGATCATTGCTCCTCTGGGGGACAACTCTTTTTCTTATTTATCTGTCTCCAGTTGATGGCTGTTGGGTTCACACTTTGCAAAGTGTGGTCCCTAGATGACATAGAAATGGATGTTTATTTTATAGATCTAATCTGCTTTTATTATGGAATCCTTTAAAGTTTCCAGTTTCAGTATGGGAGACTTTTTTGTAGATCATCTGTAGATGGGTCTCTATTTCTAAAAGTAAGGTCACATACTAACCTTGGTTTTCGCTAGGCTATCCAGGTTCTTTTTCATACTTAATCGTATTCAACTTTATACTACCAATGCCTAATGGTGGTGTCTCAGGCAACTTGCATTACTCTGATGGTTTGGATGGCTGTTGCGCCTCCTAAATGGGGTCATCCCACTGTAGTTGCATACTGTTATATCAGTATTGTCTGCAGATTGTTTGTCTTAATTTTTGTATCTTTGAATATGAATGTTCGAGGCATATGAGCTATAGATTGTATACTTTAGCATAGATCGCCATCTGGTGTTGCGCTCAGATGTTTGCTCTTTGTTTTTGTGGAAGAAGTCTTTGTAGTCACGAGATAGGTGACTCCTACTTATGGTGATAGTGCGCATGGGCATCGACTCTTTCAGATTGTTGGATGTAAACTGTTGCGCTCCAGGTCGGTGACTTATTTGATTCCCTTCCGACACGCAATCCTTCACTGCTCAACGGTATTGTTTTTCGATCGCGCTCCTCGACGTGCATCCAACAAACCTCTCAATACCTTCGATTCCGGTCGACGCGGGCCGTTGGGCCTATCGGTGCCATCAGGCCCTACAGCTAATGGAAGGACTCAATTCAAAATATGCACCCTGTGTGGTGCTAAATTCCCACACACGGATCTCCACAAGGACTGTAACCTTTGCCTCTCTTCAGACACCAGGCAAAGATTGCCCGGCCTTTGCTTTCTTACGATCGTAGAAAACCATACGTGATCGCCGTGCTCAATGTAATGTGATGTTGCAATCCACTACCTCCGTGCCGGACGACATCTTCGATGCAGGCCCCGATGTTCCAGAGGAACAAGAACCGGACAATGAACACATCAGCTTCTCCGAAGCTGACGATTCAGAAACCGAAGATCAGACGGTTACTCCTTGTCAACGAATTGTGAGTATAGACAGCGAAAACACTAGCCCTTCTCAAAAACATAAGGTTCCGGTAACACCTTCGAATTATCTTATAAATCTTCGGAGCCGAAAAAAGACAATAAATCCTCAGAGCCAAAAAAAGACAATAAATCCTCAGAGCCAAAAAAAGACCATAAATCTTCGAAGCTGAAAAAATCTTCAAACTCTACAGCTTCTCCAAAGCATAAGGACACCAAGACCCCTCCTAAAGCTTTGGAGTTTAAACCAAAAAAAAAAAAACATTGGTGCCGAAGAAGGATACTGGATTAAAAGACCTATTTCAACCAGATCCAGTGGATCCTAAACAAAAAATCCTTCACATTGACTCTAAAACTGGTCATATCAAGACAATTCCATCTAAAAAGAGACCTTTGGACTCCTCAGACGAACCCAAGGTACCCTTAAAGAAGAGAGACATGGGAACTTCTCCAGCCAGACCCTTCTCTCCTCAAAATATTCCTACTACACCACTTTCTCCAGCACACTCTCCAATGCTTCCATATTCATCTACACCACAAGATGATGATGATGATCACCTTGGGGGTGCGGGTCGGGATGAAAACCCACATGAGGATAATGACGATGACTCTACTCTCCCACCACCTGATCCTTGGGAGGATTATGATAATCCCCCAGATGTACCCGATCTAGACTCCTACCCATCTAGGCCACCCCCCAAGATGACAACATAGGCTTTGCACAGCTCATAAATAGGGCTGCACAATATCATGGGGTAGAATTACACTCAGACCCACTGGAGGAGGATTTTGTATTGGAGACTTTCACACAGTCACACAATCAACAAGCATTCTATCTAGGTTAAAAGGTATACTCAAGCATACACCTGACATTTTAAAGACCCTGTCAGGGCAATTGTTCTCAATCCCAGAATTGAGAAAAATATAAAGCAGCTCCGAACGATCCCGCTTATATTAAAGCACAGCTCCCGCTAGATTCCTTGGTTGTGTCAAATGCACGAAAACTAGCAAATTCCCAAACATCAGGAGATGCCCCACCTTCAGATAAAGCCTCTAAATTACTAGACACATCTGGTAAACTCATTGTGTCACAAGCTGCGAATAACTGGTGCATTACTAATACCCGAGCTTTACTGGCCAGGTATCATGGGGCTCATTACGATGCGCTTGAAAAGCTTTAACATCTTCCTGATCAGTACAAGTCTAAGGATAACGACCTCATACAAGAGGGAAAGTTAATTACAAACACTTCTATAAAGTGTGCTCTTGATGCAGCTGACAGTGTCTCGTGCGGTTAACACAAGTGTTTTACTACATAGACAGTCATGGCTACGCATATCTGGGTTTAAACAGAACATGCAGTCTACAATTCTTAATCAACCCTTTGATCAAGAACACTTTTTTGTACCCACTGTAGACACATCTTTGGAAAAAATGTAAAAGGACTCAAACTGCTAAGTCCATGGGAGCCCTACAGGCAACAACCACTAGAGGTTCTTTTTGTCACTCCTTCCCTCCACTTCTCTCCCTAACATTCCACTCCAGTCGTGTGAAGACTATCACAGTTCCTACCTGTCTGGAATTCCATCACCACAGACAAGTGGGTAAGACAAATTATCCAGTACGGTTACTGCCTGGAACTCACTTCATCTCCCCCATTCATACCCCCTAACAACTTCCAATGTCCACAGAACATCCGACACTGTTAAAACAAGAGGTTCTATCTTTATTACAAAAACACGCAATAGAACCGGTTCCCTTACCTCATCAAGGAACAAGGGTTTACTCCTTTTACTTTCTAATCCCAAAGAAGGACTGTACTCTCAGGCCAATACTAGACCTCCGACCGTTAAATCACTACATACAGTCGGACCACTTCCATAGGATCACTTTCCAACAGGCCCTCCCACTTCTCCAACAGGGCGATTTCCTTGCCACTTTAGATCTCAAGGACGCCTACTTTCATATTCCCATTCACCCTGCTCACAGAAAATATCTACGGTTTGTAGTGGACTGCCAGCACTATCAATTCAAAGTCCTCCCATTCAGTGACAACAGCACCCAGTGTCTTCACAAAATGTCTCGCTGTAGTTGCAGCTCATTTGAGGAGACCACACCTTCATGTGTTTCCTTATCTCGATGACTGGCTCATAAAAGCCAAGTCACACACACACACACTGTGTGCACAATACACACAAAACAATCCAGATACTCCACAACTTGAGATTCACAATAAACCTAGCCAAGTCGCACCTTGAACCGTCCCACCTACTTCAGTATCTAGGTGCCACAATAGATACCTCAAAATTCCTTGCATACCCCAATCCAGTCAGGATATAGCCAGCATGCAAGCTCTCTTATCAAGATTTCAACCTCAACACTCTCTTCCAGCTCAAGTGTTCATGCGACTAATAGGGATGATGGCCCCTTGCATCCTCATCATTCCTTATGCAAGACTTCAGATGTGTCCCTTACAAGAATGTTTAGCACATCAGTGGATCCAGCTCAAGGTCAGTTAACAGATCTGGTGTTGGTGGACAGCCGCTCGCATCGCTGTCTGCAGTGGTGGAACACACAAAACCTATACAAAGGGCGGCCGTTCATCGACCCGGTTCCAAAGATAGTGCTAACCATACATGCATCAATCACGGGCTGGGGAGCTCATCTCCAAAACCAAACAGTACATGGTATATGGACCCATCAACAGAAACAACTCCACATAAATTACCTGGAGTTACTGGCAATCTTTCTAGCACTAAAGTCTTTTCAACTCTTGCTAGTAGGCAAAGCTGTCTTAATCCGTACAGACAACATGACAGCAATGTATTACATACATAAAAAAGGGGGGGCCCTCTCTTCAGCTTTCACAACTAGCGCAAAGCATATGGAGATGGGCCATTCCTCAAAACATATACCTCCTTGCAGAACACCTAAGAGGAGTACACAATCAGATCGCGGATATGCTCAGTCATCAAACACAGCAGATCCACAAATGGAAACTTCATCCTCAAGTTCTTCTTCCATTCTTTCACATGTGGGGTCATCCAGACATAGATCTGTTTGCCACAGACCAAAACGCAATATGCCCAAGCTTCGCCTCCAGATATCCACACCCATTGTCCAAATGCCCTGTTGGAACTTTCAGTAGTGCCTCATCAAAAGCTGCACCTTTCCCCCAAAAATCTCACCCAGAACCATGGAGAGATAAGGCACCCAGATCCCAATCAACTCAATCTTGCGATCTGGCTCCTGAAGCCCTAGAGCTTGGGTACCGTAATCTCCCGCCAGACTGCATGAACATCATTAAAGAGGCTAGACGTCCTATTACTAGAGCATGCCATGCAGCAAAGTGGAAGCAATCTGTCTTTTATTGTACCAATAACAAAATCGATCCGCTAGATGCTTCCATCCAAAATATTATCTGTTATCTTTTGCATCTACAACAATGTAACCTAGCATATACATCTATACAGCTACATCTTGCTGCAATTGCTGCTTAGTTCCAAAACAGACCAAATTTTTTGTTGTTTCAAGTACCCGCTATCAAAGCGTTTATTGAAGGACTTAAAAGAATAATTTCACCTAGAGTTCCACCGTCTCCTGTATGGAATCTCAATGTAGTTCTCACCAGACTCATGGGTCCCCCATTTGAACCTCTGCACAAATGCGAGTTACAGTTGCTTACTTTGAAAGTAGCCTTCCTGGTAGCTATCACATCACTTACCAGAGTTCGTGAACTCCAGGCATTAACCATACAAGAACCATTTTTACAAATAAACCATAGCAAAGTCGTTCTTACACCTAATCCAAAATTTCTGCCTAAAGCGGTATCTGCCTTTCACCTTAATCAGTCGGTTGAACTTCCAGTATTTTTCCCTCAACTAGACTCAGTGGCAGAACCCGCTCTCCACACGCTAGACGTTAAACGAGCAATACTCTACTACATCGAGAGAACTAAAAGTTTCAGAAAGAGAAAACAACTTTTTGTAGCTTTTGCCTCACCTCACAAGGGCAATCCCATTTCGCTAAATATAAGGGGAGTGTCTATCTTGTTTAAAAAACCCATGAACATGAAAATCATACAGCAAAAGGTGGACTCTGGCGGGAAATGGGCCATTGTAGCGGTTGAGATGGCAGGCATAGCTTTAACATTGGTTGGTTATTACGGGCCGAATCGTGATGACCCCTCGGCACTTGAATCTTTATTCTTACATCTCCTACAATTTCCAGAGCCAGTTATAATAACTGGAGACTTTAACATTGTGTTAAATCCTTTACTGGATAAGTCCCCAACAAGTAGACCGCAGGTTCTTTCAAAATCTAGAAACTGCTTACTTGGGTGTATGAACCAATACGGCTATGTTGATATTTGGAGGGTAAGAGCAGGGCAGAGGCAGGAATTTTCGTTTAGAAATCTCAAATATCGACATCGGTCGAGGATAGATTTTATCTTAGTCAGTCGTGCCCTGGTTGACTCTGTTAAGAATGTAGGCTATGCTCCTTCACATCTCTCTGACCATTCTTCCATGACGTTAGAACTTGAGTGGGGGGCTAAGCTTCCCATTAGGATCTGGTCTTTTGATAGATCTTTCCTTACCTCCTCGGAGGACATAGAGTTCATTCAATCTGAAGCACGGAATTTCTTCGTAACTAATACTGGTTCAGCACCACTTGGTGTTGTCTGGGACGCTTTTATGTGCACATTAAGAGGATTGATAAAAAAATAGAACTGTTTACAGAAGAAGGCAGTATATGGAAGAGGTGTCCTCCATCGAAGCCAGTATGACAGCAGCACAGACAGACATTGATGACTGCAGGGTTGATGGTAATTATGATTTATCCCTGAAACACGAAAACCTGGTAGACTTGAAAAATAAATTGTCTTCTGTTCTTGATAAGCGTATTTTACAGAGATGGGAGGCCAGCAAATTATCTCACTTTCAATACGGGTAGGGGGCTGGTAGGTTGCTGGCATGGAAAGCAAAATCCGATCGGGCACGAAATATTATTGAGTCGGTTACAACAGATAGACGTACCCTTACAAAAGATGCAGACATTAAGGAAACCTTTAAGGATTTCTTCCAGGCAATATACCAGAAGGACTTTAGTGTGACATCTGAAAGTATTACGAGTTGGCTGGAGGATATCTCTCTACCATCTTTGTCAGCTGAACAGAGTAATTTCCTATTTATATCAAAATGGAGGGAAGAGGATTAGAGGTCCATTCAGTTCCCCTGGACAGATACGCAATAATCAAAAATAGAATGGACACTGGTATCTACAAAACCTTTGGTTTGTATTCGAAAACCCTCATAGACATCCTGGTTTAATCATTGCGGTGTATCTTTTTTCCGCCCCCTCAGGAGTCCTGGCGTATTCATAGGGTAGTCGATTAACGTGCTGGATGCCTGCCTCACCTGAGGCTACCTCCGGTACAGGTAGAAGTGTCCAGAGATAATGGAAAAGGATAAAAAATGGATAAAAATAGTGTCTCACCTAAGAATTTATTTATTGGAAAAAAGGGGGTGGGCACTATTGATAAAAGGAATTGCGATATGGTGGTAATCGTGTTACTGGATTACCGCAAAAATGTGTCAACATGTTTCAGCTCTCTCGGCCCAGCTGGGTCTACGGAGCTTTCGTCAGGACAAAAACACAAACGAAAAAAAGGAAGAAAAAATATCTCACACCACTTGTGTAGTATTTGATGATAAGTATGGTCAACTTATACTTAGATTTCCTGTGCTGTGGAAACAAAAGCCAACAATATCCATTATATATGTGGCTACAGACGTGAGGTGAGGTGAGCAAGCAGACATGTCAAAATTACATGTGGAGCACACAAATACTCCTCATAAGGAGCGTACGCCATGCTAGTGGCATTAATACCGTATCGAGAAAGGAGAGGATTAAAAACAATGGCTAATACAGGAAGTACATTCAGGATTTCAACGTGTGCGATGTTACTTTAATAAAAGACCTGCTATAGTGGGGGGTCGGTGTTCTAAAAGGTATTGTAGAACTAGACAAGGAAATAACCAAGACAGAGGTAGAGGAGGCCATACGGGGAGCTAAGGAAGGTAAGGCTGCAGGAACTGACGGCTTACTGTCTGAAATTTACAAAAACTTGCTATTAGAGGTTTCTCCCGTCCTGGCGACTTTGTTCAATCAGATATTGAGGGAAGGTGAGGTCCCTCCTGCCTCCTGGGATAACGCCTCCATAACAGCCAGGAAAGCCCCCAGCCGACAGTGGCTCGTATCGGCCAATTTCGATATTAAATGCCGACTACAAGATTTTTGCTACAATATTGGCTAAGAGGCTTGGTCAGGTAGCCCCGGATATACTGCATCCCAATCAAAAAGGCTTTGTAAAGGGGAGGCAGTTATATGAGCTTATTTATGATCTTGTAGGCGCCATAGATATTGCGACGAAGGAAGGTATGCCCCTGTCGGTTCTTACGTTGGACGCCACCAAGGCCTTCGACAGGGTGAATTGGCTGTACCTGTCGGAGGCCTTGTCGAAATTCAACGTGGGGATAAGTTCCGCAGAGCAATAAATTTGCTCTATAGGAGTCCGTCTGCCTCAATACTGATTAATGGGGGTCTATCCGAGCCTTTTCAGGTAACGAGGGGTACGAGACAGGGTTGCCCCCTGTCTCCCCTGTTATTTGATTTATATATTGAGCCGTTTGCGCAGAAATTAAGAGAAGACACCCTAATTAAACCTTTTGTTTATTGCGAATGGGTTAAAAAACGTATCCCTTTATGCGGATGATATTATGATCTTTTCATCAGACGTTAATACAGCATTCCCAGCGGCTATAGACTTAGCCATGGAATTCGGAAGGGTTTCAGGATATGAGGTGAATGCCTCCAAAACTGAGTCGATGTCATGGAATGTTGACTTAAATATCCACAGAGAAACATCAAGTGTCAACCTGCGGTACTTGGGGATAAATATAGATAAAGATATAAAATTGATCTCCCCTTCAAACTTTGCTATAGTAGCAGCGCAGTGCCGAAAACTGATGAGAGCTTGGGCGCATCTCCCGCGTTCGAGGCATGTGGGCTGCTAAATTCACATCTAGTGCATAGATCGCCGCCTAGTGTTGGGTCCGGATGATTGCACATTGTTGTCCTGGAAGAGTCTTCGAAGTATCACGAGATAGGTGGCTCCTCCCCTGGACTACAGTGCGCATGGGCATCGACTCCATCCCCAGATTGTTTTTTTCCGCCATTGGGTTCGGATGTGATTTCGACGCCTCCTGTTCGGAATCGATATAAAACAGTTTTAAGGCCAAAAGGCTTTTAGTAATTCGTCGGTATTGTTCCCGTTCGGTCTCGTGTTCATTCCTACTCTTCGAGTGGGTTTTCGTGGAGTCGGTGACTCTTCGATCATCGAGGCCCTGTCGACGCAGCAAGACCCCGACGATACTGCGATGGAACGGAGTCCGTTCAAGTTCTGCCCCGTGTGTGGTTCCAAGTACCCACACATCGACGTGCACCCCGTGTGCAACAAGTGTCTTTCACCGGATCACGACGAGGCCAACTGTATGGCCTGTTCCCGATTCCGATCGAAGAAGACCATCAAGTCTCGGCGCGTGGCCCGTCTTGAGGCCCACCGATCGGCTCCGGCGCCAGAGGACATCTTTGGAGACCCTGCTGCAGAGGAGCAGGAGCTTAATCTGCAGATTTCGCCGGCATCGGCGGAGGTCGAGGCCGACTACGGAAAGGAAGTCGAGTACCGCGTCCTCGGAGAAAACATCGAGGAGGTAGGGGACGACGAAGAACCATTTGGGGCCGTGGAAGATAGCTCGGAGGATGAGCTATGCCCCGAAAAGACTTTTATTCCGGCTTCGGTCACGGGATCGCCTCAAGGCCTTACCCACGACCATTTGCCTCGTCCCTCCGCCCCGCCTGTCGGCCCGGCTACGGACGCCCCTACGGGACCGGTTTTACCGAAACTGAAACAGAAAGTGGTGGACACCTCTACGGAGCCTCCATCGAAGAAACCGAAACCGAAAGTGAAACCTTCCGGACCGGTCACGCCCAAGGGGGGCGATGCATCATCGACACAAAAGACGGCGGCTGCGTCATCGGCGCCGTCGTCTTCGAAGACGTCAGCTACGTCATCGACACCGTCGTCTTCGCACGCCTCCAAGCCGAGAAAGACTGTGGATGCGGCTAAGGGCCCTAAGGTGTCTGTGCCCTCGGGCTCGGGAAGGGCCTCGGTGCCGACTACTGTCAAGCGGGCCGCGTCGGCGACGTTGGAGCCCCCAGTGCCGAAGAAGTCGATGGCCGACCCGAAGACCTCTGGTGGCGCTGGGGACGGTTTGACAACTCCCAAGCCCAAGAAGGTGTCGACCGCGCTCCAGTCTTCGCCGGGGGGCGGATCGAGGGCGTCAGTCGGATCGACGAAGCCGTCCGCTTCCTTTACGAAGCAGGTGCAGGACTCCCTCGAGCGGATTCGTAGTAGGGAGTCGGTGTCGACCCCGGGAGCCCCCTCTGAATCTACTCCGGTGGTGTCGAAGAAGCAGGCCTCGATGCCGATTCACTTCACCCTGCCTCCGAAGGTGGTGCCTAAGGCTTTTGTGCCCAGGTCGGTGCCCGCGGACTCGATGGAAGGCGGGCACACCCAACTGAGTGGCGATTCGGGTCGACGGGCTCCCTCGGATGACGAGTCGGAGCATTACATCGATGCCGACACGGGGAGGTTGACGCTCAAGAAGAGGAGGATCACTTCTCAGCCTCTGGAGTCGTTTGTGATCCCGTTAAAGAAGAAGAAGCCGCTCCCAGGGTCTCCTCAACTGGTGGAGCCTCTTTACCAACCAGTCGCGAGCCCGGAGCCTTCACCCACTGGTTCAGATGTTGCAGAGGGTGAGCAGGAGGAACAGTATACCTTTCCTGAAGGCAATGACCCTGATGAACTGCGAGACTCCTGGGGGCCATCTGGGGATCAGGGGGACGACCAGAATATCCCTGACCCGCAGGTCTATGGGCCTAAGACTTCCCCCACAGAGGATTCAACGGCGTTCAATGCCCTGATTGAAAGGGCTGCTGCTAATCACAGTGTACCTATGCATGCAGACCCAGTGGAGGTGGACTTCCTGTTCGACACTTTTTCTACTGCCGAAAAGTCTGTTAAGATTCTCCCTATGCTTAAGGGTATGCTGAAACATGCCACTGACATTTTCAAGGACACTACTAGGGCACGAGTGGTGAACCCTAGGATTGAGAAGAAGTACAGGCCGGCACCTGGGGACCCTGCTTTTATTCGGGGCCAGTTGCCTCTGGACTCTTTGGTGGTCTCCAATGCTCGCAAGAGGGCGAACTCTCAGACGACGGGTGAAGCTCCTCCCCCGGACAAAGAGTCTAAAGTGCTAGAGGCATCGGGGAAAAGGGTGGCAGCGCAGGCAGCCAACATATGGCGCATCTCCAACACACAGGCCCTGTTGGCCAGATACGACAGGGCACACTACGACACATTAGAGCAGCTTCTGCAACACCTCCCTGATGAGTTCAAAGAGGGCGCGGAGATGCTCATCCAGGAGGGCAAGCTCATCTCCAACGCTGCTATTAAGTGTGCACTGGACGTTGCTGATACCGCGGCAAGGTCCATCAACACTAGTGTGATGCTGAGACGCCAGGCCTGGCTCCGCATCTCTGGTTTCAAGCCTGACATACAAACAACTATCCTTAACCAGCCTGTCAATCCCGACAGTCTGTTTGGACCAGAGGTGGACTCCACTCTTGAGAAGATTAAGAAGGATACTGAGACGGCGAAATCCATGGGTGCGCTTCAGTCTCGGCCATTTCGGAGCAGCACTTTTCGTCGCTCAGGCAATCGGGGTATTGCCAGAGGACACTTGGCACAGCAGACGCAATTTACCAGGGGTGGTGCACAATCCTCGTACTCACCGCAAAAGAGAGGTGGTTACAGAGGGAACAACTCCAAGGGCAGAGGCAGAGGCAACAACAGCGGCCGTTCCTCTGCCGCTAACAAACAGTGACTCCCTGTCACTGCCCCCCGACCATCTGACACCTGTCGGGGGGAGACTCCAGCAGTTCCTGCCCGTCTGGAAGTCCATCACCACAGACAGGTGGGTGCGGCAACTTATCCAATTCGGTTATTGTCTGGAGCTCACATCACCTCCTCCCAATATTCCCCCAAGACACCGTCCTATGTCGGCAGAGCACTTGCACTTATTGCAGCAGGAGGTTCTTGTTATGCTGCAAAAAGGCGCTATAGAGCTCGTGCCGGAAGAAGAACAAGGCACAGGGGTCTATTCCCTGTACTTCTTGGTACCAAAGAAGGACGGTTCGCTCAGGCCCATCCTCGACCTACGCCCGCTCAACATGTACATTCTTTCAGAACACTTCCACATGTTGACACTGCAGCAGGTCCTTCCACTGTTAGAACAGGGAGACTTCCTCGCGACCTTGGATCTCAAGGACGCTTACTTTCACATACCACTCCACCCATCCCACAAAAAATACCTCAGGTTCACCATTCAACACAGACATTACCAGTTCAAAGTACTGCCCTTCGGAGTGACCACTGCCCCCAGGGTGTTCACGAAGTGTCTGGCGACCGTGGCGGCGCATCTCAGGAGACAGAACATACATGTCTACCCGTATCTGGACGACTGGCTGGTTCAGGCCAAGTCGGCTCAGCAGTGCGCCGCAGATATGTCCAGCACTATTCACCTTCTTCACAGTCTGGGGTTCTCGCTCAATTATCCAAAGTCGCACCTTCAGCCAGCCCTTGTGCGGCAGTACTTGGGCGCGACGATCAATACTCAGACTGCTACAGCTCAGCCGAATCCAGTGAGGATCAACAGCATCCAGTCACTGATTCAGAGGTTCAGACCACGACACTCGCTTCCGGCGAGAGTGTTTCTGCAGTTGATAGGCATGATGGCCTCCTGCATCTTCATTGTCCCGCACGCGAGGTTGCACATGCGTCCTCTCCAGGAGTGCTTGGCGCACCAGTGGACTCAGGCTCAAGGACAGTTGAAAGACCTAGTGTTGGTCACCGGTCGGGCATACAACTCTCTGCATTGGTGGACTCCACACAACCTTTGCAAGGGCCGACCGTTCCAAGAGCCTGTGCCACAGATTATCCTGACGACGGACGCGTCTCTGCAAGGGTGGGGAGCGCATGTGCTCCATTACACGGTGCAGGGACTGTGGTCGGCACAACAGAGGAGGATGCACATCAACTACTTGGAACTGATGGCAATCTTCATGGCACTGAAGTCCTTCAAGGTGCATCTGTGCAACAAGGTCGTGTTGATCCGGACGGACAACATGACTGCAATGTACTATATCCAGAAACAGGGAGGAACACACTCTCCGCAGCTGTCTCATCTGGCTCAGAGCATGTGGAAGTGGGCCATTCAGAGGAACATTGTAGTATTCACTGTTTTGTGCCAGGAAGGCACAAAACAGTGAATACTACAATACTACGGCGTGTTAGTGAGCTACAGGCGCTCACAATACAAGAGCCATTCATTCAGGTTCATCCTAATAGGGTGGTGCTGCGCACTAATCCTAAGTTTCTCCCTAAAGTGGTGTCACAGTTTCATGTCAATCAGACCATTGAACTGCCCACATTCTTTCAGAACCCTCAGACTGTGGCTGAAAGAATGCTTCACACGCTTGATGTCAAACGAGCGTTGATGTACTACATTGACAGGACCAAATACTTTAGGAAAACACAACAATTGTTTGTTGCCTTCTCAGCTCAGCACAAAGGCAACCCCATTTCCAAGGCTGGAATTGCCAGGTGGATCGTTAAGTGTATACAGATTTGCTACCACAAGGCTAAGCGCACTTTAACGGTTCCCCCCAGGGCCCACTCAACGCGGAAGTTGGGGGCCTCCATGGCTTTCCTGGGTAATATCCCTTTGGAAGATATTTGTAGAGCAGCCACATGGATTACACCACATACGTTTACTAAACATTATTGTGTAGATGTACATTCCAAGCAGCAGGCAGCTGTAGGACAGGCTGTTCTTAGAACTCTTTTTCAAACTTCTGCAGCTGGCATGGGCGGCCGCCGTTAATGGAGGGACTGCTATGTATTCTATGCACTAGATGTGAATTTAGCAGCCCACATGCCTCGAACTGAATATGCTACTTACCAGTATGCATCTGTTCTTGGCATGTAGGGCTGCTAACATTCACATCGCCCGCCCGCCCTCCTCCCCGGCGCGAGCACCTCCCGGGCAAGGACAATCAGATGGCGGATCTGCTCAGCAGGCACAGCCACCAACTGCACGAGTGGGAGTTACATCCATCAGTACTCCACCCGTATTTCGAAGAGTGGGGTCATCCAGAGATAGACCTGTTCGCGACAAAGGAGAACGCAAAATGCCAAAGCTTCGCCGCCAGGTTCCCACACCCGCAGTCGCAGGGCAATGCGATATGGATGAACTGGTCAGGCAGATTTGCGTACGCTTTTCCCCCAGCCCCTCTCATACCGCTGGTGGCGAGAAAGCTGAAGCAGCACTCGATGACACTCGTCCTGGTTGCTCCAACGTGGGCGTGCCAGCCGTGGTACACCACGTTTCTGGAGCACTCCGTGGTACCGCATCGAAGACTGCGCCTCACGCCCAGGCTCTTGACGCAGAACCATGGCGACATTCAGCATCCAGATCCGCAACAGCTCAACCTGGCGATCTGGCTCCTGAAGTCCTAGAGTTTGGCTATCTTGGTTTGCCCCCGGAATGCATGGACATTATCCGAGAAGCAAGAAAGCCCACTACCAGAGCTTGCTATGCAGCTAAATGGAAGCGGTTTGTCGTTTACTGTACAGAACATCATATCAACCCGCTGGATGCGTCCATTCCTGATATTATTTGCTATTTGTTGCATCTTTACAAATGCAATTTGGCGTATGCTTCCATTCGGATACACTTATCCGCCATAGCGGCCTATCTCCAAAACAGGCAGCACCTCTCTGTTTTCAGGGTGCCTGCCATTAAGGCTTTCCTTGAAGGGCTGAAGCGGGTTATTCCCCCCAGGTCCCCGCCGGCTCCTGTGTGGAACCTCAACGTGGTCCTCACCAGATTGATGGGACCGCCGTTTGAGCCCCTACATTCCTGTGAAATTCAGTTCCTGACATGGAAAGTCGCTTTCCTCATTGCCATCACGTCTCTACGGCGTGTTAGTGAGCTACAGGCGCTCACAATACAAGAGCCATTCATTCAGGTTCATCCTAATAGGGTGGTGCTGCGCACTAATCCTAAGTTTCTCCCTAAAGTGGTGTCACAGTTTCATGTCAATCAGACCATTGAACTGCCCACATTCTTTCAGAACCCTCAGACTGTGGCTGAAAGAATGCTTCACACGCTTGATGTCAAACGAGCGTTGATGTACTACATTGACAGGACCAAATACTTTAGGAAAACACAACAATTGTTTGTTGCCTTCTCAGCTCAGCACAAAGGCAACCCCATTTCCAAGGCTGGAATTGCCAGGTGGATCGTTAAGTGTATACAGATTTGCTACCACAAGGCTAAGCGCACTTTAACGGTTCCCCCCAGGGCCCACTCAACGCGGAAGTTGGGGGCCTCCATGGCTTTCCTGGGTAATATCCCTTTGGAAGATATTTGTAGAGCAGCCACATGGATTACACCACATACGTTTACTAAACATTATTGTGTAGATGTACATTCCAAGCAGCAGGCAGCTGTAGGACAGGCTGTTCTTAGAACTCTTTTTCAAACTTCTGCAGCTGGCACGGGCGGCCGCCGTTAATGGAGGGACTGCTATGTATTCTATGCACTAGATGTGAATTTAGCAGCCCACATGCCTCGAACTGAATATGCTACTTACCAGTATGCATCTGTTCTTGGCATGTAGGGCTGCTAACATTCACATCGCCCGCCCTCCTCCCCGGCGCCCGTAGCGGCTGCAGAGCATTATTGCATGCAAATATTAGCATGGACATCATTTACACTATTTCACTCCATCTCTGACACAATGGCTAAAAACAATCTGGGGATGGAGTCGATGCCCATGCGCACTGTAGTCCAGGGGAGGAGCCACCTATCTCGTGATACTTCGAAGACTCTTCCAGGACAACAATGTGCAATCATCCGGACCCAACACTAGGCGGCGATCTATGCACTAGATGTGAATGTTAGCAGCCCTACATGCCAAGAACAGATGCATACTGGTAAGTAGCATATTCATTACCATCTTGGGGAAGGTAAACCTTGTTAAAATGTCTATACTGCCAAGGGTTTCCTTTTTATTTAATTCAATTCCGTTGTTTTTTGACCCGAATATAATTTCAAAGCTGCAGAGCGAGATTTCCTCATTTATTTGGTATAACAAGAATCCAAGAATTGCTTGGAAAAAGATAAGGCGACGTAGGGAGAAGGGTGTGTTGGCGGGCCCTGATCTCCAGGCTTATGCGTGGGCATTTCAGTTATCCCATGCACAAATGCTTTTGAAAACACCTACGGAGACAGGCGTGGGCCTTATGTTTTCCACCTTGCTGAGCTGCGAGGGAGTTGGGCAGGGTAGTTTTTTGTTTAAATTTGGAGACCCTAAATAAAAAAAAAAAATAAAGTTGAAGGTACTACAGGGGATGGCTAATACCTGGTACAGAGTGAGGCTCTCGATTAAACTAGGTTATGACTCTAGTAGAGCTCCAATATGGGATTTACCTGCGCCCCCAGCCTGGACGGGAGATGCATTAGTATTACCACTCAAAGAGGCTGGAATTGCATCTTGGGGCGACTTGTTTATCTTTATTTCCATGGAACTACTTGGTCAACAAAGTTGGGCCGAGATTTCCAAGATTTAAATATTTACAAATCTCAAGTTGGGCTCAGGCACTTCATATACCGTCAACGCGGAACAGCAGCTTGCCTATAGGGGGAGAAAGTGAATTAGAGGCGCGTCTGGTAGATAAACCCCCTGTAAAGAAGGAGATCTCGCTTTGGTACAACATGATCTTAGAGGAAGTAGAATTTTGTTTTCCAATGTTATTGTGGGGTGAGTTGATGCCAGGAAAAGATGTGGAAGAACTCTGGACAACTTCATGTAGGGTGTTGTGGGACTTGGTCAAACCCGCCTGGCTCCGAAGGAACCATTTATTCACAATGCATAGGGCCTACTATTCCCCGCAGAGGCTGTCTAAATTTTCCCTGACAGGTCCGGTCTCTTGTGCAAGATGTGGTTTGGAGGCGGCGTCCGATATACATATGTTTTTCGAATGCTCGCAAATTACCTCCTTCTGGGACTCCATAAGCAACAAACGTCCTCGATATTGGATTTTCCCATCTCCATAGATCTGGGCCTTGTCATCTTCGGCCTGAGTGGGAAATCCCGTAGCGCAGCCTCGAACCTGGTGTTTTATTCCATTCTGGCGGCTCGCAGGGAAATTTACAGACATTGAAAGGATGCCTTGCCGCCTACTTTTTTTGAATGGCGTTCCTCTATCCTCCAAATCTCGAAACTCGATCTGGCAAGGGGAGGGAATCCGGAAAAGAGAGCCTTTTGGTATCAGCTGGATTGGTCACGTTGAACCTGGGTTTTTTTTTTCCCCAGGTCCAATGATTACGCAGACATGGTTCACCTTCTGGTTCTGCTGCAGCATGTAGCGGTGCTTTTGGGGCCCCGGTGGGTCGGGCTCTATCGATCAACAAAATAGCCCACATGTCAGAGATTTCTGGCTCGCTAGCAGTTACTGTTGGGATTTGGTCGCCATCCTCCCTACGCTATCCCTGCCAGCTGACGCTGAGACACTACAGTGGCACTGCCTGCTTTTCTGCTCTGTGGCAGTTTTGTTTTGATAGATTGGAGCCATGCACGCGAATGAGGATATTAAAAAAAAGGGCAATCCCATTTCAAAAACAGGAATTTCAAGGTGGATTGTTAAATGCATCCAAATATGCTATATCAAAGTTAAACTCACATTAACTATTCCCCCTAGAGCTCATTCCACACAAGAACTAGGGGCTTCTATGGCATTCTTAGTGAACATTCCCCTAGATGACATCTGCAAAGCAGCAACTTGTTCTACACCACATACTTTCACTAAACACTATTGTGTAGATGTGCAAGCTAGCAACAAGCTACTGTGGGCCAGGCAGTATTAAGAACGCTTTTTCAAACCACTGCAACAGATAAAGGTTGCCACCATTAGGGAGGAAAAACTGCTTTATAGTCTATGCTAAAGTATACAATCTACAGCTCATATGCCTCGAACGGAAAATGCTACTTACCAGTATGCATCTGTTCTTGGCATGTAGAGCTGTAGAGTTCTATATGCCCACCTACCTCTATCTGTTTTAGTACTATCTTATTTAGATACATCACATGGACATCCTTTTCTATTCTCTTACTAACTCCATCATCACCCTTTATGGCGAACAACAACATGAAAATGGAGTTGATGCCCATGCGCACTATCACCATAAGGAGGAGATAACCTATCTTGTGACTACAAAGACTTATTCCACAAAAACAAAGTGCAAACATCCGAGCCCAACACCAGATAGTGATCTATGCTAAAGTATATAACTCTACAGCTCTACATGCCAAGAACAGATGCATACTGGTAAGTAGCATTTTCTTTTCTTATTTTTCTTTTTATTAACACAAGGCATTAAAACAATAAAATTTAACAACATTACATGGGGGAGACAGTCTCTCGTATTGCTCACCGTCCAACAAAAGGAGAGGGGGGGGAAGGGAACCGGGAAAAATGGTACATAATCATAAACAATCACAGAGAAGTAGGAATATCAATGGGCGCATCTACAGGCGGCACACAAATGTCCCCCCTATAACGGTTCCACATCCCCCACACAGGTGTCCACTTACGAGGGCGGACCCTAGCCACATAGACAGTTTTTTCACAGAACATACACCAGTCCATGTTTTCCGACCATTCTTCAATGGTCGGCACCCTCTCGGACCCCCACCGCTGTGCTTTATTCCGTTTTGCAATCATGTTACCTAAAGTGACCAATTTGGTTTGTGCCACAATTAGATCCGTAGGTTCCCAAATATGCAGGAGGCATCTCCGCGCTTCTGGCAATACAGCGACTCCAAGAACCTCCCACATGAGTTCATGTATCCCACTCCAATACTCTGTCACAAAACGACACTCCCAAATAATGTGAAGGAAAGTACCCACAGAGCCACAACCCCGTCTACACAGATCCGTCTCCGAGAGTCCCATCCGAACCAGGCGGGGTTTTGTGACATAAACCCTGTGCAATATTTTCAGCTGAACAAGGCGCAAGCGTGCTGGGATTGCAACCACCTTCGGTGAGGAAACTGCAGCTTGCCAGTCCTCAGCATCTAGTTTAATACAATCTTGCGACCATTTGTCCCTTAGCTCGACCAGGAGATCTGCCCTATGATTAATACATTTTTTATAAATCAGGGAAATAGTCCTCTCTGGCAAGTGGCCATCCAAGATTTTGTCTTCAAGAGGAGATGCCTCGGGAAGGTCTGCCTCCGACGGCAGTGCCGCCATCAATGCATGCTTTTTAAAAAATATATGTATTTTTTAAAATATTTTATTGAAACATAAAAGGCAGAGTCGACAATCCAATCACCGGATAATAGTAACAAGGTTGACCCAATAAACAGTACGTAGCAGAAATGATATATCAGTGTGCATTACGACGTGAATGTCCAGCTCTGTCCATAGCCAGCTCGGCTGTTGGGGAATCACAAATGTCACCTCTATAATGATTCCAATGTCCCCATTTCTTGTCCCACTTTTTAGGGCAGCCTCTCAGTTTGTACACAGTCTTCTCGGCGAGCATACAGCGATCCATCTCGGCCAACCAGCCCACCACCAATGGTCGTGTAGGAACTCCCCAGTGCATTGCTACTGAACGTTTTATGAGCAGGAATTCTAGAGCCACCCACTGCAGCTCCACTGCAGTCAGATCTGTGACACCCCATATATTGAGGATGCCCTCTTTCAGTTACAGTGGGACAGGCTTCCCCAATGCAACACTCATTTTCCGGGTTGCTCCCTCCCAGAACCGTTGAATCACAGGACAATCCCATAAGACATGATAAAAGGTACCAATCAAGCCACAGCCTCGCATACACAGGTCGTCTGGGCGTCTCCCTATTCTAGCCAAGAGGGTAGCAAGACATGTAGGCCCTGTGCAAGACCTTCAGCTGGATCAGCCGGAAGCAATGATTAATCAGCGCTTTCTTGGGGGACTTCAAAGCTGCCTGCCACTCCTCATCCTCCAAGTGTCCCACTTCCACTTGCCATTTGTCACGCAGGGTTTGGAAGGTATCGGGGAGATTGTTGCACAATTTACGATAGGTGTAGGATATGGCCTTCGACGGGAGGGGTTCTGAGAGTAATCTTCTACGGGTGAAGCTTCTGGGAGGGAGGAGAGGTCAGGTATAGTAGTGAGGATTGCTTGTTTAATTTGGAGATATTGAAAACTTTCCGTCTGCGCAAGTGTGTATTTGTCCTGCAGTTCTGTAAAAGTCAACAGCTTCCCTTTGTGTACCAGGTCCCCCAGAGTAGAAATCCCTATAGTATCCCACCTGTCGAAACCTACGTGGAAGCAAAGGGAGCCGAGTTGTTGCGATGCCCACAGTGGTGTGGCCTTGGTAAGTTTATTAGACCAACCCAGATTTTTATTGGCCTGGTGCCATATAGCCACTGTCTGTGCCATGGGTCCTATATATCTCTTTCGGGTTGGTTTGCTGTGGAGGGCCCCCAAGTAACACTCCCGTCCTGTCTGATATCGTTGTAAGTGGAAGGCTGGATTCAGAGGTGAGCCATTGACCCAATGGTTAGTGGCCACTAGTTGTGATGCCCAATAATAGAGGCGTATATTGGGTAAGGCGATGCCCCCATCGTACCACCCCTTGGTGAGTTTGTGGAGGGCTATACGGGCTGCCTCTCCGTTCCACAGCAGGATCCGTAAATCCCCTTCTATTGCGTTAAAGTAGGAGTCAGCAACCGGGAAGGGACAGTTCTGGAGAGCGTATAGGAGCCTAGAGACTCAACGCATGCTTGATCTGTGCATAGCGAAAGTACTCCGCCCTCCCCAATATTTATTCAGTTTGCAATTTCTCAAACGTCTTAATCCTCCCTTTAATCCAAACCGCACCAATAGTCGAGATCCCAATCAGATCCCACTTGTCAAAGCCCTTTGTATTCCAAAGCTTGCCCAGCCTTTCGGAGTCAAACCGCGGGGTAGCCTGCGTCAAACGGTCCCTCCCTCCCAAAGAGCTGGTGGCATCACGCCAAATCCGAAATCCGCACCGCGTGCCTAGTTGGTCCTGTCAAATCCCTCCCCGCGGACCTGGCATACAGCGCACGACTATAGGTGCCCCCAGGGAGAAGCCATCTATCCATTGCATATCCAGGGTCAGAAGGGGATCCATAAGTACCAAGGTTAATGGCTGCCAATTCTGAGGCCCAATAATAGCGCCTGATATCAAGGAGTGCGATCCCGCCGTCATACCACGGAAACGTCAGCTTAGCCAGTGCGATCCGGGGTCTACCATCCCACAACAGACTATGTTGTAATCCCTCGACCTCTCGAAAGTAGCTCGCTGGCACTACATCTAAAGTATTTTGTAGGGGGGCGTGGCCAAGATGGCGGAGTAGGAAGACGCTTCTGCCCGGAGCTCCTGAACCCGTCCAGGCCCTGGGCCTTAAAAAATAGCTTGTTCTCCCCCCTCTGGCGCTAGATAGTGTCGGGAGGGTGTCGGAACCTACCGGGCTGACCCCAGACCTAGGTTCGGCCCTGAACGCGCCCGGGACGCAGCGGACCGGGTGCGGTGAAGCAAGGGCTCCGATGTTGGAAGCGACGGCGGCCGAGACACGGCCTAGAGTGAAATTGGTCCCAGAGCCTGAGGGAGCCTGCGGCTGCACCACGCGGTGAGGTAGTGAGGTGGCCCGGGTGCCGCAGCGGTAGCTGGGAGTAACCTGCGAGACCCTCCCCCTGGAAGTCGGCCACGTCACAACTCGAGGCCGCGGCTGCGGCCTGCACCAGAGGAGGCTCGGCGGAACAGCGAGAAGGCGACGCCAGAGACGGTGGCAGGTCCAGGGACCGCAGCAACAAGACCCGGAACCGGTGCTGCCCTAGGACTCACTCTGGATAAGTCTATCCGGGTGCACCGTACGGAGAGCCCCGAAGTCAGGAGCGGAGAAGGCCCAGGACCACGAGGAGGCCGGAGGCGGCGAGAGGGGCCTGTGGCGGTGCCGAACTCGGCCAGAGGCGTCCCGAGAGGTGAGGAGGGGGCCGCCGGGAAACGGAGGCGCACCGGGTCCCCAGGTGACGCTTTGTGGGCCGGCGGAACGCACCACTCGGAGGATCGGGCGGCCGACTGAATCGCGGCTGCGGCCTACAGCGGAGGAGCCCGGCGGGGGAGCAAGGACTTGCCGAAGGGGGATTGAGTCACACGGCCCGCAGACAGAGGCTGGACAGCACTTGAGAGCTGCTGCGGAGCCGGAGAGGGGCGAAGGCACCTGAACAAAGGTAGGCACTACCTGGAGCCTCGGAGACCCGCCGGAGGGTGCACCATTCGCAGAACACGGGAGAGGATATTGCACCGGGGGCACAGGGAACAGAGCCTGAGTGTTCGGGAGCAGCCACCCCGAGAGTGGAGACTACAGAAACACAGAGTCTTCTAGTTGAAGTCAGTGATCGAGTTTTATTGGCTGCAACCAAGTAACATGCGTCCTAGAAGTACGACAACACGGGCCGTAAGTTCTCAGGAGACTGTTCGTTTTTACAGAACCAGCCTTCTCCTGATATACATAAATAACAGCTGCAGGCAAGAATTCTTGAGTTTATGATATGGCTATACAAATGTTTCTACAATAATACAAAGGGCGAAGTCATGCTGGTCAGCACATTTTTAGATGTCCAGTTTGTGATGGATTACCCCGCCAGATCCAGAACTCCCATCAGGTATCGATGAAACACCAATAAGGTCGGGCACCCTCCCATCATAAAACGGGTCATAAACAAGAATCATGGACAGGTGTATGTGTATGGAAAACAGGGTCTGTATGTAGTGGATGGTTTATGACATGTTGTGCCTTGATGATATCTTGCTCGGCCACTGGGCGAGGAGCTGCCCAAACAGGCTTGGCTGGAGGCAGTGGGGACAGCTTCGGCCAGGTCATGGGGAAGTCAGCTACGGGGACGTGTCCTTTTAGATCAAGCTCGGTCTTAATCAATTGACTATATGAGGGCAAGTCATAAGATGGATGTCGTTTACAAAATGGAGTCTGAGGGTTCGGGACGGAAACTACGATTTAAGGGTGTTAGCATCACTCAATCGTGACGCAAATGTATAGGGATAATGTCCTAATCATTACCGGTCCGTAGATACCAAATTCGTCATGGTACGACGATATTTTGTGACACGAGTGTTGGACCTCCATACCTGTGAAACAGCGGGGTCCGGATTTACAGTACCACAGTCCCTCCTTTTGCCCTCATATTAGGCAATAACTCACGCTAATCTGAGTCCAAATCTGTATTGATGAATTCACGGAGATGCTGCTGTAGCATCATTCTGTTGCTCAATTCGTCCCTTGACACAGGCTTCCTTACACATGAAGTGGTGCAGAGGCCACGTATTGCAGGAGCGCACTGCACAAACAGGCAGAACATAAACAGAACGGCTAAGACCATCCTGATGAAGACCAGAGTTTTCCATCCCCAGGCAGAGATCAGTTCCCAGAACCACCCTAGCAGAGACCAGTCTCCTTTCTCCATGTGAAGGGAGTCAGAGATTTTGTGTAATTTGGAGATGGCCTGGTATACCGTCGGAGCATTATCGGGGATGAAAATGCAGCAACTAGATTGGATCACTCTACATACACCACCACGGTCTGCAAGTATGACATCTAGGGCAACCCGGTTCTGAAGGGTCATAAGTCGATCCGACTGAAGCTCAGCTGTCAAGTTGCTAAGGGCACCGGCCGTTTCAGTCACGGCGGATTCAACTATTCTCGTCAACTGTCGAATGTTCCTGCTGTTCACCATGGGCCCCCAAAATGGCAGAAAACCTTTTGCGAAGTCTCCAAACTCCTGACCCGCAGTGTCGTCTTGACTCACAACACCCCTAACTGTCCTTGTCCGATGGTAATCTGCTCCGGCCGTGTAGGTGGGTGGCAGCAGAAACAAGATAAAACATGTGCCCGAGAAGTCAGGGGGCAACCATGTGTAGGCTTTGTCATGGCAGACGAAATAGGTGCCTTTAGCCGCCAAGAATGGAGGGGAAGTTCGGGAGGCAAACACATACGTCTCCGTGCATATGCTCTTCCCCAACTGCGCTTTGGGATCCCTACCAATACCTTGCAAACATAAGTGACCTCGGTGGGGCACGATCCAGACTGGGGAGGATTTCTTTGATTTCTGGCTCTCATTTAAGGAAATCCCATACTTGGTGATGTTCCACCTGCTGTATCGGGTAAACTCATCTTTGGGAGTTGCTCTAACCGTGTCAATATCTCTACTCATATTTCGGATCCCTGCCACTAGTGCCTTATTGTTTGAGTTCTCCCCTCGAACGTATGGTTCAAGAGAAAACAGGAACATAGTCTGGAAAGCCCACAGGGAACCGAAATAACTGAATGGCAGGACAAAGTAAGGGATGCCCTTATCTGCAGTGTGTGGCATGAGTCCGCATATCCAACAATTCGATGTGTTCATAATAGACTGGTGCTGGTGTAGGAGCTGGATAAAGGAGTTATTTACGGATTCTAGTCTTCTGGCAGACTCGTGTTCAGGTAGAGGGTGAAAGGAGTGTGGGAACAGTAGGAGGAGGTGCGAGCTGTGTGTTGTGTATGAATGGAACTCGAAAAATGGACAGAGCATAGCCAGTTAAAAACATTATTATACTACACAACATTAAGATGCTTAACACTAGAGTTCGTCTTCTTGCCATTACAGTACATATTTTCTTTTCAAAGGTCATGTGTCTAGCAGGTCTCTCAACCCCTGGAAACTCTATCCTCTGGTTGCTGCCCGCGGTGGGAGGTTGCTTCTGCCAAGATGTGCGCTCTGTCCAGTCCGGGGTAATTCCCTCAGACTGACCAGAACCGTTGACCTAGGCGTCCCCGGCTGCACTCCTCCGACTTCAACCGCGGCCCTAGCAGCAGAACCGGATGGCGGTTCGAAAATCAAAAATGAGCTAGTTCCCTGGGCGAGAGAGCTGTGAAATCAAAAATAGTTCATGGGAAAAAGGGGGAAAATCGCACAAATTCGATTATGTCAGTTCCTTGGTCTTGACCTCAGATTATATCGTTCCTTTCCAGGCAAGGTGTGATATTCAAACAATGTTTCAGGTTCTGTAGTGTCCAACTGCATCGACGGTGGCACAGATCCTTGCAAGATACAATCGCTCTCTTTGTCAGCACCAGTTCCTTTTAATCGTGCATCGCTGAAGGGGACAAAACGAGGTGTAAACTCCGTTTCGGAGTCAGCGACTCCTTGTCGGACCCGTCGGTCATATGGAAGGGGGAGCGGGACCCTTTTGCAGTGGGCGCCGTGCACCCAGTGTTTCTTCCCGAGGACACGTACTGCAGAGCGGGTGGACAGGAAAACCTGGAAAGGTCCGGTCCAGCGAGGCTCCTCGTTCTTTGTTCGTCTGAAATTCCGAATCAGGATCCAGGAGCCGGGTTCGATGGCGTGGCCTGGATCGTCAGACGCCGGTGGAGAGGAGCTGTGGACCTGTTGATGTAAAGCATGCAGTTTAGTTGTCAGTTCGTGCAAATAGTCAAACAGTGCAGGGTACTCTATTTCACTGAGTCCCCTGGGTCTCGGTACTCCCCATATATTTGCTGGGTGCCCGAACACGATCTCGTGCGGGCTAAGTCCTAATCTGGAATGGACAATCATCCTGGTAGACAGGAGTGCTAAAGGCAGGGCATCTGGCCACTTGAGACTGTGCTGGCTTGGATCTTGGCCAATTTCAATTTTAACGTGCCATTATAGCACTCTACCAATCCTGCCGATTGGGGATGATTTGCAGCATGGAACTTCTGGTGGTTGCCTAGACACTCACACACTCTCTTCATCACTCGTCCCACGAATTCACTTCCGTTATCACTCCAGACAATTCTAGGCATGCCAAATCTAGGGAAGAATTCCTTGACAAGGGCTTTGGCAGTTGACAATGCAGTGTTGTTCTTAAGGGGGTACGCTTCTACCCACCTGGAGAAGGCGCAAACGACAACGAGGACATATTTCAGGTTATTGCACCTCTCCATGTGGATGAAGTCGAGCTGCAAGACCTCGAACGGATACGTTGGAGGTGCAAAATGACCAGCTGGGGTTGGGGTTCCACTACCGGGATTGTGCTTCAAACACACCATACAATTTCTGACCAGATTCTCTGCACATTTTGGGATACCACTATTCTGCCATACTGGGGCCAACAGCTTACATATTCCTTTCACGCTGATGTGTGCCATTCCATGGGCCATCGTTACCACTGCGAGCACATAGGCGTCAGGTAACAACCATCGCTGATGTTCTGACAGTTCGACCCAACAACCATTCGCGTCTAACCTACCCTTGCTTTCTCTCCATTCATTCACCTCTTTCTCGGTAGCATCAGCTTGTATAGACTTCACACTTTCGATGGTGTCCTCACACATACCCACGTCAGGGGACCATCTAGCAGGACCTACAACATACATCCGACTCATTGTGTTCCTTGCAGTCTCTTTCGCAACCTCATCGGCAAATGCATTCCCTCGGCCAACATCATCTCGGATTTTCTTATCCGCGCTGCACTTCACGATCGCAACCTGTAGGGGCAAGGTCAGTGACTCAAGAAGGTCGTGTACTAGCTGGCCGTGTTGGATCTTCTCACCATGTGACGTCAGGAACCCACGTTCACGCCACAATCTTCCGAAACTGTGGGCTACGCCAAAGGCGTACTGCCTATCAGTGTACACATTCACTCGTTTTCCTTTCGCCAACACACACGCTCTTGTGAGTGCAACTAGCTCTGCTGCTTGTGCAGAATTCTGGGGGATGCGAGCTGTCTCTACAATCGTGTGTAATGTTGTCACGGCATATGCTGTAGTCGTATCACCATTTGGCAACTTGAAACATGAACCATCAACCCATAAATTATCATTACATTCAGGGAGAGGGGTGTCCTGCAAGTCTACTCTCCCTTTTGTCTCTTCCTCTGTCCTAAAGCAGCAATCATGTTTGTCGACCTCTTCTGTCTCTGCTGGTGGAATGGGTAGTAACGTAGCAGGGTTGAGTGTATCACACCTCTTTATGTGAATTTGGCTTGCTAACAGGGTCAATTCATAGCTGGATAGTCGGGCACTAGTTAGGTGTTGCGTTTTCGTCCTGTTTAGTAGGATATCTACTGCATGTGGGACCATAACGGTCAGAGTATTATTCATGACTAACCCAGCCGACTGTCGAATACAGACAGCCGCTGCGGCAGTGGCCCTCAAGCAGCTTGGTAATGCCTTAGCTACAGGATCTAGAGTCGCGGAGAAATATGCACATGGGCGTTGTTTGTCCCCAAAGTGCTGTGTCAAGACTGATAATGCGCAACCTTCCTTCTCATGGACGTATAATGTAAAAGGTTTGTTGTAGTCGGGGTTGCCCAACACAGGAGCCGAACATAATGCCTCACGCAGCTCATGGAAACTCGCCTGACAATCTTCAGACCAAGGCAAAGGATTGGGTGTGTCTTTACGCATTAATGCCAGCAAGGGCTTGGCCAACAGTGAGAAATTTGGTATCCATTGTCTACAGTATGATGTAATGCCCAAGAAAGCACGCACTTCTCTTTGTGTCCTTGGGACACTCTTTTCTGCGATTGCCTGTATTCTTTCTGGGGTCAGTCTCCTTCCCTCCTTCGATAAGATGTGACCTAAGTAGGTTACTTCTTGTCGGCAAAATTGTAGTTTGGAAAGCGAGACCTTGTGCTTCCTCTCACATAAATGACGCAACAATGACAATGTAGCTTGCTTGCAAACCTCTTCAGTATCTGCAGCGATCAGCAAATCGTCTACATACTGGATCAGAGTCGCGCCACCAGGTAGAACAATCGTATCTAGTTGTGTTTTCAGAGCCTGACTGAATATTGATGGACTCTCACAGTAGCCCTGAGGAGCGCGTCTGAAGCGGAAGCTTCGTCCTCCTAAATTGAAGCCGAATATATCTCTGCTCTCCTCGGCAATCGGGATGCTGAAGAAGGCATTCTTCAGGTCGATCACTGAAAACCAGTTGGCTGAGGCTGGAACCATTGTCAATAAGGCAGTAATGTCGGGGACGACTGGAAACTGCGGTACAACGATCTTATTCACTTCCCTTAGATCGATCACAAATCGGTACACAGGGGGCTGTGACGGATCGGTACGCTTTAAGACAGGCAAAACAGGACTGTTACAAATGTTGCCTGTAGTCTCTTCGATGACATCTTTTTCAATCAGATTGTGGACTATCTCTAGCAAAGCCTTTCCACATTCTTTTGACATTCTATATTGGGGAATACATGGCAACCTGACATTAGCTTTCAATGTTATGACATACGGTGCTATCTCTAAACGACCTACATCATTAGAACCATTCGCCCAAAGTATATCTGGAAGAGATGACAACTCAGTCGGAATTCTTTCTTTTGACAAATACATCGGGGAAATCACTTTCTTACCAAGAGTGAGTTGTACTTCCGAAGGAGAACAATACAAAGTCGCATATAATCTCTTCAGTAAATCCAAACCTAAGAAATTTTCGCCACAACCTGTTGTAAGGATGAGGGGTGCTTCTAATTCGCATGGGCCAACAGAAAGGGGCATGGGTCTGGAGATCGGGTTTCTAACAGGGGCGCCAGAAAAACCTACTGAAACATTCATTTCGCCGGACAAAGGTGCGCCAGGAAGTTTTGAGTGCATAATAGAACTTTTTGTAGCACCAGTATCCAGCAGAAATGGCTCCGACACTCCGTATGTAATTACCTCGACATAAGGTCCATTCTGATCTACTGGAACTGAAACAACTCCCTCTCTTTGTCCATGGCTGTCCTAGCAAGTATTACCCTCATTCTCGTTTTCCACGTAATAGTCATCTGCATAGTACTGAGCTGACCTAGAAGATGCATTATTTTGCTGGTCAAAGCTATTCATAGAATTCTGAGGCGGAAAAGAATTGGTGTTCTGGGGGAAATTTCCACGGCCCCTACCTCTAGGAGCCTGTTGAACACCTCTACCACTTGCGCCGGAGACACCGTTTAAACGTCGTGCAAGAGCTTGGCAATTACTTTTGAAATGACCCTCTTCTTTGCAATATGCACATTGATTCGGGCCATACGGAGAACGCTGGTGGGAAAACTCGTTTCCTTGCGCGTTTCTCGAATACTGCTGTGGCTGCTGATAATTGGGCTGACTAGAAGTGCGAGGCGGATAGGCTTGCTGGAGGAGAACTTTAGTTTTTAATTCTTTAGTCTTCTTGTCTGACTTATCTAGCTCATCTTTGCGTTTATTTTCGTAGTACTGGGCTGTGGCTAAAATCTGCGCTGACGTGGAAACAGCCCAAGCACGCTCTGAATCTTTCAATTTATTGCATAATTCAGGAAGCAGATTATGTACAAATTTGTCTACAAACAATCTTTGGCCACCCTCGGTAGCCATGTCCTGACCACTGTGATCAGTGAAAGTCTCCTCAAACCTCGTGAAAAAGTCAGACACATTCTCATCTTTCTTTTGCTTGCACGCAAATAGCTTGTCCCAATTTACACGTAATTCAGGCATTAACGTTTTCATGTACGCGATAATCCTACCGGGAAGATCTGCTATTAAAGGCTCGGGTTTAGAACCACCTACTTGTCTAGCATCTGTAGCAGTAATATTAGCCCATGAATCACCTAGTTCTTGATCATGATCTGCATGACGGATTTTACTCCATAAAGGATGCGGAACAACATTCCCAGACAACATGTCTATATCTGCTAAATTCATTATACATGAGCTGGCAGTCTGTGATAATTCCTTGTAATATCCTGCTGGGTTTTTACGGGGATCGGGTAGTGTCTGTTTGAGTGCTAAAACTTCAGATCTTTTCCAGGGGACATGTACCCATACCCGCTGGAAATGCGGTGGAACAGGTGGTTGTGCATTCGCAGCACCTTCCCTCCAAACTGGAGGAACCTCTCTCATAGGGTACTGTTGCGCCTTTTTCCTACCCGACATATCATCCTCATTAAACGATCTAGAGCGGTTTCCCTTACTCCTATAAGATAAAAACAGATCCATTGCTTTCTCAACATCTGCACCTATAATCATGCCTTCGTAAAATTTGAATCGCATGCGGGCTAGTTCCTGCATTCTGCGTTTTGGGTCATTGTCTTGTAAATCTTCCCAGAGGTACACGCACATTTCTTCAAACACATATCTTTGAGTGGATGGATCCCACTGACGGAAGACTTCCATAACAGACTGAACATCATATCTTACAGTATCAGTAACCCATTTGCGTGCTAACTCATTCAGTACTTCCCTTTCCTCGTAGTCGGGTAGTTGACTACGCAACTGTCTACGTTCTGGTTTAGGGGTCGTTTTAGGCGACCCAAAGAAGGGCGAGAATAGACCAGTGACAGTACTTGCCACTCTCTGTCTGACAGAAGGAGAAGCTTGCGGCGAAGCAGATGCGCCAGAAAAGACAGGCTGATGTAAAGAGGAAGTCGAAGCAACAGCAGAGGAAGTCGAGGCAGTAGCAGACGTAGTATCGTAGTGAATAGTTGGAGCAGTAGGCAAAGTCGTAGAAGTAGATGGAGTATGTAGCAAAGGCGGCGGCCCTTGAGAAGGCTGCGCCGGAGAAGTAGGAACCAGCTGAAGAGGAGCTGGTGCTTGTGCAAGAGCTGCTTTTCGCGCGCCAGGGCGCGGTATAATAATACGCCTCGGGGGTCCAACAATACTCGATGTATATGGGGGTGGTGAGTTCAATAAATGGGACATTAATGGATCTTTCTCGGATGTTCCCTTTGAGTCTTGTCCCTCATGTGGTAACATCGGGTAGCATTTATCTATTGCTAGTTTCTTGCTTCTGAGCATTTGTTCACTTTCCTGCTCTTCCTCGTTATCCCTGTATGCGATGGCAGCTTGTACCATCGACATGCCTCTTTTATTTTTCTTTGCTAATTTTATTTCTTTCTGTTTGGCTTCTTTGCGCCATAAGCGAAAAGAGTCAAACATCGCCGGCCGGGCTTTCTTCTTGAACAATTTGACCTCGAGGTTATCTAATATTTCTGAGTCAAAACTACCATATTGGGGCCATTTTAAAACACCATCCTTGCGGGTGTATCTTATCCATACCTCATTATACGTGATAGGACCTACTCCGTGCTTTATATATAACTCATATGTTGGAGTTCCGATCGGAGGAACCGGACACGAATCCTCTAATCGGGAGTCCTTACTACAACCAAGACAAAACAAGTTTCCAAGTCTGCTAAGACCAGGCATCTTCGCTCACTAGTCTAGCTTCAAACTTCAAGGGATTATCTAATTATGATATTGTCGTGAATACACGAATCCCTCGGTTTTGGTGCTTGCAAGAACCAATACAAACCGTATCTCTGGGATACCAAAACTAAGAACCAAACTAAGGTCTGGGAGACGCTCCACTTATACTTAACTGAATATTGAAGATCGGTGACGTCACTAGAAGACTCTTCTATCGTTTTGCTCTACCAAGGATCACTGGGTCCAAAACAGGGCGATAGTCAGGGCAGCAGTCCTTCGTAGCCGTCGGGACGCGGGGAACCTCGCAGCAAAGACCTTCGGAACCACGTCGACATGCAGGGGTCGCTGAAGTGGCTGGCCGTCCTCCGGAATTTTCACACGAAGCTCCTCACGAACATCTGGCTTGGACCGTCACCACTTGATATCGCCTCGAGTTGGGCGCCAACTGAGGTGCCGGGTTTTTAGAGACCCGGTGGTGCCAGGGGACCACACCCGAAGACCTCCGAGTTCTCCCTGTTCTGGACTTACAGAAACACAGAGTCTTCTAGTTGAAGTTAGTGATCGAGTTTTATTGGCTGCAACCAAGTAACATGCGTCCTAGAAGTACGACAACACGGGCCGTAAGTTCTCAGGAAACTGTTAGTTTTTACAGAACCAGCCTTCTCCTTATATACATAAATAACAGCTGCAGGCAAGAATTCTTGAGTTTATGATATGGCTATACAAATGTTTCTACAATAATACAAAGAGCGAAGTCATGCTGGTCAGCACATTTCCAGTTTGTGATGTCCAGTTTGTGATGGATTACCCCGCCAGATCCAGAACTCCCATCAGATATCGATGAAACACCAATAAGGTCGGGCACCCTCCCATCATAAAACGGGTCATAAACAAGAATCATGGACAGGTGTATGTGTATGGAAAACATGTATGTAGTGGATGGTTTATGACATGTTGTGCCTTGATGATATCTTGCTCTGCCACTGGGCGAGGAGCTGCCCAAACAGGCTTGGCTGGAGGCAGTGGGGACAGCTTCGGCCAGGTCATGGGGAAGTCAGCTACGGGGACGTGTTCTTTTAGATCAAGCTCGGTCTTAATCAATTGACTATATGAGGTCAAGTCATAAGATGGATGCCGTTTACAAAATGGAGTCTGAGGGTTCGGGACGGAAACTACGATTTAAGGGTGTTAGCATCACTCAATCGTGACGCAAATGTATAGGGATAATGTCCTAATCATTACCGGTCCGTAGATACCAAATTCGTCATGGTACGACGATATTTTGTGACACGAGTGTTGGACCTCGATACCTGTGAAACAGCGGGGTCTGGATTTGCAGTACCACAGGCCGCCTGAGACAGAATGGGATACACGGGACGACTTAGCACAGGGGACCACGCAGACCGCACGGAGGATTAGTTCCAGTGGAACCACGCGCTGGAAAGCCCGGGAGATCAACAGCTGGAGGGTCCCCTCTCGGACGCATCGGGGGAGAAAAGGATTCCCGGCACCCCTTCCACGCCCGGGACTCACGGCGCAGAAGGATGGGAGCTCCCGGGGCACCGAACCAGCCAGTTCATTGGTGACAAAGGCACAGATTGAGGTGCGAACGTAGCTGCAGCCTGGCTGAGTGGGAAATACCCTAGATTGGCACATTCGGAGCATACCAGCCTCCGCCGGGAAGTGGAGCGTAGAGTTGGCACCCTGTGAACTGATTCATAGAGTGGCACGAGAGCGGAGTGGTGGCCCCGCGGTCGAGATGGCGGGACAAAAGGGCAGTAAGAGGAATGATCGCACGCTCTGAGATGCTCGGCAGGACCCAAGCCAGAGGAGAAAGGAGTCTGCCTTCGCCGAGCTCGGCGGGAGGCTCGCATGCAGCAGGAGGCGAGAACCCCTGGTCACCAGGTCCTTTTTGGAATCCCTTTTCAGCACATTACGAGACGATTTCCAGGCGCTGAAACAAGAAGTGGCAGGAGAGGTACGTGAAGTGCGGAGAGAGGTGGACGGCCTGGGGGAGAGAGTGGCCACGGTGGAGAGCTCTACGCAGCTGCAGGACAAGGAAATTGCGCAACTACAGCAAGAAGTGCTGCGCCTCAGAGACCAACAACTGGACCTTCAAGCACACAATGAGGACTTGGAAAATAGGTCTCGACGGAACAACATAAGGGTTCGAGGAATACCATCAACGGAAGAGGGCACGGATGTGGCGAGCTATCTGCGGGAACTCTTCAGAGACATACTGGGAGAAGCTGCGGACTTTCCCATAAGTATAGACAGGGCGCACAGAGTGGGGCCCCCGAGGCGCGCATCGGCCCCACCGCCGGACATACTGGCCTTTCTCCCGGACTTCCTGTTGAAGGAACGGATCATGGCTGAGGCACGAAAGAAGCAATCACTGGCTTTTCATGGTCATCCTGTGGCTTTATATCAGGACCTGTCCGCTATCACTCTACAAAAACGTAAAGCGTTTAAAATAGCGACAGACTTTCTGAAACGGCATGAGACGTCCTACTCGTGGGGCCATCCTCTCCGCCTCATCTTCAAATGGAATGGCGAGATGCATCAACTGCGGTCTCTGCAGGACACGTGTGAAGTATTGGGGATCACCGCGGAGGAGGAAGAGTCCGCCATGCCACGACGGAGGCGCGCCACCGGCGACGGTTGGCGCAGGGTCTCGAGGCGCAGAACATAGTTGCATCCCGGAGGCCAGGCTTACCCACCATTAGGGCCAACATGGCAAGCGCCATTCAGGCAGCATCCAGAGACTCCGCTGTTAATGGTGGTATCGCGTTGACAGCGTAAGATTGCTCCTGGGGGAGAACGGCATAGCATTGCTGTTATTGCAGGCTTTGGGACATGAGGGGGGGAGGGAGCGGGGGGGGGAGGGGGAGTGTGTGGCTGGACGTCCACTTAGGTACCATACCACAGACTTGTCCGTTTGGGACATGACTGGGACAATACGTTCGAAGGTTCTGGAGGGTTGGGAGAAGAAGAGGGGATGGGGGAGTTGAGAGGGGTGAGGGGGGGGAGGGTTGGGGAGTTGTGGGACAGTGGGGTTGGGGGTTGGTTATGGGGAGGGGAGGGAAAGGTCCATCCAGTGCTCTTGGTGCATTCGCGCCGCCCCGATGGGGCACCCATGTCCGCTTGGCCCACGGTCTGTCACTCATTAACTCTGATACTCTGCTTCTACCACACTGTTTTATTCACCCATGGCGACCCTTAAAGTAGTGACCCTTAATGTCAAGGGGCTTAACAGTCCCATTAAGAGGAGAGCGGTCCTGTCTTTACTGGAGGACACGCAAGCGGACATCTGTCTTCTACAGGAGACTCACCTGCTGACACGTGATTGCCACAGACTGCGATCACGCAAATTCCCCACACAGTTCTTTTCCTGGAACACTACTAAAACGGCTGGAGTGGCAATTCTGGTGTCTAGGTCCTTCAGGGGAGAGATTCTTCACAAATTCGCAGAGCAAAAAGGGAGGCTTTTGGCGTATAGGTTCAAACTGGGGGCCCTGGCGTTTACCATTGGGACAATATACAGCCTGAACGAGCATCAAGAACTCTTCCTTCACTCTGCACTAGTGGACATAACGGCGTCCTCGGACAGACACATCATACTGTGGGGGGATCTGAACATGGTGTTTGACTCATCTGTAGATAGGTCGACTTCGCGTTACCCACAGACTGGGGAACTGTCGCAGGCAGGAAAGACCCAACTGGCAGACTTGGATCTTCACGATCTTTGGCGCCGACTTCACCCCACAGATCGGGACTACTCTTACTATTCACATGCACACAAGACATACGCAAGACTAGACCATCTTATAGTTACCGGACCGGTCCACGATCTAGCCATGACGTCTGAGATAGGAGTCCTCTCACTGTCGGATCATGCGCCAGTCTCAGGGACCTTCGCTCTGCCGTCTGATCGGGCTCCCCGCGGGATATGGCGCCTTAGGGACACTCTCCTGCACAAAAAAACAGTGGTGAAACGCATTATAGATTTGATCGGGGAATGCTAGTCTTACAATGATAACGCTGACACCTCGTTGGCGACCCAGTGGGCGGCACTCAAGGCAGTATTGAGGGGAGAATTCATTGCGATCTCCTCGGCAGAGAACAGGGAACGGCGTCAAAAACGAGATGAACTCACGCAAAAAGTCCGGGAACTTGAACAGGTGCATCGCCGCACTGGGGCCCCCAGGATCTGGAGGCAGCTGAAGGCAGCGAGGAAACTCCTGTCGACCTTGGGCATGGACAGGGCGGAATATGCGGCGCTGCGGCTGAAGCATGCATATTACACGGGAGGGGATAGATGTGGTCGTCTCTTAGCAAACAAACTCAGGGTGGCACACCAATGTCACTGGGTAAAGGAGATTGTGGTTGGTGACGGCATGGTAGTCACCGACGATGCCCAGATAGCTGAGGCCTTCCGTCGATTCTATGCTGAGCTATATACAGGGGAGCGTCCGACGACGCGGGAATCGGAGGACTATTTGAATACGGTCACCCTTTCATCCCTAGCACCACCGCAAACAGAATATTTAGAACGAGAGATTCGGGTCGAGGAGGTGATTGCTGCCATCTCCAGACTCAGCATGGGAAGGCCCCAGGCCCGGATGGCTACACCACTCTTTTATAGAATGTTCAGTACAACGCTGGCACCCATCCTCGCCAGACTGTTTAACTCCTTCTCCACCCCGGGGGCTATCCCACCAGATCTCTTACAAGCCACGGTGTCGGTCATACCCAAGCCGGGAAAAGACCGGACCCAATGCAGTTCGTACCGACCGATCTCCCTCCTAAATGTTGACCTCAAACTGTACACAGGGATTCTTGCGGCTAGACTGGCGCTCCATCTACCGGGACTGGTGGAGCCAGATCAGGCCGGCTTTGTGCCCAGGAGACAGACGGTGGATAACACCAAGAGAGTGGTACATATCTTGGAAAAGGCCTCCCGAATCCCTGGGGAGAGAATGCTGTTGTCAGTCGATGCTGAGAAACCGTTCGACCGGGTGCACTGGCCTTATCTAGAACGGGTAATGGAGAAAATGGGTATAGGCGAGAAATTTCGTTCCTTAGTGTTCAACTGCTACAGGTCAGCAGTGGTGCGGGTGAACGGTTGTAGCTCCCAGAGGTTCACCATTGAACGAGGCACCAGACAGGGGTGCCCACTGTCCCCGCTCCTCTTCGCTATGTATATGGAGCCATTTGCCCAGAGACTACGTCAGAACCCCAGACGCGACCGCCGTGAAGATGTTACAGGGACTCTTCCCCATGCACTGGTCGACGCGCTAAGTACAGTACCTGGGTATTCTGCTGGCACCCACGCTGCAGGCAATGGTGACTGCTAATTATGCGGCTCTGGGTAAGAAGATCAAAGAGGAGTTGGGGAGATGGGGTAAGGGCATGATATCCTGGCTTGGCAGGGTAGCGGCGGTCAAGATGACAGTACTACCCCAGATCTTGTAGCTGTTCCGGGCACTGCCGCTCCAGCCACCCAAGGGATGGATCCAGCAGACACAGGCGGACTTATCCCGCTTTGTCTGGCAGGGCCGCAAACCTCGGATGAAAAGGGCTCTCTCCACGTTGGCTCCTGAGTCGGGGGACTGGGTATTCCAGACCTACGCAAATATTTTCAAGCAGCACAGCTGAGGTACCTGGTGGAGTAGAGCAGGTGGGAGTCAGACAAGCACTGGTTATTCCAGGACCAGGCGGTTGCGGGCCGTCCTTTACAGGAGGTGCCCTTCCTGCGTAGAGCGCACCGCCCTCCCAATCTCTACGCATCCTTTGTCACGCTGGTCCCATTGAGGGTATGGGACGCTACCAACAAGATCCACGACCTCACCACGTTCCCCTCTCCGTTCATTCCAATTGTAAACAACCCGGACTTTACGGGGACAGAACCCGGAGCCTTCACGCACTGGCGAACAGCCGGATGCAGGGCACTCTTCCAACTGTACGAGGTGGACGGGGTCCTTCCCTTTCAGAGTCTCAAAGAGGACTATCAGCTGTCCGAAACGGACAGGATGCGCTACTGGCAGGTGAGACACTGGGTTCTACAGCCACAGGTGAGAGAGTCGGCGGACAGGAAGCTGCTGCCATACGAGAAATGGTTGGTAACACGCACTTCAGACACAAAACTCATCACTGATCTCTATAAGATGTTACAACCCCCTCCCTCCCACTTTCATAACCCTGGCAGAGAACGATGGAACAAGGAGCTGGGCAGGACACTAAGCCATAAAGAGTGGGACCAGATTTCGTATCGTGCCAGGCATTCCGCATATCATATAGGACTCACCGAAACATTTACCAAAGTGTCCACATATTGGTATCATACCCCAGAACGGCTGCACAAGATGAATCGGCATGTTGAGAACACCTGTTGGCGCGAGTGTGGGCAAATAGGTACACTAACACATGTCTTATGGGATTGCCCGTTGCTACATTCTTACTGGAAAGAGGTGATTGACGAGATCGATGCTCACTTCGAAATAGAGATGCCCCGTCTCCCAGCATACGTCCTGTTGGGTCTCCCTAACGGTGTAATGTACCCACTGAAATCCCGCAGAGGTAGGCAAATTGCCATAGCACTGGGCTCAGCAGTCCAAAACATCCTAATACACTGGCGCACGACCACTACCCCCTCCACTACGGGTTGGCTACACAGATTGTGGCATGTCTTGGGCATGGAAAAATTATCACTCATGATGGCCGGGGAGGTGGAACAATTTGAGGAGCTGTGGCAACCATTCCATGCACTACTAGCCACGGAATTCAAGGAACTTACCTGTCCAAGGTACTTGAGATTACTGAGACTTACACCACCGATGGATCACACTGCTTAAAGACCAATTGACCGGGCAGAGTTGGTGAGGAGGGGCGGGGGCAGAGACACGAGTATTAAGCTGAGCAAGGCACTGGAAGGGGAGGGGAGGGGAGGGTAGGGTAAGTGTGGGAGTTGGGGGGGTAGTTTCACCAAAATAGAATGGGTACAGAGGGTTTGCTCCTATTTTTGTGTTCTGATTCAAGACTAAGCTTACGGGAGCGAAGCCGAGACGGCCCCTGCTACAAGAACTGGGAATCCTAAGCACTAATTTAAGATGGGCCCCTCGGCACATAGCACTGAAACCACTGCTTGAATGTTTCTCTTTCTCTCTTTGTACTCTTTCAATAAAATACTTTAAACATAAAGTATTTTGTAGGGCATAAAGAAAACGGGGCAAAGACATAATTTTGAAAAGAGTCGCCCGTCCGAGCAGGGAGCGAGGAAGTCTCTTCCAGCCGGCCACATCGCTTCGCAATCGAACCGGGGGGGGGGGGAGAGATTTCTAGCATAACGGACCGTGGGGTCCAAGGAGATAAATATCCCCAAATACTTAAACCCATCCGTAGCTATTTGGATCAGACAGTTTCGCGGGGGAAGCGGGGCGTCTCCACTAAGAACGAATAAAAGCAACTTGCCCCAATTTATAGAGAGTCCCGAGTTCCTACCGAAGGAGGATAACACGTCGCAAACCGAATCTAAGGATCTTCTAGGTGAGGCCAAATAAAGTAAAATATCGTCAGCATACAAAGAGATCCTATCCTCCCACTGTGGCGACCACAGGAGACCTCGAACCGAGGGCTCCCATCGGATCCAGGCGGCCAACGGTTCCATAGCCAGTGAGAACAGAAGGGGAGAAAGGGTGCAACCTTGCCGGGTTCCCCGTCCAAGACTAAATGGCAACAAGACCCGGTTATTCACGACTACTTGGGCAAGGGGTTCAGTATATAACAAGCGGATCCAGCAGATAAAATCAGAGCCGAAGCCAAATTTAGCAAGGACAGCCCACAGGTATGGCCATTCTATCGTATCAAAGGCCATTGTTGCATCAAGCCAATGGTGGCCATTATCCTGTTAGACCTTAGTACCGCGTTCGACACGGTGAACCATGCCACGCTAGTATACCGACTGGCGGGCATGGGCGTGTCAGGCGCAGCTCTGGACTGGCTCACCTCCTTTTTGAGTGAGCGCTTTTTCCGGGTCTTTGAGGGTGAGACAGTCTCTCCTAAACATCCTCTCAGGTGTGGGGTCCCTCAGGGCTCCTCCCTGAGCCCGACCCTCTTTAACGCCTACATGGAACCTCTGGACAGGATAGTCCATCCCTTTGGTGTGCGTATAGTCACCTACGCGGATGATACGCAGCTGGTGGTCTCGTTAGACCACGCAGATGGATCATCCAACACCTTAGGCCCCTGTCTAGAGGCTGTTGCCAGTTGGATGCAAGCTTCCTGTCTCAAGCTTAACGGGGAGAAGACAGACATCATTCTCCTTGGAAATCCCTCCCCGTCTGCTCTTGCACCCGTCTGGCCACCATGTCTTGGCGCTCCTCCTGCGCCCAAGTCCCAGATTAAGAGCCTCGGGATCTGGCTTGACACTGCCCTTGATTTCTCTGTCCAGGCTACTAAGACTGCTGCCACTTGCTTCGGACTAATGAGGATGCTCCGGCGGGTGCTCCCTCTGCTCCCTTTCCAGGCGAGGAGGATCATGGTCCAGGCCCTCATTCTCTCTCGCCTGGATTACGGGAACGCTCTCTATCTGGGAGCACCGGCTTCGGTCCTTCAGAGGCTCCAGGTCACACAAAACAGTGCGGCCCGCCTATTGTTCAATCTGTCCCGTCGGCAGTCGGCGAGGAAGGCCCTGAAGGACCTTCATTGGCTCCCAATGGCTGCCAGAGTGCAGTTCAAAGCTCTGTGCATTATGCACAAATCCTTCCACCGTGTAGGCCCAGCGATTCTGCACCCTCTGGTTATGCCTTATGTTCCAACACGCCCCCTTCGGTCTGGTACCCTGCAGCTGGCCACCTCCTCTAAAATTAACAAAGCCCGTTGGGGTGGCCGCTCTTTTTCTCATTCGGCGACCAGACTCTGGAATGCCCTCCCCTTTGCCATCCGGGGTAACAGCAACCTCCTCTCGTTCAGAAAGGCCTTAAAAACGCATTTGTTTGCTAAATCTCTCTGATCTGCCCTGAGCCTGCGCTAAAACCATTTTATCTTCAAGCGCTGCGAGGCCCCAGGGCGGTTATGCGCTATACAAATGCAATTTTTCATTTCATTTCATTTCAAGCGATGCTATGACAGTGGGTTCCATCAGGGTGTGAGCCCTGGCGGCCACCCCATGCAATCGACACAAATTGAGGGCCTTGTTCCTATGGGGGATAAAACCCAACTGATAGGGATGTATCAATCCACTGATTACCTTAATCAATCTGGTAGATCGGATCTTAGCAAGGATCTTGGGTTCCGCATTCAATAAAGAAATAGGCCTATAGGAAGCACAACAGCATTTTGGTTTGCCCTCCTTATGAACGACCACTATAGAGGCTACCCTATGATCATGGGGCAGTATCCCCTTCTCCCGGGCCTCAATGAACATGGGTCTCAGATAGGGAGCAATCCTATCGGGTTGAAGTTTGTAAAGCTCAATTGGGATCCCATTAGGTCCCAACGAATTACCGGAGTTTATAGAGCGTACCGTCTGGGCAACCTCATCCGTAGTGAGGACACTATCCATAAATTCCCGGTCTTCCCTAGACAAACACGGGAGCTGCAAGTCGGCCGCAGCATCAATTGGGAGTCCTCCTCAGGGAGGTCCGAGACCGATGTGTAGACAATATGAAAATAATTAGCAAAGCTATATACTATAGCTTGGGGATCCGTGAGGTGCAACCCGTCTTCGGTCACAAGCTCTGGGACAACCCGATCCGCTCTATCCTTCTTGTCCAACCAAGCAATAAGCTTCCTAGCTTTATCTCCGACGTCATACAGCCGACCCTGCTGCTCTCTACTCAGGGTTTTAGCGCTGTTTGTAACCAGCGTTCTATACTCCTGCTGTTTGAGACTAAGGACATGCCGCTTAGCACGAGTCACCTCCCGTTCCAACTCCCCCTCCAGGCCCACAATCTCAGCCTCCACCTCAACAATCTCTTTATTCCGGTCTTTCTTGGCTCCTGCTATCAGCGAAAGAGCCTGACCCCTAAGTACAGTTTTGAAAGCCTCCCAAAGCATAATGTAGTGTAGTTCCTATTTTCCCAATAGGCCCTGCGCATTGGAATAACATAAACAGTAGTATAGACGTAGAAGTGCGGAACTTCCAGGTCTCCACTGACTATACCAAACTTAATTGGGTTTGTTACCAACTAGCTCAGAGGTCACTGGAAACTTTCTTGACTGAATAGGAAGTGATCAGCTTCCCTGGTACAGACAAGAAGAGATTCAGTTTTCCAACAACCGCATAAACATGACAACTTTGCTCCTTAGAATAAGAGTCAATCTCTAGAGTCGTGTGAAACAATAGACAGTTATTTTACTCAGTCAGTTTTGTGCAGATTACTTTCACAAATATGCAGAGAATAGAGAGACGGGCGTTTTCAATAATAAGGTATTATTTATTGAACAGTCTTCTCATACAAGAGAAATGAATTGCCACAATTGCAAGACTAGTTATTATAAAAAGTGCGTACAGTAAAATGAGGATTGCGAAATAATACTGTAAAAGCATTGATATGGTTTCTTAGCCATACAATGGTTTAAAATGAATAAAAAAAATTATATTCATATATACATTAGGCTAACGTACTCAACTGGTGCTTCTAACTACGCCTACCCCAGTGTACCTGACCTAAGCCTAATACGTGGGAGGGAGTAAGTAAGTAGCAGTTTTAGTTAAGTTGGTTTTGCCAAGGTTTGCTTCAAGAATTCTCTCTAAGGGTTTAGTCAACACCATACCTCTGCAATAGAATGTTGGAGGTCTTGTATCTCCTTCCAGAACTCGATATCCCAGTCACTCGCAAGAGTGGGCTGGAAACGCCGGAGCTGGATTTTCAAGGCAGGAGAAAAGACAGCGTCTCTCTCAGCGCGTCGAGGAAGAGGAGGAGGGGCAGCGTCGGTGGGCAGCTTGTATCTGCTGGGCTCTGCAGGGGACAGCTGTTCTGCTCCTATGTTCACCACACCATCGCTATCATCGATGTCGTTGAGGCAGCGATAGCATCAGCATCAGCGTTTGCTTAAGGCAAAGTTGGTAATATTTATACCTGAAAGGTGCCTTGTTTGACGTAAGTTTTTGGACATAAGACGTCAATAAAGATGTCACTAGGAAGTGATAGTCTCTCAGTGCTCATTAAAGTTCTATTACTAATCAAAACATAGCAAGCGGGGCTTTCCCAGGTTGCTGAGTTTTTATCTTGTTGAAGAACTCGGAGTGTAATCTAGGAATCTTAGATGGTGGCTTCTGCTGTGTCATTTGCTCTAATGAGCTGCAGAGGAAGCTGCAGAGGAAGAGATTCTGAAATGTGGCTCTGATCGTGTGAGGCCAGAGACGAGTTTCTGAATATTGCATTTGATCGTTTATGCCAATATAGGGGTACAAAGGGATTATAGCCGTACAGGGGCATAAGGTCACAGTATTGATCGGGGTCCTAGATTAGAACGCGTCAATAACGGACAAGGGCAATGATCCCTCATTTTCTAGGAAGTAGAGGTCCAATGCCTTGATCAGGTCCCCCCTAATTTTGGAATTACGCAAGTGCCAGGGATTATTGTAGGCTACTCTACCCTCAGACCGCAAAGCAACACTGCAACAGAACCAAAGTGGGGAGTGATCGGATAAACCCCTAGCGAGGTGCGTCGCTTCTAATATATAAGATGCATAAACAGCAGGAACAAGACCGTAGTCTAGTCTAGACATGCTACCATGAGCCCCAGAGTGAAAGGTGTACTGTTTCTGATCTGGATGGAGCAGTCTCCAGCCATCAACCAACCCCATTGTCTCGAGGAAGTCAGGTAACCAGCCATGAGCGCGTCCCACATCCCTCAGGGGATGTCTACCCAGAGTTCCAGAGACGAGCGTTAAAGTCGCCCTCCAATATTAACAGACACTCTAGAGATCTAACAGAGCCTTTCCCAAATCAACAAAAGTAAGGGCTTGCATTCCAGGAGTCACATATACAGACAACAATGATAGAACATTCCCCTCCCAGCGACCCTTCACACCGACGTACCTGCCCCTATCATCCTCAAAGACAGAGTCGATCACCGAAGGAAGCGTTTTACGAGTAAGGATACCTACTCCCCCAGAGCCAGTAGTAAAGCCTGCATGCGCCACTAATCTGTAACCCATTCTATGCATCGCCTTACATGTATTCCCAACCAAGTGGGTTTCCTGTAGCAAAACCACATCAGGAGCATGCCGTTTGAAATACTGAAGAACAACACTACGCTTGATTTTATCACCCAACCCATTAACATTCCAACTCAATACCTTTAGTTCCCTACCCCCCATCATCAAAGATACAGACGGAGCGATCACCCCCCAACCACAGAGCACTTTCCAATTCAATGCCTTGAAAAACAACAAACAATACAAAAAGAAAACAAAAAATTCCCCTCCCAAACAAACCCCACTCGCCACCCCCTCCCTGCACCCCTGCTCACTGTGTTCCTCCGACGCCAACTCGCAGTGTGCGTGTCGCCCCTTAATCTAACTACTTAACTATCGAAAAGGAAACTGGAGGAGGAGTACAACCCTCCGATCCCCGGCCTAACCCCAAAATTGCTATCGGAACTATCGAGCCATTACTACACCCAACTTATCTGCGAATAACTGCTAGCCCGGATACACTCCCCACCCCGGTCCAATCCCACCTGCAACAATTAGTCATTATTCTTGCTCTTGTGCGCCTTCATCCTCTTCTCCACTCCGCCGCCTCAGCTCATCTCGAAAGAAAAGCATTTCCAACCAGTCCGAGGCAATTTCAGGATTGTCAAAGAAGAACACCTTGCCCTCGTATTCGACCCTCCGCTTCGCAGGATACAGCATGGAATATTTCAGTCCTTTATCACTGAGTTTTCTTTTGACACCCATGAAGGTTTGCCGCTGCTTCTGTACCGCCTGCCTAAAGTCCGGAAAAAAACTGAGGGTGGAGTTCTCATACTTAATAGGCCCCCTATTCCTGGAGGCCTGCAGAATAGCGTCTCGGTCCCTAAAGTTAAGCACCTGTGCAATCATTGGCTGGGGCGGCGCTCCAGGTCGCGATCTTCCTCCCTGTATCCTGTGCACTCTTTCCACAGTAAAGAATTTCCCAGGCCCCTGGGCTTCAGATGATTAAGTATAATATCCTTGACAAAGAGGTCTGCAGCCTGGCCCTCGGCTTTTTCAGGCACACCAATAATACGCACGTTGTTTCTACGGGCTCTACCTTCATATTTGTCCAACTTGCGACTTCGCTAGAGGTTTTTAGATCACAAACTTCCTGTTGCAACAGGGACACATTATCAGTTAGACTGGAGGTTTTAAGGTCCAGTGATTTCACCTTTTCACCGGTTTTGGTGAGATCCGCACGGATTAAATTAACCTCTATCGTGACCGTGTCAAGCTTATGGGACAAGGACTCCCTCTTTTGACCCAGGGAGGTTTTCACCCCATCGATCGCGGTCATCAAATCCTGCAGCGTTGGATCCGCCGTAGAGGTCATCGCCTCAGCACTCCTGTCATGTGATTTCCCAGACCTGGAAGGTGACCCCCTGGGCTGCGTGTACCGATCCAGTTTGTTGGCCTGAACGGATCTAGCTCCCCTGTCGTTTTGGCTTGTTGTTTCTCCGACTTAGGTTTGGACGCCATTGTATGGTCAAGTGGAGACCAGGTCTAGCCGCGGTAGAGGGCCCATAACTAAGGCACCAGTTCACTGGCAGCACTGCTTGGACGAGCACCCAGCCGATCTCATTAATCCAACAGAACCAACCACCAGCTACACAGCCGAGTTTGCCAGGGGTACAGGAAGTCCCTATTCACCGCAGCCGTTGCCAAACTGCGCAGATCGTCCATACCCAGCCCGGAAGCTAGGCAACAGGGTATTTGCACACTGCAACAATATTTCAATCAACGACCATGGCTCACAGAGTCGGAGAGCACCCTTATTCCATGCACCGGAGACCACCACTTAATGCCCCTCTCTCCTGCGTCACATCCGCCGCTCTGGATCAATTCCAGATGTAGGGGCCCCCACTGATCGCAACCGGTCATCCAAGATCCCATAAAGGGCCCCTAGCACACAATCCTGCCTCCCTGCCCAGTCAAAACAATCCAAGCAGGCCACAGTGGAAAGCTCATGGGGCTGGGGCTCAAGACACAAGCCTCACCAAAAATAGCCCCCCATGGTGTAAGCTCACCCCCTCGGTGGGTCCAAGAATAGCAGTTTGCGGGGGCAGTATGTGGGGTGGGTGGGGGGGGGGGGGGACGCAGGCTGCGAGGAGAGATAGAGGCAGGGCTTCGACGGGGCTGAGCCGGAGACTTCCGGTTTCGGCCCCGGTGTTGTTGCTCTTCCGCCGGGGTCTACTTACAACTCGAGACCCCGGCTTTCACCAAGTTAGACCGAAATCTTCCGGGCTGCCGTAGATGGGCTGGTGGCGACTGATCGGAAGAGCCCCTGAAGAGAAGCAGATGGAGCTTCAAAACGCGTCGGGCAGATCCATTACCGAGCGGCATCTACAAGCGGATCCCCGTCCTCACCTACACATAAATTAAGCTGCTGCTGCTCGTGTGCTACTCAAGAGGTGGACAACCTGGAGCGACAATTTACACGCGGCAGTCCAGCCGCGGAATATGCACCACCCCGTTACCCTTGGGGGTCACGGAAGTGAAACAGCAGCCGTACATGGGATCGAGGACGGGTCCACTTGTGGGGTCCATACAGGACTTGATTGTGTGCTTTCCGCACCACACTTCCTATAATGCACAGTCTCATCTGAGCCTCCCATCGGCGGGTGTGTCATATGGAAATTGGAGAAGTGTGTCAGCGGGTGCGCACACAGCTTCCGTTAAAGCCCCTGAAGAGAAGCAGATAGAGCTTCGAAACACGTCGGGCAGATCCATTACGGAGCGACATCTACAAGCGGATCCCCGTCCTCACCTACACATAAATTAAGCTGCTGCTGCTCGTGTGCTACTCAAGAGGTGGACAACCTGGAGCGACAATTTACACGCGGCAGTCCAGCCGCGGAATATGCACCACCCCGTTACCCTTGGGGGTCACGGAAGTGAAACAGCAGCCGTACATGGGATCGAGGACGGGTCCACTTGTGGGGTCCATACAGGACTTGATTGTGTGCTTTCCGCACCACACTTCCCATAATGCACAGTCTCATCGGAGCCTCCCATCGGCGGGTGTGTCATATGGAAATTGGAGAAGTGTGTCAGCGGGTGCGCACACCGCTTCCGTTAAAGCCCCTGAAGAGAAGCAGATAGAGCTTCGAAACGCATTGGGCAGATCCATTACGGAGCGACATCTACAAGCGGATCCCCGTCCTCACCTACACATAAATTAAGCTGCTTATCGTGTGCTACTCAAAAGGTGGACAACCTGGAGCGAGAGATATATATAACAGATTTCAATTGTATATATCATTGTATAGTGTTTTTTTAATGTTGTTGCATTTATGCACTTAATTGCACTGTACAGCGTATTTGGATGGTCCACTTTATATTCTGGAGGATATTTCTTTCATGTCTATTATTATGTGGGAGGAGCTCCGTTTTTGTACCAGTATTTAACCACTCATGTCTCTGGGTCTTGTCATGTGATCAAGTCCGGGTTTCCCGGACGAAACGCGTCATGCCGCCATCCCCATTGATGGAATAAAGCACATTATTTTCTTCTGAAATCCTTGGTCTGTACCTGGCTGTGTCCGTTTGGTGTCTTCGGCGCTTCAGGATCGTGGATATATATATATATATTCACAGAAAAAACCATAGGTTATAGTGGATATATAGTTAGGAATTTGCATTTACAAAACCTTGAAAATTCAATGAAAAAACCATAGGTTATAGGCCATATATAGTTAGGAATTAGCATTTACAAAACCTTATTTTACTCGCATAAAACCATTGAAACTCCATATATAGTTAGCTAACTATAAGCGCTAACTATATATCGCGCACCCGCAATCCACTGCTGATGATGTCACATATTACATCATTCATGACATGGTCAGTGACATCACTGATGACATCACTGATCACAACATCCAGTGATTGTATGTGTCTGTAAAGTTTAAATATGTTTCACATATTGAAGAATGAGTGGATGTATAAGTGTCTGGATGAAGAATTTAGTAGGTGCATGACTGACTGTATGAGTGAGTGATTAAATGTGTCTCACTGAGTACATGGGTTAGTGACTAAACTGTCTTAATTCGTGCATCAGTATGTTTGTTGTTGTGTAAGCTGCTGCATGTGTTGATCAGTAGCTATAAGAGTGGCCATATGGGTTATTGATTGGTTGCCCAAATATTTGAATGGGAGGCTGAGTGTGTGTGTGGGTGGCTGGGAGGTGCGTGACTCTGTGCATAGATGTGTAAGCAGTTGATTCACTAGGAGTATGAGTTCAAGAGTGCATGTGGAAACAGCTATATGGGCGGTTGACTGTGCATGGGTGTGTTGGTGAGTGAATGGATTTCTCATTGCTACATGTGCAAGTAAGTACGTATGTAAAACACAATACATGTGAGAGTTGAGATATATAAATAACTGAACATAAGAGCCAGTGAATGTGTGAGTGGCTGTATCGATCACTGTGAGCTTGTATCAGGGATTATATAAGAGAGTAAATATGTGTTATTATATGTTTGAATAAGTAAGATGTGTATAACTGTATAGTTGAGGAAATGGAGGTGTGATTGATTCTTTGCATGACTGACTAGGTGTGTGAGTAACTCCATGGATGAGTGACAGTCTGTGAGTGTCTGTTTATACTGAGTGTATGTAAGGTTATATTAGAGTCTGAAGAGGTTCATTGTATTATCACATGAGTGATGTGATCAGTGATGACAAATGAGATGTCATCAGTGATGTCATTTGAGTTGTCATCAGTGATGTCATCAGTGATGTCATTTGAGATGTCATCATTGATATCATTTGAGTTGTCATCAGTGATGTCATCAGTGATGTCACTGACCATGTCATGAATGATGTAATATGTGACATCATCAGCAGTGGATTGCGGGTGCGCGATATATAGTTAGCGCTTATAGTTAGCTAACTATATATGGAATTTCAATGGTTTTATGCGAGTAAAATAAGGTTTTGTAAATGCTAATTCCTAACTATATATGGCCTATAACCTATGGTTTTTTCATTGAATTTTCAAGGTTTTGTAAATGCAAATTCCTAACTATATATCCACTATAACCTATGGTTTTTTCTGTGAATTTCATTGGTTTTTTAATAGCAAATATGAAAAGCTTTAAAATGTCAAGTACGTGATAGATAAAAACATTTTCGTATTTATGCACGCTGATGTGCTTTGAACGCTGCCCCCCCCCCTCCCCTCTTTTGCCTTAGTAGTACTCTCTCTTTGCAGATACTGAAGGGTAGTTAACGCAGGCCTTTACCCCCGTTGTAATCCGTTGTGCCTCCTTGTCTCTCCATTTGATTGATTGTTGTCCAAGCATTTACTGTTTTAGAATTGGTTCTCTTTGGATCATTCTCTATTTACAAACAAGCACAAAGTCGCAATACTCTGTTTAGTCTTTGCAGATAGTGAAAAATCGTGTAAAAAAATAAAAGTAATCGAGCAAAATCAGTAGGCCACTAATTGGATCTCTTTTTGACCTCGCTAAAATAGAAATATTAGGAACAACCCTTCTTGAGAAATACGAAAATAGTGAGATGAACTGAGCTCCACACCATGAGGGCTGCAAGACAGCTCGGCTCCATCACCCATCCCGCACAAAATAACGACAAACCCTATGCAAATATTAAAAATATAGACAACACACCAGCAAAGAAACAGGGTAAAACATTTTATTAAAAAACTATTTACATAACGTTGGTTTATAAGATGATGTCAGTAGTGGACCGATGTGTGAATAGATCGAAAACAGCACAAGGCTCCAAGATCCGGATAGCAAGCTCCTGGATGTTGGGTGCCATAGTTTAGAGTTCTGAATTTCAGCCTTTTTCAATGCCTGTGCTTTGTTGAATCAAAATGGCGGCTTGACACAAAGCTGACTCAAGCGTTGTTACTGATGCTATGCAGACCAAAACTGGTTTTCAGTTTGTACATTTTTCTAGATTTTTCAATCCAAGTTTGGTTGACTTTGTAGAACGATGGCTTCAGATTTTCAACATACGGTGTGGTGGCGCTGACTGGGAGGGGGCGCTTCGCTCCTGCCCCCTCCCCAAGTAAGATTTTCATACGTGAAAGTACGTTAATGGTTTTGGTCCCTGAGATGCTTCGATGTCACTACCATTCTCAAATAGCATAAGTTCTGGATGTTGGGTGCCATAGTTAAGAGTTCTGAGCAGTGCTTGTAACACTGTCTGAAGCTTATTTCCACCTACTGCAGCTTCACTATTCTCAAAGTAAGTGAGTGTCGTTTGTGGACCTGACTGCATTAGAAAACAATGTGATATGTTACCTTCCTAAACAGCTTGACGGAGGCCCCTGAGGGGCGGTGTGATGGCCATGGACTCGGAGAAGACGCTTGGCTCCGACACCCTCCCCAAGTCTTATAGCACTGGTGTAGCCTGAGATCGCCCCCGACATAGGCGGCCGGCTCCCGGGGTCCGGCGGAACTTTTTGCCTTTTGATGACTCTTCAATTCTGGACCTTGTCCCACAATCCGTTTGACCTGAAGACAAGCTGTAGTGGGGCGCCCCTTTATCGTTTTAGTTGCCATTCCTCCCGCTTTTGCTACACTGTGCCTCTTCCGCCATTCAGCTGTTTTCCGCCCGCTCTTGCGACTACAGCGTCTCGCTCACCATGTAGTTGAGATGCGCCCGCTCTTGCGGTGCAGCGATAGGCGGCTGCCACAGGACTCTCAAAATGGCGGCCGGCTCTTCGGTTTTGGGCCTGGTCCACTAAAATGGCCCTGGGACACCTTGGAACTCGGACGCTTGTCTGCTAGGGCTTGGGTCCCATTCTCGAAAAGCGTCCCCTCAGCCGTGAAGATTCTACAAAAGTCTTGGGGGCCTCCGACTCCCGCAGGCTTCTGGTGGGGAGCGGCTGCCATGATTGCTCGTGGAATGGCCACGACGGAGCTACGAGATGGTAGTGGTCTCATGCTGACGCCAGCTTTAGTCTGAAACATCCAGAAACACTGTAGACTACCAATTCGATCAGTTCCGGTAGCGCCCCAACATGACCCGGAAGAGAAGAACTTGCCCTCCCCTCTTTGACTGATGGTTCTTGTTGCCTGTCCCCTCTGTTGTCATTTAACAGAACTTTTTGGACTGCTGAAAGGGGTTGTGTTCTGAACGCTGGTTGGTGGAGACATTTAGACTATATTCTTGACCTACGTTGTCGCGTAATGCGTTTTATGACACGCCGCGTTAGCGCACCCGGAAGTGATCCGAGGCGCGGCGCGCAGCGCGTAACGTAAGCATAACAGGTCATGTGACTTGTTAATAAAACTTTTCATTGGTTCATTTTACTTTTGTTAATTTAATGATGAAAAGCTTGGTCATATGACCTAAAAATTACGCTTTTTATTATTTTCGAACAATATTTTTTTTTCAAACATATGTTATAATATTCCAGGCTAATGTACTTTCCCGGAAAATTTACAACTGTCTTGCAAGTAAAATATATTCCTTTTTCGAGAAAAAGGGCGTTTCTTCCTTCCATGACGGAGCCGTTGAGTAAAAGAGATTCGGCCTGCTGTCTTAGTCGCCGATACGCCTGATTATCAGATTCTTATCGATCACTTTATGTTGCAGACATGAAAAACACAACTGCCCTTGACCATTTATCTTTACTGCGTTCCTACATATTATACCTTTTATCCGTCATGTAATTGGACTGCTTTATTTCACTTGCCTTTTACTGATTCGAAAACAGTCACTAAAAGTAAAAACTTTACAAATGAAAATACTACTACCGTGTTTTGTTTTAAAAACCTTTATTGTGAAAATGTCAGTATACAAATACGGGCCTATAACCACGTGGGCCGGCCACGGAGCAAACTGAAATCGTATATGATGAGGAGACATTTACACTGTAGAAGAACGTAACGAGCGGGCCATTAGGTGACAAGAACAAAGGTGTCTAACAGTTGCGGAATCGGTGGACGTACATTTTGTAATTAAAATACGACAGGGCCACTTACAATAACATTTTCTAGATATACATTTGCGGGCAAAGAGTTACGAGTCCCATTTATACCGGCGCCATTTTGGGCGAGGCCGGGCAGGTCCAAGATATAGTCAAAATGTCTCCACCAACCATCGGCCAGACCAGAACCCCTTTCGGCCCTTTATGCTACAAGATGGTGTCTTCCATTCAGAAAATATTGGTGGCAGCATTTTGAAAGGAAACAGAAACAGCCGTTCTCCTAGTGAGTTTCACATTGTTACATTTAGGAAGAATGTTGAAGAGTAGTATGTGGAAAATCTGAAGCCATTTTTCTACAAACTCTCAATCAGACTTGGATGGAAAAAAAAAACCTGAAGAATGTACAAACTGAAAACCAATTTTTGTCTGTATAGCACCAACAGTAACGCTTGAGTCAGCTTTGTGTCAAGCCGCCATTTTCATTCAATCAATAGCGTCCCCCTGCACACATTCAGGGACCTGGTCGTGTCTTCAGATGAAACGCATTGTAGGAAAAGAAGCAGAAAGGAAAAGGAAAAAAGTAACGCCGGACCTAGTGAAGCTGCAGCAGGTGCAAATAAGCTTCAGACAGTCTTACAAGCACTGCTCAGAACTCTCAACTGAGGCACTCAACATCCAGGACTTGCCATTCGGATCTTGGCGCCTTGTATTTTTGTTTTGTTTTTGATGGAGGGGAAACAACAAAAAACAGACATTGAAAAAGGCTCAACAGTGCAGGGCGCCTTGTGCTGGTTCCGACCTATTCACACATCGGTCCGCTACTGACATCACCTCATAAACCAACGGGGCACCCCACGCCGACTTTCGGCGCAGCATTGTAGGATGGCCACACCAGTGCGGCAATTTGCTGGACACCACCTCGGTGCCATCCAGATCTCGGCGCGTTCATTCAATCAATAGCGTCCCCCTGCACACATTCAGGGACCTGGTCGTGTCTTCAGATGAAACGCATTGTAGGAAAAGAAGCAGAAAGGAAAAGGCAAAAAGTTCCGCCGGACCTAGTGAAGCTGCAGCAGGTGCAAATAAGCTTCAGACAGTCCTACAAGCACTGCTCAGAAATCTCAACTGAGGCACTCAACATCCAGGACTTGCCATTCGGATCTTGGCGCCTTGTGCTGGTTCCGACCTATTCACACATCAGTCCACTACTGACATCACCTCATAAGCCAACGGGGCACCCCACGCCGACTTTCGGCGCAGCATTGTAGGATGGCCACACCAGTGCGGCCACTTGCTGGACACCACCTCGGTGCCATCCGGATCTCGGCGCGTTCGAGTCACTGTGCCGGAAGAGTGACCGGAACTCAGCTGAACACGCCGTCTTTCGGCGCAGCATTGTAGGATGGCCACACCAGTACGGCAATTTGCTGGACACCACCTCGGCGCCATCCGGATCTCGGCGCGTTCGAGTCACTGTACCGCAACAGTGACCGCAATTCAGCTGGACACGCCGTCTTTCGGCGCAGCATTGTAGGATGGCCACACCAGTGCGGCAATTTGCTGGACACCACCTCGGTGCCATCCGGATCTCGGCGCGTTGTGCTGCCTTCGGCCTATTCGCACATCGGTCCGCTACTGACGCCGCCTCACGTGCCAACGGATTTTCTACGCTTTTTGTAGCCCTATGTCGCATAACAGGTCATGTGACTTGTTTATAAAACTTTTCATTGGTTCATTTTACTTTTGGTTTCCTAAAGATGGAAGGCTTGGTCATATGACCTAAAAATAACACTTTTCATTGGTTTAGAACATTTTTTTTTCCCAAACGATGAAAGCCCCACCTTGTTTCTGGATCATTCAGACTGAAGCTGGCGTCAGCATGAGAGCACCACCATCTCGTGGCTCCGTCGTGGTCATTCCGCGAGCAATCATGGCAGCCGCTCCCCACCGGAAGCCTGCGGGAGTCGGGGGCCCCCAAGACTTTTGTAGAATCTTCACGGCTGAGGGGACGCTTTTCGAGAATGGAGCCCAAGCCCTAGCAGGCAAGCGTCCGAGTTCCAAAGTGTCCCAGGGCCATTTCAGTGGACCAGGCCCAAAACCGAGGAGCCGTCCGCCATTTTAAGAGCCATGTGGCAGCCGCCTATCGCTGCACTGCAAGAGTGGGAGCAACTCAACAACATGGTGAGCGAGACGCTGTGGCCGCAAGAGCGAGCGCAACTCAGCTAGATGGCCGCCACCTGGGGAGGCCCGTTCACGCCGGCTCCCCCACGCCCCCCCCCCCCGGGCCGCCGCACGCCAATTTTCGGAGCAGCATTGTAGGATACCAAAACCAGTGCGGCAGTTTACTGGACATCACCTGGGTGCCTGTCGTACATGTTGTGTCAGCCATGTGACACTGGACACAGACCGCTACTGACGAGGCCTCCCCCCGCACCACCCGGGACGCCCCACGCTGTTTTTCTGTGCTGCATTGTAGGATCCCTAAACCAGTGCGGCACCCAGGCGACATCACCTGGGTGCCGTCCAGAACTCTGCACGTTGTGCTGCCTTGGGACTATTCGCACAACAGACCGCTACTGACGAGGCCTCCCCCCGCCCCACCCGGGACGCCCCACGCCAATTTTCGGAGCAGCATTGTAGGATCCCTAAACCAGTGCGGCACCCAGGCGACATCACCTGGGTGCCGTCCAGAACTCTGCACGTTGTGCTGCCTTGGGACTATTCGCACAAAAGACAGCTTCTAACCATTGTTGCTTTTTGTGTTGAGAAATGTTTAAATGTTTTTAGTTTTTGTTCCGTTTGTTAAAGTTAGTAGTTAATAAAGTTTTATAACCTTACTTTGTTGGAGTGTTATCTATTTTTTTAAAAACGGGTGAATGGGGCCTTGAATCGGGTTATTGTCATGTGTGGGCTTTGGAAGTGTGCTGCTGCAGGATCGGACATTTCAAACTCAAATGCACGTTCTTTTTCTTACCTTTCCGAAGCATGGAGCGCAATAGCAGGCAGAGAAAGGGTGATGCACGTGTTGAACACTACCTGACCTGGCAAGTTGCTGGCAGTGCCCCCCCGCCCGCTCCTGAAAGAGGGCACACACACACCGCCGCCCCGAGTACTTCACAAATCTTTAAAAGACCATGCGCTTGTTCATGAGGCTTAAATGGTTTATCACCTCTTCTAGAACCCCTGCATCGACCCTCTGACGTTTCATGGAAAAATTACCATGTAACACAATACCAAGCCCTGTCAGCTGAAACCCCCAAGGAATCGTGGGGCATATTATCAAGGGGGTTTATCTCCGCTTTTTTGGCTTTAAAAACCATGAAAGCGGAGATAAAATTATTTCCCTATTATCAAGCTGTCGCTAACACCAGTTGGTGACAGCTAAAAGGAGATAGCGACCATCTTGGGCCCCGCTTTGCATGTCAGTGATACTTATCACTAATGACATGCAAAGTGGCGTGCCAAGATGTTAGCGACTGGAAACAGTCCCTAACATCGCTACCTTCTATTACCAACTTTTGGAGATATTCGCGCTAAGCGCGAATATCTCCAAAATCTAACACCTGCCCTGAGCAGTTCTTAGCCATGTTATCCAATGGGAGGTGGATAACATGGCTAAGAGCATTTAGGTCGATAATACATGAATATCGCTGACTTTTCTGCGATAATAGCAAGGTTTATCTGCGATAAAAATCGCCGATGTGCGGCGATAATTTTTGTCTCTAAACAAGTTAGAGACAAAAATTATCGCTAGTTGTTCGTAATATGCCCCCGGGTTTTTGCTTGCAGAAATCGGGAGGCGGGAGACTAGCACTGAAATCAGTACTCACACGCCTGAATCAGGAGGATTGGCATGTCTGAATTCTCTACAGCTGGGGCCATAAACTACATCCGCAGGGTTAGGTGATAGCCTGGAACCAGCCTGGCATCTAAAATGGCTGCCGTGCACGACAAAATTGTGGCATTCGAAAAAAGGCAAGATGGCGCAGCCGCTGGAAGAGATATATCAACATATATCAGCCTCCTCAGCCACCCTCAGGAAACATAGGGGATTAGGATATGTCTCCCGCACCCCCTTATACCTAGTACTTTAATTAACGAAGCACAAAATGGCGAATTCCCGTTTCGCTACCAGTTTGCGGCCCAGTTCGCGGCCCGTGAAGCGCTTCTACCGTGAAAAATCATTTTTTTTTTATTTTCCCCACGGGACCCTTTAATAACCCCAACAACATTCCTAGGGGGTCAAGAGGGGGATACCTTGCCCCCTTTCATTAAATTCCCCCTTAGTTTTTCACCTTTTCTTCTCTCTCGATCCTACCGAGAGACAAGATGGCGGCCGCTCCGGACTGTCACGCAGCAAAAAAAAAAAAAAAGCTCACGCACAGCCGCTGGAAGAGATGTATCAACATATATCAGCCTCCTCACCCACCCTCAGGAAACATAGGGGATTAGGATACGTCTCCCGCACCCACTTATAACTAGTAATTTAATTTACGAAGCACAAAATGGCGAATTCCCGTTTCGCTACCAGTTCGCGGCCGCGCTTCTACCGTGAAAAATCATTTTTTTTTTTTTTCCCCACGGGACCCTTTAATAACCCCAACAACATTCCTAGGGGGTCAAGAGGGGGATACCTTGCCCCCTTTCATTAAATTCCCCCTTCGTTTTCCACCTCTTCTTCTCTCTCGATCCTACCGAGAGACAAGATGGCGTCCGCTCCGGACTGTTTAGAATGTTGACAGACACCGGAGAGCCAATCAGCTTTCTGCGCGCAAAGTTCCGATAAGCGAAAAGTAAGCGGACCGGATCGCTGCCCAGAGCGCTGTTACAGATATATATCTTGGTTTGAACGTTAATTTCTCAAAAACTACTGGAGCACATATATTGAGACCTAGCAAAGGCACATCGGGCTAACAGTCCCTACAATTTTGCCAAGTTTCGTGCAAATCCATTCAGCCGTTCGAGCTAAAAGTGAGTCCAACCGCCCTATGGAAAACTCAATGCAAAAAACGCGTTTTGGGACCCCCCTTTTTTCTCAGCCCCCCCTTGACGAAACCCCACCAAATTTTCAGGGGCTGCTCAGAAACAAAATGTGCCATTTTCCTAAAAATTTCAGCCGATTCCGTCCACAAACGCCAAAGTTATTAGACATAGAATTTTCAAAAGTCCCATAGGGAAAAAATTCTAACTATATATACCTACTGGCGATAGCCAGTAGGTAATATATATATAATATATATATATATATGTATATGTATATGTATATATATGTATATGTATATGTATATGTATATATATATGTATATATATATGTATATATATATGTGTGTGTATATATATATGTATATATATATGTGTGTGTATATATATATGTATATATATATGTGTGTGTATATATATATGTATATATATGTGTGTGTATATATATATGTATATATATATATGTGTATATATATATGTGTATATATATATATATATATATATATTTTGCAAAGGAAACCTCCGAAAAGGGGAGCCCATGACCCTACAGGGCGGCCTCTTCTTCCGGGCACGGAGAAGCCCGGTTTACTTTCCTTGGCAAGAAACAACACGTGAGAGGCCCACTCGAGGAGACATCAGGCATTTAATCAGGCAGAGTGAACAGTATCCATTGTCCCAACTAGTTTCGGCTCCAAGCCTTGTTCACGGGCAGGAATAAAAGACGAGTGTCTATGTTCACGCATTTATATGACGTATGTGGGTCACCTGACTGTTCTTGAACTGCTACATCCAGAATGCACCGTTCTGCACAGGTAAGCAATAGGAAAGTTCCATCTATTGTAGCTGTGAGCGCAAATGTCCGCGTTCTGGTGGTGCATTCGCTGTGACTGGCAATGTAACCCAGGTGGGGAACAGGCAGGGTTCCAAATAAAAGCACAATGCTTGGCTGACGTCCTGCTTGATGTTCGTGCTGGCGTCTCCCCAGTGATTGAACGGAGAGTCATCCCTGGTCAAATCCCTTCCAGCGCTGCCGTCAGAGCTTCAAGTGAAACCACAGTGGGCCGGGCGGCAGCGTGTGGGCTAGTCTCCCTCATCAAAACTTTGCAAAGGAAACCTCCGAAAAGGGGAGCCCATGACCCTACAGGGCGGCCTCTTCTTCCGGGCACGGAGAAGCCCGGTTTACTTTCCTTGGCAAGAAACAACACGTGAGAGGCCCACTCGAGGAGACATCAGGCATTTAATCAGGCAGAGTGAACAGTATCCATTGTCCCAACTAGTTTCGGCTCCAAGCCTTGTTCACGGGCAGGAATAAAAGACGAGTGTCTATGTTCACGCATTTATATGACGTATGTGGGTCACCTGACTGTTCTTGAACTGCTACATCCAGAATGCACCGTTCTGCACAGGTAAGCAATAGGAAAGTTCCATCTATTGTAGCTGTGAGCGCAAATGTCCGCGTTCTGGTGGTGCATTAGCTGTGACTGGCAATGTAACCCAGGTGGGGAACAGGCAGGGTTCCAAATAAAAGCACAATGCTTGGCTGACGTCCTGCTTGATGTTCGTGCTGGCGTCTCCCCAGTGATTGAACGGAGAGTCATCCCCGGTCAAATCCCTTCCAGCGCTGCCGTCAGAGCTTCAAGTGAAACCACAGTGGGCCGGGCGGCAGCGTGTGGGCTAGTCTCCCTCATCAAAACTTTGCAAAGGAAACCTCCGAAAAGGGGAGCCCATGACCCTACAGGGCGGCCTCTTCTTCCGGGCACGGAGAAGCCCGGTTTACTTTCCTTGGCAAGAAACAACACGTGAGAGGCCCACTCGAGGAGACATCAGGCATTTAATCAGGCAGAGTGAACAGTATCCATTGTCCCAACTAGTTTCGGCTCCAAGCCTTGTTCACGGGCAGGAATAAAAGACGAGTGTCTATGTTCACGCATTTATATGACGTATGTGGGTCACCTGACTGTTCTTGAACTGCTACATCCAGAATGCACCGTTCTGCACAGGTAAGCAATAGGAAAGTTCCATCTATTGTAGCTGTGAGCGCAAATGTCCGCGTTCTGGTGGTGCATTCGCTGTGACTGGCAATGTAACCCAGGTGGGGAACAGGCAGGGTTCCAAATAAAAGCACAATGCTTGGCTGACGTCCTGCTTGATGTTCGTGCTGGCGTCTCCCCAGTGATTGAACTGAGAGTCATCCCCGGTCAAATCCCTTCCAGCGCTGCCGTCAGAGCTTCAAGTGAAACCACAGTGGGCCGGACGGCAGCGTGTGGGCTAGTCTCCCTCATCAAAACTTTGCAAAGGAAACCTCCGAAAAGGGGAGCCCATGACCCTACAGGGCGGCCTCTTCTTCCGGGCACGGAGAAGCCCGGTTTACTTTCCTTGGCAAGAAACAACACGTGAGAGGCCCACTCGAGGAGACATCAGGCATTTAATCAGGCAGAGTGAACAGTATCCATTGTCCCAACTAGTTTCGGCTCCAAGCCTTGTTCACGGGCAGGAATAAAAGACGAGTGTCTATGTTCACGCATTTATATGACGTATGTGGGTCACCTGACTGTTCCTGAACTGCTACATCCAGAATGCACCGTTCTGCACAGGTAAGCAATAGGAAAGTTCCATCTATTGTATCTGTGAGCGCAATTGTCCGCGTTCTGGTGTGCATTCGCTGTGACTGGCAATGTAACCCAGGTGGGGAACAGGCAGGGTTCCAAATAAAAGCACAATGCTTGGCTGACGTCCTGCTTGATGTTCGTGCTGGCGTCTCCCCAGTGATTGAACGGAGAGTCATCCCCGGTCAAATCCCTTCCAGCGCTGCCGTCAGAGCTTCAAGTGAAACCACAGTGGGCCGGGCGGCAGTGTGTGGGCTAGTCTCCCTCATCAAAACTTTGCAAAGGAAACCTCCGAAAAGGGGAGCCCATGACCCTACAGGGCGGCCTCTTCTTCCGGGCACGGAGAAGCCCGGTTTACTTTCCTTGGCAAGAAACAACACGTGAGAGGCCCACTCGAGGAGACATCAGGCATTTAATCAGGCAGAGTGAACAGTATCCATTGTCCCAACTAGTTTCGGCTCCAAGCCTTGTTCACGGGCAGGAATAAAAGACGAGTGTCTATGTTCACGCATTTATATGACGTATGTGGGTCACCTGACTGTTCTTGAACTGCTACATCCAGAATGCACCGTTCTGCACAGGTAAGCAATAGGAAAGTTCCATCTATTGTAGCTGTGAGCGCAAATGTCCGCGTTCTGGTGGTGCATTCGCTGTGACTGGCAATGTAACCCAGGTGGGGAACAGGCAGGGTTCCAAATAAAAGCACAATGCTTGGCTGACGTCCTGCTTGATGTTCGTGCTGGCGTCTCCCCAGTGATTGAACGGAGAGTCATCCCTGGTCAAATCCCTTCCAGCGCTGCCGTCAGAGCTTCAAGTGAAACCACAGTGGGCCGGGCGGCAGCGTGTGGGCTAGTCTCCCTCATCAAAACTTTGCAAAGGAAACCTCAGAAAAGGGGAGCCCATGACCCTACAGGGCGGCCTCTTCTTCCGGGCACGGAGAAGCCCGGTTTACTTTCCTTGGCAAGAAACAACACGTGAGAGGCCCACTCGAGGAGACATCAGGCATTTAATCAGGCAGAGTGAACAGTATCCATTGTCCCAACTAGTTTCGGCTCCAAGCCTTGTTCACGGGCAGGAATAAAAGACGAGTGTCTATGTTCACGCATTTATATGACGTATGTGGGTCACCTGACTGTTCTTGAACTGCTACATCCAGAATGCACCGTTCTGCACAGGTAAGCAATAGGAAAGTTCCATCTATTGTAGCTGTGAGCGCAAATGTCCGCGTTCTGGTGGTGCATTCGCTGTGACTGGCAATGTAACCCAGGTGGGGAACAGGCAGGGTTCCAAATAAAAGCACAATGCTTGGCTGACGTCCTGCTTGATGTTCGTGCTGGCGTCTCCCCCGTGATTGAACGGAGAGTCATCCCCGGTCAAATCCCTTCCAGCGCTGCCGTCAGAGCTTCAAGTGAAACCACAGTGGGCCGGGCGGCAGCGTGTGGGCTAGTCTCCCTCATCAAAACTTTGCAAAGGAAACCTCCGAAAAGGGGAGCCCATGACCCTACAGGGCGGCCTCTTCTTCCGGGCACGGAGAAGCCCGGTTTACTTTCCTTGGCAAGAAACAACACGTGAGAGGCCCACTCGAGGAGACATCAGGCATTTAATCAGGCAGAGTGAACAGTATCCATTGTCCCAACTAGTTTCGGCTCCAAGCCTTGTTCACGGGCAGGAATCAAAGACGAGTGTCTATGTTCACGCATTTATATGACGTATGTGGGTCACCTGACTGTTCTTGAACTGCTACATCCAGAATGCACCGTTCTGCACAGGTAAGCAATAGGAAAGTTCCATCTATTGTAGCTGTGAGCGCAAATGTCCGCGTTCTGGTGGTGCATTCGCTGTGACTGGCAATGTAACCCAGGTGGGGAACAGGCAGGGTTCCAAATAAAAGCACAATGCTTGGCTGACGTCCTGCTTGATGTTCGTGCTGGCGTCTCCCCAGTGATTGAACGGAGAGTCATCCCTGGTCAAATCCCTTTCAGCGCTGCCGTCAGAGCTTCAAGTGAAACCACAGTGGGCCGGGCGGCAGCGTGTGGGCTAGTCTCCCTCATCAAAACTTTGCAAAGGAAACCTCCGAAAAGGGGAGCCCATGACCCTTCAGGGCGGCCTCTTCTTCCGGGCACGGAGAAGCCCGGTTTACTTTCCTTGGCAAGAAACAACACGTGAGAGGCCCACTCGAGGAGACATCAGGCATTTAATCAGGCAGAGTGAACAGTATCCATTGTCCCAACTAGTTTCGGCTCCAAGCCTTGTTCACGGGCAGGAATAAAAGACGAGTGTCTATGTTCACGCATTTATATGACGTATGTGGGTCACCTGACTGTTCTTGAACTGCTACATCCAGAATGCACCGTTCTGCACAGGTAAGCAATAGGAAAGTTCCATCTATTGTAGCTGTGAGCGCAAATGTCCGCGTTCTGGTGGTGCATTCGCTGTGACTGGCAATGTAACCCAGGTGGGGAACAGGCAGGGTTCCAAATAAAAGCACAATGCTTGGCTGACGTCCTGCTTGATGTTCGTGCTGGCGTCTCCCCAGTGATTGAACTGAGAGTCATCCCCGGTCAAATCCCTTCCAGCGCTGCCGTCAGAGCTTCAAGTGAAACCACAGTGGGCCGGACGGCAGCGTGTGGGCTAGTCTCCCTCATCAAAACTTTGCAAAGGAAACCTCCGAAAAGGGGAGCCCATGACCCTACAGGGCGGCCTCTTCTTCCGGGCACGGAGAAGCCCGGTTTACTTTCCTTGGCAAGAAACAACACGTGAGAGGCCCACTCGAGGAGACATCAGGCATTTAATCAGGCAGAGTGAACAGTATCCATTGTCCCAACTAGTTTCGGCTCCAAGCCTTGTTCACGGGCAGGAATAAAAGACGAGTGTCTATGTTCACGCATTTATATGACGTATGTGGGTCACCTGACTGTTCTTGAACTGCTACATCCAGAATGCACCGTTCTGCACAGGTAAGCAATAGGAAAGTTCCATCTATTGTAGCTGTGAGCGCAATTGTCCGCGTTCTGGTGTGCATTCGCTGTGACTGGCAATGTAACCCAGGTGGGGAACAGGCAGGGTTCCAAATAAAAGCACAATGCTTGGCTGACGTCCTGCTTGATGTTCGTGCTGGCGTCTCCCCAGTGATTGAACGGAGAGTCATCCCCGGTCAAATCCCTTCCAGCGCTGCCGTCAGAGCTTCAAGTGAAACCACAGTGGGCCGGGCGGCAGTGTGTGGGCTAGTCTCCCTCATCAAAACTTTGCAAAGGAAACCTCCGAAAAGGGGAGCCCATGACCCTACAGGGCGGCCTCTTCTTCCGGGCACGGAGAAGCCCGGTTTACTTTCCTTGGCAAGAAACAACACGTGAGAGGCCCACTCGAGGAGACATCAGGCATTTAATCAGGCAGAGTGAACAGTATCCATTGTCCCAACTAGTTTCGGCTCCAAGCCTTGTTCACGGGCAGGAATAAAAGACGAGTGTCTATGTTCACGCATTTATAGGACGTATGTGGGTCACCTGACTGTTCTTGAACTGCTACATCCAGAATGCACTGTTCTGCACAGGTAAGCAATAGGAAAGTTCCATCTATTGTAGCTGTGAGCGCAAATGTCCGCGTTCTGGTGGTGCATTCGCTGTGACTGGCAATGTAACCCAGGTGGGGAACAGGCAGGGTTCCAAATAAAAGCACAATGCTTGGCTGACGTCCTGCTTGATGTTCGTGCTGGCGTCTCCCCAGTGATTGAACGGAGAGTCATCCCTGGTCAAATCCCTTTCAGCGCTGCCGTCAGAGCTTCAAGTGAAACCACAGTGGGCCGGGCGGCAGCGTGTGGGCTAGTCTCCCTCATCAAAACTTTGCAAAGGAAACCTCCGAAAAGGGGAGCCCATGACCCTTCAGGGCGGCCTCTTCTTCCGGGCACGGAGAAGCCCGGTTTACTTTCCTTGGCAAGAAACAACACGTGAGAGGCCCACTCGAGGAGACATCAGGCATTTAATCAGGCAGAGTGAACAGTATCCATTGTCCCAACTAGTTTCGGCTCCAAGCCTTGTTCACGGGCAGGAATAAAAGACGAGTGTCTATGTTCACGCATTTATATGACGTATGTGGGTCACCTGACTGTTCTTGAACTGCTACATCCAGAATGCACCGTTCTGCACAGGTAAGCAATAGGAAAGTTCCATCTATTGTAGCTGTGAGCGCAAATGTCCGCGTTCTGGTGGTGCATTCGCTGTGACTGGCAATGTAACCCAGGTGGGGAACAGGCAGGGTTCCAAATAAAAGCACAATGCTTGGCTGACGTCCTGCTTGATGTTCGTGCTGGCGTCTCCCCAGTGATTGAACTGAGAGTCATCCCCGGTCAAATCCCTTCCAGCGCTGCCGTCAGAGCTTCAAGTGAAACCACAGTGGGCCGGACGGCAGCGTGTGGGCTAGTCTCCCTCATCAAAACTTTGCAAAGGAAACCTCCGAAAAGGGGAGCCCATGACCCTACAGGGCGGCCTCTTCTTCCGGGCACGGAGAAGCCCGGTTTACTTTCCTTGGCAAGAAACAACACGTGAGAGGCCCACTCGAGGAGACATCAGGCATTTAATCAGGCAGAGTGAACAGTATCCATTGTCCCAACTAGTTTCGGCTCCAAGCCTTGTTCACGGGCAGGAATAAAAGACGAGTGTCTATGTTCACGCATTTATATGACGTATGTGGGTCACCTGACTGTTCTTGAACTGCTACATCCAGAATGCACCGTTCTGCACAGGTAAGCAATAGGAAAGTTCCATCTATTGTAGCTGTGAGCGCAATTGTCCGCGTTCTGGTGTGCATTCGCTGTGACTGGCAATGTAACCCAGGTGGGGAACAGGCAGGGTTCCAAATAAAAGCACAATGCTTGGCTGACGTCCTGCTTGATGTTCGTGCTGGCGTCTCCCCAGTGATTGAACGGAGAGTCATCCCCGGTCAAATCCCTTCCAGCGCTGCCGTCAGAGCTTCAAGTGAAACCACAGTGGGCCGGGCGGCAGTGTGTGGGCTAGTCTCCCTCATCAAAACTTTGCAAAGGAAACCTCCGAAAAGGGGAGCCCATGACCCTACAGGGCGGCCTCTTCTTCCGGGCACGGAGAAGCCCGGTTTACTTTCCTTGGCAAGAAACAACACGTGAGAGGCCCACTCGAGGAGACATCAGGCATTTAATCAGGCAGAGTGAACAGTATCCATTGTCCCAACTAGTTTCGGCTCCAAGCCTTGTTCACGGGCAGGAATAAAAGACGAGTGTCTATGTTCACGCATTTATAGGACGTATGTGGGTCACCTGACTGTTCTTGAACTGCTACATCCAGAATGCACCGTTCTGCACAGGTAAGCAATAGGAAAGTTCCATCTATTGTAGCTGTGAGCGCAAATGTCCGCGTTCTGGTGGTGCATTCGCTGTGACTGGCAATGTAACCCAGGTGGGGAACAGGCAGGGTTCCAAATAAAAGCACAATGCTTGGCTGACGTCCTGCTTGATGTTCGTGCTGGCGTCTCCCCAGTGATTGAACGGAGAGTCATCCCTGGTCAAATCCCTTCCAGCGCTGCCGTCAGAGCTTCAAGTGAAACCACAGTGGGCCGGGCGGCAGCGTGTGGGCTAGTCTCCCTCATCAAAACTTTGCAAAGGAAACCTCAGAAAAGGGGAGCCCATGACCCTACAGGGCGGCCTCTTCTTCCGGGCACGGAGAAGCCCGGTTTACTTTCCTTGGCAAGAAACAACACGTGAGAGGCCCACTCGAGGAGACATCAGGCATTTAATCAGGCAGAGTGAACAGTATCCATTGTCCCAACTAGTTTCGGCTCCAAGCCTTGTTCACGGGCAGGAATAAAAGACGAGTGTCTATGTTCACGCATTTATATGACGTATGTGGGTCACCTGACTGTTCTTGAACTGCTACATCCAGAATGCACCGTTCTGCACAGGTAAGCAATAGGAAAGTTCCATCTATTGTAGCTGTGAGCGCAAATGTCCGCGTTCTGGTGGTGCATTCGCTGTGACTGGCAATGTAACCCAGGTGGGGAACAGGCAGGGTTCCAAATAAAAGCACAATGCTTGGCTGACGTCCTGCTTGATGTTCGTGCTGGCGTCTCCCCAGTGATTGAACGGAGAGTCATCCCCGGTCAAATCCCTTCCAGCGCTGCCGTCAGAGCTTCAAGTGAAACCACAGTGGGCCGGGCGGCAGCGTGTGGGCTAGTCTCCCTCATCAAAACTTTGCAAAGGAAACCTCCGAAAAGGGGAGCCCATGACCCTACAGGGCGGCCTCTTCTTCCGGGCACGGAGAAGCCCGGTTTACTTTCCTTGGCAAGAAACAACACGTGAGAGGCCCACTCGAGGAGACATCAGGCATTTAATCAGGCAGAGTGAACAGTATCCATTGTCCCAACTAGTTTCGGCTCCAAGCCTTGTTCACGGGCAGGAATAAAAGACGAGTGTCTATGTTCACGCATTTATATGACGTATGTGGGTCACCTGACTGTTCTTGAACTGCTACATCCAGAATGCACCGTTCTGCACAGGTAAGCAATAGGAAAGTTCCATCTATTGTAGCTGTGAGCGCAAATGTCCGCGTTCTGGTGGTGCATTCGCTGTGACTGGCAATGTAACCCAGGTGGGGAACAGGCAGGGTTCCAAATAAAAGCACAATGCTTGGCTGACGTCCTGCTTGATGTTCGTGCTGGCGTCTCCCCAGTGATTGAACGGAGAGTCATCCCTGGTCAAATCCCTTCCAGCGCTGCCGTCAGAGCTTCAAGTGAAACCACAGTGGGCCGGGCGGCAGCGTGTGGGCTAGTCTCCCTCATCAAAACTTTGCAAAGGAAACCTCCGAAAAGGGGAGCCCATGACCCTACAGGGCGGCCTCTTCTTCCGGGCACGGAGAAGCCCGGTTTACTTTCCTTGGCAAGAAACAACACGTGAGAGGCCCACTCGAGGAGACATCAGGCATTTAATCAGGCAGAGTGAACAGTATCCATTGTCCCAACTAGTTTCGGCTCCAAGCCTTGTTCACGGGCAGGAATAAAAGACGAGTGTCTATGTTCACGCATTTATATGACGTATGTGGGTCACCTGACTGTTCTTGAACTGCTACATCCAGAATGCACCGTTCTGCACAGGTAAGCAATAGGAAAGTTCCATCTATTGTAGC